>NC_133756.1:69125944-69740944 GCF_036562045.2 Rhinolophus sinicus
ACTACTCTTTGAAGATCTGGAGAGCATAAAAAAGTATACCATCTCCTTGGTGAAGAACTAATTGGTTTACTCTAGCAAGACACTCCATTTGAAAGACACTGTTCTATTCTGAGGGTTGTAACAATTAGTAGCCAATGTAAGAATCAACTTCCATCAGCAGGTTAACATGATGAAAGATAAAAGCCAGACTGAGTTGCTGTGGCTTCTTCTGATAAGATAGTCTTCAAGATATTGGAATTTATAGATAATCCCTACACACACACCTTATTCCATACTTTTATTTCATTTACAAACTCCTGCATTGTTAGGGATGGAGATGATCAAACAATAATAAATGAAATACATCCATGATTTCTTTGAAGAAAACCCTAAGTTTGTAACGCATTACTTTTACACACTGGAATGTTAGTTTGGTCCAAGTTTTTTTTTAATTTTAGAATTAATTTCAAGCTCTTTTCTCTTGCTATCATTAATAATTTCCATTGTGTATTTAATCAAGAGACCAGAAAGGTAACTTGGGTGAGATGTTAAGTCCTTATTAGACAACAATACAAATAATTAATACTAGGTCAGTGTCCCAAAGTCTAGTGAATGACAATAATTTATGTAATTGTGCCCAATACAAGGTTAATCTTTATACATAGCCTAGGGTCATTATTTGGTACCTTGGGAAATTATGGATAGCAATAACAGTTACTCTTCTCTGCATATGTATATCATGTCCCACTTTAAGAACTACTTCCCTAAGCATTAATTCATTTGAGTTTTAAAATAATTCTATGCCACATGTAGTAATATAGTAATATATTAGCATGATCCCTTTTCTATAATAACAGAATTGGGGTTGAAAGAGGTAAAATAAATGGAGCTGGTACATCTATTTATATTCTTTAAATTCCAAATTATATAACCTTTCTCTTCTACATGATTGTTATCCATTATCATCACTAGGTTTTAAATCTTAATTATAAATAAGGGTTTCATTATAGATATTTATAAATTTTCACCTTTAACTGCTTAAAACTAAAAATAAAATACAATTCTCTTCTTTACGAAGTAACTTGAAAAAAAACTTTGGCATTTTTTCCAGCTCCCATGTTTACAAAGACTTACATGAGAGATGATAAGCTCTATAGTAGAATAGACTATTGATCTTACACACAAATTTGGAAAAGATAATCTATCCTTTCCTTCTTTCCTTCCTTCCTTCCTTCCTTCCTTCCTTCCTTCCTTCCTTCCTTCCTTCCTTCCTTTCTTCCCCTTTCTTCCTTCCTTTTTTCTTTCCTTTTTCTCCTTCCCTCCATCCATTTTTTTCTCCCTTCCACACTTAAAGAGGTAACTAAAATACTTTGACATAACACTGGCGAAAGTTTACTCAAGATACCATCAGAGAACATGGCAGAAAGAGAAGTTCTGCAAATCAAGGAAGTTATGTTCTAGTGAGTAATTTTACTTATTTTTAAACTGAGAAACTAAAAACAAACAAACAAAAAAAAAAACACTAGCTAATGTATAAGAGTTCTGCAATTCTAACATTTTAATAAATTGAATTTCTCTGAACAAATAAGGCCTTATGAAGAGCTAAATATTGTGCCTGGGTCTTCATGTCTTAATAAATGTTCAATAAAAAGTTGAATGTGTTCAATAAAGTATGAATGAGCCACTGATAGGAACCTAAGAAACGCCATAAACAAGTATGTAGCATAACAGAACAAGCCAGTTATGATGATTCTATATGGTAAAGATTTTCTAGGGAAAATAATTTTTGTTTCAATATTTCCTAACATTTATAAATATCAGTAATAAAACAGACTTTGAAATTAAAGTAAGACTTGAGTTATTAAGCTTCAAAACTTAAACACCTAAAAATCAGCAAAATGATTTCTCAGAAGCAAGTTTACAGGCCAGAAGGGCTTGGCAGGATATCATTAACTTACTGAAAGAAAAAGCTACAACCTAGAATAATTTACCCAATAATGTTATCATTTAGAATTGAAGAAGAGATAAAGATTTTCCCAGAGCAGCAAAAATTAAAGGAATTCATCACCATTAAACTAAATTTACAAGAAATGTTAAAGGGTCTTCTTTAAGCTGAAAAGGAAAGGCCATATCCAGAAATAAGAAAATATGAGAGAAAAAAAATCTCACATGTAAAGCCAAATATTTAATAAAAACAGAGAATCAGATATTTAAAAACTACTACAAGGTCAAAAGAAAAAAGTATCAAATTGAACTGTTACTGCAATAAGTAGTTAGGAGATACACAACATAAAAATATCTAAAACATAACATCAGTATCATAGAGCATGGAGAGGGGAGTGAAAATGTAGTCCTTATAGAATATATTCAAACTTAAATGACAATCAGCTTAAAATAAACTGCTATAGATATAGAATGATATACATAAACCTCATAGTAACAGCTAACCAAAAATCTACAAAAGATATACAAAGAACAAAGAGAAAGGAACCTAAACGCAACACTAAACAAAGACAGCAAACTACAAGGAAATAGATCATGAGAAAAAGAAAGGAGAAGAGGAGAAGTATGAAAACAACTAAAAAGCAATTAACAAAATGGCAATATGTACATACTTATCAATAGTTACTTTAAATGTAAGTTGATTAAATGCTGCGATAAAAAGACATAGGGTAGCTGAATGAATTAAAAAATATGATTCATCTATATGCTGCTTATAAGAGACTCACTTCAAATTGTAAGATATGTACAGACTGAAAATGAAAGGATGGATAAAGATATTCCTTGCAAATAGATGAAAAGAAAGCAAATACTCGTATAGGACAAAATAGACTTTAAAACAAAAAACATAAAAAAAACCAAAAAACAAACGAAAAGGAAGGACATTACATCACAATAAAGAGGTCAATCCAAGAAGAGGATATAACAATCATACATATCCACATACCCACCATAGGAACACATAAATACAGAGGGTGCCAAAAAAAATGTAGACACATTTTAAGAAAGAAAAACTGTATTAAAATTGTAATACTCAATATATACTGATAACAAAAGATTAATACAAGTCACATTTGACTTCTGCGATTACAAGAGATCAAAGTGGTTACCATCAGCATCCAGACACCTCTGATCATGGCAAGCTACCGCTTGAGCAACGTTGACCAAAATGTCCACTTATATACATTTTTGGTACACCCAGTATATAAAGGAAATATTAATGGACATCAAGGGATAAATCCAGGTAATATAATAATAGTAGGGGATTTTAATACCCCACTGACATCAATGGGCAGATCATTCAGACAGAAATTAATAAGGAAATAATGGCCTTAAATGGCACACTAGAAGAAATAGGCTTAATAGGCATTTACAGAATATTTTATCTAAAAACTATAGAACACATTTTTTTTTAAGTAAACATGAAACATTCTCCAGGATAGATAACACATTAGGCTGCAAAAGAAGCCTCAACAAATTCAAGAAGATTGAAATGAATCTTTTCTGACCACAATGGCATGAAACTAGAAATCGGCTATAGAAAATAATAAATAAATTAAATAAATAAATAAATAAATAAATAAATAAATAAATAAATAAAATAAAAAAACTGGAAGAAACACAAATATGTGAAGAATAAACCACATGCTACCAAAAAACCAATGGATCAAAGAGAAAATCAAACAGAAATCAAAAACTATTTTGAAACCCGTGAAAATCTAAATTCAACTTTACAAGATTAATGGGATGGAGAAAAGAAGTTTTAAAAGGGAAGCTCATAGCTATACTGACCTATCTCAACAATAAAGATTACAAATAAACACTCTAATTCTACACCTAAATGAACTAGAAAAAGGACGAACAAAAGAAAGTTAATAGTAGGAAAAAAAATAGTGAAGAACGAAGCAGAAACAAACAAAATAGAAATGATCAATAAAACTAAGCTGGTACTGTGAAAAGACAAAAATTGACAAACATTTAGGCAAATTCATCAAGAAAAAAAGAGAGAGAGCCCAAATTAATAAAATTATAACTGAAAGAGGAGAAATTACAATTGGAACCAAAGAAATGCAAAGGATTATTAAACAATACTATGAAAAGTTATATGCTAACAAATTTGGCATTCTAAAAGAAATAGACACATTTTTAATAGTATATAAACTTCAAGACTGAACCAGGAAGAAACACAAAACTTAAACAGGTTGATTACTAACAATTAAATTGAAGCAGTAATTTAAAAAACTCCCAAAAAATAAAAATCCAGGGCCAGAAAAATTCATAGGCAAATTCTACCAAACATTCAAAGAAGAATTAATACCTATACTTCTTAAAGTATTTCAAAAAATTGAAGAGGAAGGATTACTTACAAACTCATTCTATAAAACCAACATTATCCTGATACCAAAACCGGACAAAGACATGACGAAAAAAAAGGAAAGAAAATTACAAGCCAATATCCTTGATGAACAAAGATGCAAAAATTCTCAACAAAATTCTCAACCCAGCAAACTGGATTCTACAATACATTAAAAAGATTATACACCATGGCCAAGTGAGATTCATCCCAGGGATGCAACTGTTCAACATCCACAAATCAATCAATATGATACATCACATTAACAAAATAAAGGATGAAAATTATATGATCATTTAATAGATGCCAAAAAGAAATCAACATACTTTTAGGATAAAAACTCTCAACCAAGTGGGTATAGAAGGAACATATCTCAACATAATAAAAAATATAATGACAAAGAAACAATATAATATTCAATGGTGAAAAGCAGAAAGCTTTTCCTCTAAGTTTAGGAACAGGACACCACTTCTATCACCACTTCTATTAGATATAGTATTGGAAGAATTAGCCACAGCAATTAAACAAGAAAAATAAATAATAGGCATCCTGTAGAAAGGAAGAAGTGAAACTCATTATTTGCAGATTACATAATATTATACATAGAAAACTCCAAAGACTCCACCAAAAATAATTACAGCTAATAAATAGTCAGTAAAGATGCAGGATACAGAATCAATATACAGAAATCTATTGCATTTCTATATACCAATAATGAATAATCAGAAGATGAAATTAAGAGAAAAAATTTATTAGTAATTGTATCAGAAAGCATAAAAGATCTAGGAATACATTTTTTAAAAAAGGTGTGAGACCTGTATTCTGAAAACTTTTAGGACATTGAAGAAAAAAAAAAATTGAAGAAGATACAAACACAGCAAAGGAAACTATCAACAAATTGAAAAGACAACCTATTGAATGGAAAAAGATACTTGCAAATGATATGTCTGATGAGGGGTTAGTATCCAAAATATATAAAAAATTCATACAAATTAACACCAAAAAAAAAAATCTAATTTAAAATGAAATGGGCAGCGGACCTGAATAAACATGTCTCCAAAAAGGATATACAGATGGCCAACAGACATGTGGAAAGATGCTCAACATCACTAACCATCAGGAAAATCCAAATTAAAACCACAGTGAGATGTTACCTCACATCTGTCAGAATAGCTATCATCAAGAAATCAAAAAATAGTAAGTGTTGTTGAGTATGTGGAGAAAAGGGAACTCTTGTACACTGTTGGTGGGATTGCAAATTAGTGAAGCCACTACAGAAAACAGTATAGAGACTTCTCAACAAATTAAAAATAGAGCTGCCATATGATCCAGCATCTCCACTTCTGGGTATTTATCCAAAGAAAACAAAAACACTTATTCAAAAAGATATATATACCCCTATGCTCATTGCAGTGTTACTAGTAATAGCCAAGATATGGAAGCAATTTAGATGTCCATCAATTGCTGAATGGATAAAGAATATATATATTCTTTATATATATATATATATATATATATATATATATGGAGAGAGAGAGAGCGAGAGAGAGAGAGAGAATGGAATATTATTTAGCGAAAAAAGGAATGAAATACTATCATTTGCCACAACATGGATGGATCTAGAGGATATTATGCTAAGTGAAATAAGTCAGGCAGAGAAAGACAAATATTACATGATCTCATTTACATGTGGAGTTTATATAACAAAACAAAAGAATAAACAAAACAAAATAGAAACACATATAGATAACAAGCTTATGGTTGCCAGAGGGGAGGGTGTGGGGGATGGGAATTAAAAAATAAAATAAAATTTGTTCTGTAAAGAAAATAAATAAATATCAAGAAAGAAGATCTAATATTTCTTTAGCTCCTGCTATGTTCTTAGACCTAAAATTAACTACTGATATATAATTAGCTCGTTATATAAAAGCCTTACAGCTTGCCTTCTCAGATTGGGTCCCAGTTACTGGTTGTACAAATGAATTCTCTTATGGGTAGTTAGAATGAACCACTCCATATGTATTTTCACCTTTCTCCCAACACACATGTTTTACCGTAATGAGACTGTTCTCTTCAGTTTTCTCAGCCAACACATTCACTAGCTCTCTCCCTCTGTCTTATCCCTCTCCTTATCTCTATCTCTCCCCCTATTTCTTCCTGCTCTTTCTTCCTTCAATAAATATTCATCTAGCATCTATTCATTTATGCTGTGGATACATCAGTGAACAAAACAAAGTCCCTCATCTTATATTTTAATTGGAAACAATTGATAAGAAGATATATACACAAATGCCAGTTGTTGTTTTTTAGTTGTTTTTTTTAAGTACTATGTTGAAAAATAAAACAGGGTGAGGGCACAGAGGGTGACCATTTCTGTCCATCCTCTGCTCCTCTATATCATCCTACCCGGGTTGACTCCTCTGTCTCTTGAAATTCTAACCACACCTCAGTATCCTGTCAAGCCTTGCCGGCTCATGCAAGTTTACCCAGCATTTGAGGTCTATATACATGTTTTTTTTAGCTTTCCAAACTCTGCTTTTGCAGTTATTGTTAACACTTATTGAGTATTTAGATCATAATTATGCTCCAGTTATTTTGTAAGGTATAGCCTGTTCAACTCAGCTTGATTGCAAAGTCTTTGAAAGCAGGGGCAATTATTTATGTATTTCTAAGCAACTTGGCTTAGGAGTAAACACATATTGAATAGCCAACCAATTCTCATAAAGTGATGCGTTAATAGGTCTTATAGTAACATGTAGATCTTATGGAAAATAGAGGAATAAAATAATAAACTTTAATTAAGCGCTGATATGCAAGATTGTGCAGAATAGAGAGTAAACATGTTTTATCCACATGGAAACAAAAATATATCAGTGATGTATGTTTTTATAAACCTGAAGCAGAGTTTCTTAACCCTTCTTTGGGTTTCCATGGCAACCTGATGGAGACTATGAATCCATTCTCACAATAACATTTTTAAATGTAAAAAATAAAATACGATTACAGAGGAAACAGATGATATTAAAATAAAGTTATTGAAATTTAAAGGATTTTGACATAGGAATGCACATACTTCCTCATCAATTTACTAAATAATGAGATCAAATGAGAGAGCTAATAACCACCACAATGTCCAAGGAGTGAGAAACACCAGTCCCACCCCAAGACATCGGTGACAATGTGATATAAATATGCCTGTGATTTCTGCTGGTGACAAACTCACAAGGATTGCGAATACTACCGTTGTTGGTTTACTATATTTAAATGAAAGTAAAAGCTCAAAATTTTCATCACATATTAGTAAAATAAAAGAGTAATATTTTTCCTCATCCAGGTTCACAGAATTCTTGAATTCTTGTGAGGGATTCTGGGATTGTGCATGGATGTGACTGTAAATCTCAGGTAAAAAAATCAGACTATGAGGGTAAGGGGGATCAAATATATGGTGATGGAAGGAGAACTGACTCTGGGTGGTGAACACACAATGGGATTTATAGATGATGTAATACAGAATTGTACACCTGAAATCTATGTAATTTTACTAACAATTGTCACCCCAATAAATTTAAAAAAATAAAAACACACATGTTTAAAATGCAAAAAAAAAAAAAAAAAAAAAATCAGACTATCCTCTTCTGTGATTGTCTTCAGAACTCCAATTCCAAAACCGCTAAGTTCTTAGGAATCCTTAAGTACACTTTGATCTACACTATAAGAGGCACAAACGTGAATGCCTTAAACATTTTGATATACTGAAAGAAACCACAATCAATCATAGAAATGTATGCTGAAATTAAGCACAGCAGGCAGACATAGATCCTGCGTGGATTTCAAATGAGACCACATATCAGTGCGCTGACACACGTTGTCTTTCTATTTCTGCTACCAAGGGGTCTGATTGGGAACAATTAAATATACTCATCAGAACTGAGAAATAAAGCCGAGAATTTATAGAATATTTAGCCTTTTGCTATCTATAAGACCTGCCAAATTTTAGTCTTTTTAATCGCAGGATCTACTCTGGCTATTAGATTGCAGTGTTTTCAGTGTATAAGAAGATTACATTTACTTCATGTGATCAAGTATCTTTGTTCAGAATGGTGGATGTTATCTGTTTTGGAGATTTCTTTAATTTCCTGTCAATTCACAGACCGATTTGAGTCTGGCTAATTGGATACCTTACAATTTATACATAATACGAGGACCAGTGCTCAGTTTGGAAGCCTAGATGCTGTAAGGATGATGATAGTGAAGGAGCCAACAAAGGGAACAAGAGGAAGAAATGTGTCATAATCCATAGCAGTTGGACAGACTCCTTACCCCATAGATTTTGGAGATGGCACTGTGTAAATATAAATCCTTGAAACTTGATTTTTCTCCTGTAAAGACAATCAGCTTTCCTAAGGTGATTATGTTTAGATATATTTTTGGTGAGGAAAAACGTTTCCCTTCATGCATCCTGAATAAGGTTGGTAACTCGACAATAAACATATCTCTTTAAGTCACATTGACTAGAAAAGGTAAGGAATACATGAAAAGTCAGGAGAAAGGATCATTTATGCGGAGCCCGCTGTAGATTGTGTATAACCTGAGTGGGCTGCAGGAGATAGGGGTGCCTGTGCCTCAGAGGGCATCTGAGAAATTTTATCTTCATGTGAACATATAGGCAAGATTCAAGAAATAAGAATCAGGAGAAAGTGTGTAAATTCCCAAATTATCAAGGTAAGACATGTTTTTAGACAGAGGTAAGGTACATTTCTCTCTTGATACTAGCTTAATTAAGACATGAATCGTTCAACCATTAAGGTGGTGCATGTAAAGTAAGTCAAATTATATGAAGTTTTATGTAATTTAATATCACATGAAAAAGGAGACTATAAAATTGAATCAATGTGGTGTAGGTACATATAAAAGATCTAGGATAGCATATATCCAAATTAAGGGTTTAAACTATTGCACTGTTAATATTAAATTAAGTTAGATTTTTTTTCTCTTAAATTTTACATCTATGGTAATACTTTCCTATTAAATTTAAAAAAAAATGTACTATGATATCAAGCCAGAAAGGAATGTTTGTTTTCTTATTACAAATTTGGTATCTAAAATCAGATAGACCTAATTTCAGTCTAGGTGCTATCCAGTATTATTAAATTTTTTATCATGACCAACTTATTTTATCTCTATGAACATTAGTTTCCTTATTTTGAAAGCTGTGAATATAGTTGCTGTGAAAATTAAATGTGTTAGAACATGTAAAACATGTAAAACTTAGTTAATCCTCAAAAAATATGTTGTTCTTATTAGGTGATTGTCTAAACTGCATACTTCAGAAGGCATATGATCTTGGTGGCCAAAATTTTAATAGAAAAGCCTCTGACACATGTATTGAACAAGTAATTTCTATATTCAGTTTATTCAGGGAGACCTCTGGGCTGTACTAGAACAAAATATATTGTTACAAGAAGTTTCTCAATTTTTAATTTACAAAACACAAAAAGGAAATATTCTCAGACTTTATCATCCCACGGCTATGAATAAGATAGCGCTAACATTGTTTAGCTAAATATTGCCTGTGGTATGCTTCCGTTTCTTGATAAAAATACCCGGCACCCTTGCAAAGGCCCAATAATTATGTCTGAAAGTCCTTGGAGATGACCTCATCTATGGTTAGAATCAAGTATGCACCTCGTGGGTGCTTTCCTCCCTTTCTTATTAGATACTTGTGGGCATGCTGTCTATTGTTAAATATGCTCTGCTGCTCAGTGTGCCAACAACCTTCCAGGACTGTGGCACTATCCAAGCAGATTCAGGCTTTCCCAAGGTGCAAAGCTGAGCAGAACAGAGGAGGTTGGCCCATCTCAACAGAGCTCAGAACTTGTTTCCGGGTTCTGGTGAGACAACAGGTGTCCCATTGCTCTCACCTGTTTAAGACCTTAGCTCTCCTTTCCCTTTCTTCTCTCCACCCTCTGGCAAACAAAGAAAGAAAACAACAAAAGCAAATGGGGACATCTTCTCATCCCCAGCTCCTTTTCGTCACAGGATTCTGAGGTTCTACAAACCATTCTCAGATGATACCAGGTGTCCTCTCAGCTTCCTTTCTAAAGTGGCTCTATAGAATAATATAGGTTCTCTGTCCGAGCTCTGCAGAACTTTCTCCCCACCATTGGCCAAATTCCATCCAGTGGGGACAGTCCACTTGCAAGGTGACAAGGCATATTTGTTTTGAATTTTCTTTTCCCTAATCTGACCACACGGAGTGGGCAGTACTTTCTTGTGCATAGAAGCCAAATGTCTCATTTTCTAGTCCTAGAAAACTGTCATTTCATTCAGGAGAATGAGTTGATGCTGAGTCTGTGATTAAAAATAAGTTTCAAGTAAACAGGTTTCTGGGGGAAGACTCCCATGGCTATGCAAAGGAATTACAGTTAATTCTAAATATGACGGACTTTACAACTATTACGAGACAGTAATTTTAGCAGTTCTATAGATGATTAAAAAGCCATTTTCTAAAATATTCTCACTGGAGTATTTTTTTTTTTTAAGAAAACATTTAATTGCTCCAATCAAGCATAACTACCTTCTGCTTATGGTGTAATTTGTATACTCTGATCACACGGTGTGTGACTATTTGTCATAATTTATAAGTGTATATTCCCCACTGTAGTGATTGGCTATCATTAATTGTGAATAATTTCTTGCTCATTAAAGTAATGCAAAAAAAAGAGAAAAAAGGAAAAGCAAGGCCCAGCAAACAAAAGGAGGATGGGAAGCCCAGTTTGAGTCCTCTCCACAAATATGGATTAAGTTTCCGTAGACTTTATGAACTACATCCATTTGGAACACATTCAAAAATGATGCGAACAAGTGACAGAAACCAACTTTTCAAGGTTTCTCGGTTAAAAAAAAAAAATTGAACATGCCTGATACTTTTTCTGTTTTTGTTTCAGGTAGCAATTACTTTATACAACTCAAACAAGCTTTACTTTGAAACATTTAAACCTGCTGCAACTCTTCTCTTCAGTGTATAGGTTAAACCATACTGACAGGAAACAGGAAACTACATAAGTATTTTCCCAAAGGGATCATTTCAGAATGTAGTAATACCATTACCTAGTTAGGAAGCATCAAATCCTTGCAATATGCAAACGGCTGAGAATATGTAATATCTAGAAGTAACATCTAAGTAGCTTAATAAGTTCCTCAATATGAATAAGTTGTGTAATGCTAACAGGAACGGAAACAATCCAGGTTTATTTGGAATAGAGCAGAATTCAGGACAATGAGAGCAGAGTACTATGCTAATCCTAAACATCTGCCGTCAGCAGGCTGCAGCACTTCATTGCCTTGGTATAATAATAACTTCTGATGCATTTAAACTTCGTACGGAATTGCCTGCTCCCCTATGCACCATCTCCATTCTTTTCAGGTGAGGTCTTCTGTCTGCTCTTCCCATTCTTACCTCTGTCTCCGTGCTTCCATTGTGCAACGCACCCCTGTTCGGCAAATTCTCACACCCTTCATTCAAACAGTTCCTGAATTCCCACCACTTTTTCCATAAAACTTTAAATAAATCAATCCAAAAGTGTTCACAGGATGCTCTTTAGCCTTCCTGATGAAGTGGCAGGGAGAGTGATGGCAGTTTTCTGGCTGGTGACATGCCACTGACATGGCTGCCTCTTCATACCTCAGACCAATAAATGCAGTATCTTTGGGAATATACACTTTTGGGAATATTTTGCTTACTCATATAATTTACGTATTGGTTGACATTTTTAAATTTGTATATTTGTTGATACTTTCTTATTTTTCAGATCAAATCAATAACTACATATTATTCCCTTATTATCAGCAAGGCACTTCTATCCATATCAGTGTTAAATATTACTAGGTTTATACATCATTTTCCATAGTACTTGAGCAAATAGGCTTATATCATAGTTCCTGCTATTATTCCCAACATCATCATCAAGTCCTGATATCCTGGACTTAGATCAGACAAAGAATAGCACTGAATACCCCGTAAATTCTGCCAATTGGTCTTACATAGCTTAACATAAGTAAGATATCATAGCTTGCTTCATGTTTACGTTTTCCTGTGCCCGTGTGCGTGCATGCATGTGTAATTATTCTGGTTTCCACCCAACACAATAACATGCAGAAGCAGTGCCTCCCAAGTGTCCCCAACACTGTAGACATTCACAGTTCTTGACTCTTTCCCTTTATCTGCCCTCTGCATCTCATCATTTTCTTGTTGTTGCATTTACCCAATTTTTAATCTCTTATTTTGGCTCCGGTTATTGTTTCCACACTTGTCCTTTGGAATTGACAAGTGGATATGTGTTCTTTCTGAATTTAACTCTCATTTGTCCTTCAACATCATAGATGATCTTTGTGCTCTGGTTCAATTTTTCTTTGGTTGTTTCTGGTCATTCCATAGCCTGCATTATTCTCAGCTCAAAGAGTTCCACAATGGCTAGTCCTGAATTAGAATCCTAAGGAGGTGGAGAGTCAGTGCTTAAACGTTATCCACCAGCTAGTTGATGAATAGACAAATATAAATAAAACACAATCTTTGTTCCTGAGGAGTTCATGGTCCAGTTGAAAAGATAAATTTGTAAACATTATTTATTAAATAATGATAACACTACAACAAAAGGATGTACACATTTCTATGGCTGCTCAGGAAAAGACAGTGTTCAGTAAAGGATATTTACAAAATATTTTATTAAACAAAAGGAAAAAGATTGTCTAAATGAAGAATTATCTCAATTACATAAATATTTAAACTGAAACTGAAAATTTCTATTATAATTATCATATACTGTGTAGATTCTTCCTCATCAATTTACTTACAAAACATTCTTATTCAGATGTGACTAGAAGAGTGTTTGTTTTAACAAAATAGATCAACATTACAAAACTTAGTTTAAAGGAAGCAATTCTGGTGACAAGTTTATGAAAGTAGAGTACAGAACTGAGTACATTCAATTTTACAGACAGGCGGAAATACTTCCCATTCAAAAATAAAACCAAAGTGTACAAATACTAGTATTCCCTTGATCTTGTATTCCCTTCAACCTATGCCTTTTCAATGTTCTTTATCTAATCTAAGCTTCTCAAACATGGACAGAATGGGAGAAACTCTAATTTGAGAAAAAAAAAAAAAAGCAGTCTACACTTAAGGTCCTCAGTTCCTTGCTTCTCATCTGATATTCAACACAGCAGTGCTTCTTCAGGCCACTATTCAATGTAAACCAACCTCCTTAAGGTGATGAATTCTCAAATTAAACAGGCACTTTTAGCTCTTATCTTGCAAGACCATTGATTACATTTACTGCTACTGATTAGTTCCCTTTGGAACTGTTTTCTTGATTTTATATCAGATTTTTTCTTTCTCCTACTTCTGCTACCACTTCTTCCCTATTCCTTTGCGACTATCTTTTTTTGTACACCATTTTTAACATGCATATATTTTTTTTTCCCTCGGCCCACTTCTTTTCCCATTTTTTTTCTGTTAGACAAATTTATGACTTTAGTTATTATTTATACGTATACAAAATTGATTTATACCCTTGAACAAAACCATTCTTCTGAGATTTAAACCTTCATATCCATGTGCCTGCCTGACATAACTACTTACAGAACTCCAAAGCATTTGAAAACTAATAAGTTTAAAATGAAGTAAATCAACTCCCTGCCTCAAAACATGTTCTTAATCTTGTGACCTTGTCTCAGTTGTCGGTTGTAACAGGGTCATTCAAGTAAGAAGTTTGGATTCGTTATTGACTCCTACATTATCTACTGCCTAATACTATCAATCAATATTAGTATTCAATTATTACTTTAAAAATAATTTGTAAATCTTTCACATTTTCTCTATGCCTATTACCACTATCCAGCTTAGGCTACATCTTTCTCAGAGCAATTAACTGTAGCCTCTAGTTGGTTTTTGCCTTTCTTCTTGGTCATTTTAAATCTGTATTTCAAGCTCCTTACACAAAAACAACACGAGCTAAAGTCAAATCTGTCTGACTCATGTCAATAGCTTCTCAGTGGCTTTGGTATAAAATTCAAGTTTCTTAGAATAGCATAAAAGGCTCTCTTCTGACTTACTGTGTCTACCATTGCCCTCATGGTCTCTTATACCTCACTTTAAATACTATTTTAGCTTCACTAACCTATTTGTAAATAACTGCAAACTCTCTACAGCTTTTCATTTGTATGCTCCTCTTTCTACCTTGAAAGTACTTTACTCATTCATTCTTCTTCATTCAGCTAGTTCTTATTCATGCTTTAAAAAATTATTAAATTTATTGGGGTAACATTGGTGAATAAAATTAAATAGGTTTCAAGCATACAATTCTATAACATATCATCTGTATATTGCCTTGTGTGTCCACCACTGAAAGTCAAATGTCCTTCAATCACCATATATTTGACCCCCATTACCTTTTTCTACCTCCCCTTCTCCATTTTCTCTCAGATAACCACCATACTGTTGTTTGTGTCTATGAGGTTTTGTTTCTTTGTTGTCTTATTTGTTCATTTGCTGCTTTCAGTTTTATATCCCATATATGAGTGAAATCATGTTCCTTGACTTTTTCTATCTTGACTTATTTCTCTTAGCGTGATATTCGCAAGATCTGTCCATGTTGTCAGAAATGGCAGTATTTCATCTTATGGAACAATAGTATTGCATATATGTACTACATCTTCTTTATCCAATAATCTATCTAAGGATACTCCACTTGTTTCCATGTGTTGGCCACTGTGAATAATGCTGCAATGAACATATTGCTGCATATACCTTTAGAGATAAATGTTTTCAAATTTTGGGGGTAGACAGATACCCAGAAGAGAGATTGGTAGTTTATATGGTAATTCTATTCTTACAATTTTGAGGAACCTCCATATTGTTTTCCATAGCGGCTATACCAATTTACATTCTTTTTTTTAAAATTTATTGGGGTGACAATTGTTAGTAAAATTACATAGATTTCAGGTGTACAATTCTGTATTACATCATCTATAAATCCCATTGTGTGTTCACCACCCAGAGTCAGTTGTCCTTCCATCACCATATATTTGATCCCCCTTACCCTCATCTACCACCCTCCACCCCCCTTACCCTCTGGTAACCACTAAACTATTGTCTGTGTCTATGAGTTTTTGTTTCTCATTTGTTTGTCTTGATCTTTTACTGTTTTTGGTTTATATACCACATGTCAGTGAAATCATATGGTTCTCTGCTTTTTCTGTCTGACTTATTTCGCTTAACATTATACTCTCAAGATCCATCCATGTTGTCACAAATGTTCCTATATCATCTTTTCTTACCGCCAAATAGTATTCCATTGTGTATATATACCACAACTTCTTTATCCATTCATCTATCGAAGGACATTTTGGTTGCTTCCATGTCTTGGCCACCGTAAACAAAGCTGCAATGAACATTGGAGCACACGTGTCTTTATCTATAAATGTTTTCAGATTTTTTGGGTAGATACCCGGGAAAGGGATTGCTGGGTCATATGGTAATTCTATTTGTAATTTTTTGAGGAACCTCCACACTGCCTTCCATAATGGCTGCACCAGTCTGCATTCCCACCAACAGTGTATGAGGGTTCCTTTTTCTCCACAGCCTCTCCAACACTTGTTACTATTTGTCTTGTTGATGATAGCCATTCTGACTGGGGTGAGGTGATATCTCATTGTGGTTTTGATTTGCATTTCTCTGATGACTAGTGATGTTGAACATTTTTTCATATGTCTATTTGCCATTTGTATGTCCTCTTTGGAGAAATGTTTCTCCAGGTCCTTTGCCCATTTTTCAATTGGGTTGTTTGTTTTTTCGTTGTTGAGTTGCATGAGTTCCTTGTATATTTTGGATATTTGCCCCTTATCAGAGGCACTGTTTGCAAAATCTTCTCCCATTCAGTTGGTTGCCTCTTTATTTTGTCGATGGTTTCTTTTGCTGTGCAGAAGCTTTTAAGTTTCATATAGTCCCATTTGTTTATTTTAGCTTTTACTTCCATTGCCTCTGGAGTCAAATTCATAAAATGCTCTTTGAACCCAAGGTCCATAAGTTTAGTACCTATGTTTTCTTCTATGCAATTTATTGTGTCAGGTCTTATGCTTAAGTCTTTGATCCATTTTGAATTAATTTTGGTACATGGTGACAAATAGCAGTCCAGTTTCATTATTTTGCACGTGGCTATCCAATTCTCCTAGCACCATTTATTGAAGAGGCTGTCTTTCCTCCATTGTATGTTTTTAGATTCTTTGTCAAAAAATATCTGTCCATATTTATGTGGTTTTATTTCTGGGTTCTCAATTCTATTCCATTGGTCTATGTGTCTGTTTTTCTGCCAATACCATGCTGTTTTGATTATGGTAGCCCTGTAGTACAAGCTAAAGTCAGGAAATGTGATAACTCCAGTACTGTTCTTTTTTCTTAAGATTGCTTTGGCTATTCGGGGTCTTTTGTGGTTCCAAACAAATCTGATGATTTTTTGTTCTATTTCTTTAAAAAATGCCATTGGGATTTTGATGGGGATTGCGTTAAATCTGTATATTGCTTTGGGTAATATGGCCATTTTAATTATGTTGATTCTTCCAATCCATGAGCATGGAATGTCTTTCCATTTCTTTGTGTCTTCTTCAATTTCTTTCAAAAATGTCTTATAGTTTTCGGAATATAGGTCCTTCACGTCCTTGGTTAAGTTTATTCCTAGGTATTTTATTCTTTTTGTTGCAATTGCAAAAGGAATTGTTTTTTTATTTTTTTTTCTGAGATTTCATTGTTAGTATATAGGAAAGCAATGGACTTTTGTGCCTTGATTTTGTAGCCAACAACTTTACTGTATTCGTTGATTGTTTCTAATAGCTTTTTGGTGGAGTCTTTAGGGTTTTCTATATACAGCATCATGTCATCTGCAAAGAGTGATAATTTAACTTCTTCATTCCCAATTTGGATGCCTTTTATTTCTTTCTCTTGCCTGATTGCTCTGGCAAGGACTTCCAACACTATGTTGAAAAGCAGAGGTGATAGGGGACAGCCCTGTCGTGTTCCTGAACGTAGAGCAAAGGGCTTCAGTTTTTCACCATTAATTATGAGATTAGCTGAGGGCTTGTCATATATGGCCTTTATTATGTTAAGGTATTTTCCTTCTATACCTATTTTATTAAGTGTTTTAAACATAAATGGATGTTGTATCTTGTCAAATGCTTTTTCTGCATCAATTGATATAATCATATGATTTTTGTCCTTTATTTTGTTTATGTGATGCATCACATTGATGGATTTGCGGATGTTAAACCATCCTTGTGCCCCGGAGATGAACCCACTTGGTCATGATGAATAATCTTTTTAATGCATTGTTGTATTCGATTTGCTAGAATTTTATTTAGGAGTTTTGCATCTGTATTCATCAGAGATATTGGTCTGTAGTTTTCTTTTTTTGTTGTTGTTGTCCTTACCAGGTTTTGGTATCAGGGTAATGTTGGCCTCAGAAAATGAGTTAGGAAGTACTGTCTCTTCTTCAATATTTTGAAAGAGTTTGAGCAGGACTGGTTAGACCCTCTTTGAAGGTTTGGTAGAATTCACTAGTGAAGCCATCTGGTCCCGGACTTTTGCTTTTGGGAAGGTTTTGGATGACTGATTCGATTTCGTTACTGGTGAGCGGTCTGTTTAGATTTTCCAGTTCTTCATGGTTCAGCCTTGGAAGGCTATATGTTTCTAAGAACTTGTCCATTTCTTCTAGGTTATTGAATTTGGTGGCATATAGTCCTTCATAGTATTCTTGGATGATCCTTTGTATTTCTGTGGTGTCCATGATAACTTCCCCTTTGCGTTTCTGATTTTGTTAATTAGTGTCTTCTCTCATTTTATCTTAATGAGTCTAGCCAAGGGTTTGTCAATTTTGTTAATCTTTTCAAAGAACCAGTTCTTTGTCACATTGTTTTTTTCTATTGTCTTTTTGTTCTCTATTTCATTTAGTTCTGCTCTGATTTTTGTTATTTCTTTTCTTCTGCTGACCTTGGGTTTCACTTGTTCTTCTTATTCTAGTTCTTTAAGGTGTAACATGAGGTTATTTATTTGGGATTTTTCTTGTTTCTTGAGATAGGCCTGTAATGACATAAATTTCCCTCTTAAAACTGTTTTCACTGTATACCAAAAATTTTGGTAGGATGTATTTTCATTGTCATTTGTTTCTTTGGATCTTTTGATCTCTCCTGTAACTTCTTCTTTGACCCAGTCGTTCTTTAAAAGTATGTTGTTTAATCTCCATGTATTTGTGTTTTTTCCCGATTTATTTTGCAGTTGATATCCAATTTCAAAGCCTTGTGATCAGAGAATATGTTTGGTATGATATCAATCTTCTTAAATTTACTGAGGCTGATTTTATGTCCCAATATATGCTCTATCCTTGAGAATGTTCCATATACACTAGAAAAGAATGTATAGTCTGATGTTTTAGGATGAAGTGCTCCATAAATGTCAATTATGTCCATTTCATCTAAAGTGTCATTTAGGGCTGGTATTTCGTTATTTATTTTGTTTTTGGATGATCTATCCATAGCTGTCAATGATGTATTTAAGTCCCCTAGTATAATTGTGTTTTGGTCAATTTCTCCCTTTAGTTCTGTTAGTAGTTGCTTGGTATATTTCGGTGCTCCCTGATTGGGGGCATAAATATTGATGACTGTTATGTCTTCTTGTTGTATAGTCCCTTTACCATTGTGAAATGTCCATCTTTGTCTCTTGTTATCTTTTTCACCCTGAAGTCTGTTTCATCTGATATCATTATGGCTACACCTGATTTTCTCTGGGTACCATTTGCTTGGAGTGTCAATTTCCACCCTTTCACTTTGAGTCTATGCTTGTCCTTGTAGCTGAGATGTGTCTCTTGGAGACAGCATATGGTTGGGTTTACTTTTTTGATCCAATCTGCTACTCTGTGCCTTTTTATTGGTGAGTTCAGTCCATTTACATTTAGGGTGATTATTGATATGTGAGGATTTCCTGTCATTCTATCTTTAGTTTTTTGGTAAGGCTGTGTCTCCATTGTTTCTTTGCCTTTTGTTGTTGTCTACTATTTCTGTGTGGTGGTATTCTATGATGTTTCCCTCTGTTTCTTCTTTTATTACAGTATATATTTCAGTTCTGGATTTTTTTTGAGTGGTTACCCTTAAGTTTATGTAAAAGAAAGTTTGATATTTAGCATATTCCATTTTCTTCAGCACGCTTACTTTCTCCATTCCCATATTCCAGTTCAGGCCTTTACTCTCCCCCTTTTTATGTTTTGGTTGCCACAAATTGTCCCTGTTGATGGTGGTCGAATAGCCTCCTTTAGTATTTCTTGTAGTGCAGGTCGTGTATTAGAAAATTCCCTCAGCTTCTGTATGTCTGGAAAGGTCTTTATTCCTCCTTCATATCTAAAGGATATCTTTGCTGGATATATTATTCTTGGCTCATAATTTCTCTCTTTCAATAGTTTGAATATTTGGTTCCACTCCCTCCTGGCTTGTAGAGTTTCTGCTGAAAAATCTGATGATAATCTAATGGGCTTTCCTTTGTAGGTTACTGTCTTCTTTTCCCTGGCTGCCTTGAGGATTCTTTCTTTGTCGTTGATTTTAGACAGCTTCAATACAATGTGCCTTGGAGAAGGCCTGTTGGGATTGAGGTAATTAGGTGTTCTATTTGCTTCTTGGATTCGAGGGTCCAGTTCTGTCCACAAGTTTGGGAAGTTCTCATCGACAATTTGTTTGAATATATTCTCTGTTCCCTTCTCTTTTTCTTCTCCTTCTGGTATGCCCATTATTCTTATATTGCTCTTTCTGATGGAGTCAGAAAGTTCTTGTAGAGTTCTTTCATTTCTTTTAAGTCTCAAGTCTCTTTCTTCTTCCATCCGTCTCATTTCCAGGTTTCTATCTTCAATATCATTGATTATTTCCTTCATCTGGTCAACTCTACTACCTAAGCTGGCTATTTAATTCTTAATTCCTTCTATTGAGTTCTTAATCTTCAGAAATTCTATTTGGTTCTTTTTTAAAATTTGAATCTCTTTAGTAAAATGCTCATGTTGTTCTTTTATTGTGTTTCTGAGTTCATTAAACTGCCTTTCTGTGTTTTTTTGCATCTCGTTGATTTTTTTTAGAACTGGAATCTTGAATTCTGTGTCATTTAAGTCACATATTTCCATATCTTTAAGTTCCTTTTCTGGAGACTTTTCACCTTCTTTCTGAGCTGTCTTGTTGCCTTGGTTATTCATGGCAATTGCTGATTTATTATTTCTCTTCCTAGACATCTACAGGAGTGTCTTCTGCAACAGGTTGATAGGAAGAGATCTTTCTTTTGTTTTCCAGTACTTGTTTGTCGAATGTTTATTTTGTCTCTGACTGCAGCCTTTTTTTCTCTCTCACACAGTAGTGATATGTTTTCTCTGCACTATTCCAGCTTCTCAACCATTGGGGGGGATTCCCTGGGAGAAGGGCTTCTCCTCTCTTACTAGTTCACCTGGGTCACAGGGTGCAGTATCTGTGTGGATATGCAGAGAGCTTTTGAAGTTCCAAAGCTCTTCCACCTCCAGATTCAGAGCCCGTATGTTTCAGCAGTTCTGTTTACTCCTGCAGGGATCCGCCCAGATAGGTGGGGTCAGGGGCGGGGTGAGTTGTGAGAGGTGGCCCAGAGGAATGGTGGTGACCACCACCACAGCCGGTCCTGCTTCCACAGCTCCCTCCCCTTTACCAGAACTAGTTGGACTGCGAATCTGTGTCTGCGGTCCACAGTTCTCAGAGCAGCAAATATTCTGTTCCTCTGATCCGACACTGCTACCGTTCTGCTTCTAGCACCAGGCAGGTAAGGGCGGGACGAGCTCTGGGAGGGTAGGGTGGGGCAGCTAGTCTCAGTGCCCAAGGCTTCCATTCTCTGCCCGGCTTTGTGGGCCCAAACCACCGCTTTCAGCCTTCTTCCCTTAGTCCCTTCTCCGAGGTCTCTGCTGTGAGCGCTGGACTCAGCCGTGCTACATCCTGTCCCCTCAGCCTTGTGGGCTACAAATGGAGCCCCAGCACTCCGAGTTCCTCCCTCTCCCGCAGCTGCGGCTGTTCTGGGATGCAGCTAGCTTGGAGCACCGACCCAGGTGTGCGTCCCACGCCCACACAGCTCTTTCTCCGCATTTCTCCCTTTCTTCCTCCCCGACTTGCGTGACTCGCCCACCCCTAGGTGAACTCAGCAGTGGGCCCCCTCATGCTGCCTGTCCGCTGTGCAGGAAGTCCTTTGTGGAGTTATAGTTGTTCAATTAGTTGTAAATTCCAGGGGAGATTCCAGGCTTACCTCACGCTGCCATTTTGATGACGTCCAACAAATATTTTTAAAATTACAAAAACTAAAATGATTTGAAAATGAAAAATGTTGTTAAAGCATTTTAGGCTACATAAATAAAAATTCATATTTGCTTTCTCTATTTGATCTAGATAGAAATCTGCATAAAATTATAGTCTCTCAAGAGTGACTGGACCTTCAAGATTATCTGTCTCCACCAAATAGCAGGTGTTTGAATCTCCATTACAAAATCCCCACCAACTGTTCACCAATATGTACTTCAACGCCTCTGATGTTGAAGGATTCATTTCCCCAAAGATAGACAAATCATAAATTCAAGCACTTCCACTACTTAGTGGGTTTTCCTTGAACAAATCAAAATTTGCCTCCCTGAAAAGCCTGTACCTTGTCCCCATGTATCTTCTCCTTACATCCAAACAGAGGCACTCTGATTCTTTTCTACTTGACATTCCTTCAAAAGGAGTCATCTGTTAGGTGCTATAGGATCGTGTCTTCTCTAAGCTTTCTTTTAATCCGTTTTTCGAGTGATTTTATTTTAGGTTTCCTGCACTAAGCTGATCATCCTCCAGGATATATTACATCCAGTGTCTATTTCACTTTTAAAAAGTCTAACTCTAGATCTGAATCAAATACTTGAGGAGGTTCTGATTGCACAGAGAACAGGTGTATTACCTCCACATTCTAGATGCTATACCTCTATCAATGTCTAAAAGGTGTATACAATTTATATTAGGTGTATCATATTGTTGACGCACTAAATAAAATAATGTTAAAACAATCTCTTTTGTCCCAATGAATGGTTACACCAGCTGGGAATTACCATTCATGATGTTTTTGCTGTATTACCTATCACGTAAAACAGGACTGTGCTATAGAGAGTACCAATTAATCTTCACATTATTTCTTTTCCAACACCAAACTCTTCTTCCCTATTCTCATGTGTTCCACCCTATTTCTACTACCCCTGTCCATTCCTGTGGCATTCTCCTTACTTCTACATCACCTAATTTTCTCCCTTCATGATAGTATACTATTCAAACTCTCCACTCTCTGTACATGCACAGCTTTCTACCTGTTGTGACCTCCTTCCTACCATACAGTCATCTATGTATTTAGTAAATATATTTTGAAATCTAACAATGTGTTATTGTACTGTTAGCCCACCCTTACAATAGATGTAATGGATGCCTTTATTTTGCCAAATCAGATGGAGGTCACTCACCCATCAAAGGTAGATAATTGTTTGGGCAAGTATTGAAAGTCAGGCTGAAGCAAAGGTGCCAGTGATTAGAAAGAAACCTGGAATGCCAAGGAAAGTAGGTGAAAGAATATGATGTGAGTGATGATGTGAAAATAGAATAATGGAACCACAGAAGATAATGTCACTCTCCATCATACAAGGTCTTACCAATCAAACAATAGGTTCTATGAGCATAATTGGGGATTAAGGTATGAGTACAAACAGATTATATATATAATACGGTATATCCATATCTTGGAATATTATGCAGCCTTTAATAATCAATTTTCTATTAATATTTAATATTCATAAGAGAAAATTACCAATGAAATATAAAGGGGGAAATTATTAAATATTAGTATAAGATAATCCTAATTTTATAACTTGTAAAATATAATAAATATATGAGAATCTTTTATATTGTTTTATAAATACAAAAGAGAAAATAGAAATTAAACAGTCCAATATCTAGTATAGTGTAATAACAGTTTTGAACACTCTTACCGAAGGAGGATATTCTTCTTCCATTTAAATAAACTCCAGACATCTCTACAAATGAAAAAAGAAGTTTTCTGGTCAAAATGGCAGAATAGCTGAATGCTGTGTGTGCATCCTATCATGACCACATCAAAATTACAACTAAACTACAGAACAACTATCGAGAATTGCCTGAAGTCCAGTTGAACAGAAATCCTATAATTAAGGATATACAGAAGAAGACACTGAAACTGTTAGGAGGGAGGACAGAAATGTGCAATAGGCTAGTCCCCATACCCAAGTGTAGCAGTTAAAAATAAGGATGGATATATTGGCTGCAGAGGTCTCCCCTGAGAAGCAAGGGGTCTCAGCCCCACACCAGGTTCACCACCCATGGTTCCAGTGCCAAGAAGAGAAAGCCCCACAATTTCTGGCTCCGAAAACCAGTGGAGATTGTGGCTGAGTGAGATGGAGGGCAGCTGGAGTCCCAGGAGCTCCTTTTAAAGGGCACACAATGTGACTTACCTGCTGACAGATTCACTTGCTCTGAGCTCTAGTGTTGGGGCAGCAGCTTGAGGGATGCCAGGGACTTATGGTGAGGAACTGAATTGTCTGGTTTCAAGATGAGGGCTGGAGGGGCAGCTTTCTCCCAGATAAGGGAACTGGAAGAATCCATTGCTTCTTTGTTGAGCCCTCACCCTCCCAACATGCAAACTCAGGTGGGCGCCATATCTGAGTCCCCACTAACTTGGCTAATACCATTCACCCAACCCCAGTGATTCCCTGAGGCCCCACCCCACCCAACTAGCGGGCCCACCAGAGCTGTTTCTAGTGCCTTTTCCATACATATGGCCTATCTTGGCTCATGCTGTGGACTTTCTTGAAATCAATCAAAGGTTCACAAACCCCAAACAAGCAGCATCTGGCTCCCATGTGCCCTGTACCTCTTGCGAAGCAGCCGCAACATTGGCACTAGTGGCAGCCAGCCTCGGTTCACAGCTAAGCTTCTCATAGGCCCTCCAAGCCCAGCACAAGTAGCAACTACCTGCATATCACTTTGTAGCTCATACCAAGTAGTCCTGACCTGGACACAGGCAGCAGTGGGCCTTCGTCTGCATCAGACCCCCACCCCCGCACGAGGCCCCAGAACCAATACACCCAGTGGCCAGCTTCAGACTACAGCAGAACACCACCCAACCACCTCCACAAATGATACACCCAAAGGGCAGACTGGGAAGGCATCAGAAATAAAGTGAATCCTGCTCTGTGGGGTCAGCCCCTGCACCACAACTCCTCACCTGTAGCCATGGTCCATCCTAACAACCAATGAGCCTGAGAGTCAATCCCTTCCACTGACATGCAAACAGAAACCAAGGCTCAACTACAACACGAGGACTCACACAACCCACACAAGGGACACAGCTGGAGCACCCGGCTCAGGTGACCAGGGAGACTGCACCAGTGTGCCTCACAGGACATTCACTACCTAAGGCCAGTCTACTAAGATTGGGAGACAGAGCAGCCATGCCTAATATATAGAAACTAAAACAGGGAGGCAGCCAAAATGGGGGGACAAAGAAACATGTCCCAGATGAAGGAACAGAACAAAGCTCCAGAAACAAACCAACTAACTGACTAACTAACTAAACAAGATGGAGACAAGCAATCTGCAAGATGCAGAATTCAAAATACTGGTTATAAGGATGCTCAATGATCTCAGCGAGAACTTCAAGAAAGAGATAGGAAATGGAGATAGAAAACATTAAAAATAACCATTTTGAAGTGAAGAATACATTAATTGAAATGAAGAATACAGTAGAGGGAATCAACAGTAGATTACATGAAGCAGAGGTTGGATTCAGCAAGTTGGAAGATAAGGTAGCAGAAAATACCCAATCAGAGCAGCAAAAAGAAAAAAATGAATCAAACAAAATGAGGATAATTAAAGGGGCCTGTGGGACAATATCAAGTATATCAACATTTGCATCATAAGGATACCAGAAGGAAAAGAGAGAGAGTAAGGAATTGAAAATCCATTTGAAAAAATAATAATGGAAAACTTCCCTAAACTGGTGAAGTAAATAGACATGCAGGCTCAGAAAATGCAGAGATTACCAAGCAAGATGAACTCAAACAAGCCTACATCAAGATACATTAGAATTAAAATGCCAAAGGTTAAAGACAAAGAGAGAATCTTAAAAGCAGCCAGAGAAAAGCAGTTACCTACAAAGAAGTTCCCATGAGACTGTCAGCTGATTTCTCAACAGACACTTTTTCAGGCCAGAAGAGATTGGCACAAAATATTTAAAATGTTGAAAAGCAACGACCTACAACCAATCTTACTCTACCAAGCAAAAGCTATCATTTAAAATTGAAGGAGACAAAGAGCTTCCCAGACAAGGAAAAGTTAAAGGAATTCATAACCACCAAACCATTATTACAAGAAATGTTAATGGGACTTCTTAAAGTAGAAGAAGACCAAAAAAAAAAAAAAAAGATAAAAATTATGAATAATAAAATGGCACTAACTACATATCTATTAGCATTTACTTTTGATGTAAATGTATTAAATTCTCCAAACAAAAGACATAGGGTGGCTGAATGGATAAGAATCAAAACCCTTACATATGCTGCCTACAAGACAGTCACTTTAGATTGAAAGACACACAGAAACTGAAAGTAAAGGGATGGAAAAATATATTTCATGAAATAGAAATTAAAAAAAAAGCTCTGGTAGCAATACTTATAACAGACAAAAAAGACTTTAAAACAATGGCTTTAACAAGAGACAAAGAAAGTTCTGGTGTTCCCACTTCTGGGCATTTATCTGCATAAACCCAAAACAGCACTTCAAAGGGACATGTGCATCAATATATTTATTGTAGCATTATTTACAATAGCTAACATATGGCAGCATCCTGGGTGTCCATCAGTGAATGAATGGATGAGGAAGAGGTGATACATATAATCAATGGAATATTACTCAGCCATAAAAAGAAGGAAATCTTGCCATCTGCAACAGCATGGATGGACCTAATGGGTATTATGCTGAGTTAAATAAGTCAAGGAAAGAAAAATACCATATGGTTTCACTTATATGTGGATTCTAATAAACTAAATAAATGAATAAACAAAATGAAACAAATTCATAGATACAGAGAATATTTTGATGGTTGCCAGATGAGAGAATGGTTGGGGGAATGGATGAAAAAGAGCAAGGGATTAAAAAGTACAAATTTGTCATTACAAAATATTCATGAGGATGTAAAGTATAGTATAAGGAATATAGTCAATAATATTGTAATAACTATGTATGGTGTCAGATGGTTACTAGATTTATTGTGGTGATCACTTCATAAGTTACATAAGTGTCCAATCATTATGTTAGACACCTGAAACTAACATAATTCAGTATGTCAACTGTAATTGAAAAGTAAAAATAATAATTTCAAAAAAGTGTAGAACAAATTTTAAAAAAAGAAGAAATTAACCAGATTATTGGAATTATGGATAATTTTATCCTCTTTATATATTTCTATATGTTTCATATTTTATACTGTAATACAAAATAACTTAAATTTCTGATCACAGAAAGTAAATGTTATTAAAATAAGATGTCCCCAGTGACAAACTCAATTGATACCTAAAAAGTCAACTGAATTACATATTTCATATGTTAGATAGCATATGGATCATAACATGTAAAAATTACATTCATTATTTAATTTTGTGTTTTATGTGCTAGCATATAAATTACTACAGCATCTCAAATGTAAATAAAAGATGATCTGTGAATTTAACATCTATCTTTATGAAAGAAATACCATTGCCCACCCCATCTCCCTCTTATAACACAGCTCAATCACTCAAGCCTACTTTTAAATAGCATTTCTTGTATTTGAAAAGTTATTGAGTAATCAAACAGTGACCTTTAGTGCTCCACCAAGAAATGCAATTCAGCTTTGTATGGCATCCAAACTAATCAATATCCTATTATGATCACAGACGGGAATTTTACAACAAAGACACAGCAGATAGGGTATCAGACGCAACTTTGTTTTCTCTAATGCCAGAAATTTGGTGGCTTTGCATAGGAAACCATTTTAAGTAAGGACATTGATTCATTTCCTTTTGAACAGTGTCACGCGGGGTGTCATGCGGGGTCTCAGCTCCCGCTCCCCACATAAGAACGCAGGACATGGTGAGGCCAAAAAGGAACACCCACTGAGCCATAGATAGGGGATTCATACTACTATATTCTGGCTGGCGGCATCTGCCTCTCTGCAATCCGCTCTTGCTAGCTCAGACATCATCTTCTTGCTAGCCCCCATTTGCTGCTAGCGTAGCCATGGCAAGTATATTAGTGGCCAATGTCTCATTGGTTACAGCTGACGGCCAACTAGCCACAGCTGATGGCCATCCAATCACAGTTGATGGCCATTTACTACCTGAGCCAGCACCTTTCCACGTGAGGCCGAGAGCCTGGAAACTGCATTCCTGGCTCTGTACCCATACTTTACCCCTACAGGGTCTTACCTCACAATCTATGTGACAAGTGTCTTCCACGAGGGGCCCTATGGGGACAGCCAGGAGTGCAGTTTCCAGGCTCTCGGCCTCACATGGAAAGGTGTTGGCTCAGGTAGTAAATGGCCATCAGCTGTGGCTAGTTGGCTGTCAGCTGTAACCAGCAAGCCATTGGCCACTAATATAACTGCCGTGTCTATGCTAGCAGAAAATGGGGGCTAGCAAAAAGATGGTGGCTGCGCTGGCAAGTGTGGACTGCAGTTAGGGTGGTGGGTTGCGGACAGTGTGGATCCAGCCTCCAGTGAGACTATAGTGCCGCCAGTGAGAATATAGTGGTATAATTCTCCTATCTATGGCTCCATGGGTGTTCCTTTTTGGTCTAGCCGTATCCTGCGTTCTTATGTGGGGAGCAGGAGCTGAGACCCTGCAGGCAGCCACGCACGACAAATGGTGCAGTGAGCAGGGTCCCCTGCATGACAGGCCCTGTGCAAGGAGCCTGGAGGTGAATGCAATATCCTGGACACAGCCAGGCTCTCTGGGCACAGCTAAGGTTTCTCAGGGCACCACCAGTTCTTCTGGGGATAGCCAGACTTCCTGGGCTTCTTATGGTACCACCAGTTTCCTCGGGCACAGCCAAGGCCTCTCAGGGCACTGCCACTCTCTCTGGGCACAGCCAGACTTCCTGGGCTCAGCCAGGGACTCTCAGGGCACTGCCACTCTCTCTGGGCCTCTCAGGGTACCGTGCTGGAACAACAGCGACTCACAGTCAAGGTGCTTACATATTCTCGATGGCAGCTAGTTGGGACACAAAAGCAAACATCTGCCAGTTCCACTACATGGTGGTATGTTCCCAAGCAAACAGTCAAGTAGTCCATTAAATTAGGGTGTGGGGACAGAGTCCCAGAGAGCAGTTTCCAGTCTCTTGGCCTCACGTGGATAGGTGCTGGCTTGGGTAGTAGATGGCCGTCAGCTGTGGCTAGTTGGCCGTCAGCTGTAACAAGTTAGCCAATTAGCCACTGATAGAACTGCTGCAGCTGCGTTGGTTGGTCAGTCGGTCAGTTGGCAGGCAGAGAAATGGACAGCTGGTTGCAGATCATGTGGATCCAGCCTCTAGTGAGACTATAGTGGCATTACTCCCCTATCTGTGGTTCCGTGGGTGTTCCTTTTTGGCCTAGCCATATCCTGCATTCTTATGTGGGGAGCGGGACTAGAGACCCCACCGGCTGCCTCACATGACATAGGGATAGAAGGCAATTCCCCATAGTCCATAGCCATTTGCCAGGGCTGTCCTGGGGGCAAGGGACGACCTTGACCTCACCCTTATCTCCCATGGAGGACTCAGAAAGCATTTCCTTCTGGGACTACAAGTCCTGAATCCAGGCTGCCTCAGAAAGCACTTCCCACCAGCCCACAGGGCCAAAACGACCTTTGCTTTCTTCCGCCCATGCTGGTTGGGGAACCATCCACGTCTTCCCACCCCTCCATGGGGGTCCAGCTCTCCAGCAGCTGCTCCTGGTCTTCCTGAGACTGAGTGTTCATATGCACAAACTGCTCCACTGCCCTTCGGAGAGCTTTGGCCGGCACCGTACCCTGTTTGCTGTGCCATTTGTCATGCAGGGACTCATGCGGGGTCTCTGGTCCCGCTCCCCACATAAGAATGCAGGACATGGTGAGGCCAAAAAGGAACACCCACGGAGCCATAGATAGGGGAGTCATACCACTATATTCTCTCTGGAGGCAGGACCCACAGGATCTGCAATCCGCCATGCTAACTGCAATCCGCGCTTGCTAGCTCAGCCACCATCTTCTTGCTAGCCCCCATTTTTCTGCTATTGTAGCCACGGCAGTTATATTAGTGGCCCATGTCTCACTGGTTACAGCTGACGGCCAACTAGCCACAGCTGATGGCCATCCAATCACAGTTGATGGCCATTTACTACCTGAGCCAGCACCTTTCCACGTGAGGCTGAGAGCCTGGAAACTGCACTCCTGGCTCTGTCCCCATAAACAGGACAATGAAATTTTAGCTTTTAATTCTATCCTGATGTTAAGGAATAAGAGTGTATTAGCATCATTACATAATATAGACTTATTCATAACAAGGAGTGAAAATACGTATATAACTCGCCCTTCAGCTTGTGTATATCTCCCTTCATCTTGTGTATACATTCTGAATGAATCTAAAAAATATTGGTGCCATACTGCCCATGGATCAGAGCACAGAATGGTAACAGATACTCATATGTAGAGCTCATTTGATTATTAGGCTGCACTAACTGGCTATCTAACCAGATATTAAGATAATTGATTAGTTCATTAATAATGACCAAACCAGTTCTGTAAATCAATATAAATATATATGAAATATTTATGAGGCACTCGAAAATCTTACAGTTTTAGAAATGCAATCCAGGTGAAGAGTTGTCTGTTAAGTTTAACCTAAATGCGCTTCCAGGGCAAAGTCAGGGTTCTTAATGGTTAGGCATGGCACAGACTATCAGTTGGCTCACTGGTGAATTCCTACCACTGATGAGAGCACCAAAGACAGCTTATTTGAAGAATTTATTTGAACCCTTACATAACCAAACTTTATGAGACTTTCTATATTGCTTTTGTGTCAGTTATGCTTTCTTTGGATATTCACCATCAGTATATGTCTTTCAGAATATTAAGCAGTTCTTTCTAAACATTAGAAAGAATGTTCAAAAAATTTACCTCAAAAAATAAATATAAATGTCAGGAAGAGAAAGGAGCTAGAATACTACCACCACCACCACCATCGCCAAGATGGATATTTGGTGCTAGCTATTTTTTTTCCTTACAGTTTCATTGAGATATAAGTGACATGTAACATTATAAGTTTAAGGTACATAGTATAATGACTTGACATACATATATTGCAAAATGTTTATCACGATAAGTTTAGTTAACATCCATCACTTCATATAGTTACAAAAAAATGCTCCTAGCTAAATTAACCAAAAAGATGAATCTACAAAGATTTGAACATCATAACGAGAAACAAAGATTGATCTTTACAAAAGCATATTGGCTTTTCTAGCTAGTGAGTTCTAGGGAACTGGATGGCTTAATGGCTCTTACTATATATAGCATTAAAAGAAACCAGAAAAATAAACAAACAGAAAACTATATACTGAAAAAAGGCCATTTTTCTATCATACGCTTTCTTTGTGTGTGTGTGTGTGTGTGTGTGTAGATGTTCCTAGCTTTCATTACAACAAACTCTAGATGTTTGGAGCTCAGTGCTTAAAAGTGACCAAGAAAGTAAAAGTAAAAAGTTATCATGTCACTCTTAATTTAAAGAGGTTTACCTTCTGTTATGACGTCTATTATATCAATTTCATAATCTTCTTTAAAAGTGCGTTGAGCCAATATCTATCGTATATAAGGGAAGTAGGTGTACATTTCTCTCAGAAACTTCTAATAAGCCTTGCCCATTTGAGTCATGAGGATTAAAGAATAAATCTGAGGGGCAGATGTACAGAACCTTTATTGGAGATTAGGTTCCAAAAAGGGATAAAAAATAATAACTGATACTTATTGAGTGCTTACTGTAGGCAGTCCTTATTCTAACTACTGTTCTATGTATTATTATTTTCAATTCTCAGAACCATACTATAGAGCAGGTGTTATTTTCTTCATATTACAGATGAGGAAACTGGGTGCAGAACGATTCAATGATTTGCCCAACATTACATAACCAGGAAGTGCCTGAGCCATGTTTGGACTTGGGCAGTCTGTCTTCAAAGCCCACCTACTAACCACCACCATCCCTCTGTTACCTGAGCATGTTGGTTTCCCTCTGCCCAGGAACTAGACAACAAGGAGTAAATCGCCTGCTCTATAGCCATTGGCTTCTTTTTACAGGAGTAATTTCCTCTCCAGAGATGAGGACTCTAGGGGAAAATTTTAACAGCTGCAAGTAGGTCTTTTTAGATTTGACTCCTTTTATCAGTAGGAGTGTGATCTAGTGCCCTCTAGAGGTAAAAAGAGGAGATTATGGGACCTGCAGTGTTTTATGAATACAAGCAGAAAAATTGCATTAAGAAAATATGGACTTAGGTGCTTGAAAAACCTACACTTCTGTTATTAAATCTCAATCTCTCTCTCTCTCTCTCCCTCTCTCTCTCTCTCTCTCTCTCTCTCCCTCCCTCTCTGTCTCTCTGGTAAAGTTACTCATCTTCCTGTAATGTGAAAAGGATAATGTGTTTTGAATGTTGTGCAAATTAACTACAGCCAAGATACTAATATTAAAATAAAGAGCATTAGAAAATACATAGTAAAATATAAAAATGTCAAAAATAATCATTTATGTAGTACAATTTCACAGCTGTATGATTTGAAGACACCAAAAATTACTTTAAACATGCTGAAATAAAAGAAGATAATTAGTGAAAAATCCATTGTTCTTTTGCAGGGAGCCTTGGTATTGCTCCAATCAACATGAAATCAGGTCATCTGCACAGTGCATAGAGATACACACCAAGCACCAAAAACCTGTCCTGGTTTTGAAGAAATCTGATCTCTCTAGAAACCACTGTTTTGTGGATGCTGAAAATAAAGAGATTTTTTTCCTCTAAGGTAGCAAAAAATGTATCACTAATATTTTAGATAATTGGTACTCATTAAACGCTTGATAAATTAGTGAATGAATTCTGGTTCTAGTTCTACTATAAAGGTCAAATACTCTTTAGTTCTTTTTTCTAATGCATTGTCTAACTTCTCACCCATCTTTGTTGTACTAATGAAATGAAGATATCCATCATGATGTAACTGTGAGCTGGGGGGATCTAAATTACCTTCATCTGGCACCATTCCAATATACTATAAATGAGGTAATTGTCCTTGACTATAAAATTTGCATTTTCAAGACTTAATTGCTATCATTACATCTTTTTGTAATTCTATTAATTTAACTGAATGGAGCGTTTGGTTTTTATGGTTAAAAATTTGCATTAAAACGTTGTACATCTAAATAGAATTTTAATATTTTTATCAAAAGCTCTGTACAGTTATCCCAGAGGAGCTAAATAATTTCTCAAGAAAAAGTAGGAAGCTGTCAACAAGCAGGTTTTACCTTCAGTGATCATTAACAGACCTTCAAGTCACCTGGCAGACGCTTCATTCTGGGATTTGAGAAATCACTGAGGCTGTGTGCTCTATGGATTCTTCCTACTTAATCATTAGCAGGAAATCTATTAGCCATAGCCAAGACACGGATGAGTGCCCTTCCCTGTGATCTTCTTGGTGTTTGAGGAGTTTCTCTCTTATCCTTGGTGAATGGGACCTCCTGTCTGCCTGTGTTTGGGTTCTATTGGAACGTACTCTTCTGACTGCCTTTTCCCCTCCTGAGTATGTTGTTTGTATTTACATGTGTCATCTTCTAGCCACTGGTCATTGCACAGACTAGTTAGGAAAATGTTATAATTCTTACTCTTACAGGAGAGTGCAACTGATAAAATTTTCCACCTTTACTTTTGGAATCTTTTCGGTCAATTTCCAACTATGCAAAAATTTCTTGATGAATTTGAATGTGAATGTGGAATCTTTCTAGTAGATGAATTAAAGCACTTTCTTAAGTAAAGTTACATATAATTGCAGTTAATAAAACTGACTTTTTACTTAACAATTCTCCAAACATTTAGACCTTTGAAAACTACCAGTGTCTTTGTTTTGAGGACAATTGAAGTTGGTTAAAATCAGAACAGGATGGGAGCAACATTTCACAATAAAGTTGGGAAGTAAGTGTGAAAACTCAGAAACAGCCTTTGTTTTAAAAGATTGTTCAGTAGTAATAGCGTCTCCTCGTTCTGCCAGCAGTGAGGAGAGTTTTCACCACAGAAAGATGACAAATATTTGCAGAAAGTGGGTCAGGAAGTGTCATTAGGAACACAAGGAACTTTAGGCATACTTTGTGCCAAGCACACATTTCGAAGATGGAAGTCTAAAAGAGCTTTGTGATTTGACCAAGGGCCTTCATTTCATCAGTGACACAGATAGATCTAGAAGGCAGAATTCTTGATTCCAGTAGGTACTTTCACTGTATCATACTTTCCCTCTGATTCCAAAAGTACTTCTGAGGAAAATCACTGCAGACTACAAGCCAATCAGGGGGGCTTAGGAAAGTTTCATAAGAAGAGGTTGATACTAGCCCTGGATGCCAGGATTTGTCCCTCATACACCAATCTTTCTATCTCATGGATCTTCGCCTACATATTCCCAGACCCAACCCCTGAAGCCCAATAAACTGAAGGGTGTGTGTCTAGCCAACCACAAAACTATTGTGTGTCACCTATGTTTCTTTATCCACCAAACTGACACACCCACAAATTCTACCTGTGATACCTCTTGCAACTCCTTCGGAGGCTTTTCACAAAATGTAGCAACTCCTATGTCAAAATAAATTCCAGGTGCGCTCACCAGAAATACAGGACTGTGTTGTATTATTGAGCAGACTGTAATGTATCCACTTAGTAGTGGTATCAGATGTTTGTAATACATAAAAAGAACAACATTGCATTAATTAGCATGTACAAAACATAGAGCTGTCACTATCCAAGAACACAGTTATGAGCCCTTTTGATTGAATTGAACCCATTATTTCAATTATATAACCCATTTGACCAATATTAATGGAATCAGCCAATTATTTTTGGGTTGATATTTACAACAAAGGTATTTCTTGCTCAAACAGAAAATGAATTTCCCTATTTCTGCTTTGTTGCCGCAAAGCCTCCCCCACAATGCGATTAGTCATAGCTTAGTATGCACTGTGCTTTACATTCTGACTGCATGATGACATTTCGAGTTTGCCCCTGTAGGAAAGGGCACGTAATAATCACACATTTATTACACCATGGGCCAAGTGAAAAGACTCTGTGTGAACTTTGACTATTTCTCCCCGTCCCTCATTTCCACCGAGCACCTCAACTCAAAGAAATCCAAGTCAGTTTAACAAATATTTATTGAGCTTCTGCTATATTCTAGACACACTATTAAGTCTGGGAATCTTAGAAATGAAAAAAGCATCCCCTTTTGCCTAAAGAATATATTTCCCTTATCTGAATTGCTATAGTTGGTACCACTTACCTGTCTCGTCTATGTTATTGTGAGGGTTTTTGTTCATTTGTTTTAATTATATTTCTATTCTCAAGCTGTTTTCTAAGCAAGGTGGAGTTTGTAAGCATGCCTTATTCTTTATACTCTGACCAGTGTCAACCTATATTCTGCTTGGCCTGATTTACTCTTTTTGTCACAGCATAATTAATAATAGTACCCCTTTTTAACCCACCAATATGTTCTGCTTTGGATGATAAATTCTACCTGCACAACAAAATGCTTGGGCGGTTGCTGACTTAGAGACCAAGTAGAGAAAGGCAGGAAAGGTAGAGCTTCATAGTCTGAAATTTATGTGTGACCTCTGCTCTAGCACCAGCCAACTGATTACAGGTTAAGCCCTTGAGCACCCTGGGCTTCAGTCTCCAAATCTGCAAAATGGACAGGGTGACACAAACTCCATAGAGTTGCTCTCAAACCAAAGGGTTTCAAGTGTTGGAAAGCAACTTGTAAATAAAGTACTGTACAACCATTCCAATAAATAAGTGTGGTTGGGGACGATAATACAGGCAGTGTGAAGAGGCATAGATCTCAGGAATGGAAGTACAATAGATGCATCCAGCCTAACCCTGATATTTAGGTCTTTTTTCTGAAAGTCTTACCAAGCAGTTAGCCAAATGTAATGAATCATAATACTAACAATGGCGATAATTATACCTATCATTTATTGTATACACACACACCTGATATAATGTATATATAATAGTATATGTGCTATTGCTAATCCTCATCTTTTCCCATTTTATATATGGAGATACTGAGGTTCAGAGAGGCTGAATAGTTTATAATGGACACAAGTTACATGGCCAAGTTCAGTTTTGAATAAACACTTCCCAATATTTCCTACTGCCTTTTGCTGTGTATCTGCTCTGGTGGGAAATTCTCAACACCGATACAGTAATGTAAGTGCATACTTTCACACACATGTACATGCACAAGCACAAATATATTCACGTGCACAGACGCCCACACACACCAAGTATCTAGACAATACAACAAAGAGTATATGCACACACCATGCCTACAGTTCTCTGTCAGAAGAAAACTTTTAAAAGTTTTGATTTCCTTGAAGACACCTTTGAAACCAAACTTTGTTTTTGGGGGAAGGGTTTTTCTACAATCACAGTTATAAGATATAACAAAGTGTTTTCTATAAATGTTTCTTTTAAATAATTATTTGTCATATATTTAAATAATTGTGATTTTAGGTGATTTTTATTTAGATAACTATCAAATGAACATTATAATAAATTTTCAATTGAAAAGTATGTGCTAACTTTCCATTAAACCAGAGCATTATCTACTGTGTTTCCCTGAAAATAAGACCTAGCAAGACAATCAGTTCTAATGCTTCTTTTGGAGCAAAAATTAATATAAGACCCTGTCTTATTTTACTATAAGACTGGGTATAACATAATATAATATAATTAATATAATATAATATAATATATAATATGATACCGGGTATAATATGATATAATATAATATCAGGTCTTATATTAATTTTTGCTCCAAAAGATACATTAGAGCTGATTGTCTGGCTAGGTCTTACATTCGGGGAAACACGGTATCATTTGCATGTATGTGCTATTGTGTTATGTTCTTGGTCTACATCATTTCCTCCTTTTTAAAAAATAGCATTCATTGGTTTTTACTCAAAATATCTTTTATTTGACAAGAGCAATATGTTTTCTCCACATTTTATTTATTAAGTATTTCAATTACTTTATTTAAATGTTAAAGCTGTCAACTTTTTGTGAAAAAGCATAGAGACATTATAGTAATAGTTTAAACTCTTCTGCACATGAAGTTATTGTTTCTGAATCCTTAAAATATTGCAAATTATCAACAGTACATCACACAGCATTGCACTTTACACACTATTTAAAGAAGATTGTTTCAATCTGCTCATATTGAAATAACCAGTTTTAGTTCTCCCATCTAGGCAGTGCTGCGGCTGCTCAGATATCCGGACTTATCTTGCCAAAGATACTCAAGTGTACTCTGCTGCGAAAAGCCCCGCCTTGTGTACCACTGCGAGTACCAGGGTTCAGCAGAGGGTGATGACTCTTTGTCACAGCATGCTGAAAGTCAAATGCGATAATATTGTAAGAGTCATTTTCAAAATGAAAACTATGAGTTTTTTCCATAAATATTTAGTGAGTAACTCCTCTATGACAGAAATTTTTCTATACACTGGAGATAAAAGAAATAATTAAAAAAACTAATCATTGTCATCATCATCTGTGCCTTCAAAGAACTTAAGTTCAAGATGAAAATGCATTTAAAAAGAATAATAAATTAAAATGTGATAAATGTTATGACGGAGGTAGGCGTGAGATTCTATGGGGCTGTGAACATAGTAGGGGCCTGTAACCCAGACTGTTAGGGTCACTGTGGGGGTCACATTATTAGGTATGGTGATTCGATCTTAAAACAACAGGTAGAAGATAGGGTCTGAGGCAGGAAGACAGGCCAAGGTCTAGAAGTGAGAGTGGAAGCGGTTCCCATATAGATTTTGTGTTGTCTTCTTTTAAAGATGGAATGATCAGAATGGTTTTCTAGAATAGTCCACAGATCTGCCTCTTAGCCTGACTTGACTTAGTTGTAAAGTCTCGGTAAGTTTCATTACACTTTTGAAGCCCAGAGTGCTCCTCAAAAGAAAAGAAAAAAGAAAAAAAAAAATCAGCTCTGCTTCTTAACATTCAAAACTCTAAGGATAAAATGAGATAACACAAATGAGGCAAATGGCCATTGAACAATTGTGGGGACAGAGCCCCAGAGAGTAGTTTACAGGCTCTCGGCCTCACGTGAAGGGGTACTGGCTCGGGTGGTGAATGGCCGTCGGCTGTGGCTGATTGGCCGTCGGCTGTGGCCGGTTAGCCAATTGGCTGCTGGTATAACTGCTGCGGCTACGAAGGATTGCCGAGGATTGCCGAGGAGCCGAGCAAAGCGGAGCAGAGCCGAAGAGAGCGGAAGAGGAGAGCCGAGAGAGAGGACCAGAGGGGAGAGTGGAGAAGAGTCGTTGGTCGGTCGGTTGGCGGAAAAGCGGATGGCAGGTTGGCGTCCGGTGGGCGCAGCCTCCAGTGAGACCGTGGTGGTATGGCTCCCCTACCTATGGCTCCGTGGGTGTTCCTTGTTGGCCTCACCGTATCCTGCGTTCTTATGTGGGGAGCGGGACCAGAGACCCCGCAGGCCACCCCGCACGACAAATGGCGCAGCGAGCAGGGTCCCCCGCACGACAACAATCTATACTGCTCCCTGCAAAAAAACTGGAGCAGAAGCAAGATCCCAGTCCTATGGAAACTGTCAAAGCATCAACGACTGAGAAGAGAACAGAGTCACGGAAACTAAACACTTTACAATATGCCGGAATCCCACTACCCATGTCTGGTTCCAGGCTACCCGCTTCCGTGATACAAGTGACTGCCCACCTGAACCTCAGCTATTTCCTGCTGGGAAACATCTCCCCATTTTCTGAAAACTCTGCAACTTAGTTATTGCCAAGACATGCAACTCTAACATTTTTAGTGTTGATTTCTAGTACCATCTTTTTTTCAAACTGAATTCAAAAGAAGTTCAAAAGAAGCAAAGGTTTCAGTAATTTTGCTAAACTTAACTATAAAAATGATGTATTTATTTAAGTTACTACATATTGTGGTGCTAGGCTAAAAATCTACCATGTCTATATTTGTGTTTAATTATTGATGTTATGAAATGTGATTGCTTTTTACAAGAGGCAGAATCACATATATTCTGGAAGTATATTTTCTAAAGCCAGATTATCTAGGTTTAAATCTTGGATCTCTCATTGCTAGCTGAGGATCTGAAACAAATTATTTAACTTCCCTTTGCAACTGTTAAATGGGGTAATAATAGCTTCTACCTCATAGAGTTCTAGGGAAGAATGCATGACATAATTCACAAAGAGCTGTCTGAACAATGTCTGGCGCATAATAAATGTTCAATAAATGCTGGCTATTATTATATCTAGCACAGGGCTCATGACAGGTTACCTTGTTGGCACTTACTAAAATTTGTGATTCAAACAAATGAATGTTTGATTCAAATGACATAATACTTCATAGAAGTTCATATTAATAAAATTACTCCCACAAAAGGCATACCTGAAAGCAAACTTAGACGTTAGTGTGGATGAAATGGACATACACATGAGAATTACAATATTCAACAGCAAGCATTTTAATGGGGGGAAGTTTCTGTTAGTGGGCTGTTGAAACAAGAGTTCAGTAAATACCTTGCCTATTACAGAGCAAGAAATGGTCACAAAGGAAAAACTTCAAGGTGTCAGAGACCATGTAAAGAGTTGAGTCATGAGCGCTACTTCCAAAGAAACAATACCCTCTGCTGTTTTCCACTTGTATTTAAAATATCAAAACAAAATAACAATGATGAAACTTATTATTTCAATCAAGTTTCAACATTAAAATACCACCTCTCATCACTGGCCAAATGTCACAGCCAGAGTGGTTTTGATATTATGCCACCACGTGTTGAAATGGGCTGGGGTAAAACTTCACCCTAGCAAACAAAAGTCTATATACTTGGAAACAACAGGTGGCTTGCTGAGTACTTGGCCTGCAGCTGGTTATCTGATGTAGATCTGATATGTAGATCCAGTGACTGAACCAGTGGTTCAAAGCAACAATACTGTGCTGACTGGCTTCAATGGAAGGGTGCAGAAAACAGCCAGCTTCCAAAACTTGTTGCCACGGGTCAACCCACATAGTCAGCATTTCATTTTTGAACAAAGTACACCCCCCATTTCACCATGTCCGAGACATTCTAATTTCAATAATGAGTTGCCTTTTTCTGCACATGTGTGTTATAGATCACACCCCAACATGGTTGTATCAATTTACTCTTCCACTAGTAGTGTGCTACTCCCTTTTTTCAACACTTTTAGAATTCTCTTTTTTAACCATGTAACTTTTACCACTTGGATAAACAGAAAGGCTTATTCTTTTAATTCATAATTCCTTTATGATTAATTAGATTGATCACCTTTCATATGTACTGACCATTCTGTTTTCTTGTTTGAATTGCCTTTTCCTGTGCTTTGTTCATTTTTTAATTGGGTAGTTTCTTTCTTTCAGTAATTTATTAAATTTGGAAAATATATTCTAGATAATAATCCTATCTTGGTTCCCAATATTGCTTTTCTTTTCCAGGGTGTGACTACCTCTTACGGTCCCCCTATATTGTCTTTTAAAATACTTATATTTGGAAATTATCTCAACCATACAGAAAAGTTCTAAGAATAAGAACAGTACAATGTTTTACTCAGATTTGTGTATTGTTAATATTCTATCCTATTTAAATGCATTGACGTGTGTGTACATATTCATGATAAGTTTATGTAATATTGATACTTGTACACAAAAGTGTTTAATTTTAGGTAGTCAAATTTCTTAGTTTCCTTCTTCCAGCCTGTGATTTTGAAGCCTTGTTTATGATATTGTTCCTTATCACTAATTTATTAAGATAATCTTCTATATTTCCTCCTAAAAATTTACAGTTTTGTTTTTATATTTAAGACAAAAATTCAAACTTGTGTATGGTATGAGGTAATAATTTAGTTCTACTTTTTTCTAGAGATACAAAATGTTTACATCACCATTAAATGTATTAGCCATTCTTTGCATATTGATTTATAATTATACTTCTGTCACAGAAGATATCTATATTGATAGATCTAGGCATAAATACACACACACACACACACACAGACCACAGGAGCAACAGAACTACAGAAACAGATATGCCTCCCTCTCTCTCTCCATATATATATACACACACACATATATATATATATATATATGTATGTACATATGTTTATATGTATACATATATCTACAGATATACGATTCCACCATGCATTTATACGGTGGAAAGTTTGAGAACTTACCTGTCTGACCTTCCATATGTACCCATGTATATGCATACTGGGGATGCCAAAAAAATGTATACACATGACTTGTATTCATATTTTGTTATCAGTGTATATTGAGTATTAGACTTTTAATACAGATTTCCTTTCTTAAAATGTGTATACATTTTTTGACACCCTCTGTATATAGTATAAATACGATGTCTGACAATAAGTTCTCAGACCGTGCTCTTACATTGGCAGCACTGTACAGACAGCTCGGTAAGGTTTCATAACCTTGGTACATCAGTGTCTCACACCTGTGTTTGTGTCAACGTGTGGCGGTGTGTTTCTGAGTGACATTCATTATTGTTGTTGTGTGTTTTCTTGTGCTATCGAGAGAATGTCTGAGCTTAAATTAGAGCAATGGAAAAACATTAAATTTCTTCTTAAATTTGGCAAGAGTGGAAGTGAAATCAGGACTATGTTAGTCCAAATTTATGGGGATAATGCCATGAAGAAAATGGCAGTGTACAAATGGATTAGATGTTTTTCTGAGGGGAGAGAATGCGTCACTGATGAAGAGAGATCAGGAAGGCCATTAACGAGCAGAGCTGACAAAAACATTGCAAAAATTCATCGAATTATGCGTGAAAATTGTCGGCTGACTGTGAGAAGCATAGCAGACCAAATAAACATCGATACAGAAACAGTTAGAAAAATCTTAACTGAAAATCTTGGCATGAGAGAGGTGTGTGCAAAAATGGTCCTGAAGGAGCTCTCTGATGAACAAAAGCAAAGAGAGTTGAAGCTTGCCAAGACCTTTTGGAGAGGCAAGACGATGTTTTGGGCTATGTTAAAACTGGTGATGAAACATGGGTGTACCAACATGACCCTGAAACAAAGCGTCAAAGTGCACAATGGAAGTCAGCCAATTCTCCACGACCAAGAATGTTTCGTCAATCTAAATCAAGAGTCAAAACGATGTTGCTAACCTTTATTGATATCAGAGGGATTATTCATTATGAATTTCTACTAACTGGACAAAAAATTAACCAAGTTTACTATTTGGAAGTGCTGAAAATGCTGCGTGAAAAAGTTAGATGAACTGAACTTTTCGCCAACAATTCATGGCTCTTGCATCATGACAATGCACCAGCTCACATGACACTGTGAGGGAGTTTTTAGACAGTAAACAAATAACTGTATTGGAACACCCTCTCTACTCACCTGATCCAGCCCCTAATGACTTCTTTTTTTCAACCCAAAGATAAAGGAAATATTGAAAGGAAGACATTTTGATGACATTCAGGACATCAAGGGTAATACGATGACAGCTCTGATGGCCATTCCAGAAAAAGAGTTCCAAAATTGCTTTGAAGGGTGGACTAGGCACTGGTGTCAGTGCACAGCTTCCCAAGGGGAGTGCTTCAAAAGTGACCATAGTGATATTCAGCAGTGAGGTATGTCACATTTTTTCTAGGATGAGTTTGCAAATTTAATTGTCATACCTGTATGTGTGCGTGTGTGTGTGTGTGTGTGTGTGTGTGTACTCATTTTATCATTTATCCATTAATTTTCCTAGAAAACATTTTGGTTTCCAGTATTTTTATTGCCCTCTTGACATCAGAAGGACCTTAGCACTCTTTAAACATACATTGAAAAACTTCAAATCTCAAACAATCTTGTTATTTAGATATTTTCCTTTTCTTTTTTTGACAGAAGAAGAACAAACAAAAATTTTAATTGTCTTTAATTGGGTAGCAGAGGGCAGCAGAGCTCTCAACCAAGAGACACAGGGCCAGCATGACATGGTAGATTTTGCAGTAACTAGATTCAGGAGATGGGCATAGGTGAAGAAGGGTTGGGCATCCAGCCCCTCTTACCAGTGAACTCTCTGCCACCTCCCTGCAAGCATCTGGAACAGACTAGGTGGGGTGTGGAGAGGGAACTAAAGTCCAGAGGCAGAAGCCCTGGAAACAGCATGGAAAGTGATTCAGGTAAGGCTGTCAATAGGGAGACCAGCATGCTTGTAGCAATGGCGCTAGGCTGGGCTTCGTTCAGCTTGTGCTGGTTGTATCCAGGCCGCAGAAGGCACACTAGTCGTTCATCATCATCCCAGCGATGGTTACCTCGCTGCCTTGGTATCTCAAAATCTTTAGTTACAAATTAATGTTTTGGAGATCTTTGGGTAAACACCCAGGAGTGGAATTGCTGGGCTATAAAATAGTTCAATTTTAAATGTTTTGAGGAACCTCTGTATGGTTTTCCATAGTGGCTGCTCCAATTTGCAATCCCACCAACAGTGCACAAGGGTTCCCTTTTCTCCACATCCTCACCAGCACTTGTTGTTTGCTGCTTCATTGATGATGGCCATTCTGACAGCTGTGAGGTGATACCTCATTATAGTTTTTATTTGCATTTCTCTGTTGATTAATAAATTTGAGCATCTTTTCATATGTTTATTGGCCATCTGTATGTCCTTTGGAGAAACATCTATTCAGGACCTCTTCCCATTTATTAAGTGGATTGTTTATTTTTTGGTGTTGAGTTGTATGAGTTTTTTGTTTGGGGGGGGCAACGGGGGTATAAGCCCCTTATCAGATATATCATTGGCAAATATCTTCTCCCATTCAGCTAAGTGAAATATATCACCTATATGTGGATACCATATATCACTTACATGTGGAATCTAAAAAACAAAATAAATAAAGAAAACAGAAACAGACTCATGGATTCAGAGAACAAACTGATGGTTACTAGATGGGAGGAGGTTTGGGTGGCTGGGTGAGAAAGGTGACGGGATTAAGAAGTACAAATTGGTAGCTATGAAAGAGTCACAAGAATGTAAAGTACAGTATGGGGAATATAGTTAATAATATTGTAAAAACTATGTAGTGTCAGATGGATACTTGACGTATCAGAGGATCACTTCATAAATTATATAAATGTTTAAACGTTAAGCTGTACACCTGAAACTAATATAATATTGAATGTCAACTATCATTAAAAATAGTCACAGGGATATAAATTACAGCATAGAGAATATAGTCAATAATATTATAATAACTACGTATAGTGTCAGATGGGCAATAGACTTATTGGGGTTATCACTTTGTGAGATGTATAAATGTCTAATTATTATATTGTTTTGTACACCTGAAATTAAGCAAAAAAAAAAAAAAATCATGAGTTACATTCAGTTGACATATCTTTGAAGCCTCTCATTCAGGAACAGTTTTTGACTCTTTTCTTGATTTTAATGTCCTTGACACTTTTTAATCTTAAAAATCCCTTCAATTTGATTTGTCATCTTTCCTCCCAAATAATTTCAGGTTTCAAATCCTTGACAGGAATATTCCAGGAGAGCTACTGCATTGTCATTGCATCCTATCAGAAGGCACACGATCTCAATTTATTGCATTACTGATGATACTCACGATAGTCACTTGATTAAAGGGATGTCTGCCATGTTTCTACACCTGAAGTGACTTTTTGTTCTTTATCGATCACGGTGGCTTTGTACGGTTTTACCTTAGCATAGTTTGAACTTTGATTATCCCCAGAATTCTTTTCCCTGTATGGTTCTGTGGTAGGATTTGCCACGAGAAAAATTTGAGTGAGATCTGAAAGGCAGAAAGTAGCAGCCAAGATTATGAGTGAAAGGTCAATGTAGTATCCAATGCTGTTGATGAATTTTCTCAAAAATCTGCTTTTTCACCTGGTTGACATGAGCCAGTATCAGAATCCACAGGTCTTCCTACTCCTGCTTGAACTATGGCAGGTATATGTTTATTTAGCTTTGTGCTGAAGGCTAAATCAGCTTCTTCATCATTTCAACGTCAGTGTCGGAGGTAGTCACAGACAGAAATGAGCTCATCTTGTGGGTTCCAATTACTCCTTGCCCTCTCCGCTTCACAACCGTCTTTCTTTCCTGACTGCCTGCTCTGCTGCCTTCTGTCCCAGCATCAGAGGCAGAAGCAATAGCCATATATAAACTGCATAACAAAATGTCAGGATTATGTAAAATTTAATTGCTTCAATAAATTTATTCTTGTATATTATTCCTAGCAATTCTGTTTCTCTGATCAAACCCTGATAGAAATATAAAAATATTTATCTATCGACCTATCTAAAAAACCACGAACATAGTTTTAAGCCATAAGCAGAGGTTCGTCCTTGCCTTCTTTTTCCATGTTTATAACTATTTTCTAATAGTAAGAAACATAACTTCCATTAACTTCATAGGTTTACTTATTTGATCAATTCCCTTGAATATAACCCATCTCCCATAGTAATACAAGGCACACACCCTCCTCAAGACACTCTTAACTGAAAACTCAGGCCAGCTCTCTTCTCCCAGGGGCACCCTCCTCAATCTGCTTGAGTCTTTTCAACCTACTAGGGTGCTTGTACTATATTCCTGAGCTGCCCACCACCCTTCCTCTGCTCCATGTTCATTCTTCCCTCATTCTGCTCTTTCTCTGACACCCTGCACCACCCACCCTCATTCCCCATCCCCCACCCCATGCCCGGTATGGACACCTGTGTTGCTCAGCCCCATCTTATGGCTTTAGGATTGAGTTTTTCAGGAGGGAAAGGGAGGAAGAAAAGTAGTGAAGAGGAAACCGAAAATCTTGCTCTTAGGTTTGTATGATAGTTTATCTCTCATAGCTTTCTATATTGAGGTTATTTCTTTATTTTTCATGCACATTTTAAATACATGATTCCTTAATTTTTGGCTTCTCTGGTTGCTGAGAAGAGTGATGTTGATTCTCATTACCCTCCTACTTTAAGTAATGTATTTCTCCTCGATTGCTTTAGACTATTAATTTGTTTTCCTTTCTCTTACATTCTGAAGTTTTGCTACAATGTGTGTATATGTGGATTTATTGATTTATATCGTGTTGACTACTTATAGTGGCCTTCTGTTCAAGAGACTTTATGTATTTCTTAAATACTGAAAAAAAAAGGTAATAGTGATGTGACGTAATATAGGTATTAACTAACCCTTTTGTGGTAATCATCCTGCAATATATAAACATATAAAATTATCACATGTACCTTAAACTCACAAATTGTTTATGTCGATTATATCTCAATAAAGTTGGAAAAGTAAAATGAAAAATAAGTGTTTTAAAAAGTGATGGTTGTGGAGAGAAAAAATTATTTGCGGATGTTTTGATTTTTAAGATTATTATTTGGTTTATTAAAGGTAAAAGCCAAAATCAATAGCTATTTTGAAACATATTAATTCTCCAACATTTTGTACATTCTTTCATTCTAGCTCTTAAATGACAAATATTGGAGTTCTCAACTGATCTTTCATTTTCTCTTCACTGTTTCTTTTGTCTTGAGTTTTTTGGATTCCTTAAGTCTATCTTACAATTCAATACTTCTCAGTTCTATTGTATATGGACTATAGTCTATCCCATCTATTATTTTGAAAGGTTTTTTTTCAAACACTCTATGATTTCTAGACCAGACTATTCTGCCACGTAGTAGCTGTATGATCTTACATAAGTTACTTCTTCATTGTTTTTTGTAACTGTTTTTTCATATTTAAATGAGGAGAATAATATGTACCTTACTTGATTGTTGCGCTCTCCCAATTAACTGTTATTATTTTATTATTTAAATTTTTTACTTTCTCCTGTATTTAAAATTATATAATTATTATGTTCACCTGTTCTTTTTCATTTATGCCTGTTTTTGTTCCATAATTTAGAAAAAATATATAAAACCCATGTTTTCCTTTTAAACATACAAACCATATATCAAAAAAAACTGTCAGATTCATCTGTACAATTATTTTAATCTAATGAATATTTATTTAAGTGATTTTGTTTACTTCTCTTCTTAACTTTCTTATATTATTCACATGCCTTAGAAATTTGGTTTATAGTCTAGTCTTGAGTGCAAGTTTTCCATGGGCTTTCTTCTCCCTCTCTGTGCTAACCCCTGCCTGTTCAATAATTTTCTGCTTATATCTATGGTCTAATCCAGAACCAGGTCAACTCACAGAAACAGATTTTCTGACTCACAGTCGTGCTAGAAATACACGTCCAATTATAGAACTGGAGAACAGCTTGAATTAGCTCCTGGTAAACAAACTGCACTAGTGTCCCTTGGTTTATTATTTTCTAAAAATTATACCTTCAGACAGAGGATAGCAAGGATGTTTTGTTTAGTTTTCAGGCTTCACATTTTGAGGAAGCGTTTTTGTTTGTTTGTTTGTTTGTTTTTGTTTTTAATTATACATGGAGCATATTTAGTCTCCATTTTCATTTTAGGAGACAAACTCTCAGTTGTCTCTTGGCTGCATTGGCTTTTTATTTCCTCTTATCATTTTAAGTTTCTGTTTTTTTTCTTGTCATGAAGATACTTATTTTGTTTTTGATCCTGGTTATGTTATCTTAGTTTTTCTTGCTTATTATTAATTATTATTTATTTATTATACTGATTATTATTTATTTTTATCAACTATTTGCATGTTTGAAGCTTTACTTGCCCATTTAATTTCTAAATAGTTATGTTTCTTTTGTTTATATTTTGGTTCTATTCTTCATTTTAAAGTTGACATAAATTGTCCGTGAGTATTAGCTTTTCACATAACAAATAGACCAACACACACACACACACACACACACACACACACACACACCCCTAAACATAGATTATTTACTCATGATCAGAATACTGAACATATGCAATACAAATATACTATTGACACAGTAGTGCCTACATATTCACAAGTTAAGTTCCCCAAACTAGTTAGAGTCTTGTCATTTTTTTTCAATTGAGTTCTAAGAAATGTGAAAATGTGTTTCCATGTTTTAAAAAAAAGATTTGTAAGAAAAATATCACATTTGTGATTATGGTTCACTGACATGACAGAGACTCTCATCCTTGAGGAAATAACAGAGACTAGTGGTACGTCTTAACCTCCAACAGATAATGGTCTCTTCATTCTATGAGTGCCAGAATCTACAGCTGTTTTGTCCAGTTTGTAATTAAAATGAAATATTATGTTTCAAATATTTTGAAAATGTAATAAGTTATGAGATTTTTTCTGAAAGGAAAACAGTGGCAAAACGGTGATGATTTTCTAAAAGGGAGTCATATTCCAAAACCGCAGTCTGTTCTGTCAGACAGTAGTTACGAAACATATTGTCACTTCTAAAACTGCTAAATCTTGATCAATTTTTTCATGATGTTTTAAAAGGTAATAGGATGTTAAAAGGGAATGCTTTTAATTATGATTCCAGTTACTAAATGGCATACACCAAAGTAATGTGCTGGGCCACAAAAATGGGATTTGCAAAAAGAACGGGGAAAACAAGTTTTGTGGCACTTTTCTGACCATCTGGATCTGTCATGGAAAGCAGAGTGAAGATAATTTTGGATTGCATCTTGGATCCTGTGAGCCCTGCGCCTTCTCCCAGGTCACGGCTTTTTACATGGTTGAGCTGACCTGGGATTGTGTTAAACCCTTGAGAGATACTCCTAAAGAAGCAAAGAGCAATTACTGACAATGCCGTGTGATAAATGTTGGCAGTAGACGTGTGATTGAGTGGCGCTGTGTACACAAGAGAGGCCTCTAACCTAGGAGGTTAGGGTCATTTTATTGTGTGTGATGATTCAAATTCAGTCCTGAAGGTAACATGGGTAAGATAGGGTTTGAGGCAGAAAGACAGTCCTGTATTCAGTGATGAGAGCAGAAGCTTTTCCCACGTTCTGTGAAAGTAGCCAAGTGACCAGCAGAAAGGGATGCGTTTCCCTAAATCAAGGGAATTATGGAGAGGAATTGGTAACAAAGTAGGGGATAGACAGATTCAAACTGACCCTCACAAGAGTCTCATGAAATATTTGCCAAGTTTAGTGAGAACTAACACAATCTCACAATAGTGCTTATATAATAAGACCTTTCTGCTCCTTCCCCTCTACCCAGCTTTCTCCCTTTCTCCTTGACTGATCCATCCCGGAGGGTCAGACACTAAGCTCAGCAATAAGAGGAGAAGGAGGAAAAGTATATAGCAGGGAACAGGGGAGAGTAACCTTCTTATCACCACAGCCACAGGAAAAGAGGAAGAACAAGCCTGTGTTAAAGAATGTGGCAGATCAAAACAAAATTCCTTTATGACTGTGTCCTGCAAGTTGTGTTTATTTGATGAAACATTTATACATGTAAAATGTGATTCAGAATAATACTCATGGTTCTAGTGAAAATCAAGAGAGGCAATATGTGCCAAAAACCCTGCACACACCTGGCTTCAAAGAAGTGTTTACAGTTAAAATTATTTCAGTATTCTTCCTTTTTTACTTTTATCAAATAATTTTGTATGACTTGGATGGAGAACCGAATACAGTAGTAAAGGGGAGAAACAAATTATGACGAGACAGAGATGGAAAATTCCACCAGTCTGCTAATTATGTACATTATAAAGGGAAGGCCCGCAAGACCAATGGAGACTGAGGTTGGGTATGGAGATGGGAAAATGAAGTCACTATTACCCAGGGACAACAAGAATCCTTGCGTCCATCAAGCCTTCCAGACTAAAATGTCACATAGGATACCTCCTTAGACCTGGGTAGTTCATTCATCTGTCCTGCCTTTTGTTTATGTATTGAGCTAAAATCTTTAATGTTTTCCATGCAAGTCCCTGAAAAATAATTCCAGAAGTTGGAGGAGAACAGCGAATACTCCTGATAGAAAAATTACTCAGTGTCAAATTAAATGACTCACTTTCTGAAGATTCATTCATGAATATGTGATATTTAAGGATACTACTCATGTGTTCTTGCCATAATTGCAGATTTGCCACATGAAGATAAAATAGATGACATGCATGCAGAACAATAATAAGCTAGTACTGCAGAAGTTTTGTGCGATAATAGTGGACACTTCTCTGGCAATATGCCCATGGCTTTGGTGAAGCCCATGTTATATTTAGAGCCAAAATGTTATAACCTTTCACAATAATGTTCTGATCCATATTTTTCCAAAATATCCAATCAGTCACTTCACATTTCAATTTTTTTCTCTCACATCCATAAAATATTTCATTAATTAAATTCTGGATTGAATTGATACTATGCTTTGATGTCATTTGGATACAATCAAGCATCTCTCATGTCCATTAGATTTTTAGTTCAATTACTCAAAAGGACATTTTCCTCTTCTTCATAAACTTGAAAATATGAGACACTGGAAGTCACTTTATTGTGTTGATTTTAATCGAATAATGTATTTGTAACACTCAGTTTACCTTTCTCCCAGGAAGCAGTATACTTACTATAAAACAAAGCTATTTTCAGTACTCCTCTATATATGGTACATGTTAACATTTATAGCAACCATCTACAAATAAGGCTTCAGTATTTATGTTCGTTGTTCTGCTATATTGTTTTCCATTGATCTGTTTTCACTGAGACTGAAGGAAAAGGCTATGGGATATTTAGATTATTTTGAACTTGTGTTTACTTAAAATATATAATTACATTTAGACATGGTGAGAACTACATGTGCAAGTAGGTTTAGTCAAGTTTTAGAGGCTCAATATTGATGCAGGAAAAAACAACCATCTCTATAAGAAACTTTGTTGAGTAAATCAGCATTATCTGAGTATGGTATACTTAATGATATTTGAAAGGGGGTGGAGTAGGGCAAGATTTGATACAAACAGACCACTGAATGTCATCAGAAATGTTGATAATTGTAAAATAAAATTCCATATTCCTGTGATTGTGCACATAGCAATTGTACTAATCACAGTATATGTATTATATATATAATATATTATATACAATATATTATAATATATAATATATATTATATATGATATATTTTAAGTAAACAGAAGTTCAAAATAATCTAACTATCCCATAACCCTTTCCTTCTCCCTTAAGAGACCTAATTATACGGATGTTAATTTTATTTATGCCCTGTATAAAAATGAACTGCACAAAGAAGAAAAATAATAGTTTACAACTAGTTCAAATAAATTCTATTATTTATAAATTAAAGGATGTGATAGAATATTATTAACTTTCTTACATAGTTTTTAAAAACTATTACATCATTTTTAAATAACCAGGAGATTGGACTATAGCACTCTAATGCATACATTCTTCTTTATTTTGGATTTCCTATGTCTATATGATATCAACATAATGCTTTGAAAAATGAACTATTCCACCCTGATACCAAAACCTGGTAAGGATAACACACAAAAAAGAAAATTACAGACCAATATCTCTGACAAATACAGATGCAAAAATCCTAAACAAAATTCTAGCAAATCGAATACAACAATGCATTAAAAAGATTATACATCACAACCAAGTGGGGTTCATCCCAGGGACACAAGGATTGTGCAACATATGCAAATCGATCAATGTGATACACCACATAAACAAAATAAAGGACACAAATCATAAGATTATATCAATAGTTGCAGAAAAAGCATTTGACAATATACAACATCTATTTATGATTAAAACACCTAATAAAATGGGTATAGAAGGAAGATACCTCAACATAATAAAGGCCATATATGACAAACTTTCAGCTACTATCATAATTAATGGTGAAAAAATTAAGCCCTTTGCTGTATGTTCAGGAACACAACAGGGCTGTACCCTATCAATTCTGCTTTTCAAAATTGTATTGGAAGTCCTAGCCAGAGAAATCAGGCAAGAGAAAAGAATAAAAGGCATCTACATAGGGAACAAAAAAGTTAAATTGTCACTTTATGCAGATGACATGATGCTATATATAGAAAACCCTAAAGACTCCACCAAGAAACTATTAGAAACAATAAACAAATACAGTAAACTTCCTGGCTACAAAATCAAAGTACAAAAATCCATTGCAATCCTATATACTAATAACAAAGTCTCAGAAAAAGAAATAAAAAAACAATTCCTTTTGCAATTGCAACAAAAAGAATAAAATACCTAGGAATAAACTTAACCAAGTACGGGAAAGTCCTATACATTGAAAACTATAAGACATTTTTAAAATAAATTGAAGAAGACACAAAGAAATGGAAAGACATTGCATGCTCATGGATTGGAAGAATCAACATAGTTAAAATGGCCATATTACTTAAAGCAATATGCAGATTTAATGCAATCTCCATCAAAATCTCAATGGCATTTTTTTTTAAAGAAATAGAACAAAAAAACTACAAGATTTGGATGAAACCTCAAAAGACCATGAGTAGTCAAAGCAATCCTAAGAAAAAAGAACAACGCTGGAAGTATCACACTCCCTGACTTTAGCTTGTACTACAGGGCAACAATAATCAAAACAGCATGGTATTGGCAGAAAAACAGACACACAGACCAATGGAACAGAATCGAGAATCTAGAAATAAACCCACATAAATATAGACAGATAATTTTTGACAAAGGAGCCAAAAACATGCAATGGAGAAAAGACAGCATCTTCCATAAATATTGCTTGGAGAATTGGAAAGCCATGTGAAAAAGAATGAAACTAGTCTGCTATCTCTCACCATGTACCAAAATTAACTCAAAATTGATCAAAGACCTAAATATAAGACCTAAAAACAGTAAACTGCACAGAAGAAAACATAGGTACTAAACTTATGGACCTTGAGGTCAAAGAGGATTTCATGAATTTGACTTCAAATGCAAGGGAAATAATAGCTAAAAAAAATGAATGGGACCGTATCAAACTAAAAAGCTTCTGCACAGTGAAAGAAACCATCGACAAACTAAATAGGCAATGAATGGAATGGGAGAAGATTTTTGCAAACATTGCCTGTGATAAGAGGCTAATATAGAAAATATATAAGGAACGCATACAACTCAACAACAAAAAAACAGACAATTCAATAAAAAATAGGCAGAGGACCTGAATAAACATTTCTCCAAAGAGGATATACAGATGGCCAACAGAAGTATGAAAAAATGTTCAATATCACCAATCATCAGAGAAATGCAATTAAAAACCACAATGAGATATCACCTCACACCATTTAGAATGGCTATTATCAAGACCAATAATAACAAGTGTTGAAGAGGCTGTGGAGAAAAAGGAACCCTCATACACTGTTGGTGGGAATGAGATTGGTGCAGCCGCTATGGAAAGCAGTGTGGAGTTTCCTCGAAAAATTACAAATAGAATTACCATATGACTCGGCAATCTCTCTCCTGGGTATCTACCCAGAAAATCTGAAAACATTTATCCGCAAAGATGTATGTGCTCTGATGTCCATTGCAGCTTTATTTATGATGGCTAAGACATGGAAACAAAGTGTCCTTCAAGACTATTGGATAAAAAGATGTGGTATATATACACAATGGAATACTATTTGGCCATAAGAAAAGATGAAATAGTGCCATTTGCGACAACATGGATGGATCTTGAGATTATTGTGCTAAGTGAAACAAGTCAGACAGAAAAAGTTGAGAACCATATAATTTCACTGATATGTGGGATGTAGAACTAAAAACAACAAAGAAAGAAGACAAATAGGGAAACAAAAACTCATAGACACAGACAATAGTTTGTTGATTGCCAGAGGGTAAGGGGGGAGGAGGGTGGTAGATGAGGGTAAGGGGGATCAAATATATGGTGATGGAAGGAGAACTGACTCTGGGTGGTGAACACATAATGTGATATACAGAAAAAAAAAATTGAACTATTCATTTAGTCAATGAGCTAAGTGATTTATACAAAAATAGTGTGCGTAATGTAAAAAACTAGAAGCTGTGTGCTTATCACCTGAATATTTAGGGACATTGTTTTAAACCTGCATAGATAGATAGATGATAGATAGATAGATAGATAGATAGATAGATAGATAGATAGATAGATGATAGATAGATAGATAGATGATAGATAGCTAGATACAGATAAATAGATTTAGATAGATAGATAGATATAGAGATATTATTACATATATGGTTTTATGTGTCCTTTAGAAATGACTTAACTCCAAATAGGATATCCTAGAGAAGATCATAATTGGAAATCACCCAGTTCTTCCTTTCCCAAGTCTCTAAATATTATTTCTCATCTTTGTACTCCTCAGCTCTTTACTGTTATCTTAAGGCATATTTTACACAACCTCAATCTGCATCAGGATGACTGAAGCCCAAATGGAACCTCATGATTCCCACTTGCTAAACTGTGCAAAGTAGCTGAGAGGCAAAACCTACTCCTGGAGGATATCCTACAATCAATGTTGTTTTTTAGATTTGACCATACATATTCTCTGGCATTTAAATGTGGCCACCCTGACAGTTCTGAGAGTGTGAACTATTTCCATGTAGCAACACTCTGATCAAAAAGGATCATCCAGAATGTATTTATAAAATATGATTGGAGTTTGATCCTGTATTATTCATCTAATTACTACAGGGCATCTGTTTGGTGGCCAGCTTACTCTTCCTTTGGGCAAGTTGAGGCATCAGAGAGCTGTGTGTTAGAACACACCCAAGGTTGACCGCGTTGCCTACTGAGTCATACTCTGGCACACAGTATGTGTTATTCTACTACACTATGCAGATTAAATAGAAACTTCAGGTAAATATAAGTTATATGGATCGTAAAGTAAAGGGGATGACTCAAACCCTCTACTTATCCAGATACATGTTTTAAAAATGGCATTTCTGGATGCCCAGATATCTAGAAGAATTATTATCTTGAACAGATAGTTACATTGCCTCTTCAGCAATTTCATCCTGGACCACAGATCTGATCCTTTTTCTGGTATATCAGTACTTTATTTTTAATTCTACTTCATACTTGATCTAGGAAAACATATTTTCACTTGACCTTTAATCTTGAGAACCTGCAGGAAGAGCAAACCTAGTAACATAGGACAACCTAGTTTCTACAGCCTAAATTTCCTTACATGTTTTGATATAATGTATAAAATACCAAAATTAATACTCAAGACTCAGGAGAGATCACCTGAAAATCTGACTTTGAGTTGACAGTAACTCATCCACTCATTTACTCATTCATTTACTCATTTATTTATTCATTCTTTGAGCACTAACTCTGTGCCAGCCACTGTGATTATAAACAGACAATTTTAAACATCCCTGGTGTATGGAAAATTATATTTGATGACATAAAGATCATCACAGAGTGATTGGCACATGGTAATGGCGATGGCAGTATCACTGAGTTCACTTCTAGGGTGTACCTAGGGCTAATAAAGTTTATCTGAGGTCTTCTCTGTGAGGTCCTGAAAGGAAGTGACATGTACAAAAGAGGTTGCCACGCCCTCTTCTTGATGAGGCTGCATCCACATTTTTAGCTCCATTTCAAGGAATTAAGACCACTCAAATACCACTTGCTGTTCAAAGAACAAAAGGGTAGTGCAAAAACATCTGAGAAATGACTAACTTTGATTATTAATGATGGAACAGAGAGAGAAGGAAGAACAAGAAGCAAATAATTCAGTTCTAACTTCAGTGGAAAGAGAGAGAGAAAGAGAATGAAGGCAAGTCTTTTATGGCTTACACACCCAAATCCCTTAGCTCAGGGATGGATCCCAGCAGATTAGAGGTTGCTGGGTGGAGTGAACCTGTGTTGCTCCTGTTGGGATGGCTGGTTATGTCTCCCTGGAATGCTGACTCATATGTGAAAGTACAGGGGATGATTCCATGCCCACAGCATTGTCATCCTGCAACTTCAGCTACCACGGGATGTCTGGCTTACCTTGGCCCATGGCCTGCTGTTCAACAGGAGGCCAATCTGTGGCCAAAGCCCTCATACCAGCAGCAAGACGAGATCCTGGTGTCTGAAGTAAAACTTGCTATTTGTGCTGCATCGGCCTCTATTTAAAGCTGATCAATCCTGGTAGTGCCCCGTCACTATAAACTGCACTTCCCAGTGCTGTATTTTTAAATAGGGAACTGCTTACAATAGCCATTTACAACTGTATGCTGTTTAATTAGCCAGTCTGGGCAGTGCTGCAGGCATAGATCACTTTGCTTTAAAGATTTGAGAATGTTAATAGTATAGTATATCATTTTAATTATTACTGGATTAATGTTGTGTCTCAAAGAACACCTAATGCAAATCATGAGAAATGGCCTGAAGTGACCCAAGGGTTGCGCATTATTAGAAAAGTAATAGTTCCAATGCTTAAATATAAGGACATTTTCTTTGTTCAAATGTCAGTCAGCATTCAGCAGTGGGGCTTTGTGAAAAGAAAGCTTTTCTTTCGTTTATTGGTAGGAGCATTCTGCAGTTCAGGCTGAGAAAGGCCAACGAGCTGAGTTAGTTCTTCCTGTCCAATATGGTAGCCACGCATGCTAATAAGCACATGGAAAGTGACTAGGCTGAAGTGAGATGCGCTGTAAGTGTAAAACATGACAGAAGTTAAAAGACTTAGGGCAAAAAAAAGTAAAATATTTTATTAATATTTTTTTCCATATTGGTCACATGTAATTATAATATTTCAGATCTATTTGATTAAATAAAATAAATTTACTTACTTGTTTCTTTTTTTCTGTTTCACTATAGCTACAAGAAAATTTCAAATTATATAGGTGGTCCACATTTGTGACTCACGTTATATTTCTTATATCGACAGGGCTGGGCTAGATTTCTAGAAGAAAAGAGAAAACAGTCCAACAATAAAAGTACATTTTAATTTTCTTTTTTGTTACCACTAGCCAACTGTATATGAAAGAGACTGTTAGTAAGAAGACTAAATAGAGAGAGACAAAGCAATATGGTGTGATAATATCAGCTAGTAAAACCAGGAAACGAGAAACAAACTCAAACAAGATTTTCTAGGAGTATTTCAGCACATTAGTCAAAATGTAGCTGCATTCTAGACACAGAGTTTACAAATATCATTCAACAGCTACAAATACATCATAGCTACCTGACCTCTCTGATAGGCATCTATGTCATGCGCCTTGAGGTGTGAACACCTCAATATCTGGAGCTAATAAGAAGCATAGGTTATTCAGGGCTAACTCGAACTTGCTCATAGAATAGAAGAGATTAGAACGACACTAGCGTGCACACACATGGCACACGCAAAAATTGGCAGGGAAGCTATGGAAGCTTCTAAATTCCATTAATATATAGGATAAAAGATAAAAGAAAGCTGAGAAAAATATAGTCAGGGTCTTTTTATATATCTGAAGTCTGTGAAAAGTTAGAGAAGCAGCAAACAAGCTTGTCAGAAAGTTATGGAGCTCATAATTTTCAAGGAAGTTCTAAAACCTCCTCCCTGAGCGTTACATTTGTCATGATCGTGTTGCTACTTGTTGAGAAAAGCTTCATTATACCAGCCGTGCTTTAGAGCATGTTCTCATGAATGCTTTACAACAAACCATGATTAAGTCCGTTGAAACATCCGCCTATAATAAACACAGAAAAAAATGGCTTTGACTTGACAACACTTGAATCTGTGATTTTTACCAGCTTTTAACACTGGACACTATGCCCCTTCCCAACCCCCTACCCTTGCATATATATATATATATATATATATATATATATATATATATATATATATGTATATAATATATATATTTTTTTTCCCAAAAGCAAGTTTTCGTAGGTACATACGAGAGCCAAAAGTTTAAGGAAGGAGGTGGTGACAGGTTCATACTGTCAAGGAGATAAAATAAACTACAAGTGTCTAATTTGAACAAACATTATTTAAAGACATGTTTTATAAGTCCTCGGCATTTGAAATTCCCTCTTAAAATTTCCAAGAAATCCTTACAAAGTCATCTGCTTTTGAAAGCCAGATTTCTTTGCTCAGTCAATCGTAGTCTCTATTCTCTATGTGTGGTCCTAGGTGAAGAGGTAGAAAACATATCAATTGTCACTGCATTAGAAATGTGCAGAGGGTTTTAAGAGTGCTCATCTTAGATACACTGTAACTGTGCTTCTATTTAAAACGAGAAATGCTCAAATGTATTCTGTACCTTAAAAACAAGAAAACGAGGCATATGCATTTAAATAGAACTGTTCTAAGCTTTTGTACAGATCTCTGTTACCAAAACATCTGCTATGAAGTGGAAGCCTTTCATTCATTATAGCCTCACACAGATCTTTCTTTATGATGGTCCTAAGCAGTGAAGATCCTGAAACACATCCCTTTAAAAAAATTGTATTGGCGGGGGGTGGGGGGGTGGGAGATGAGGGTAAGGGGGATCGAATATATGGTGATGGAAGGAGAACTGACTCTGGGTGATGAACACACAATGGGATTTATAGATGATGTAATACAGAATTGTACACCTGAAATCTGTGTAATTTTACTAACAATTGTCACCCCAATAAATTTAATAAAATAAAATTAAAAAAAAATTGTATTGGCTAGTCTATATGTAGAGAGGAAAACATCATCAGCATAGAAAAGTGCGGAAGTGACAGTTTGCACAGGGTGCTTTGTGGATCTTCCACATAGAGCTTATCCAATTTGGCATGGTTCATCTTTTCAGCTGGGATCCAGAAGGACTGGTTTTATCATTCTCATTTTTATGAAGACTTACATTGAAGGAGGTGGGTGACATTTTAGGGATCTTTAAATAATCATCAAAATGATTAAAAATAACAATAGTTAACACTTTCCGAGTGCCTCGTATATGCTAGATACTGTCCTGCAAAATTCATATTTTGTTTAATTCTCACAACACATCCAAGAGATGGATACTCTTCCCTGACCTTATGGATTTGGAACCCAAGCTTCCGAAATACGGCCCAATAGGCAGAGAGGTGATTTTGTCCATTTATTTGTCTGGCTCCAAGTTATGCTCACTTTCTCTGATATCACACTTTCTTCTATATACACATTTCACTCAAATAGTATAAATGGGGGGGAGGGTTGTATATAAGACTGATCTTCCCATTTACTACTTCTAGAAGCATTGTTTATGACAAAAACTACATCGTGCCCTTTCCAAAAATTTTTATTTTTTAGTTATTTTTACTTGTTCTAATTAGGAAAAAAAAAAGTTCTCTGAATCTGACATCATAACCACATGACTTACAGAAAATCAATTGAAAAGTGAAAGCTGTTGATAATCAGTGCATCTGGAACACACAAACCTAAACTCGCTCAATTGATTTGTTCTAGTGAATTTACCAGTGGAGAGACCTGATCAGTCTAATATGGCAGCCACCAGCCAACATGTGAATGCTGAGTAATTAAATGTGACCAGTCTTAATCTAGAGGTGATTGTGGGTATAAAATACACACCAAATTGTGAAGACTTGAACAAAAAAGTAAATTATGATTTTTCATATTGTGAATGTGTTGAAAGAATAATTAGATATGAATTAAATTAAATTCTTATCTAAATAGAAATATTGGGCTAAATAAAATATTGTTAACATTAATTGTACCTTTTTCTTTTTATATTTTATAAAATATAACCTCTAGAAAATTTAAAGTTGCATTTGGCTTGCGTTATATTTCTATTGGACAATACTGGTATGGGACAATCCAGAAAATAAGATTATGATGGATAGCAGTATTGGAATAATATCTTAAACTTATTAAAAAAAGAAGGCATTTATTTTCTCCTATGTCATATCACTCTGCGAGGCACAGGGGACAGAAGGAAAATAAATAAATAAATAAATAAATAAATAAATAAATAAATAAATAAATAAATAAGGCCTCCCAAGGAATTGACAATTTGGGAAAAGAAACAAATACTTATAATGAGTTCAAGATAGGAAGTGGTGAAACAGGGAAGATCTCTTGCTGAGGAAGGAAGCAGCCCAGTAACTCTTCTTAAAGCTGCAAATTGATATTACCTTCAAATCCTGCTTTAGCCCTGGTCAGTGTCAGAAAATCTCAACCAATTGTTGATTCAGGGGAACTGGCCAGATACAGGGTAGCTACAACTAATAATTCCCATCATTAGTTCTAACAGTGATGTGGCTTCACCGAAGTTTTTAGGGTGTCAACAAAATGAACTTATTTATTTGCTTTGGTAAAGAGAAGTATATGGAGTATTCTTGAGTTCGGAGCTCATTAGTACCCAGGAACTTTCTAGTCTAAATGACAAAGAGTTTCACTGTCACAAAGAGAAATTGCTGCTGACCTTAGACCTCTCTTTTTTTTTTTTTTTTGGAAAGTGGAATAATGGGGCACAGGAGCACAGTTTGGTATTTGACCGAATCCTTCACAATTATCATGCATGTGTATATAATAAAATTAATTCTGTGTCTCTGCACCGTAGCCTGCGGCAAGACGCGTACAATCAGTTTTGTATGTATAATAGATCACAGAGTTGTTCATGAATAATACAAATGCATTGAGCAGATACGAGGGAGAGAGGATGTTTGTCTTTGCATGGAATCGAAGTGAACATGTAATATTGTGATAATATATATTTGATGAATTCAAGTCTGACTTGCCTTTGCCGTACTGTGCTAATTCCCCAACAAGGGTTGCCACAATAATTGAGTTTCAAATAACATTATGATTATTTCCACATGATAATTTAATTGTGGGTATTTTTTAATATTGTAATATTGTAGATTTGTGATTATTATGCATTTGCATGCAGATTTTCATGGTGACTTGGAGCACATCCCTACATTTATAACTTAATTTTGTATATTATTGCATATATATTTGGGGATGAACTCATTAATGCAAATAAAAAAATGTAGGTCTGTTTAGTCATTCAGCTTTTATTATAAATGGCTGAAAAGCCTTGCTCATTTTTTATAACAGCCCTTACAATACTGTGAATAAACCAAAGAGAACCTTAATTCAAGAATGGATTCATTAAAAATAATGGTAATAGCTATAATAATTACAAATTGTAGCATATTTGTTCCACCTAATTGGGACACAAGATACTATATATTACTCTTTTCAAGATGTAAAAGTTCTATGTGTGTTGTTCATTGCCTTTATCACATGATCTCCTTACTATTAAGGATGTAGAAAACATTAACTTAGAATTTAGTCAGTGGCAAGTAAGAGAAAACAATGTTTTTAAATAAATTCTATATAATGTTCACACTATACATCTTAAAAACCAGAAGTAAATTTCATAGTAAAGACAAATTTGAGTTTCCATCAAAAACTCAAATGAAAGTTTTTAAGGTAGAAAATCAGAGGTAGATTTTTAAAAAGCCAATATTATGATAGAAGTGAACTCTGAACTAGTACTTTAGATAAAATAATTTAAAAATAGAAAGCGCCAAAATTTTGGTTTTAAAACCATGTATGCTAAAACAGAAATTATGAAGGAATTACATATCTATTGCTACTTAAAATCAATGGAAATGATTATCAATTACAAAAAAGTAAGAAAGAGAACTGTGACAATTGTTAGTATAGTAAGCAGTCCAAGAAACACTTTTAACAAATACATCAAAAAAATCATGGTCAATATATTTTACTTTTACTTAAGTATTAATCTTGGATTAATCTTATGTTTATTTCACTTTAGTTAGTCCTATACTTAAATTGAGGAGAGGAATGCAAACAATCACTGACACAATGGCTGAATTTGAATTGACTGATTTTAACTAGATGTGTCCAAGTTAAATGATTTAGCAGAATCCAACCAGTTCTTTTCTATTGCAATATAAATTTCAACTCAAATTATCAGAATCAGAATGATGAAGGGAGAGGTTGTGCAAAGCTTAATTTTAATTTAGACTTTTGGTAAACATTTTGTTTTCAAATTCATGTATTTGTGAATTGTTGCAAGGCAGAGTTCTGATTTAGTTACCGTGGGAAGTAGAAGGGTTTCAAAGAACAGTGGCCACCAGAAAGTTTTCTATATAAAACTTTCTATATAAAACTTACTTTTCTATATAAAACTAAGAAAGCTTCTTAGGCTATACAGACACCAAGGCAGAATGCAAACCATGCTATAGTGTAAACGCAGCCAAGGGCTCTCCAGGGGATGACTAAATTGTGGAAGACTTCTTGATTGACCTTACAGAGAGATGAGCAGAATTCTGAGAAATGGAGAAGTGTGGGGATGCCATGATCAAAGATAATACAAAGGGGTCAACATGATTAAAGAAAAAGATACTCTTTGAACTAAATATATCAGATAAAAATTTAACCTCTATGAACTTACACTTCTTCATCTATTAAAATAGGGATGAAAATAACTACATTTTATTACAGAATTATGGTGAAAATGAGAAATAACACACCTGAAGGAGAATGGCCTGAAGCTTGTCATCTAAAAGGCAACTCATAAATAATAGTAGCAGCTAACATTAATTGAATGTTTACAAGGTACCAAGAGCTCATGGTCTTATTAGGTAGGAACAGTCTATTGTTTCCTTTGTACAACTGAGAAAACTCAGATGCAAAATATTGAGTAAACCCTCTAGTTCACACTGCGCTAGAGAGATGGGGTTTCAAACCAGGCATCAGACTCCGAAGCTTTCTAAACAGTAAATGTTATAGTACTAAATTGTATGGCATATCACACAAGTGGAAAGTACTCTATTAGACTCAATTATTCTGATTCAGAATTGACTTATTGAACAGATGAAGCTCAAAATGTTAATGTTTGTTTGTTTGTTTGTTTGTTTATTTATTTATTTATTTATTTATTTTAGGTGAATGGTTCGCCAAGTGTGGTCTTCAGACCAGTAACATAAGTATCACCCGGGGATTAGTTAGACATGCAAATTCTTAAGCCCCACCAAGATCTACTAAATCAGAAACTATGGCAGTGCAATCCCGCCATCTGTATTATTAAGTTCTTGAGTTTGCAAACTACTGCTCTGGTAAAGTGGGAACCATCAGACATGGTTTGACCTATACTTTAGAAAGGTGACTGGTGACAAATCAAAGGCAGGAAATGCATTGGGGGGCTACTTCAGTCATTCAGATAAGAGATACTAAAGGACTGACACTGTTTATTACCAGTGGGACCAAAAAGACAGTGAGATAACTAGCCATCAAAACATAACAACTGACTGAATAGAACAAGAGGTAAAGGGATAGAAAACATTGAAGCTCTATATATCTCTACACTAGGAGCCAGATCAATATGAATGCCATCGATCAATACAAAGGGAAAATAAGGAAAAACAGAAGAAGCACCTATTCAGGTCTCTTAGTCATAGTTGTGGTTTTAGAAGAGTTATTAAGCTCTTTTCAACTTTTAAGACAGTTATGAGTCTATGATTGTTGTCATACAACTCTTCCAATTGTCTTTGAAAATGTATAAAGTGCTCAACATTTTTCTCTTCCACAAACTTTTGTGGACCTATTATACTTTTATGCCTCCATCGTATGATTTAGAGTCTTGAAGAAAGATCTTTAAGACTGTATCTTGCATAATTGTCTCTCTAGGCGAGAGAAGGAGCCTAGTCTAATTGAGAAGATTCCAGAGAAAGATCTCAGCTGATTTACGCTGTACACCTAGTCTGTCATCTGTTATTTTTTTCAGATGTTGGGGAGTTCTTTAGTTTTCCCTAGTTTTAGTTTCCTCATCAGAAAAATAGGTATATTTGAGATTATATGAGAAAGTGTTCAAGAGCCATAAAATGTCATTCAAGTCCAAGCTAACGATACTAGCCATTTTTTAGAGCAGATCACTAAAATCAAGAGAGATCCCATAGGTAGAAAACTGTGGGTGGAGGGGCTAAGTCATTTACTTTCACAGAAAATGTACTTTCTTCTTTGTCATAGTGTCTCTGAGATAAGACGTTTAAAATTTTCTTGAGTTAAGTAGTAGTAACCTGAGCAATGAAGAAAGAAACAGGAGGAACCCTTTAAAAACTGCCATTTCTAAAAATGATATTTGAGAAATTATCATTCTACCACTTCAACTTTGGGATCCATTCTCATTATTCATGTTGACTGCTTTTATGGACTTGTGTCTGGATATTTTAATCCAGAAAGAGAAAGTTCTGTGAGACATGGGCTGGTGGAATTTGGGCAGGAGAGTCATAGATTCTACTGTGAGCTCAGGTGTTTGTATGAAGATTCTTTATACTACCTCTTCATTTTGTAGTCAGAAACTACTACAACCAAAGTATTTGTTCCCACAATGTAACAGAAAAAAAAAATACTAAAAATACTCATTAATTAATAACAAATAAATGTATCTGAAGAATTACCAAAAATATCTAAGTAATTTTGGGAGTATAGATACACATGCAATTAGAAATAAAATAATGAATGCAATTACCACATAGAAACACCAACCTTTAATCCCTGTGCCTAATGCTGTTTTCAATGACTACTGAGTATTCTCATTAAACTTCATATCTAACTATTACCTGAAATTATCACTGTTCTTACACCACACCCATACGGGTGTGAATAGTAAATACTGATTAGTAAATACTCACACCCATATGTTCACCCCGTGGGAATGGTTATTATGAATAAGCTCCTCCTTGATGGATTTTTCTTCCCCTGCAGGTGAGTGAGGTTTGATGCCTGTTCATGGCTACATATTTGGCAATGAGCCATGTGATACAGTTTGCTTTTGATCCTCTGGGAATCATTCTACCATCTACTGAGGGAAAAGGTGCTTTGGCAGCTGCAAATCTACTCTTCACAAAATGTTGGACTTGCATCTACTCAGAAGCACTAGAAGATTCTTAATAAAAGATTTACTTGGTAAATTCTGTTTAAATTCTGACTTCGATAAATAACCCAGGAGAGGCTAGGAGTTCTTTTTCCTGTTTTGTTTGTTTGTTTTGTTTTGTTGCTGTTTTAAAGTATGTGGCTAGATTAGTGTGTTTGTAGTACCATCCCTGAGTCCAAGAGGTAGCAAGAAGTTGGTCCATATCAGTGACTGAGAGGCAAAGAATTTCTTCAGGTTTAATGACTAGACATATGAAAGGAACAAAACTCTAGCTAGTGATTAATCCCAAGAAAATGCCCTGATACTTGTTATTTATTTTAGAAGCTCAGAAAACATATCTACCTCCTATGATTTACTTATATTCCATTTATTCTTATTAGTAATAATAATGATATGCTCCCAAGGTGCTTTTGTGATACATGTTCCTTGCCCTTCAGGTCCTTTATCCAGCACAAGAGCAGGAGGAAGTACACTGATTTGCAATGACTTCCCATGGGGGTTCTTTAGACAAGGGAATTTTTTCCACATCTCTGAGGGTAGTACAAGATCTCACTGAGAATGGAATGTCTAAGGAATTACTGCCATGTACATTGGCCAATCAGATTTCCTGAATAATCACCCAACATTCCATTCACCTTATAACACTGTATCATTTTAATTTCCTCCAGGTAATCATATGATGGATCTCTCATGCACATAAGGCACTCGTTTTTTCCCCCGCGCAACAGCTATAAACAAAGGAGTACATTTTAATAGAAGAAAACAAAAAATGGAAGAGTCAAACCATATTAAATAAGCTTAATTTGTTTGAACATATTTTATGTCCCTCATCATACCCACTGGTTTCCTGTTGTGAAATAATGCATTTTGTTTTCAAAATTACAAACTCTTGATAAAAAGAAGCATTTTTACTGTGAGGTCACATTCCAAGCATATTATCATATGTCTATTTCTTATGTGCGGCTTTTCCCAGAAGAAAGACCCACTTTGTGTGCTTTTATATTTTAGACAATGTGATGGCAGAGCCATCTTGCAATTCTTTTGAAAGAATTTGCTACTTTCCAAAAGTCTCTGAAATACCCTTCCAATTAGCTCGTCATCTTGTCTAGAGAATACAAATTAAACTTTTTGACATATAATTTCCCCATGAGTTTGGCTTTGAGCTTAAGAATATATGATTATTTAAGATTTATTGAAGGATCATTGTATTGTTTAGAACACAGAGGGTTTTAGCAGAAATAGGCAACAACTGTTCAACTTGAGAAAGTCACCCTCCAAAAGAAGAAGAACCACAGATTGAGTTTCTGTCACATAATTATAATAGCAGGCATAGCTAACCGTCATAAATACATATGATGTTCCATGCAATATTTTAAGTACTTAGCATTTATTAATTAACACTTGTGAAACAAGTTTGAGTTTTTTATTGGAAAACCTAAAGTTTTGGATTTTAATTCCACTTTTTGTCAAGCATCAATGAGAACAGTAGCTGGAGCATAGTAGATGCTCAATAAAGCTACTCTCCTCTGACAGATAAGGTTAAAGGTTTTTCCATACATATATATTATCGGATATATATAATTTGGAATCCTAATATTTTCTTCATTTTCTATATTACTGAAGTTCTTATAATTGCAGTTTTCAAAGTTCTAAAAAGTGAAGATCTTACATTTTGAACTCCAAAGGTAATACCATTCATTTTAGGTTCTATTTTGGGCTCTAGATTACTGGTTTGACAACTGTCTCTGTGGAACACCCTGGTTCTTCAGAGGTGTCTTACAGGCAGTTCGGGGGCAGACGGTTGGACATCACCCAAGCAGCTTGGAATTCACTGTAATGGTTCTACATCTTAGAGTTTTGCTTTTGGGGAGATGAGTTAGTATCCCAAGTCCAGTTAAGCATTGTTAAACTCATTTGCAATAATGTGACCTAGTAAAAAAGGCACAGGCTCCAAAGTCAGGCATACCTGGCTTGGCACTACAGTTTGCTTGCTTAATGGCTGATGGACTTGGGGAACCACCCACTTCATCTTAGTATCAGTTCCCTCCTCTACACAATGAAGTGACTACTATTCATGCTTTGGGGCTGTTGTAAAGATCTAAGGAAGCAATTACAAAAAGTTCTTAGCATTTAGTAGTTTTTGACATTCCTTCCCTATATACTAAAATCACAATTATTTACAAAAGCTTTTTGTTATACACGCATATAAACATATACATACATACATAAGCACATGTGTGTTTATAAATATAAAGCAGAAACAATAAACACCATTGCTTTTCAAAGCAATGGATACATGACATTTTTGTGCTAGAAAATATAAAGCGATGTGACCTGTGAAGGAATGACTTTGTTAAATAAAATTTTCTGTGAATCTAACATCAAACGGTATTGGTTCAGTATGGCACAGCACCCTCAAACAATTAATCTTTCAAAGTTACACATTTGTTCAAAAATTATGTTTGGTTGGAAATAGAATTCATCTCAAAGTTTCAAGAAACCTGTCCATCTTTTTTAGCTATGTGTATCTGTCATTTATTAGACTTAAATCAATTATATGCCAAAGAAGTTTCTTGGATCCCAAATGTAATGGTGGACTCTGAATAAGAGGTGTGTTTTCTTTGTAGTGTCAATTTCTAGCTAAAGCTGAATTCCTGTTAATTCCATTTGTACAATAGATATTCATTGTTTTAAATAATACAATGCTGTGTTTGTATGATTAATGAACTTGAGATTCCAAGTTGAAAGAAAGAAATTTCGTTCTTGTTTATGAAGTGAGGCACATGTTCCACCAGTTTATATGAGAGTAACTGTTATGAAATACAGTTAAATACAGTGCTTCTCAGTGGGGCAGTACCACCCCTCGAGACATTTAGGATATTTGTGAGGGCATGCTGGTTGTCATAGTGATTGAAAGGGTGATGGTAGCATTTAGCAGGCAGAAGCCAGAGGATTTTAGTTATCACTGCTTTGTGTGGTTCAGTGCTGCCCCTACAAGAAATTGGGTATCACATGACTTCTGTTCTTGCTGGAAATTCTTGTAAATGAAATTCTGTTTATCTGAACCTAGAGCGTAACTCTGGTAACATATGAACAAAAAGTTGTTGTTATTGTTTTTTTGTTTTATTTTTTTTTTACTTAATTTTAATCTACATAGAATGATCTAAAAATACAACTGTCACATAAATTGAGAAAGATTTCACTTTGCTTCATATAGAAAATTACCCTAATTTGTTCACCATTTTCAAAAATCACATCACTTACTGTAACACTATTCTTTACCATTCAGTCACCAATATAACCCATCTGTATCATTCCACAGCTATTCCGTTTATGACGTTTCAGCTATAAACATCTGACTTTTTGTTATGTCTTCTAGCATTGGTTGTGCCCAAATATTTACATAATAAACTGAACACATTTTATTTTAAAATATTTTGATTTTATTACTCCTTCACATTAAATGTAGAGCTTTGTACTAATTTTTAAATCACATTTTTAGGCTGCTTATGTTATCGATGAATGTCATTTCAGGATGGTAAAAGAGGAATTACAAAATATCTATTATTAAATAGAGTGTGAATCAAGTGAGGCTGAGAACCACTCATCTCATGGTCTGTACACGGCTATGGAATGAGTGGCACTCCTGGTTCTAATTTAGTTCTGCTACTTAAGCTGTGTGACTTTAGACAATCCCTTAGACAATTAAGTCAGAGCTACAGTGGCCTTACGTGTAAATAAGGTTAAGAAAAGAACCTGCCTCATGTGGTTGTTGAGAAGATTACATGAGTTAATTCAGGTAAAGCTTGATGCATTATCAGTGCTCAATGAACACTAACTATAATTGCGTGGATCATGGAATATTTACTCATTATGTGCTAAGATGGATAGCACTGTTCAGATTTTCTTTATCATTTTGTTTGCTTGTTTGTCTGTTGCTACAAAAGCTCTGTAATGTAGCATTCTTGAGGTCATGATCAACAGTGGGATGAAGATATTAACCATCAAGCAAGCTGCTGGGTATTTTCTCAATTGCAATCTTTCATCACCCTGTTAAGCAGGGACTATGTGCTCATATTTGTGATTAGGGGAAAAAGGATTACTTGGGATGCTGTTTTGAGACCTGACTGAAGAGTAGTGAAGCATGCATATGAAAATAACACTTAGGAGAAGCTGTCCACTGAGACCCCGTGGCAGCCTGGGTTAGGGAGGTGGCTGTGGAGACGTAGTGGGGAGTTTTGAGAGATGCTGGAAATAGCAAATACAAGTAAGAGGACTTCGCGATGGCCTAACTAGAAGGTGGTAAAAGGTAGGGGAGGATATCAAGTTCAACCCCAAATTTCTATCCTGGAAATCTGGTTGGATTAGGAATACTTAAAAAAAATCAAGCATGGATAAACTGATTCAAATTAGACTGGCTAGTATAAATATGCTTCCTGAGAAACGGGAATAGTAACAAACCCTTCTCATAGGATTGTGTGAGGGATAAATAAGCTTTAAAAATGTGAAGTGGTTATTGTAGTATTTGGCACAAATAAGTATTCAATAAATGGTAACTGGTATTATTATGAAATAATAATACTAGATGGTAAGTATTAATTTACAAATAATTCAAAACAATCCCAAGAGCTGGGAATTTATCTACTTCATTAACTTCCTGTGAATGTTTCTCTTCTACAACAGAAAGAACATGTTGGATACTTGTTTATTTTTTTGAACTCAGGCTAATAGAAGGATGTTTTACCTTACAACTGATGCATTTACTAAATGCTTTATATATCTACCTGCCATCCTTACTATTTACCGTTTAAGAATAGAAATTGTTTCTCAATCCAGATTTTTTTCAAGAATCCTTGTTTCTTTTGAACATGATACTAAAAGAGGAAAACATTTTTAAAGAATTGTTTTTATATTTCCTCAAAAATGCTATGTGAGGGGCGTTGCAGTTGGTGCAGTCATGGTTTGATGAAGGACTAATAAATACCTCCTGACCTCAACTGCTTACAATTTTCTTGCTAAAGAAGTCATTTATTCTTCTGTATTACCGATTATCTTTTTCTAAATTGCCTATAAATATCAGGATAAACATTAATTATTACTCAAAAGAATAAAGAGAAAGAGGAAATCATTATCAGCAGTTGTAGAGAGGGAGGCTTTCTGGATGGAGTGGGTAGACTTTAGTTTGTGCTCTGAAAGATGTATAAGACTTAAGTGTGCAGAGAAAACTGAAAAGATCATTCTATTTGGCAAATGAGAGAAAAAGACATCACAATATATAGGGCATTCTTTTTTGCTCTAAAGGCTACCTATTCTAGTGTTTATGTATTGTGAGGGGGGCAGTGGGTGGGGAAGGAAACTGGAGAGAAAAGTGGTTATGACTTAGTTACCTTGGTGATTTGAGGCAAGAAACTTTCTAGAAAACACAAAACATTCCTTCTCAAAGTCTGCCAATACTTACGGGGACCTATGGTATCCTGAAACCTACCCATCAACCCTATGGCAGTTGCCATTACCAGAGTTTATTTATTCACAGCACTGAGGCTCAGGCTGATGTCGTCCACTTCTTTCTGTGCACTGACATTTTTAGCATCTGCAAACTATTAATTCCTACATGAATCACACTAAGTCCCTTCCCACAAGAAGCTCACCATCTAATACAGGAGGTAGATGTATACAGGTTTTAATGAAATGGCATAACCATTATAAATGGTTACTCAAGGAGGAGCTAGGAAGTCTTCACATAGAAAGTGACCACTGATTTGAATCTTTCCATGGGCAGTTTTCTAGACAGAATTGATGTGGGCAGGGCATGTGGGAGTTCAAGGAGGTAAATAATACAGGGAAAGTAATTTAGTATATGTGTATTGCTAGAACATAAAATATACTTAAAGAAAGAACAAAAAGTAAAGTTTATTCAATTGTTCTACCATGAGCACTGTGGTTTCTTTTAACATCTTTATTGAGTTATAATTGGCTTACAGTACACTGTGCACATTTAGAGTGTTCAATTTGTTCTTTTGACGTGGACATTAGTAAAACTATTCTCACAATAAAACTAGTGAGCACATCCATCACCCCCACCCCCGCCAAATTTCATCAGATCCCTCTGTAAGGTCTTCCTCCCAGCCCTCTTTTTTGTACTGTACATTCGTTTTATATATATATGTATATGGCATATATATTAGCTGTACATTCGTTTTATATATATATGTATATACATATACATATGTACTGTACATTCATTTTATATGTATATATATGTATATACATATACATATATATATATATATATATATATATATGGCATATATATTAGTTGGCATTCAGTATTATTTAATATTAGTTTCAGATGTACAGCTGAGTGATTAGGCATTTATATAATTTTTGAAGTTATTCCCCTGATAAGTTTATTACCCATCTGACAACATGCATACTTTTTACAACGTTACTGAGTATATTCTCCATACTGTATTTCACATCCTTGTTTTGTGACTACTAATTTGTACTTCCTAATCCTTTCACCTTTCTCACTCATCCCCCCAACTCCCCTCCCTTTTGTCTTCCATCCCCAAACAAACTTGCCTCCTTTATATTACTATAAATTAATTTTTGTTTTCTTTTAGTTTTACATAAATAATGTTATACAGTGTACTCTGTATTGTTTGGCCCTATTTCATCCCATGTAATTATTTTGAAATCCATCCATGTTATTGCATGTCCATTACTTTTTAGTGGCGAGTAGTGTTCCACATATAATACAACTTGTGTATTCATTCATTTCATGGACAATTCATTTTTTTTTCCACTTTGAGTTATTACAAATAAAGCTACTATGATCTCCTATGTACAAGTCTTTGTAGGCAAATACATTTTCTTTTCTCTTGAGTAAATGAAAGTAGTATGTAAAATAGCTAAGTCATGTGGAAAGTGTACCCTTAACGTGTTAAGAAGGTGACAGATTGCCACAGTGGTTGCACCGTTTTTCATTCCCACTAGCAGAAGATGCGAGCTCCAGTTGTTTTCACATTCTTGCTAAAAGTGAAATCCATCTTTTTGACTTTTCACCATTTTAACATGAGTGTAGTGGTATTTTGATATGGTTTTAATTTGCATTTCTCTAATGATTAATGATTTTTATCATCTTTTCGTGTGCTTATCGGCCGTTCATATGTCATCTTTGGTGAAGTGTCTGTTTAGGTTTATTGCCCATATTTTAAAGTTAGATTGTCTTCTTGTTCTTGAGTTTTGTACCTTCTTTATATATTCTGGATACAGTTGTATATCAGATATATGATCTACAAATATTTCCTTCTATCTGTGACTTGTCTGTATTCTCTTAATAGTGTCTCTTAATAGTCACATAAGAACAAAAGTTTTTAATTTTGATGTTCAATTTTGTCAATACTCTCCCTTGGTAATCGTGTTTTTGGTGTCATATCTAGAAATCATTAAATTAGGATCCCTGGAGTAGGACCCAGACGTCAGTACTTTTAGAAGCTCCCATGTAATTTCAATGTACAGCAAAGTTGGAGAACCAGAGTGCTATACCAATGCTTCTCAGTCTTTAAATTTGAATTGAAATCACCTAGAGATCTTCATTAAGTGAAGATTCTGGTGCAATCGGACTGAAGTGCTACCTGAGATTCTGCACTGCTAACGACAATAGCAACAACAACAAAAGATAAAGCTGCTGAGGCAGGCAGTCAGAAGCCACACAAAGGAGACTTGTGCATGCTCTTTTAAGGAATTTAGGAATTTTAGTTTGATTATTTTAGAATGGGGAACCACTGAAGGATGCAGAGTAAAAGAGTAACATGATTGTGTTTTGGTTTTCGAAAGATCATTCTGGTAGCAAGTGGGGAAAGATTGTCTTGAATTAGGGACCCATTCTGTGTCTACTGTAATCCAGGAAAGAAATGAAGAGTAATGACGTGAATAACTGAAGAAAAGGGGATGGATGTGAAAGGCATTTTTTTAAAAAAATGTGCCACTGATTGAATATAGGACCAAGGGAGAGAGTGACACCTACAACAGTTTGGGACACTGGATACTTTGTGGTATCACGTTTTTCAACATTAGAGGAGCAGGCCTGCGGGTAGGGTTGTGCCGACTGACACAGACATTTAATGTAGTCTTGTTAAAGTTGAGAAACCTTTGAGCTATTCAGGAGTCGATGTTCAATAGACCATTGGTTAAATGGATCTTGAGTCCAGGAGGAAGACACAAACTGGAAGCATGCATTCAGGAGTTAGCAGGTATGAGGATAGTTGAAGCTATGTGCACACATGATATGACCCACTGAAGGTATAGAAAATGGAGATCAAGAAAGGACAAAAGTGACCACATTGGAGGTCACTGACATCACACTTCAGTGGGGTTAGTGACACAAGCCTGAACACAGTGAGTGAGCTGAAGAAGAGCCTCAGCCTCCGGGTCTTTATCGATCACCTTGTAGGGTAATTATTAGGTTACAAGTGCTGACTGCCTACTAGGTTGTTGTGAGCACCTCACCTGTGTTTCCAGAATGACAATTTGAGGTACAATACCCTTCCCCCATCCCTCTGGCTGCAGGAAGCATTGTGAGGTGAAATATACAGGGGCTGACTGACACTGCCACACACCCCAAATCAAAGGTTAAAGAGAGGGGAAGAGCCTCCATGGGCACTTTTCTCTGAGGCCCTGTGAAGCAATGCTCTTTCTGTAGCTTGTTTTTCAAAACATCTTTGTATTTTTACCTTGGACTTCTGGCTCAGTGTCATAACAATATTCTTTTAAGAAAAGGGTTGACCCAAAATTCAGAAGTGTTTCCCTTGATCGGTGTATTTCCATAGCCATGTTTTTTTGTTATCTTCAAGCAGCGTGCCTTCCTTTTGCATGGACTTGTGTGCTAGAGTTCAGGATCAACGGCGAAGCTCTCAAGCCATGCCAAACGTAATCAGAAACGTTTCCATTTTTTGTTCTGATTCTATGAGACAAGTCCTAAAATTGCCATGTGGATTTAAATGTCCATTGTCATGTGAGAAATATATCTCCAAGTTGGTGATTATACCAGGCCTGCTGTGGAATTCTGGATTCCTTCTCTCCCTTTATGTTCCCCTCCTAGTACACGTTGCATTTGTAGCTTGTAGGACAATGGCTGTGAGTGGCATATACTATTTTGTTTAGTCTTGCTAAGGCACTGGCAAAGTTTCTGTGTGTTTCATCACTAATTTCCAGCCTGTCGAAGAGTATGTAAGTGAACACCAAGCCACTGTGTAAAGGGGGCCATGGATCTTTAAAGAAAACTGCAAGGGAAACCCTAACCTCTCTTAATTTACATATGGTGACATTTTGCAGAAATATTGAAACATTAGCAGTGACATAATGAAATTCTGCCTATCAGCCATGGAAGAAATAATGTTACTGTAAAGGTAACCTGTCCACAGTTTGTTATCAAGAAAATATTCTTGCCAAGAAACATATATTTAGTAAGGCATGATAAGGAGGGAATTTTTTCCCCTTGTATTTTCTCTCCCGAGCTATCCATCTTCCCCTACAGATTTACTGCACGATCACTCCCTTTACATGCTAATTATGTGCAGGTCTGCTGAATTTGTTAGTGGTGACACTTCTGGGACCCAGTGGGACTGCAACTCATTATGTGGCAATGTCCAGATATATCAGATATTATTAGCTGTCATTAATCTGCTGTGGAAACACTGAGTGTTAAGCCAGGGAAAGAGCAGAAAAGGGTGTGCAAATGAAGTCTGGGAACAGCCTGAACCCCAAAAGGTCAAAAGGGAAATCAGCCAGAAGGGGACAGCAACCAGCAATGGACGACACTTTTCTCCTGAATTTTTTACCCCAACAACTGACTAGGTACACCAGGCAGAAGGAGCAAGGAAGCATTACTTAGCCGTTTGTTATTTTAATCCCCCTTGTGGCCATTACAGCCAGCACTAACCTTTACAGAAATTGTGTACAATCATGCACATTACCTGTTATCTCATCTGAGCCTCAAAGAAACACCAGAGGTAGGCATTTGACCATGGGACATATTTCGCTCCTACTTTGTACAATACTTCCTAGGCAATGAATTTTGAAACATAAAGCTGTTTGTTGTTGTTGTAGTTATGATTATTTAGTTGGCCTCTTCTTTAAATTCATCGCTTAAGCTATTTCCTCCACATGGAGAGTCTAGTCTGTATCTGATACCCAACCCTTCCCATTTCTGCAAGCCCAATTCTAAATCGTTCTTTCAATGTCCAGCTAAAATTCATGTAATCACACTATCTTCTGAAGTGCCATAAGACCTTTTTATATTTCAATGATATGTAACTATAAAACATATTCTCTGTATCCATCTATCCATCCATCCATCCATCCATTCATTTATTAATTTCCTTTAGTAGATCATAAATCTTCAGAAGGAGGTCTGTGAGTCTTAAATAACGTGCTTTGGGTCTAATAAGAAGCACACAAAATTAAACATACAAATATCAATGATTTTATAATGGAAATGTTTATCATATATATGTCATATAATATACACATTATATATTTGATGTACACGCATAAATATACATGTATACTAAATAAAGAGTAGAAGTTTAAATGGTATATTAAAATGCTTCATTTTGTCTACTTCATTCATTGTTTGTTGCTGTCAGGATTTATCTAAGTCTTTCTCTTTCTCGAGCTCATCCATTTTTCAGTGATTATAGTTCCTAAGGATGAGCCCATCCTTACATCCTGAGAGTGATTCAGAGTTCCAATTTGGATGCCTTCTTACTAACATTCATTTTCCCTACACATCAGGTTGTTCATATTCTAAAGAATGACCTTGTAAGGATTCCTGAGATTATGCCAAAATCTTTTGTCTACCAGCTAACCAACTTTTACACTGTCAACCATTGTGAAGTACCCCAGAGTGCTATAAGGGTGAGTTAACTAAGACTGTAAATTTTCTTCATTGATGACTAGCTTCCTCGCTGGAGTAGACATTATCAGTACTCCATCCAGTTCCCTTTAGTTAACCCCCAAAGGCCCTCGCAGACAGTCCTATTCAGAGCCAGTGGCTTCCTACCTTTTTCTACCCCAGAGCATTTTCTGGCTATGGAAGCAGCCAGGACTTTCAGGGACTCAATGTCCCCCTGTGTGGCCGTCAACAAATAAGAGATGGGAATTGGTGGATAAACACTCCAACTCCCTTGGGTTTCCGTGGGGTGAATCTGAGATATGTTCAACTAAATCTCTTATAGGGTCTCTTGTAGGACTGAGCTTAGTTACACATAATGGTAACCCCTTTATTCTCACATCATTACTTTCCTGACTTCTTGGCTACATCACGATGCCTCCTGTGACACCTCCTAAGTAAATTGCAGGAACAAAATCCTGTCTTAATATCTGCTGTTGAGGGAATACAAACAAGGTAGCTAGCAACCTAGAAAGCAGAACCTCACAATGAAAATTCTGGAGCTGGATCATCCATTGACAAGGTATCACAGCAAGAGGTGACTTATCCTTGTGGTAAGTAGGGTGGAGATAACTCTTGTGTCACAATTACTAACTCGCTCATCTATGCTGAAATATGATGGGGTACAGGTGAAGGGGGTATAGCAGCACTTGGATGATATGGTAACAAATGGTTATTATAAGAAGCATGGAGTTGTTTGAGTTCTGCCATGTTTCCCCGAAATTAAGACCTAGCCAGACCAACAGCTCTAATGCATCATTTGGAGCAAAAATTAATACAAGACCCGGTCTTATTTTAATGTAATATAGACTGGGTCATATGATATAATATAATATAATATAATATAATATAATATAATATAATATAATATAATATAATATGATATGATATATACTGGGTCTTATATTAAGTTTTGCTCCAAAAGACGCATTAGAGCTGATGGTCCGGCTAGGTCTTATTTTTGGGGAAACATGGTGTTAATTGCAATAAAAATCTTAATAAAAGGTAATAGTAGGCTCACCCAACTATCACCTCAGAATACACTGTGAAAGTTATAAGACTTCATGTCAAGGTAAGGAAAGGGGCCTGGAGACCTAAAATAAAGACATTTGCATAGTGCAGTTGAGTCTTGTATTCCCAAAATCATCTGAATCATAGAAATGACACACTCTGCCTAGAAGTTATACAGAGAACTCACAAGAAGAAGAAGTCTCACAAAATACTGGTCTTTTTCTTCAAGACCTGCTCTCACCTTCCCATATTAGTTCTAGACCAATAACTCAGTTCTCAACATGAGTTAAGTAGGAAAGTATATTGCTACATGGGAAGAAATAGAGTATTCATTATCCTTAGGTCCTGGATAATATGTACCAGCAGGAACAGGGAGAATATGAAGAAAATAAAATGAAAGTATTGACACAGGAGGGCCAGAATATAACATTAGATAGATTTGATTATTATTCTTGGATACTTTTTTGTGACATAGGATTTAATGTGCTGCTATGGACATCTTAATGAGCCTATCTTCATTCATTGATGGGTTGGCTACTAAGAGGCTTGGACGTGACATTATCCTATAGAAATGAGGTGGAAAATCTGAAAGTAAATGGTAGTTGTAGGAAGGGAGTAGAAGACTCAGAGGGGTGGCTATTGTAGACTGGTCAGCAAACCCACCAGCCAGCTGGCTTTACAGGAAGGACCTCATGGACACTTCCTGCATTAAGTGATACAGGATATACCACTGTGGAGGGCAAAACTTGATAATGCCCAGTGGGGTTCTCTTTTGGAGACCAAGTCTGCTTCAGAACTGAGATCTCTAAGTTCAAGGGGGATGAGAAGATTATGGAGCATAATATCTGATCTGTCTGGACATTGTCACATATAATTTTCCCTAGAAAATTTTATTTTGGCCATTTTTACATAGTTACTGTATAAATTTAATTTTGCATTTGCTTTTTATGAAATATTACATTATAAAAAATTCTATGTATTATAACATTTTAAGATAATTTTAGTATTTTTAATAACACTTAAATTTGTTATATTAACCTAGGTATTCTATTTTTAATATTTAAGTTGTATGATTTTCTAATACTAAAAATGATGTGACGAATACTTTTGTTATATAGTGCCCTTAAATTCCAAAATACAGCATTACTTGCTCAAATTACACATTTTTAATGCTCCTGGAATACATTGTAAATTATTTCCAGAAAGTTTGAACCAATATTACTAACCACAACATATGCGTAGGTTTCTCAGCATCATTGTGAGAAATTAACATTTTTATTTAATATTTGTATTTTGCTCCTTAAAAATAAATTTGAAACATATAATTTAAAGTCAATCTCTATTTCACCTTAGAGATGATTTAACCCAGCTCTCTTTCTTATCCATCAGGGATATTGGAGACCAGAAAAATTTAATGGATTGTCCAAATTTACATAGCCAGTAATGGCAAGGTCTAGAGATTAGTTTTCCTATACAGATCTTTTCTTGCAATGCTACCTTGGTTTGAAGTTTTATCTGCCTATGCCCATTGCTTGAAAACTTTTTTGGTGTGTCTTCTAAAATAATAAATCATTAAAGTTGAAAGTAACATGAGAATTATGTTTGAATAAAGATTTTTGCAAAACTATTCTGCTGATGGTTATAATTTGGACACTTATCCTTTAAAAATATTTACCACAGTTCTTTATAATTGGCTGGGAGGACATTCTCTCTGGTCGTAGGGAGTAAGATTATTCAATTTTGTAATCTTTCCACTGACTTCTGGCTATAAATTTGAATGATTCTCTTGAAATAAAAGTTACAGTCTTCTTCCCCCACACTTTTTTCTCCTCTTCCTACTTCCCACAGCTTCTCCCAGTGTCGCTGTTCTTTCAATAATGCCTTACCTCTCGTTTTTCCTGCACAGCTCTAACTCTTCCTACAATATCAGACTTGCATGCTGTCTCTGCAGATTTATCACTGTAGTAAGACAAAGTGTACATGGTTGGAAACCAGCCCTCTGAGTTATTTTTTTCTACCTGTAATCTCAGTACTGCTCTAATTCTTGAGCCAGTCCTATTATTGTCAAGTAATATATCACTCACTTTTCTGGATTAAAGACATGCTTCTAGATACAGGATCTGGAGCCTAGCTATTAGAAGTCAGTTTTACAGTAGTGCCTCCTTTTCTGTAAAGGATATGTTCTAAGACCCCCAGTGTATGCCTGTAACCACAGATAATAGTGAACCATATACATACTGTTTTTTTCCTATACATAGATACCTATGATAAAGTTTAATTAATAAATTAGGAACAGTAAGAGATTAACAACAATAACTAATAATAAATAGAACAATTATAATAATATACTACAATAAAATGTATGTGAGTATGGTCTCTCTCTCTCTCTCTCTCTCTCTCTCTCTCTCTCTCAAAATATCTTAGTGTACTGTACTCACCCTTCTTCTGGTGCTGATGTGAGGTAATAAGATGTCTTTGTGATGAGAAGAAGTGAGGTGAACAAGACATTATTAAGTAAAATAAGGGTTACTTGAACACAAGCACAGTGATACCATGATAGTCTATATGGTATCCAAAATGGCTACTGAGTGGATAGTATATTCAGCATGGAGACACTGGATAAAGATGATTCACATCTGGGTGTGCTGAAAGACGATGGAGCTGAAAGATGAAAGATTTCATCATGCTACTCAGAGCAGCATGAAAATTAAAATTTATGATTTTTTTTATTTCTGGAATTTTCCGTTTAATGTTTTTGGATTATGGCTGACTGTGGATAACTGCAACTGCAGAAAGCATAACCACAGATAAAGGGTGGAGGAAGACACTATATTTAGTTCCCTAATGTCTTCTGCCAGCTATTAATACTACCTAGAGCCTGTTTTTCTAAGCTTCTAAATAATAAATCTCCCTTTATCTGAATGCAACACCTTTATTTAAGCCAAAGGAATAAAGCTTTAGTCTAATTTTTCCTCTCTCTCTCTCTCTCTCTCTCTCTCTCTCAATTGTTACTATGTGTTACCCTGACAAACCTTTCAATATTTGACTCTTTATTTGGGGCAAACCTAACTTCTGCCATCCCTTTCCTCTAAAGCCTTCTCTAAAGTAAAGGCCTGGCTTATGTTGTTCATAGCTAGATCTTTCAAACAATGACGAAAGCCACCCTAACTCCTCTGTAGGCAACTGTCCAATTGGATGGTATCTATTATCTGCAAATTCTGGAGATAGAACCATATTAGTCCAGGTTCCGTATAGAAATTACTCTGGGTATTTTAAGCAAAAAAAGGCTTACAGAAATAATTAAAGAGCATGGAAGAGCAGGATGCAAAAAGACAGCTCTAAAATTACTCAGTTTAAGACCAAACAGGCACAATGCAGGAATCAGTAAGCCATGGCAATGCTGAGGCTGGCATGTGCAAATGTCCCTCAACACTCATGTTCCAGGAGCTTTCTTGGTGTCAGAGTCAACATCAAAAAGATAGCCTGTGTCTCACCTTTACCTTTCAGATCTTCCAAAGGTACAGTAATTAGTGAGACATAACTCCTGTCCAGAATCTTAAGTGTAAGAAAGTCTAGGAAATGCAGATTTTATCTTTCCAGCTCTATAGTATAGAGAGGAACATAGAAAGGAGATAGGAATGAGTGCTGAGTGTCAATAAACCTATCCAGCTCATGGACTGAAGAAATGGCCTCTCTTCTTCACTTCTCTCTCCTTCCCGACCTGAGTGCTCTGTGGATAAAACTGCCCTCCTCAGAACCATACTGTGCCAGAAGGTCATCCCTCCTACTTCCCCTGAATCCCAACTCACTCCTCTTTGCTACCCATTTACTGATTCCCAGTGGCTCATAATGCTTCGTACTCCCATCAAGTCAAATATCTTCCATGGTATTTAAGAGGGATAAGCTTTGTATACAAAAATCCCGAGTTCCTAGCCAATAAGAAAGTGTTTTTCTCCCTCACATAACACTTGTTTATTCTCTTTTTATTAAACAATCAAGTAAAAGTGCGAGCTTGAAATGTCCTTCTTCTCTCACCCCATGATTCTCAATTTAATTCCAAATGTCTGATATACAGTTTATAGACTCACAAAAAGACACTAAAGAGTGTCCTGCATGGTGAATGGGCTGATTAAGACTGCCATATTATTATTTTCTCAGTTGTATATGCATGTACCCCTAGGTGTTGTCCAGATGCCTTTACCAAATTGTTTTTTTTCAATGTCCTTCATATTGGTCATTTGCATATTTAAGCGTGAGAGTTTCTGCTATCTGACTCAAAAAAAAAAAAAAAAATTCCTCAGTAAACTTGCTTGTCTAGATAGGCTTGAGAGGATCCTTTACAAAGTACAAATATGTGAAGCTTGAGTATGTTTTAATTTTTTTAAGTATTATTTTCATTATAGTTCATGCATATCCCTTTACACAAAAATGACCCTTTGTATATTTGAGTGTGGGTCTTGCTTAAGCAAATTATTTGCAGTTCAATTGAGAACAATAACAGCATTTCCTGGAAATATGTGATCAAGGAATGAACAAGGAAAACAGAATGACTACACAAATATTCAGGGTGATGTTTCCTATATATTTGTAATGTGAATTAAATACTAAATATTATGAACTATATTCACACACAAACTCCCCGTAGTAAAGAAGGGCCATCTTAACCTAATACCCAAAAGGCTATGAAAGAGCAGGTATTTCATTGACTCAAAAACTAGAGTAACTTTAAGCCTAGGTCACTGGTTAAGATGCCCATAGAGGCTAGGAAAGGGACCTAAATGAGTGACGTGGATGAGGTCAAAAATGAAATATTAATTGACAGTCTCAATACTGAGGATCAGTAAAGAAGGACAGAGCTGTAGTGTACTGGGAAGGCTCAAATTTGGTCTAAAGGAATTAACTGCTACTCAGGAAGGCAAGCCCAGTATTGCCAGAGCTTTCAATTTTCCAAGAGAAACCAAAATTGTGGATTTTTCTGTGAAATGCCCTAATTTTTAAATGTTGCAATTAATGCAATCATAAACAACAACACTGTAGGCTAGGATACCTATACCAAAGCTGGATATGGTTTGGGAATGCCAACTTGGACTACTTTCTTAAGTTATCCTTGGAATGTAGGAAACTCAGGGTGAGGGAGCACCCACGTAGGATGAAAGATTGAGGAGCTGTTTCTAGGCACCACTCTGTTCCATTCTCATTCCCTGACCAGCTCCTTCAAGACTCTTTAATGTCATTTCCTCCAGGAAACTGCCTCTTAGCAACTCGCCTCACCCCCAGGCTAGGTGAGGTACTCCTCTGGGCTTCCAGTGTAATCTTGACATCCATTATTAAAATCCTTTTAAAGTTATTATTACTATTTGCTTAACTGCCCATCTTCCTTGCCTGACTGAAAATTCAGTGTGCAGGACTTTTGTTTATTCTGCCCATAACTTTATCCTCAGACCCTAGTATATAATAGGTACTGGACAAACATTTCATAAAAATAAATAAATAAATAAATAAATAAATAAATAAATAAATAAATAATGATAAGACATGGGAATTAATAGTCAGCTTGTTCTATTGATAAAAGTATCCTGAACCTATAATATAAAATAGAGAATAGGATGATTACTGTGTATAAGGAAAAGCATATGAGCATTTGAAAAACTAGTTTCAGACCTGAATGATCAAAATTTATATACATATTTGCATATATAAGCAAGTTTTTAAGTGATTTGAGGAAGACTCACACTAATTTATCTTTCAATTAAATGTCTGTGGGACCCTGAGGTCAGTTATTTTACTTGGTCTCATCAGTTAGTTTTTTTCTTAATTTCAGTAATGATTCCTGTTGAATTGAGTGCCTATTTGTCTTCTTTGGCCAAATTGGTATCAAAAGTATTTCAGAAAAAAGATCTGGGTCTCTTCTCTTCCTCGAAAGTGTATTAGTAAAGCTGCCTTAGTCCAAGCTACATGTAGCAAATGAAATAAATTAGTACACCAGCAACTCTCAAGTTCATTGCTTTGGGTTCATTTAGGTAGCAAATTATTACAGTACGTATCTGAAAATATTCATGTATGATATTTTATTGTCACCATTAGACCATTCAGCTTACCTAATTTTCTGCTCTTATATTACAATGCTTCTAAGTGGCCCAATTGAATCAAAGACTACCCTTATTTTGGAGAAAACAGTTTTGAAATCATAGTGACAGCTTCTCTTAAATTTCAAAATCAAAGTAATTGAAAAAAATTTAAGTCTTAGTCACTTCTCTTATGGTTTAGGATTTAAAGCACTAAATTGAATCAAAGCAATCTATTTCAGTTTTTCTCTGGAGATTTTATGTCTTAAGTGAAAGGAAAAAGTGGTTACAGGTTACCAACATTACTGCATATTGCAAAAAAACACATGCAATTAAATTGGGTGGTTTATGGCCCCAGATCATCCTAATGTCATTCAACAATAAATAACCTTAATATAGAGAAGGCAACGTACAAATGCATTTAGTTTCTTAGGTAGTGATTAAACCAAGAAAACTAGTTTCAAGACAGTTATTTCAGTAATCTAGGTGTGTGGATCCCAGTCTGAATTGTTAGGTAGAAAATAAAGAAAACCTGTTCGTACATTGCTTCACATGGTTTGTTAGCTGCTCTACTGAGCAGCAGTTTTGATTACAATAATTATGTAGGGCTTCAATTTCTGTCCCCTGAAAGCTTCCCCCAAAATATGTTCCTAACCTCACCAAAGATGAACATTTTATCTAATTAAACAATCAATGCAGCTTGTTTCACAATTGGTTGTAAATGAGAAGATGGCATATTATGGTCACATTTGACAACCATGAATGAGCCTGGCTTTAAATTCCTTGTCCAGGAAAACCACCTCGAGCAACATGCATTCTTATGTGTGACACACACAAAAACAATAATATTGAAAAGAGAACCAGGAACAATTGTCTTTTATTTAACTCAGAACCTTAGCTAATATTATAACTTTGTTCCTGAGTTGAAGTTGCCAGTATTCAGAACAATTATCGCAGGCCATGAATATCCTAAATTAAATAGATAATTGATGTATTTAGCACTCAGTGGATTCCATTATTCAGTGCCTTAAGCTGCCAACTGGGACATGGGGCAGTTCATCTGATAATTTTGGTTATCATCATTCAGCCGTGTGAATGTTAAGGGTTGGAGCATGTGGAACCGTTTGGCCCATTTATAGTTTAGGATTTTTTTTTTAATTCCAAGTTTTACTTCAAGAATCTTCCCACAGGAACTTTGTCTAGCTTATGAAAAATTGCTAGAAACATACTAAAAACCAAGATTAACATAGTTACATGATTTTTCTTATTAATGATGCTTTATGCAATGAAGTATATCCATTGCTGTGTATTGCATCATCCAATAGAACACGTTGCATTCTTTGTTTAACTAATACAACTTATACAGATCCTGTAAGTAGCATACAGAGCACTACGAGAGGAATCAAATAAGTTCGAAATGAATCTGTTTTCTGATACTTTTGAGTTATATCGTATGGACTAAAATCAAGCATGACTACATCATTCATTGTCTAAACTGGTTTAATTTTAGAGTGAAATTCACACTTACTCCAGGAAAAATGCATAATCTATGGCTTTCCCAGGCAAATAGTCTTGTGAAATGTGGAACTTCTTCCAAAGAATTTAGTTTGTCACTTTTTCCCTTTGTCACATCTTGTTGATGATGCATGCTGCATTTCTGATGTAACAGCTTTACTCTTATTACAGCATTCAGGATTGTTTCTCAAGTTATGTTGATGATTCTGTGCTATTTCATTTGGCCCCTGTGATAAGAAGCAAACATTAATCGGTGGCTGGTGGGGATTTGGGTTATAGACTGTGACAGTGTGAATGCCAGCATCTCATTCAGCAATCACACTTTCAATTTCATTCTCAGCTGCATTAGACTCTAATCAACTTAGCTAACTGTTCATTCTAACAGCACTTCATGACTTTACATGATACTTTATGATTCAGCTTCTCTAAACAGAGCTTCTTAAAGTAACCTCAGAGTTGAAAAGGAGGCACAGAGAAAAGTTGATCATGTACTGAATAAGAGCCAAAAAGTCTGTAAGATTGTTTTTTTTTCATTTCTGAAAGCTTTGTTACCACAGCACAGATCTTTGTGCAGCTTTCCACTGGGTCCTGAACAACAAATGTCAGTGAGTCATTATGAGTAATACTAGGTGGTGTTTATGCTTTGGCCTCTCTGCTGTATCCTGTAGGCTGGCAGAAATCAGGCCAACTGAGTAATTGCTATAATGCACTCCCTTTTCATAATATCTGTACTGAATCTTTGTTGCTTGGCACTTCAGTTTGCATTCCAGCATCCTTTCATGCCAAGCCTGGTGATTACTTTAGGTCCCTGAGCTACAGGCATAATTATCTCCCAAGAAGTCACTGGGGACTCTTGAGAGGAAGGAGGAAGGTGCAGAGAAGAATACTAGATGAAGGAGTAAGGTATTTCTTTGGTGATGTAAGTCGGGGGTGGGGAGGCAAGATGGAGAAGGCTCATTTACAAAGTGTTTAAAGGGTTGGGGACCTGAAATTCGAGCCCTGATGTTCACCAAAATTATGGCCAAACACTAAGAAATTAAATACCTACACGCACCTTTAGTTATAGAGAAACTTTGCCAAATACACAGAGATACCATGTTATTTAAATTTAGATATTACTTTGTTTTAGGTCCATCAAATATCTATTTGTCAATCAGTTAATTCATCATTTGTCCTATTTTGAAGAAAGATATGATTTTCAGAAATCCTCAAAAACCACATTCCCTAACAAGACTAAACAGCTATACTATTCTTACCACATCCTTACGGCGTGCTGCTTGATCTATGAAACTACAGTATCATTAACTAAATGAAAAGATAGAGCACCTTTGGCGGAGGAGAGCAAAGTGGAGTTAATTTAGTAGCAAAGGAACATCAAAATGTACCAGAGATAAAGAAAAAAAACCACATAAGATGAAAAATAAATAAATAAATGATGAAATATTAGGTCAGTGTGATTTCATGATTATTGCAGAAAAGTAAATAAAAATCCTTTGATTATTTACATTTCTGGCTTGCTGTAGTAGTGTGTCATCTATTACCAGTTCTGTTTATAGAAAACATTGCTTTTGTAAAAACATGTTTGTAGTGAAATATAAAATCCAAGAAAAAGGATTTAATTGCAAAATAAACTTGTAAATTCATTACCCGTGGCAGTATTCTCATTATAGCTTCATGTTTCTCAGGGACAAAACTATAGTGGGTCTTTTTAAATTTTTTTCTTTTTCTTTTAACAAACCACTTAATGTATTTATCTTCCACGGCATCAGGGGGAAAAAAATCTGGGGCCAATCAGTTTCTATTTTACTATGGGGTAATTTATTACTGTGCTAAGTGTTACGTATTTTTTTTTTTCCAGTAAAGAACTAAAAATAGGATTGTCTCTCAAACATTGACATATGTGATCAAGCTAATACAGTAATGTGTGCACTCCTTATTCTGAAATAAATTACTGCAATCCAAAATACAATCTGTGTAGAGCCAGCAAATAGAGAACCATGTGGCTGTGGGGTGACTGGATGGATTTTGCATTAGAATATACATTGCATTCATAAAACTTCTTTTCAGAAATGTAATTAACTTTTTTGTGAACTGGTAAATACAGTATATAACACACTCAGGAGATTTCCATATAGCCACATTTATTCCCACAAGTCTCTGGGAATCATAAATGGTTGTCTTCTACTGAAATGGATTAGGACAAATTACATGAGGGCATGATTGTGAATCTGATTAAGGTGGAACACAGTTCGGTTTCCTTTACTCCTTTGGGATGACCATGTTTTTGTATAACAAGTAGAAGACGAAAAAGCCTTTGGCAAGATGTTTCAGAGGCATGTTTTCATAACGCACATGAAAAGAGAATTTTCATGCTTATTCAAGAATTGATCCATACCTTTAATTTCTGAATCTAGTCTAGATAGAGCTTGAAGTACAATCTTCTCTAGTATAGAGCACGGTTCAGATACTGATTTGAGGTGCCAAGGAAAGTTTGTAAAAAAGGAATTTCTGTACATACTTTTTTCTAGGAGAGGAAAGACTGGTTGCAAGGATTTTTTTTTGTTGATTAGAAATCTTTAAGAAAGAAAGAAAAATTACTTCATAAGTGGTGGTAATACTTTATGTCAATTATAATTCTTCACACTATTTTGTGAAATAAAGGGTCAACTTCAAGCATAAGGCAATGCATAGAACCTCTGTTACAGAACAAAGACACGTGACAAATACTTGACATTGACCAAAATTTGGAAGATGAAGGATGATTTTTGAGATGGTAAGGAGAGGGTAATAAGAGAAAAAGAGTAATAAAAATGCATATGAAATCATAGTAATGATCTATTTTCTTAGAAATTAAAAACAATAACAATTAAAACATTATTAATTGAATAATAATTCAATAATAAAATAAATAATTAAAATTATTAATAGTTGAAGTAAACTATTTCAAGGTATTGTTAACAAATGTTTCACATATGTGTGTGCTTCTGCTCTTTGATTCTTGGTCTCATTTTGGAATGCTAGATCAGTGACTCACATTTTGCTGCATACCAGAATTACATTTCTAGGGAGCTTTTAAAACCCCTATACCTCTGCCATCCTCCAGACTAATTAATCAGAATCTCTAAGACCGTGACCCAGTACCTGCCATCATTCAAAAAAAAAAAAAAAAGGAAAACACGGTTGATTCCAATGGGCATCCGTGTTTGGGAACCAGTGCCCTAAGACCTCCCTATGATCCAACAAATACAGGAATGGCTATTAACAAATGGCAAAAATTACTCATGGCATGATTATAGCTTTTCAATGTGATGACCATACTTTGACTTTTTTTTTCTATTCAGAGAGTAGGTAGGCAAATTCAGTAATGGTTATATTAAATAAATGTAGATTTTAGAAACTACTCATATTATTTTAAATATTGTATGTTCTTCATATTGGCCTGCTATAACAAATGTATTATTTATATATACATATATATGCACGTATATGCATATGTATATAATTTATAGCCATCGATTTTATTAATGTACCATGATACAATGCAAAATTACAGGTATGGGGACTAGAATATTCAAAGTCTAATTGTCTAAATGACTATAAAATATAATGTATATAATTAATATTAATTATTTCTTACACCAGAGTGGAATCTCCTTAAGCATAGAATTTATGTTTGATTTATATTAGTAACTTCCATAGACTCAAGCATGCTGCATGGAACATGATATCCATTTGATTAAAACTATTCTATAACACTACTACTAATCCTAATACTAATAATAATGACAAAAATAAAAATTTATATTTCTGATCACTTACAAAATGTCAGGATTTTTGGTAAGTGATTTATGTATATTAATTTTTCAACTATAGAAGCATTTTTAATTTTAGGTACCATTATTATCCTCATTTTTTAGGTGAGGTACTTGACCAAGGTTTTCAAAAACTGGAGCTAGGATGGTAAAACTGATTCAGAGACAATTACAGACCTGTGATTCTTCTTAAGAGGCTACCTTCAGGTCTAACAATCTTGAGTACTGATGTCTCCACTTACGTGTTTCCCTGAAAATAAGACCTAACCAGACCATTAGCTCTAATGCGTCTTTTGGAACAAAAATTAATGTAAGACCTGGTTTTATTTTAATATAAGACTAGGTATAATATAATATAATATAATATAATATAATATAATATAATATAATATAATATAATATAATATAATATAATTAATATAATATATAATACTTGGTCTTATATTAATTTTTGCTCAAAAAGACACATTAGAGCTGATGTTGAGGCTGGGTCTTATTTTCAGGGAAATATGGTAATTTCTAATCCAGGAAGAAAGAGCTGATTGGCTAAGGTGATCACTCTTTAGATCAATGAGTATGTCAAGGAAAGTAAGATACTACAGTCTTCATCTGCTCAGTATCCCCTCTGTCTTCTTTGGGTAACAGCATCTCAATTTTGTAATGAGGAAGCAGCCTTTACAACTTTCAGTTCATGTCTCTCATTTCCGAGGGTGGACATTTAGTGAATTAATGTCAATCCCAGGAAATTTGCTAAAAATCTTAGGATATTGTGTTCTCTGTCAGATGTGGCTGCCCGTAGCTGCATTTGCCAATATTAGAGCAGATCCAACCCAAGAACAAAGCCAACACAGAAATGAAACAAAACAAAACACACAGATTTCTATAAGTGTTGCTTGAGTACTTGGCTCTAGCCATACCTGGGCGTATAATAGAATTTTAGCCAATCTGACTTTGGTTTCTGTCACTAGCAATCAAAAGATGATGAGTGTGGTAGATATGCAGGTGTACTGCCCATCTTTAGGGAGTGTGGGCAGCAGGCAGCCTCCAGTTGACAGCTCTTTATAGTCTGCCTCAGCTTCAAAGGCTGCCTTTCCCAAGGTCACGCCCTGCCCAAGGCAGCCCAGATGCTATGATTAAGCAGGGTGGAAGTAGTAGACTAAGCCATTTTGGGGCAATGTGGGGCACTCTGACAGTCAATACTCACTCCAGAGCTTCCTGTGCAGTTGGCAAACATGTCACATCTTTTCACTGTTCAGTTTTTCCTGTATGTAACGCTGCCTGCTTCCTTTCCCCTTAACTTTACAAATGTTAATCTCTAATAAACATCTAACACTTCAAACTCTCAGTGTCTGCTTCCAAAGAACAGACTCTGCAATAATGAGTATTATAGAAGTCTACATAGAAACATATCAATAGAAAAATGAGGATAAACTTTTAGGTTAAAAAACAGCATATGATTTGTAGTAATGAATGAAATGAGAGTGAGAACAACAAGCAATATAGACAAATAAAATCACTGTGTCAGGCTGGTGATTTCCTAAAGTTATATAATTGTTTATGTACTAGAACACATTTTAGAAATATGGCATCCTAAGGATTTCCACAGTAGTCTAAGCAATCAAGAATTGCCAAGGAATGGATGAACTTATATTTCCTGTATTTCAAAAATTTATAGAATTTTATTGAAACGTAGAAATTGGAAATACAATGAAAGTATTTGCTTAATAAATTGATAATTTAATTTCTGAACTTTAGTGTTTGAATGTTCAAATAAGTATAGGATGCATTTAGTGTTTAAGAGGAAAGGACAGACATTATTTTTTTCAGTTATCGCTGACATTTAATATTATTTTATATTAGTTTAAGGTATACAGCATAGTAGGTAGACATTTACCTAATTTATGCAGTTAGTCTAGTACCCACCTCATGCTATATATAGTTATTGTACCATTATTAACTATATTCCCTATACTGTACTTTACATCCTTGTAAATAAGGTTAATTGATAATGGGTCAAGCGTGATAAGAACTCCAGTGACAAATGAAACAAAGTGATAAGAAGAAAGTTGGGGCAAGATACTGACCTAAGGAATTCTAGAACAAATCGATGGGTTTCATTAGGTTTTAAAAACATGATTTAAAATAAACTGAGCTGAACTTTATGGTTATATTCCCTTTAAATCCTTCAGAAATCCCTATACATGCTTTTCCAAAATTTAATCCCACAGCTTGAGAATGATGAAAAAGTAAAGGTAAAGCAAGAGTCGTTATTTCTAAAAGGGTGTTTATGGCTACTTTATTTTTTATGTGTGCTTCCAGGAGGTGCTTTCACTGTGTACCCAGGAGAACACGCAGTAACAGCATTCTCTTAGCAGACTCCAGTCACTGAGGCTATTTTTCTGTCTAAAAATCAACCAAGACTTTCATGTCTTACTTCACAGATGTTTTCAGAGAGGAGAGATCCCCCTTTCTTCCCCCTTTTTCTTTTACTAGTTGCCTTTGTACAAATGTCTCACAACTTTCTGAAATATATACTCTTTATTAGGGATTCCTCTTTCTTCTTCATCAGAGTAGACATGTTTGGCACAGTAGACATATTTTATAAATTTTGCAGTTTATGAAGAGAAGATAATAAGCAGAAAATTATACAAAAATGTGGATAGCATTCAGAGAATATAGGTGTTAAAATATTGATTTGCTCCCCATTATCTGAGCTCCACCTATCATTTTCATTATAGTCACCATGTCCTACATTATTAAAAAAGATATTCCACTAATTGCAGAGCTGAATCCTATGTATCTTTAATCATTTAACCAAATGCCCATATTTGATGGTCGACAAGATAAAAGTTCATGATCCCGGAACACTTTAACACGTGAACGAGGCTTTTGTTAACGTGTTGGGTCAATAAAATACATACACAAGGACTAAAGGAGAACTATTGTTAAGGTGCTAGCAGTTATATTTTTGTTTAATTTAAACAAACAAAAAGAAAAAACAAAACCTTTGAGAGGAAAGATAGCCATTATATACCAAATTACTTAGACCCATGGAATTTCTAAGACAACTGACGGTTCCTATCTCCACAGTATATTTCAATGTGTCACATTTTCTCATCATTTCATAATTTCATCCCACTCTTTATACTGCTTTAGAAAGATAAAAATTAATTATTTTTTGTTCTTATTTCAATTTTACACAAGTTATTGATGCTGATATTCACTTGTGACTGAGGATTTTCATAAGTGGTGGGGGTTATGCATTCATTTATTGATCTCATTGAAATTGCAATAGTCATTGAGAATTATAGTAAAAAAAAAAGTGAAATTTCACAAAAGTTCTCTAGAGAACAACAGTTTAATGACTGACACCTTTACTTTTTCCTCTGAATAGTTTAATGAAGATGTAAGGGAAAATATTCATGTCGAAAATTTTTGGATCTGACTTTTTCTTGGAAAAATAATGCCTTCTGAATAATTAAAAGGCAAAGAACAAAGGGGGAAAAAGGTCATAAGGTCATTTGATTTTAAGTAGAATGTGGATATAACAAAGCTAATGCTCCTTTGGTACTTTCATTTTCAAAATTTCAGCAAGCACCAATAGATTTTTATTCCCAAAAGTTGGGAGCATGATTAAATACCTACATGTCTTTTATTGTAGAGAAATTAGGTAAAGGTTTTGCATATGACAACTCTCAATAATGAAATACAAAGAGGCTTTACCAGTCTACAGAGTAAAATGTAGTGTTCGTGGGTTATGGGAAATCAGTGATGTGGAGGGTACTCTGTTTCTCCTATAGAGTAAAGTTTTTTGCTTTCTATGTGATGTATTTATTTATTTAATTAATTTATTTTTTATATTGAATTGTGTATTCACATTACATATATAACTCCATTAATGTGTCTTTAATTTACATGGCTACTCTCCAGGGCTTGCAAGACACAGGTTCTTGCTTGTCTCCCTTGTTTTACTGACTGAGTTTTTTTCTGGTTGATCTATTTCTAGCCATTCGTATGGGAGCTTTCACCATTACCTTATACATATATGTTCCACAGAGTCCTACACTCAGCTTTCTTATCTTTTAGCTACACATTTTCCACTGGAAATCTTATTTATTTCTGTAGCTTAAAATAGTGCCTCTTAATTATAAGCCTCTAAGTCTTTCTTCTGAGTCCCAAGCCCATAAACTTAACCCCCTGGATACCTCCATGTGAAGGTTTTAGATAGCTCAGATTCAATATGGAGGAGCTAAACTGATCTCCACTCCCACCCTATGCTCTGCCATCAAATTTATTTCACCCATCACACTGAATGGCATAAATATCTTTTAAGATGTCCAAGGAAGAATACTAGTAGGCATAAATCATTATTTATTCTCCTTTAATGTCCAAATTAAATCAGTGATACATTTGTCATTGGATTTAGTGATTCAGTGGATTCAGTCTTCCTCATATGTCTTAGATCTGTCCTCTGCCATTTCCATGGCCACTGGATTACACAACAGTCTCTGAACTGTCCTTCCTCAATTCAGTCCCTACCTTCATCCACTCCTTTCTCTACTCCATCAGACGTTTGGTCTATAATGACTGTTCTTCTTTATTTGGCTACTTAGAACTTTTAAATGACTTTTCTTTCTTTTTTTTATTTGTTTTTGTTTTTTGTTTTTTCTTTCTGTTTGGAATCCCTGAAACCCTAGCTTGACATATAAGCTCTTTTATGGTCTGAGCCCTGCCTACACATTCAGCATCAATTTCTGTCACTCCCTCTCAGTCTTCTTCTTTTTTGCAGGGATACAGATTTACCCTTAGTTCTCAGGACATGCCAGAGAGTACTGCAGTTCTGAAACTTTGTTCTCTCTCTTTTTCTATGTGAAATACCCCTTCACTTTACCACCATCCCCCAAAACCCTCCTTCCTACTCATGCTTCAAAAATCAGTTCACATTTGATTTCTTCCAGGAATCTACAACTAACCCCCAGGCAGAGTGGGCCACTAGGGGCATGGTGATTCTACAACACACTGTGCCTACCTTCCTTCTAGAGCCTGTCCCTCTTTACTGGGATGGTTTAATTTCCTGACTCCTTGCAAGATTATGAGTTCTATGGAAAAGGAATTGCATCTTTTTTTTTTTTTTTGGGGGGGGATATCTAGTACCTAATATAATGACTAGTATATACTAATTATGTAATAAATATTCCAATAAAGATATGCTCTTTTCTATAGAATATAGCTGCATATCTTAAGGAGGGAATACTCTACAAAGGTACGGATGACTTAAATGGTATGTACAAGGAGTACAAGCATAGTATACATCTAGAGCAGTACAACGCTAATGTAAAATAGACACCCAAGACATTTATTTAGAAAAAATGTTTTATTTTTTAACAATCAAAAGTGCTTTTAGACAATAGGTTTGCTTCCTATTCATGAAGTGAATGAATAATTTAAGAATGACATGAGGACACAGGGAAAATGGTTTGGAATGAGGAGCTGCCACTTACATTAAAAGAGGTGGCAAAGAGGTTTCAATTTATAAAACACAGATGAACCCAAGAGAAAGCCACTAGGTGAATATATTTTTACCCTTTTATTTTAATCTAGTTGCCTTAAAGCTATGTTAAATATACAATCAATCTTTTCAGGTACACTTCCAATTTCAAGTATGTTTTTTAAATCAATGTTTTTATATTTAGAAAATGTGATCATTTATTGTATATTCTTTAAGTGATATATATATATATATATATATATATATATATATATATATGTAATAACATATTTTCAGTAGTCTTTAGTAAAGGATATCACATTATATTGACAAGTTTACTAATAATAACTTATTAATTTTACTAATGACTTACCAATTTTACTAATTGTAGCTATGGCTTCATGGAAGAAGTATAAATTGAAGCATTTATAAGTACAAGAGTCTTCTTGAATATTCTAATCAGAAATAAATTATTGTACTTTAAAGATAGTCTCTGTTTATTATTATTGAAAACTCAAACCCATGACATTTCAAGAGCATATTTTGTTCTTTCAATTACTTATAACATTTTTCGTAGAAAATAATTTCAAAATCTTCCTTTCTAAAATTTTGAGAGAGAATTATCTTACTACATTTAATAAACATGTTTGACTTAAGTACTAATTGATCTTGAACGTATGGGAATTTTAAATATAACCATCAAGCTGATATATCCCTTCATATCAGAGTAAAGGCACTCTATATTTTATTTACATGAAACACTCCATTAAACTCATAGAAATTCTCTTTTTTCTATATTCAAATGTAGCAGTTGGTGCCTATCTACTACTTGCCCTTTTCTGAAGAAGAACCAAAGAAGTACACAAATTCCATAAGAAAGAAGAAAGCCATTTCAAATGTTATGCTTTCTTAAAAATTCCAGTGGATGTGGTTGGCAAATCAAATTTTGGTACGATATCTATAAAAAAGGGAAAGATCGTTAGTATTCGTGAATTGCTTCACCAGTTTGTATGTTGCTGTGACACCGTGTACGTAATGACTCTGAGACTCAATTCATTGGACATAATGTGGGAAAATATAGAAATGAATGGAAAGTGATTTCTCAAGCCGTTCTGTCATGGCAGTTCCTTCTGGTATGATTTAGGAAACTATAGGCAGTAGAAAAGCCTCCCTTTTAAATGTCAAATACAAGATTCATTTCTGTACTGCTTTAATCCAAATGTCAGAGTTCTGAGCTGAACCATCAATCTCACCAGAACTTTCCAAGCTTTTTGCATCAAAACTGCTGTTCTTTAAGAGAGAAATCCTGATTTCTGGGAATACCCAGTATTCAATTTGCATGATGCTGAGAAATGCATCTATCAAGAAGCGGGATATGTTGTTCGTCATCACATGTACATGTGACCACTCAGGAATGGGGTTAGAGAGTAGTCTAATCTGATCATGAGAGTGACTGAACTAAATTAAGAGCATTTCCTTCCAGAATGGAAAAGTAATCATTGTTTAGGGGCTTTTGTCTTTCTTATTTATTTTCCTACACTTTTTTCCCCCCACAATATGGAACTGTGTTCTTTTTTCCCTTTCCTAAAGCCATTTACACTTGTCAAGGTAAAGTGACCAAGGTTTGCTTTTCACAGTTTAAATGTCCGCGTGGAGTTCACTGTGGAGTACACAGGGCATGTGGGACTCAAGTCCTCATGGATAGCGCAGGGAAGCAAAACCCTTCTAAAAACCAGGGGACCAGAAAAGAAACATGGGACATCTGAATAGATACAAAAAGGAAAGACAGACAACAAACAAAGTGGACAAAAAAAAGATATGAATAATACACCAACATATCCAAATCACTTTCGTTCTGTGTTTTCCAATTCAATTAACATGGGAAACAGTTTACAGTGTTCTGAAACTAGACTATCCCTTTGGATGCATAGAGACCTACGTGGTAATCCTCAGACTACACACTGAGTCATTCAGTCCCCAGGCAGCATACGCAGCTCAGGTCTACCCCGCCCAACTGAGAGACACATTAGGTGACTGCAGAGAAGCAGGGAAAGTGGCTAAAGGTTTAGGACTCAATGGATAAGTGCCATTGGAACACAGACTCTTGGGAACAGGGATGTTCTTCCCGGGGGAGAGGTTCTTTTAAAGATAATTTGCTTTAGATGTCTATACTAAGGACCTTTTCTTTGGCATATACCAGGGGTGCAAAAAAAAATGTATACACATTTTACAAGATGTTATCTATGCTCAAGTGGTAGTTTGCCATAATCAGAAGTGTTTGGATGCTGATGGTAACCACTTTGAGCACCTCTTGTAATTGCAGAAGTCAAATGTGACTTGTATTCATCTTTTGTTGTCAGCATATATTGAGTATTACAATTTTAATACAGTTTTTTCCTTTCTTAAAATGTGTACATTTTTTTTGGCACCCTCTGTATATTCACAGTAAAAAAAAATGTGATCATGAGTATATGGAAAATCCATTTAAATGGGAATTATTAAATTTGAAAAAAGTAAGCTTTAATTCTGTTATAATATGTGAAGAAATTATTTATAGAATAATGATTATGTCTTCATTTTCTTGAAATTCAGGAGTGGCATTAAGAGAAGTATTTGAGTATTTTCAAAAATAAATTAATATTTTGAAATCTGATTTCTCTGGATATTCTGAGTACTCATCGAAAGGGCAATTTTGTCTTTAGTGGATATGTAGAAGTATATATAATAGACATCTGACATGGAAACAAGCATTCCCTCTTTAGTTCCTTCCTTTATTTTCTTGTGGGTACACAATGTGAATCTCAGCTCTGTAGGCACTGAGTTGGTGTATGACGAGAGGTGGAGAACTGAAAGAGTTATTTTTCACTGAAGCTGATAGTATCCTAAGCACCAAAGTGGCTTAGGATGGTGCATGGGAGAGGATGGACATGCTTTATTTAGGAGGGTGCAAGGTGAATACATCACCCAGAGCCCAGCAGGAATTCCCTGGTGTCCAAGTCTTAAGATTGAGAATGGAGAAGATTCGGCGCAACATGGATGGCCCACTCATGAGACTCTAAGCTTTGTGAGACCAGAAGACTGTTTGTCCTGTCCATCATGGCATCCTGATCGTGATAGATGGCACTTTACATAGATCAAACACTCACCATATATCTGTTGAATTAAATAATAACATCATCAACGATGACTTCTACAAGTCTGCCCAAGAAAAAATATTGGGTCTATTTCTAGAACTTGGAGAAAGAAATATGTAATAATGGTTATCTCTTAATTTTTTATGGTGGTTATGTTAACTAGGGGAAATAGCTATGCCAGTAAGTGGTATCTGATGAGAATGAAGTGTTCTCAAAGCAATTCTAAAGAGGATGCTAATATCTGTTTCTGAACACAAAATACTTCTAACACCAAAATGTGTGGGGATTTTTTTCCCACACCAATCAATTCTCCAACTCTCTAGATAGCAACTGAGTGTCCTACAATTCAGTTCAGTTCTGACACTAACTCCCCAGAATTAGTGCAAAGCCCAGAAGATAAGGACTCAGTCCCACAAGACTGCCCCACTTCAAGTGCTCAGGCCTCCCATACTTTTGACCGACTACCTATAAATCAGGGTTTCCGTGACCCTGTCCTGGGGTTCAATAATATGCTAGGAAAGCTCAGAACTCAGGGAAATAGTTTAATTACCTTATTGTTTATTAATAAGGATACGAACTAGGAAAAGCCAAATGGAAGTGATTCAGAAGGCAAGGTACGGGGCAGGAATAGGTGCAGAACTTCTATACTCTCTATGGTTGCATCACTCTCCAAACACTTTTATATTTTAGAAAAAAAAGAAATTGGGACAGTAAGGAACTGAGACATGTTCATATTACATCTTAGATTATAACCATTAGTTTATGTGTCTTACTTACATCCTTACTACATTAACTAGACACTTAAGGTACAGAATGGGCAATCTGTTTTACTTCTGTGCATAACTGGTCAGCATTGAGCAAAGTTCTGAGCAACCACAGGTGCTGAATGAATATTTGTTGAATGCAATTGAGTATCTGTGCTGTGTTAAATTAGAAGTAAAGCAGGGGCAATAAGAAAAGAGTATGGAAGTATAAACTCCTTCCCGTTTTCCATTATTTAGGAACTTATTATCATGTTCCTCTTGATGCTTGGTACTTCCTCCGCCTAACTCATTTCACTGTTCATTAGCACCTCCACCACACCAGAGGAGTTAATAAAGTGATTATAAGGGATAATATGCAAATTAGCCATGCTGGTTTGGTAGGCAGGTAGTTTGCAATTCTTGATTAATAGGAGGCTTTGGGATTACCTTGGAATTTTCACTGTTATGCAACCCCCTGTTGGTGAACATATACACTCAAGAATATAGATTGGTCTACAAGTCTTTGGAGTAAAAATCAGCATCCACTGGCTGTCTAGCCACCTGAGCTGTGATAGGTGCTGGCACATCAGAGAAAATAGATTCAGAAGAGCTTGGCAGGATGAAAAGCCCTGAAGCAACATTTGTAATCTGATTGGCAAGCAGTTTAATAAAGCAAAAGTGGAGTTATGTGTGTGTTCTATATGATGCTACAGTAGAATCCCGATGTCAGCATTTGTACAGCTGCAGTTTGTTAATTGTGTAAGCAGGAGGACATCCTGAAGGGTCATTACTGTAATTTAAATGGGGAGAAAAGCTTAGATAAAAACCCTTGCATCAGCAGAAGAATAAAGAATAGAATTTGGAATGTGAGGTTCACCTAGTGATTTTTTTTTAATATACCTCATACTGATGATGGGAAACTGGATTGGGGGACAGGCTGATAAGAACAAAATAAGTCAATGAGAGACTAAGTCCTTTACAAGGCCAGTCTAAAACCAGTTGTTGGAAAAACCAATTAAACAAGAAGACAAAATTTAAGAAGTGATGGTATTAAAGAAATCACCAGGTCCAGGGAGCTAGATTTGGCTAAACATAGGGAGCAGTTGGGAGCTCTTTTAAATAAGATTCCAGAGGATCTATTGCCAGTGCTTTCATGTAGTGTGCATGGATACTAGTAAACAATATCTGTATGTCTACGCCTACAGAGCTATATCTATTATCTTCATATTATCTGTAGATAAATAGAAGATAAATAGGTTTATCTATATTTTCTATCTGTCTATCTATCATCTATCTATCTATCATATATCTATCTATCTAATCTATCTATGTATCATCTATGTTCTGCAAGTTCGCGTGAAAAGTCTAATGTACTACCAGTATTGGGAATCACTGATGCATTTGATTTCTGGTTTTAATTATAAGATAACTAAGCTCCATAAAGATTGTATTACAGGCAAGTTATTTTCTGATCTATGAAAAGATGATCTAAGTCTTTTGATTCTCAGTTCAGCATCCCAGTTTCTATTCCATGAATGAAAAGGAGACAAGAGATATGAAAGAAAAATTAAGAAGATATTCACGTAAGAATATAGCGGAATTTGGACATCGTAAACAATCAAAAGTCATTTCTTTCAGTAAGAGAATCATCTGAAAATTATTTGAAGACAAAATTTTTCAAATGTTTTAATTCCAAAGACATGAGTGCCCAGAATGCAAAGAAGTAGCATGCGTGGAAAAGCTGAATTCTCACTCTGATACTATAAAGTAGCAAGTACTTTTGTGAATTCATCATGGTCCAGAACGTAAATCTCAGCTTTCCAGAACCAGAGACAAGTGTTTTATTTGTTTGCTTTTTTAATTTTTTCAGTTACAGTTGACATTTAATGTTATATTAGTTTCAGATGTACAACATAGTGACTAGACATTTATATAACTAGGAAGTAATCATCCCAATCAGTCTAGTACCCACCTGGCATCATACATAGTTATTACAATATTATTGACTATATTATCAGTACTGCATTTTATTTCCCCAGCAATCCCACTTTTGTGTGTTTATCCAAAGAAATCCAAAGTACTAATTCCAAAAGATATATGCATCCCTATGTTCATTGCAGCATTATTTACCAGAGCCAAGATGCAATCTAAGTGTCCATCGATAGACGATTGGATAAAAAAGATGTAGTAGGAATATACAATGGAATATTACTCTGCTATAAAAATAAAAATAAAAAGATTTGCTTGTTTTTTGTCTTTTTAAAAAATATCTCAGGCATAAGTGACCAGATTTACACTAACTGAAAGTCATAAAAGCCATAAATATAACCCAGGTCCCCAAATTTTTAGTTTAAAATGAGAAAGAAATCAGACTGGTAAATAATGTTTGCTTAAGCAGTACAGAGTTTCTTCTTGAAATCAGTCACATTGAGTTGTCATAAGCATTATGTTGCTTTGTGGATTTAAAATCGAAAAAGAAACCGATATAACCCTGTCAAAGTGTCACCTGGCTGAAGTTTCCAGAAGTCTCCTTCACCTTGACCTGGTGTTGTTGACTAAGTGAAAGGGACAGTTTTTGTAGGTTTTCGGGATACTCCTCGGCAGGAATAGTGGAAAAAAAATGAGTAAGTTGTCTTTTAGTTTCCTCCCTTTTAAATTTTAGCTTCTTGCTCTTAATATAATACTTTCAAGGCTAAGTCAATATGGTAACATGTTTTAGTACTTCATTCCTTGTATTGCCAAATTGTATTTCGCCATATGGATACACTGCATTTGTTTACTCATTTGTCAGTTGATGGATATTGGAATTCTTTTCACTTTTGGGATATTATAAGTAACATTACCATATATATTAATGTAAAAGACCTTTGGTGAATATATTTTTAATCATTCTTAGGTGACTAGCTAGGGATAGAATTGCTCAGTCATGTGTTAACTCTATATTTACCATTTTGAGAAACTGCCAAAGTATTTTCCACAGTGGCTGCACCATTTTACATTCCAACCAGCAATGTCTGAGGATTTCAGTTTCTCTACATCTTTCACAACACTTGTCACTCTGTTTGATTACAGCCAACTTAGTGAATGTGAAGTAGTATCTCATTGTGGTTTGGGGGTGCATTTCCCCAGTGACTAATGATCTTTAGCATCTTCATGTTTCTTGGGCATTTGTCTGTCTTCTTCGGATAAAAGTCTATTCAAATTATTTTTTTGTTTTTGAAATTAGATATCTATCTTATTGTTAGTTGGAAGAGTTCTTTATATATTCTGGAAATAGGCACCTTATTGTATAAATGTTTTACAAATATTTCCTCCTAATCTGGAGCTTGTTTTATTTTATTTATTTATTTATTTTGACCTTTGTAACACAAATTGTTTGAATTTTAATAAAGTCCAATGAATGAATTTCTTGTATGCCTTGTGTTTTGGTGTCAGGTCTAACAATACTTTGCCTACCCCAGGATCACGAAAATTTTCTGTTTTCGTATGGTTTTAGCTGTGACCCAATTCATTTTCACTTAACTTTTTATATGATGTGAAATAAGCATTGAACTTTATCTCTTTGGTTATGGAGTTATCCCAGCACTATACGTTGAAAATACTCTCCTTGCAGTGAATGGTCTTGGAACCTTGTTGAAATCAATTGACCATAAATGTAGGGTTGATTTCTAGACTCTGAATTCTATTAACTGATATGTATTTCTATCCTTTTATAAGTACCACATTGTCTTGACTATAGCTTTGTAGTAAGTTTTGAAATTGGGAAGTGTAATTTAAGTTCTCTAAATTTGTTATTATTTTCCAAGTCTGTTTTGGCTATTCTGGGCCCTTTACGATTTTATATGAATTTTAAAATCAGCTTTTCAACTATGCAGAATGAGCAGCTATTGGTGATAGGGTATCCATTGAATCTGTAGAGCAATTTTGGAAGATTGCCATGTTGACAATATTATGTGTTCCTATTCGTGAATACAGGATATCTTTCTATTTTTATTTAGATTTTTCTTTAATTTCTCTCAACAATGTTTTGCAGTTTTTTAGCCTGCAAGTCTTGTACTTCTTTTGCCAAATTGAATCCTCAGTATTTTATTTTATTTATTCTATTTTTTTGATATTGTGAATGGAATTATTTCTTAATTTCATTTGTGGATTATTTATTGCAAGTGTATAAAAATTAATTTGAGTTTTGGATATTGATCCTACAACCTTGCTGAACTCATTTATTAGTTCTAGCAATTTTTAAATGGATTCCTTAGGATGTTTTATATAGATATGTAGATCATTTCTTGTGCAAAGAAAGATAGTTTTGCATCTTCCTTTCTAATGTGATACTTTTTATTGTTTTTTTACTCACTAATTGCCCTGACTAGACCCTCCAGAACAATGTTGAATAAAGTTGGTAAGAGAACATACCGGCCCTGTTCGTAATCTTAGGAGGAAAGACTTCGTTTCTTCACTAGGAAATGTGATATTACATGAAGGGTTTTGGGGCATTCGTCAAAGTGCCTTATACATATTATAATATTTCTTTTAATCTTCATACCAGCAATAGGAGTAAACTACTAGTAGTGTTTCTATTTTATAGGTCAGAAAACTATTACATTAGTTAGTATGTTGTTCATACAGAATATAAATGACACAATCTAATACCAGAATCCACTTCTTGTACCTTTATATGGTCTCAATAATAACTAATTGAATTACAATGACAGAAGCTATAATTAGCTTTACATTTAAAAATCTGGTTTATGAATTCTACTGAACTATGCATGAATTTTATAATTTAATGATTTGCTGATTGTAAACTATAAACAGTTGACTGGTTTTCCTATTTCAAAAACTTTAAAGTGTTATGATAATGGATAAAAGAATAATAATAATGATAAAGAAAATACAAAAATCAAAATCATCTATATGAATATAGTATGCATTCTCTGTATCTATATATACATATATTTCACATATATGTATACATATGTATATATGTATATTTCTTAATATTTTAGGGATCCTCTCTCTGAATGTTTGGTCTGATTTCCAATGTGTCTTTCAGCTTTAACACCACATAATTTAATAAAATTTGATGTAAAAAAATTATTACAGTAAAAAAATATCATAAATTTTAATTTTCAGTTCTTGAGATATATAGGTTCACACTACCCATTTTGGTCTGTGCAGAGTAAATATTTTATAATCAAAGAGATAATACTATTTCAAGGATCTATTGAGTGTACTGAGGATAAGTAGGCCAATTTTCCCCCTTGATGGGGGAAACTGGTCATGAGACCAGTTTCTCCATTCTCTGTTAGGCCATGATCCTTCTTTTATATTCCTTTGAGTTGAGGTTAAAACAGGAATAAGTGAATAAAAAAGGAAGGAAGATGTAGGCTTTTTTTTGTCTAGATTCTGTGGCTAGATTCTAAAGAAAAAAATCATGTGTAATATTTGAGTTACTACTGATATACCTACTATACTTTAAATACATATTTAAAATATGTAAATTTAATCATTAAAATTTTTAACATTCACTATAAGTGAAAATCAAGACATTTTGATATCAGCAAAAAAGTCATTTTTAACTACTAACCTAGAATCTGCCTATAGTAATACTCTGTCTTAACTGTTCCAATTGCATGACCATCTCTAGTTTCACTTTATTGAATGCTGAATGAGTAGTTTCTTTTAGTACCTTATCAAGAAGAGGATAGAAAAACTTACACTTCAAGCAAAACTTTAAAAATTAGTCAGTTGGGTGATAAAAGAGAGAAACAAAAATAAGTTAATCAGAATGAACTTTGTTTTGTAAAACACGCAATATTTTAAAATCTTCCTGGTGTCAGTTATAGATTCAAGTTACATTAAGTTGCTCATGTGTCCCATGCTAACTTTAGGTATAATTAAAGACTAAATTGTAATTATTTCATAGGTAAGCTATTAGTCCTTAAAACATTTCTGAACAAATGAACGAATATGGAAGCTACCATTTGCCCTCTTCTTTAATAGAAAATAACCAAAGTATAGATAGTCTGATTGTACTTTCCAAAACTTCATTTGCCCACTTTGAACAAGACTGAGAAAAATAAATATGCGAATAAATCCAAATTTATATCTCAAGGGAATGTTAAAAATTTTCACAGTTAAAATTAGATTTTCTTGAAATAAATTCCAATGAAAATTTTCGTATTGGAAAATCAAACAATAGCTTTTCTTGAAATACATTTTAAAGCAAAATTTTATTTTGGAAAATAAAGATCCTTATTGTGTTCTTTGGAAGTGTCTAGGTTTTTTGGTACAGAAAATAGTCGCATTGAAAAGGATATGAAAACAATAAGGTAATGTAGTAGATGACAAGAACAAAAGCAATTAATTCTTCTGTTTTCCACCTCTAACAGGCTAATCAGTTGTAATTAAGAGGCAAAGTAGCAGTCTAATAAACTGTGCTTGTCACCAGTTGTCATCTTAGTGATCAATTCACACCTCCATCACAATGACAGAAACCCTTAAAGTACTCTAATAACCCCAATCCTTGGAGCAGTTGAGGATTAGGAAATGGATAATGGATTGTTAAGGCTCTAATGAAGTGGACGGTATGGAGATGAAACCTCTCAGCTGGGGAGGTTGAGGGTGGTAGGGGGAGGATCGAGGCTTGCAAGAGTAAACTTTAATTAAGGTTTCTTTAAACTCTGGTTTCATATATTTGAATAAATAAAGTTAATGTAAGAGGTACCATGCTGTTTTTCATACAGCGTTTACTCTTCTATTTTGCTTTACCGACATTCATAATTTTTTTGTTTGTTTATCCTTACCCTGAGCTTTTTTTTCTTTGATAATTTATATTTAGAAGTATATTTTCATTTTAATTTCTTTCATTTGCTTTTTGAATATTTTTCTCCTAGTTATTTATATAAAATGTATATTATATAAGGAAATATGGAATCAATGCTTTCTTTTTACCACTTAGAATAGTTTTATGCATGAACATCCAACAATAAAAAAAGTAATTGTATTTTGTATCTATCTTATATCACATCATTTGCTGACTATAAGAGGCACCAGGACCTTATATAAATAGAAAAAATACAAGCAGTTTTAATGTATGGTTTATAGAATAAGCCAAAGCAACTATTAAATTCTTTTGCAGCCTTGGCTGGTTTGTAAAGGTTACTCTTTTAATAACCAATATTAATGTATTTTTTAAAATGTGTTAAGCAACTTGTATGTCAGCACCGGCAACCAAAAAAACAATGAATTTTATTATGGGAGCTAAGCATCCACTGCCCAGGTACACGTAAAGCTGTGTGGATGGCTTCTGCCATCTTTCCTTGCTAACACGACAGGGTATATACTATTATTGCGTCAGCCTAGGGTCAGTCAGCCAATCTAATCATTCACTTTGGGCTGTATCATCTCAACATGGCCCTAGACCAGGAAAACTCCATATTGTTTTAAAAATAAATGTTATTATCTCCTTTGGTTATATAGTCCCAACAGTCAATAATTCTCCATCTTTAATTAATCTGAGACTAGGGCTTATTTATATGTACACAGTTATTAGTTTACATATAATCATTTCATCAGAATACATTATATGTTTGGTTGAATCAAAACCACTGCAGGTGCAAATGTAAGCTCATTAACTCACGGCATTTGTTTGTTTGTTTGTTTGTTTGTTGGGCTAAACAGAAACACTCTTCATCATGACGCTTTTTATAAAAATTTACTATACACGATCTTTTAGCCAGCCAGAAGACTTGACATATATATTTTACAGTTTATGAAAGATTTTAGAATTCTAAGACTTTGATAATATAATATTTGGGAGTGAAGATGTTAAAATTCTGTGTGTGTGTGTGTGTGTGTGTGTGTGTGTGTGTGTAAGTCCACTCTTATTATTCAAATAGAGATTCAACTGTCCTACTATGTCAATAAGAGTGATCCCTTATTTTTCTGACTCACTTCTCACTGAGTGGCTGGATAATAGTTGCCTATTTAAAACAAATTAAAGGAAGAAGATGATAGATATAGTATTCAGGTGTTTTTTTTTTTTTTAATTTGAGGCAAATTAAAAAAAAATAGTAAGAATTAGAAACACTAGAATCTGTACCTCAGAAATCAAAAGTCATTAATTTCCATTATTTTCAAAAATGTCAGTTTATCCAGTGGGGCATGACAGAATCTGTGTATCCATTATAAGTCCCATTAGGACTAATGAGACCTAATTTTTTTCTCTAAAATCAAATCCACGGAGCAAGTGGTAGTGTCTTGATGAGATTCTCTTTTCTACTCAGTTGTTTTTAAAATTCTGTGTGGAGTAAGGTTTCTCACCACCTAAATGCCCCCTTAATTCTTTTCACTAGAAGCCACTTAAGGAGGCCCATACATGCATAATATTAAAAGAACAAAGTCAACATCACACCAGCTTTTATTTATTTATTTTTCTTTTGTGTTCAACAGATTGTTGTCTACACAATGGCAAACTTGAGGAACATGAGCCCTGCTTCCTCTGAGGATGTCTTGCTGTGAAATATTAGAATAGCAAAAGGCTAATGTATGCATCCACGGGGCAGAGGAGACCATTTCAGCCCACATTTCACACCACAGTAATCAATTCATTGGTTTTGAAAAAAAAAAAGAAAGAAAAAGAAAGAAGTCTGCTCTTTCCTTGTCCAGCTGCAGCAGGCAGGAGCTGGAACATATGCCTGTCTGAAAGTGGAGGAGGGGATAAAGGCCTCTCAGGAGATGACACACAAAGAAAGCCAATCTCCTCCACAAAGCGTGGAATGACTTAAACACTCTATTGTATTAAATATGAATGAGTCCCCATTGTGGAGCACAGTGTGTGGGGACCTGTGGTGTCCTCCCATTAGCCACATGATTAACCAGATTACACAGGGAAGCAACTAAGGTAAATAAGGCGAGCCTTCTGTCACTTCCTCCCCCAGGCCTGGTCAACAAGGGGCTGAAGAGCTGGACCCTTTGTAGTCAACTGGGTGAAAAAAAGAAATAACCATGAATGTCATGCTTGGTAATTAAAAAAAGAGAAGAGGCAGACAGAGAGAAAGAGAGTTGTCTCCAGGGACCATCTATGAGAAACAGTGTGAAAACATCTTTCTGATCAACTAACATGTCAGTATTGTTCCCTTTGACCACATAGGACTAATCTAACCCTCCCCTAAACAGGGTCCTATATTCCCTTTTGTGGTCAGGGAGACCCAAAAAAAAAAAAAAAGACATGAATTAAAGCTGCCTGATTCTGCTCATTAGGGGTGAGACCTGATTATTCTGTGTCTACAAATCTGCTAGCCTGTTAACCTAGCTTCCATCATCCTCCATGTGGGGGTCTATGTTTCTTCAACTTCCGTCTTGGAACCTCATTCTTGGAACAGATAAACACCCATAGTTAATTGGTTTATGGAAATTATAGCAAAGTTACAATTCTCATAGCAGCCTGTGATTTGAGAAAATGCATGGAAATGGTAACAGTTGGGCACCAATGAGAGAAGTATGTTCAGACCTGGAAATCTGATTATAAAATGTTTTGTGGAATATTTTTTAGCTCATTGAATGTAATATAAAGGTGAAAGACTTTTGGTGAGTCGTATTTTAAGTGGTAAATATTTCTAGAGATTAGTTATTACTTAAAGACAAAAACCTGGATATCTGTTAGTTAAAAGAGTTTCAGTGTCTTTTTAAAAACCATAGATATAGTGCTATAAAATGAAATCTTTTGGCAAATTAATAAATGTTTTTAATTAATAAAATTAATAAAAAATGAGGATCATTTATTTTGGCAAACATTCATAATTTTAAATTAAAATATGTTTTATATAAGTAAGAAGGTGAGGTATTATACCCCTAACAAGCATAAGTCCATTGGCAAATTTTTTAAACATAGTATTATGACATGTAATCATTAATTTGCTTTTAAATATAATTCTGTCTGCCTCAGTGTTGGTCTATTATTGAAGACATGAAAGTCAGGTTTTCTTTCAAATTTTTTTATTGGTATTGACCCATCTCTACAAAGTTTATAACAACTATATAAAATAAAAGTCCATATAACATAAAAACCCAAAAATGGTTTCCAAACTCACTTTGAGATAATATACAATACAGTAATAACTTGAAGACCTTTGGGATTTTCAAAAAATATATATTGAACCTTATCTATACTGACCTCAAGTGTAAGATATAATTCCTCTTATCTTCTATCATGCCATTTTCCGTAAGTCATAAAATTATGGTGTAGAGAGAAAGTTGTCTCAAATAAAGATAGCAAAATTCTACTTTGAGAAATAGTTTTTAATATTTTAACAATTCAGGAAAATGTCAAATGAGTAGTTGCAAAATAAATGTATCAATTTAATAAAATAATAGAGCTGTCATTAATTGAATAATTTATTAATTAAAGAAAATGTGGGTTTTGTTTGTTTGTTTGTTTGTTTGTTCCCTCTCCTCCAGCATTTTCTACCTGCAAAGTACTATTGTAGAAGCAGGCACTCTCAAAGATTCAAGAAATACAAATTCCATTTTGAGAGGCAGGCATGTCAGTCTAAGGATAGAGAACACAATCGCTAAACATGAAATAAGACATTTACGTGGATTATTTAGGATTTAACTTCTTTTCATAAAAATTTGTTTAACTGTTTTTGATGGAAACGTTTGTAAAATTTCCAAATATTCATTTTCTTGTCAAAATGAAACAAATAATTTAAATTATTTTTGGTTGAAGAACATTCTGAACATCAATCAACCACTTTAGTTTTTTCTGGATAGGGCAGTGCCTGTCTGTGGTGAAGAGTTTTGATTTCCTTTGCTCCCAACCAATGTACTCAGATTCCCCATTCATGTGAGCGAGAATCCCTTTGGCATAATACAATGATTTCCTTGGAGGCGGGGTTCCGAACTGGCCGTGTTTATGGTTCATGAACTCTAGATGGTTGTCTCATCCCTTCTGAAAAACCCATTGCAGAGCTCTGTTTTTGTTGCCATTCTCCTTTACGTTTTTCTTTCTTGTTTTGCCTTTTGTTGCTTACTTCTAATCTTTTAACATTTTTTATGTGTGTTTATGATTATTTTATAGATGATGTGAATCTCTTTTCAGTCATTTAGTGAATCAACTAATTCCAACTCTACCTTTAGTGTTTTTATGATTCTTGCCTGTTTTCTCAAAATGTCTGAGGCTACCCAATGGTCTTTGTTTCTTCTACCAACTCGGGCTTGAAGACAATCTGATATTTGAAGAATTGCAGGTTTACAAAAATATATATTATTTCAGAATGAGGGGGGAAATAGAATATGAAATAGCTGTCTGTTGTCGGCGGGTTTCTTAAAATTTGAGATACTTGTTACTTCAGCTCTTGCCTTTGAATTCCATTGTTTCTGGAAAACAACCCAAATGATAAATGATTCCAGTCATCATTTCTCTATCACTATATGCGAAAAGGTGAAAATTTCTCTTTCTTGGTTTGTACAGAGTTGTGTTAAATAAGGTTTGAATAATGAATGAGATGTTTTCAATCTCAAATTTCATATGTTTGGGTATGGAGAAATAAAAAAAATTGAAATGATAAACTATGATGTTTCTATATGTTGTTCATATTTAATATACTTTTTGATTTCCAGTTATATCACCAATGGCATAAAAATTCATGTGTTATTAAAACATTTGTCAGTCCTTATGAAACCTTTTATTCTCTAAGATTCTGAATACTTGTTTTATTTATTTATAGCTAGGATTCAAACCATTTATCAGGTAAGGAATTCTGCATTTAAATCATCTTAATTTCTTCCTCGTAAACAACAGCAAACGATTTTTCATTAAGGAAATTATGTTAAAGACCTGAAGTTAAGTATAATGATTTTAGCATTTTGGATTATTTTGTCTCAACTGTGCAAGGCTATTCTATGCAGATTGATGAACTGGGTTTTCTCTGGAGTGAGAGAATATGAAAATTGTGTGTTTTGTATTAAGTCCTCTTTTCAAATGGTTAATGCAGACGAATCCTATTTGAACTTTGACTTTTGAGTATGAGAAATAATGGTATTCCATAGGCTTTACATATCATTGTGAAAAATAAAGAGTGCATCACTATATATACTGGGATCTGGTTTGAAATTCATAATCAAATTCCTAATAAAATAAGGTGATTACAATAATAATTCCTTTATTTGTAGTAGTATATAAATTCAGTGGATATTTTTCCATTTCTGTGATAGGTAAAATCTTCAATAGGGAATTTGATGGGAAATGATATAGGCCTCCACCTAGTTCTAGTGGCTTAAGAGTCGATTCTTCAGAAATATTTTAAGATAAGTTGTTTAAATTAACAAATAAATCTTATACTTATTTTCTTGATTTGATTTTGATATTTAAATTATGAGTGAAAACTTTAAGTATAAAAGTTACTTTCATGGTGTATTTCATATTTCTTTTCTTTGAAAGACCTTGGTACAGTGTGACTTGCTGGCATCATTGTAATGGGCTATAACCAAAGGATATTTTTACTAAAGTTAGCTTTTATTCCAACCTCCACCGACCATCATTATTTATTCTTAGAATTGTCATTTTTCAAATGAATCCACAGTAATGAAATAACAATTTCAGCAATCAAAACAAACTTAAAAATACCCAGATTCCATAATAACAATTATTTTATGCTTTTATTTTAAACTTCTGCCAGTCCATGTCAAATTGCATACACAATTTTATATATTTTAATTATGGAATAGATACAATATTATTTTCTGTTTCTGTTCACATAAGTAAGCATTTTACATGTGGTTACATAGACTTTTAATTAATGATTTAGGTTTTATCTAATATTGTAATACAGACATGCTATTTGCTCGGCATCCATCCTATGGTTACATGCTGAGGTTATTACCAATTTGCTATATCCAATATGCCAATATTCTCTAGTAAATATCTTATAAAAATAGCATTTTCTTTCTAAGGAGTTATTTCTCCAAAAAATTCTCAGGTAAAGAATTGAAATGTGTTTAGAAGAAACTTCTTCCTTTCCTGGGTACAATAAGGAAACCCTTTGTTTCACTAATTGAACTTTTCATTAAAGAATAATTTTATGTGCCACATTAGAAACTTGTATTATTTTACATACTCTTTAGTTAAATTTTTTATACTTTCTTCTAACTTTCCATAAATTATATCACTCAAGAAAGCTTCTAAGACGGAAAAAAAATGCTACATTGGCCGATTTATTAGCTTTGGTTACTCCTTCAAGGCCATTTTGACTTATTTTGTTCAACATTTTCTTGTTATCCTAGCCAAACAGAATTATAAAATAATAGCAGACTTGGGAAAAAGTCCTCAGAACACATTGTTAAATGTTCTCTTATTCTCATAGTTCTCTCAGTGTGAATGACCTTTTAGTGACCTCTCCTATGATGATAATATGATATAAAATATCAATAATTCTATAATTCTTGAAGTATGTGCCATGAAAAAAACATGATTTTAAATTTAATTTTCAATATGAAGCTTCCAAAGTAGAATAGCATTCGACTCAAAGTAAATATTAATGAATATTTTCATTAATGGTTATTTTAAAAATATACCTTTTCTGTGCACCCATGAATCTATTTATCACAAAATCTAAGAAGCACAAGTTAGTACTCTTTTGAATATTGAATGAGGTCAATATATGGCAGAGACAGAACAAGACAGCTGCACGAATCTTAAGTACATTTCAGTATTTATACTGTAAGAGCTACAAAAGTAGTAGCTTATATTTAATATCACATAATTATTATATTTATGCATCATAATAATTCCATGGGATAGTCACATTACTGTCCTTTTTACGCAGATTTAATAAAAATAAACTTAGATTTAAAACATTTTTCCAAAATCACATAGTTAATGATGGGTCTAGGATTTGCATCCAGATATATAAAAGATAGATGATATACAAAAATCATCTGATAGAGAATATTGAATAGCCCTCAAAGCAGTTAGGGCTTTAGAGAACAAGATCCCAGAGAAAAAGCAAGGTAGACCAATATTCTGGATCACATTTATTTCTTCCGAATATTTCCCTGTTCTTAGCTTGGGGTCTAAGGAGAGACTACCCTGAGAAGTCTGACAGAGGGTGACTGTTAAGAGAGCCCAGTGGGGACTCTCAAGAGCAGTAGTATGACCCCAGAGGCAACCAAAGTAATGCAGACATAAAGGGCCAAAATCCCTAAGAGAAAAGATGTAGAGAAAAGAACTGTATTTCCTGAATCTTTAAGTTGTACAAAGTAATAGGTAAAGAAGCTAAGAAAAAGCAGATAAAGAAAAACAAGAAAGCAATCCACAGTTAAGATTTTTGTTTGTTTTGTTATTTTCACAGTGCTATTTAGCAATAGAGCTCTCTCTCTCTCTCTCCCCCTCCCTCCCTCCCTCCCTCCCCTCTCTCTCTCTCTCTCTCTCTCTCTCTCTCTCTCTCTCTCGTCTATCTATCTACCTACCTATCTAATCTATCTACTTAGAGATTTAAAAATCACGAGTCAGCTGAAAACTATAAGACATTTTTGAAAGAAATTGAAGAAGACACAAAGAAATGGAAAGACATTCCGTGCTCATGGATTGGAAGAATCAACATAGTTAAAATGGCCATATTACCCAAAGCAATATACAGATTCAATGCAATCCCCATCAAAATCCCAATGGCATATTTTAAAGAAATAGAACAAAAAATCATCAGATTTGTTTGGAACCACAAAAGACCCCGAATAGCCAAAGCAATCTTAAGAAAAAAGAACTATAATGGAGGTATCACACTTCCTGACTTTGGCTTGTACTACAGGGCCACAATAATCAAAACAGCATGGTATTGGCAGAAAAACAGACACATAGACCAATGGAATAGAATTGAGAACCCAGAAATAAAACCACATAAATATGGACAGATAATTTTTGACAAAGAAGCTAAAACCATACAGTGGAGCAAAGACAGCCTCTTCAATAAATGGTGCTGGGAGAATTGGATAGCCACGTGCAAAAGAATGAAACTGGACTGCTATTTGTCACCATGTACCAAAATTAATTCAAAATGGATCAAAGACTTAAGCATAAGACCTGACACAATAAACTGCATAGAAGAAAACATAGGTACTAAACTCATGGACCTTGGGTTCAAAGAGCATTTTATGAACTTGACTCCAAAGGCAATGGAAGTAAAAGCTAAAATAAACGAATGGGACTATATGAAACTTAAAAGCTTCTGCACAGCAAAAGAAACCATCGACAAAATAAAGAGGCCACCAACTGAATGGGAGAAGATTTTTGCAAACAGTGCCTCCGATAAGGGGCTAGTATCCAGAATATGCAAGGAACTCATGCAACTCAACAACAAAAAAACAAACAACCCAATTGAAAAATGGGCAGAGGACTTGAAGAGACATTTCTCCAAAGAGGACATACAAATGGCAAATAGACATATGAAAAAATGCTCAACATCACTAATCATCAGAGAAATGCAAATCAAAACCACAATGAGATATCACCTCACCCCAGTCAGAATGGCTACCATCAACAAGACAAATAGTAACAAATGTTGGAGAGGCTGTGGAGAAAAAGGAACCCTCATACACTGTTGGTGGGAATGCAGACTGGTGCAGCCATTATGGAAGGCAGTGTGGAGGTTCCTCAAAAATTTACGAATAGAATTGCCATATGACCCAGCAATCCCTCTCCTGGGTATCTACCCAAAAAATCTGAAAACATTTAGAGATAAAGACACGTGTGCTCCAATGTTCATTGCAGCTTTGTTTACGGTGGCCAAGACATGGAAACAACCAAAATGTCCTTCAATAGATGAATGGATAAAGAAGTTGTGGTATATATACACAATGGAATACTATTCGGTGGTAAGAAAAGATGATATAGGAACATTTGTGACAACATGGATGGATCTTGAGAGAGTAATGCTGAGTGAAATAAGTCAGACAGAAAAAGCAGAGAACCATGTGATTTCACTGATATGTGGTATATAAACCAAAAACAACAAAAGAACAAGACAAACAAATGAGAAACAGAAACTTATAGACACAGATAATAGTTTAGTGGTTGCCAGAGGGTAAGGGGGGTGGGGGGTGGGGGGTGGGAGATGAGGGTAAGGGAGATCGAATATATGGTGATGGAAGGAGAACTGACTCTGGGTGATGAACACACAATGGGATTTATAGATGATGTAATACAGAATTGTACACCTGAAATCTATGTAATTTTACTAACAATTTTCACCCCAATAAATTTAATAAAATAAAATTTAAAAAAAGAAAAAAAAAAGAATTGAAAAGAAAAAAAAAATCACAAGTCTATGCATATACCTCTAATTCCAATCCATTACTCTAGAATCAATCTGGTCTGCCACCTTTCCATTGTGTAACTCCCATAATTCTCAATAAGTTTGCTAACTTGCTCAATCCTAGAATACATTGAAAGCAGTTTTGTAATTGTTAATCCACTCCAGCACAAAGACAAATTTGCTAACTAAAGCTCAAAACATAATTACTGTTTTTATTCTAGAATATATAATCAAAATAATGTGATCAAAAGCTACTGAGATTAGTTTTTACCCCTGCCTTTTCAGTGTGATTATGCTGGTCATTAAAAATGTTTTCACTTGTTTATGTTTGTGTTCAGTATCAGAGTTTCCCCCATTCTTGTTGATTTTACTCTACTTTTTGGAAAATATAAAATATAAAAATGGCCCCAAAAGTAAAAAGTATAGAAAAGATATACTCATAGAGGTGTCTATATCTCATCCCCAACCCTTTCATCCTATTCCCACTCACTCCTTAAGATAACAACTTTCATTCGTTTACTTTCCCTGCTTTCTTACACAAAGATAAACTGCTAAATATACTCATTTATGTTTGGTTTTTACTTTACAACAAATTCTAGAAATGATTCATTATTCTTTTCCTCCCCTTCCTGCCAGTTCCTCCTGTCTTTTCTTTCACAGGAGCATAGTAATCCATTTTTTGTTTTAGTACAGTTTATTGAACCAAACTTCAATTTATGAAAATGTATATGGTCACCAATGTATTAGAGTTGTTAGCAATGCGATAATACGTAATATTGTTCATATTTATTTTTGTATTATTGCAAGTCAACTTTGAGAGTAGACTCTTAGAAGCAGGTTTGCAAAATTTTCCCAGTCATCTCTTGGTGGGATGAAGCTTGTGTTCTGGAAAACTCAGCAAGTTCTTTGTTGTGGAGTCTTCCTGGAGTTATTGTATGTTTAAACAGTTATTTTTAAGGCTTTTTGTTTGTTTTTGGTGTTCTTGATATATGCCTGGATATAAAATCCTTCATTTATATTTTTACTTTGAGTTATTTGGAAATGCTTCTCCATTGTTGCCTAGCTTTAAATGTCTTTTTTTCTCCAATATTTTTTCATTGTGATAAAACACACATAACATAAAATTTACCATCTTAACCATTTTTAAGAGTAAACGTCAGTGGTATTAAATACATTCATTATATTGTGCTACTATTACTACCATCTATCTCTAGAACACTTTTCATCTTGTAAAACTGAATCTCCATACCTATGAATAACTTTCCATTCCCCTTTGTCTCTAGCCCTTGGCAATCACCATTCTAACTTTCTGTGTCTATGATTTTGAGTACTCTAAGCACCTCATATAAGGGGAACCATGCAATATTTATATTTTTGTAACTGGCTTCTTTTACTTAGCATAATACCCTCAAAGTTCATCCAGGTTGTAGCATATGTCAGGATTTCTTTCTAAGGCTGAATAATATTCATTGTATGTATATACCATATTTTTCTTATCCATTCGTCTATGAACACTTTGGTGCTTCCACATTTTAGCTATTGTGAATGATGCTGCTAGGAACATGGGATTGCAAATATCTCTTCAAGACCCTGTTTTTACTTCTTTTAGGTATATACCCAGAAGTGAAATTGCTGGATCACATGGTAGTTCTATTTATAATTTTTTGAGGAATAACCATACCGTTTTCCACAATAGCTACACCATTTTACATTCTCATTAACAGTGACAAGTGTTCCAATTTCTCACATCCTCACCAACACTTACTATTTTCTGATATTTCAGAGATATTTTAATAGTATCTGTCTTAATAGGTGTGAGGTGATATCTTATTGTAGTTTTGATTTGTATTTTTGATGTTAAATTGTAAGAGTTCATACTGTCTCTTACAATTCTTTTATTTCTGTAAAGTTAATAGAAATGTCCCCACTTTCATTTCTGATTTTGGTAATTTGAGTTTTCTTCTTTTCTTAGTTAAACTAGCTAAAGATTTGTAAATTTTCTTGATCTTTTCAGAAAAAGAAAACTTTTGATTCATTTTCTCTCTTGTTTTTCTTTCTTTTCTGTTTCATTTATTTCTGCTCTAATCTTTATTATTTCTTCCCTTCCTTCTGCTAGCTTTGGGTTTAGGTTGTTCTTTTTCTAGTTCTTAAATTGCAAAGTTAGGTTTTGGGGTTTTTCTTGTTTGTTTGTTTTTTAATGTAAACATTTACAACTATAAATTTTCCCCTTAGAACAGCTTACTCTACATCCCACAAATTTTTGTATGTTATGGTTTTATTTTCATTTGTTTCTAAGTATTTTCTATTATAATTTCTAATTTCCATTGCAATGTTTTTATTAAACCACTGGGATTTTTAAAGCGTATGCTGCTTAATGTCTACAAATTTGTGAATTTTCAGGTTTTATATCTGTTGTTGACTTCTAACATTATCCTGTTGTGGTCAGAGAAGATACTTTGTATAATATCTATCCTTTTAAATCTATTGAGACTTAATTTGTGGCCTAACATATGGTCTATCATGGAAAATGTCCCATGTACACTTGAGAAAAATGTGTATTCTGTTATGTTATTGTGGTGCAAAGTGTTCTATATATGTCTGTTAGAACTAGCTAATTTATTGCAGGGCTTGAATACTCTATTTCCTTAATTATCTTCTGTCTGATTGTTCTATCCATTATGGAGAGTGAGGTATTGAATTATCCAATTATTATTATAGATCTCTCTATCTATTACTTCATTTCCCCCTCCCTTTTTTTCATATGTTTTGATGTTCTGTCACTGGATGTGTAAAAGTTTATAATTGCTATATACCTACTTGCTGTATTAAATTATTCATTAATATGTAATGTCCTTTCTTTCTCATAACTTTTTTGATTTAAAGTATATTTTGTCTGATATTACTATAACCACCCTGCTCTCTTTTTTATATTATTTCCATGGAATACTTTTTTCTACTTTATCACTTTCAACCTATTTAAGTCTTTGGATTTAAATTAAGTCTCTTGTAGACAGCATATGGTTGGATCATGTATTTTTATCCATTCTGCTAACCTCTGCCTTTTGATTCTAGAACTTAATTGATTTATATTAAAGCAATTACTGTTCAGAAAAGACTTACTTCAGTCATCTTGCCATTTGTTGTCCATATGTCTTGTTGCTATCTGTCTCTCATTTTCTGCATTATTCTCTTCTTTTGTTTTTAGTTGATTTCTTGAAGTGAAACATATAAATTTCTTTTTCGTTTGTTTTTGTATATATTCTTTAGCTATTTTCTTTGTGGGTACCATCTAGTATACATTGAATAACCTAAAGCTATAGCACTCTAAAATTTATACCAGCTTAACTTCAATAACATTCGGCAACTCTGCTTTGCAGCTTATTCCCACCATTCAGTTGTGATGTCACAGTTATGTCTCTATACAATGTGTGCCCCAAACATAAACTAATATATATTTTTTATTTTTTAATTATTTTTTTTTCAGTTACAGTTGGCATTTAATATTATTTTATATTAGTTTCAGGTATGTGATAAGATATTTATATAATTTATGTCATGATCCCCTTCCTCACCCCCATTAGAGTAATATCCAACTGGGACTTAACATAGTTGTTGCAACTTTATTGACTATATTCTCTATGTTGTATTTTCCATCCCCGTGATGATTTGTAACTACCAATTTGTAGTTCTTAATCCCTTCACCTTTTTCACCCAGTTCCGAACCTCCTTCCCCTCTGACAACCATCAGTTTGTTCTCTGTATTTATGAGTCTGTGTCTGTTTTGTTTATTTATTTTGTTCTTTAGATTCTACATATAAGTGAGATTATATGGTATTTGTCTTTCTCTCTCTGACTTATTTCACTTAGCATGATACTCTATAGGTTCACCCATGCTGTAACAAATTCTAACATTTCATTCTTTTATACGGCCGAGTAATATTCCATTGGATATATGTAGCCCTTCTTTATTCAATCATCTACTGATGCATTCTTGGGTTGCTTCTGTATCTTGGCTATTGTAACCAATGCTGCAATGAACATAAATGTGCATAATATTTTCTAATTAGTGTTTTGGATTTCTTTGGGTAAATACCCAGAAGTGGAATTGCTGAGTCATAAGGTAGTTCTATTTTTAATTTTTTGAGGAACCTCCAAATCATTTTCCATAGTGTCTGAACCAATTTTCAATCCCACCAAAAGGGAACAAGGGTTTTCTTTTCTCCACATCCTCGCCAACACTTGTTTGTTGATTTATTGATGACAGCCATTCTGACAGATGTGAGATGATAACTCATTGCAGTTTTAATTTGCATTTATCTGATGATTAATGACATAAAGCATCTTTTAATGTATCTATCGATCATGTGTATGTTCTCTTTGGAGAAATGTTTATTCAGGTCTTCTGCCCATTTTTTAATTGGACAGTTTTGTTTTTTTCTGGTGTTGAGTTGTATGAATTCTTTATAGATTTTGGATATTAACCCCTTATCAGATATCTCTTTGGTGAATTTCTTCTCCCATTCAATAGGCTTTCTTTTCTTTCGTAGATGGTTACCTTTGTTGTGTGAAAACTTTTTGGTTTGATGTAGTCACATTTGTTTGTTTTTTTCTTTTGTTTCCCTTGCCTGAGGAGATAGATCAAATATATATATATATATATATATATATATATATATATATATATATATATATATATTACTAAAAGCAACATCAGAAAGTTTACTGCCTATGTTTTCTTCTAGCAGTTTTATGGTTTCGGGTCTCACATTTAAATTTTTAATCTATTTTCAGCTTATTCTCGCATATGGTATAAAAAGATTGCCCAGTTTTATTTTTTGCATGTATCTGTTCAGTTTATTGAATAGATTATCTATACCACCACTGTGTATTCTTGCCTCCTTGTCATAGATTAAATGACCATGTAGACATGGATTTATTTCTTGGCTCTCTATTCTGTTCCATTGATTTATGTCTCTGTTTTTATGCCAGTACCATGCTGTTCACTATTGTTTGATGACTATTGCCTTGTAGTATAGTTTGATATCAGGTAGCATGATACCTCCAATTTTGTTCTTCTTTCTCAAGATTGCTGTGGCTATTTGGGGTCTTTTCTGATTCCATATAAATTTCAAGATAATTTGTACTAGTTCTATGAAAAATGCCATTGGTATTTTGATAGGGATTGCATCGCATCTATAGATTTGTTTTGGGTAGTATGGACATTTCAGCTATGTTACTTCTTCCTACCCATGAGTACAATATATGCTTCCATTTATTTCTTCTTTAATTTCTTGCTTTGGTGTCTTATAGTGTTTTGAGTACAGGTCTTTTACTTCCTTGGTTTAATTTATTCCTGGGTATTTTATTTTTATTAATGCAGTTGTAAATAGGATTGTTTTCTTAATTTCTCTTTCTTACAGTTCATTGTTGGTGTATAAAAATACAACTGATTTCTGAATATTAATTTTGTATCCTGCTACTTGACTGAATTCTTTTACTAGTTCTAGTAGATTTCTGGTGCGATCGGTCATTCAAGTTCTCTCTATATGATATCATGTCATCTGCAAATAATGACAGTTTTACTTGTTCCTTTCCAATTTAGATTCCATTTATTTTATTTTCTTCTCTAATTGCTGCTAGGACTTCTAATACTATGTTGAATGAAAGAAGCGAAAGTGGGCATCCTTGTCTTGTTTATGATGTTAAGAACACTTTTAGCTTTTCACCATTGAGAATGACATTAGCTTTGGGTTTGTTAAGGCCTTTATTACGTTGAGGTAAGTTCCATCTATTCCCACTTTGCTGAGAGATTTTTTTTATCATAAATGGATGCTGGATTTTGTCAAATGCTTTTTCTGCATTTATTGATATGATCATATAATTTTTATTTTTCATTTTGTTTATGTGATGTATCACGTTAATTGATTTCTGGATATTGAAACAAAGTTTAATCCCAGGAATAAATCTCACTTGATCATGGTGTATGATCTTTGTAATGCATTGCAGAATTCGGTTTGCTAATAATTTGTTGAAGATTTTTGCATCTATGTTAATCAAGGGTATTGGTCTATAATTCTCTTTTTTTTAAATAATGTTTTTGGTTTTGGAATCAGGGTAACGGTAGCCTCATAAGATTAGCTTGGGAACCTTCTTTCCTCTTGAATTTTTTGGAACAGTTAGAGAGGATAGGTGTCAATTCTTCTTTGAATATGTGGTAAAATTTGCCTGTGAAGCCATCTGGTCCAGGACGTTTGTTTGTTGTGAGTTTTTGATTACTGATTAAATTTCATTAGTAGTAATCAATCAGTTCAGATTTTCTGTTTCTTCTTGATTCAGTCTTGGAAGATTTTATGTTTCTAGGAATTTATCCATTTCTTCCAGATTGTCGAACTTGTTGGTATTGTTCATAATATTTTCTTATAATCCTTTGTATTTCTGTGGTGTCAGTTGTAACTCTACTCTTCCTGTTCTAATTTTATTTATTTGGATCCTCTCACTTTTTTCTTGATGAGTCTCCTTAAACATATATTGATTTTGTTTATCTTTTCATAGAACCAGCTCTTGATTTCATTGTTTTTTTTGATTGTTATTTTAAACACTGTTTTGTTTATTTCTGCTCCAATCTTTATTATTTCCTTCCTTCTACCTACTTTGGCTTTGCTTTTTGTTCTTTTTCTAGTTCCTTTAAGTGTAAGGTTAGATTGTTTATTTCAGGTTTTTCTTGTTTCGTGGTGTAGGACTGTATTGCTATGAGTTTCCCTGTCAGGACTGCTTTCTCTGTATCCCTTAGATTTTAGGTCATTGTGCTTTTGTTTTCATTTATCTCAAAGCATTTGTTGATTTTTTTCCCTTGATCTCATTGTTGACTCATTGATTACTTAGCAGCATGTTATTTAGCCTCCATGTGTTTTTCAGTATATTTTTTTGTAATTCACTTCTAGTTTCATACCATTGGGGTCAGAGGAGACACTTAATATGATTTCAATCTTAAATTTATTGGGACTTGTTTTGTGGCCTAACATATAATCTATTTTTGAAAATGTTCAGCTATTATTTCTTCAAATATTCTCTGCCTCTTTCCTCTCTCTTTCTGAGACCCTCACAGTGCCTATGTTGGTCCTGTTGGTGGTGTCACAGGTTTCTGAGGTTCTGTTTACTTTTCTTCAATTTTTTTTTATTAAATTTGTTGGTGTGACTATAGTTAGTGTATGTAGTATTATATAGGTTTCAAGTGTACATTTCCATAATATATCATCTATAAACCGCGTTGTATGATCACCACCCAAAGTCAGTTCTTCCATCACCATAAATTTCATGTCCTTTTCCCTTTTTTTACCAGCCCCCTCCCTCCTTAGTCTCTGGTAACCATTAAACTGTTGTCTGTGTCTATGAGCTTTTGTTTCCTTGTTTGCTTGTCTTGTTCCTTTGTTGTTTTCAGTTTTATATCCCACAAAGATTAAATCATTTTTTATTTCTTTTCTCAGAGTTGATAATTTCCATTGTCCTATATTCAAATCTGCTGGTTCTTTCCTCTGCCTGATTAACTCTATCTCTGAATACTTCTAGTAAATTTTTCATTTCAGTTATTCTACTTTTCAGCTCCAGAATTGACCTTTAGTTTCTTTTGCATTTTCTATTTCTTTATTGATGTTTCAATTTTATTTATGCATCATTTTATTGACTTTCTCCACATTTGTATTTGTTTTCAGAGCATCTTTTAAATAGTTGTTATAAAGTCTTTGTCTAGTAGATCCTCAATCGTTGTTTTTCAGGGACAATTTCTGTTGATTTATTATTTTTTTTTCTTTGATTGGGATATACTTTCTTTTTTTTATGTTTTGTAATGTTTTGTTAAAATATGGACATTTTAATCTAATAATATGGTAACTCTGGAAATCAGGTTATTCCCTTTCCCTAGGGCTTTCAATTTCTGTTATTTTTGTTTTCTTTTCTTTTAATTGTTATTGGCTATCTCTGTGCTAAGGATCAGTTTAAGGTTTGAACTTACGGCCTTCTCAGGTCTTTTCTGAGCCTGTTCCTTTTCCTGGGTTTTTATAGTGACTTTCTAACTTCCCCCACATATACTATTGTTTTTGATGTCTTAGTCTTTAATATCTGGCTCTCAAAAGGAGAAAAAACAAAATATAAAGGAGGACTAAAAGGGTGGCAGACATTTAAATCCCCTGTATTTCACTTCAGCCATACAGAAAGGGGCTTGCAAAAGTGAGGGGAAGGTAAAAAATAACAGCCACCTGTCTCTTTGTTTACATCTTTGATCAGAAGCAGTCATAGTGATCTGATTACAGATTTCTGATATACAGAGATCAAGACCTTATTTGCCCAATCTGGTTACCATGAGCTGTGTGCAAGCTGCCACAATAACACATACACAGCTGCCTGTCACAAGATTGGAGGGTGGGGGGATGAGTAGCCATTGCCTAGCTAAGAGCTGAAATTGACCAAAGGTACTGTTTACTGCCCAAGGCTTACCCTGGGAGTTGTAAGCCTTCAACAATTTTATGGTTCAAAAATAGTTAGATTAGATACATTCTGCTACTGCAATTGTCTGGAGGGGAAGACAGATTCCTGGTGCTTTAAATTCACATTTCCCCAGAATCCTCTGCCTGCTGTTTTTTCAAAAATCTAATGTCATTACAAATATCTTGTACTTGTAAATTATTTGAGTATTCTGCCTTCAGTCAGTAAATGATTTTTTTTTCCAATTTTTAAAATCAAATTGATTAACTTTATGTATGGTAAAATCTTGGAAGATGCTTTCAACAAATATATTCATATATTTAATTTTCAGATTTTTTTTTTTTGCATTATGATTTTAATCTTAGTTTTTGTTTGTTTACTTTTCTGTGTTTCCACAGGGACTGCAGCTGTACATTCATTAGATCTTTTTACCTGGCTTCTAGTTTAACAAATTTTTTCTGATTCTTTTTTCTTCTTTCTTTATCTCATTTGCATTCTCTCAGTTGTTTTTCTTCTTTCTTCAGTGCGCCTTATTAAATTTTATTTTAATTCATTGATCCTTTGGAACTCTGTAAATTTTGATATGATTTTTCCTTTTGCTCCAGTTTTTTAATTTTTTGACATTCAATATTATTTTATATTAATATCAGGTGTACAGCATAGTGGTTGGACGTATGTATAATTTAAGAAGCAACCCCCCCTGAGTAGTACCCACCTAACACTGTTCATACCATGTTTTCCCGAAAATAAGACCTAGCTGGACAATCAGCTCTAATGCATTTTTTGGGGCAAAAATTAATATAAGACCCAGTCTTATTTTACTATAATATAAGACCTGGTCATATATAATATAATGTAATATAATATTATATATATATATATAATATATAATATAATAACTTATATTCGTTTTTGCACCAAAAGACGCATTAGAGCTGAGTGTCTGGCTAGGTCTTATTTTTGGGGAAATGGTAGTTATTACCATGTTATTGACTATATTCCCTATGCTTTACATCCCATGACTATTTTGTAGCTACCAATTTGTACTGCTTAATGTCTTCACCTTTTCACCTTGCCCCCAACACCCTCCCATCTATCGCCCAATAAATCTAGTACTAATAACTATGATATCATACATAGTTATTACAATGTGATTAACTATATTCCTTATGCTATAACTTACATTCCTCATGACTACTTTGTAGCAACCAATTTGTACTTCGTAATTCCTTCCCTTTTTTACCTAACCCCAAATCCCTCCTATCTGGCAACCATAAAAATGTTCTCTGTTTCTATGAGTTTGTTTATGTTTTCTTTGTTTATTTTGTTCGTTAGATTCCACAAATAAACAAAATCACATTGCATCTGTCTTTTGCTGTCTGACATACTTCAATCAGCACAATATCCTCCAGGTGCATCCATGCCAATGCATATGGCAAGAACCTATTCCCTTCCCTGGCTGAGTAATATTCCATTGCCACAAGTATTCCGTTTGTTCCACAAAGCAACCATCTTTGCGGGGATGAACCCCACTTGATCGTGATGTATAATATTTTTAATGCATTGTTGCATTCGATTTGCTAGAATTTTGTTTAGGATTTTTGTGTCTGTATTCATCAGAGATATTGGTCTGTAATTTTCTTTTTTTGTGTTGTCCTTACCAGGTTTTGGTATCAGGGTAATATTGGCCTCATAAAATAAGTTAGGGAGTATTGTGTCTTCTTCAAATTTTTGGAAGAGTTTGAGCAGGATTGGTATTAGATCCTCTTTGAACGTTTGATAGAATTCACTAGTGAAGCCATCTGGTCCTGGACTTTTGCTTTTGGGAAGGTTTCGGAAGACTGATAAAATTTCCTTACTGTTGATCGGTCTATTTAGATTTTCCAGTTCTTCGTGATTCAGCCTAGGAAGGCTATATGTATCTAAGAACCTGTCCATTTCTTCTAGGTTATTGAACTTGGTGGCATATAGTCCTTCACAGTATTCTTGGATTAGCCTTTGTATTTCTGTGGCATCCATAGTAACTTTCCCCCTTTCATTTCTGATTTTGTTTATTTGTGTCTTTTCTCTTTTTGTCTTAGCCTTTGGCATTTTAATTATGATGTTTCTTTGTGTTGGCCTCTTTGGGTTCAACTCCTTTGGGACTCTGTGCTTCCTTGACTTGTATATTTATATTTCTTCTCCATGATAAAGATGTTTTCCATCATTTTTCTTCAAATAGGTTCTCAATCCCTTACTTTGTCTCTTATCCTTCTGGTGCCCCTATGATGTGAATGTTGTTATGCATGGTGTTGTCCTAAAGGCCCCTTAAACTATCTGCATTTTTTGGATTCTTTTTTCTTTTTGCTGCTCTGATTTGCGTGTTTTCTGTTACCTTATCTTCTAAATTGTTGATTCAGTTCTCCGCTTCATCTAATCTATTGTCAGTTCCCTCTAATATATTCTTTATTTTAGTTATTATAGTCTTTATTTCTGACTAGTTCTTTTTTATGTTTTCTGTCTCCGTTTTTATGTTTCCTATCTCTTTGTTCAGTTCTTCCTTAGTTTATTGAGCCTCCTTATAACCAGTGTTTTGAACTCTGCATCTGGTAGATAGCTTGTCTCTATTTTGTTTAGTTCCTTGTCTGGAGCTTTGTTTTGTTCTTTTATTTGAGACATATTTCTTTGTTGACCCATTTTGGCTGCTTCCCTGTGTTTGTTTCTATGTATTTCGTAGAGCTGCGACCATGTTTCCCTTAAAATAAGACCTAACCGGACCGTCAGATCTAACGCATCTTTTGGAGCAAAAATTAATATAAGACTCGGTCTTATTTTAATGTAATATAAGACTGGGTCTTAATATAATATAATAATATAATATAACATAATATAATACCGGGTCTTATATTAATTTTTGCTCCAAAAGACACATTAGAGCTGATTGTCCAGCTAGGTCTTATTTTCGGGGAAGCACGGTATGGCTCTCGATCTTCGTAGAGTGGCCTTATGTAGTAGGTGAGCTGTGGGGCTCAGTGGCACAGTCTTCCTTGTCACCTCAATGGGGTACTCTAGGTGTGTCCCTTGTGTGGATTGTGTGAGCCTTCTTGTTGTATTTGAGCCTCAGTTACTGTTTGTATTTCAATGGAAAAGATTGACCCTCAGGCTCATTGGTTGTGAGGAGTCGGTGTGACTACTGTCGAGGAGCTGTGGTGCATGGGCTGACCCTGTACAGCAGGATTTGCTTTAGCAGCGTTCTGGTGTGCCCTTTGGTTGTGTTGTCTTGGAGGCTACTGAGTGATGCTGTGGCTGGATCCAAAGCTGTCCGCCAGGTGTGCCCGTTCAGGGCCTCCTGCAAGTGGACCCACAGCAGGTCAACTTTAATGACAGCTGTGCCCTGTCTGGGGCCACATGGCATTTGCCACAAAGCAATTTGCAGATGGCTGCTACTCACAATGGGCTTGGATGTGCCTCAAGAGTCCTAGAAATGAACTGAGGCTGGCTGTTGCTAGCACTGGGCTTGAGGATGTTCAGTTAGGTGCATGGGAAATGCTGAAGTCAGATTTTGCTTGTTTGAGTTCTGTGAACTTTGATTGATTTTAGGAAAGTCTGCAGTAAGTGCCAAGGCATATCATGTATACAAAAAAGTCACTAGAAGTGCCTTGAATGGGTGGGGTGGGGGTCTCAGGGAATCAGGGTGAATGAACAATATTAGCCAGGTTGATGGTGACTCAGATATGATGGCCAACTCTGTCTGCATTCCAGGGGTGGGGAGGGTGCAACAAAATCAATGGCTTCCAGGAGTAACTTTCTCTGTGAGAAAGCTGCCCCTCCAGCCCTCGACTTGGACCTGGACAACTCAGTTACTCTCTGTATGTCCTTGGTGTCTTTCAAGCTGCTGCCCCAGTGTTGTAGTTCTCAAAGTGAGTCCATTAGTGATTAACTCCATGCATGAAGCACTTAAGAGGAGTACCTGCAACTCCAGCTGCCCTCTGTCTCACTCAGCCACAATCTTCACTGATTTTCACAGTTAGAAATTATGGGGTCTTCTCTCCCTCACACTAGAATCTTGGGCTGGGAATCCTGCTATGAAGTTGGAACCCCTTGCTCCTCCAGGGGGTACCTCACAGCCTAGATATCCTTCTCAATTTTCGATGGTCAAACACTGCTGTGTGATTTGCCCGTTCTGCATCTGGCGTGCGAGGTACCCTGCTCGCTGCGCCATTTGTTGTGCAGGGTGCCAGGTGGGGTCTCAGCTCCCGCTCCACACATAAGAACGCAGGACATGGTGAGGCCAAAAAGAACACCCATGGAGCCATAGGTAGGGGAGTCATACCACTATACTCTCGCTGGCAGCTGGGTTGGAGAAACAGGAAACAGGAGCCACACAATTCTCAACCCTCACTGGGCAGCTTGCAGTCTCAGCCACCATCTTCTTGCTAGCCCCCATTTGCTGCTAGCATAGCCACAGCAGTTATATTAGTGGCCAATGGCTCACTGGTTACAGCTGACGGCCAACTAACCACAGCTGATGGCCATCCAATCACAGTTGATGGCCATTTACTACCTGAGCCAGCACCTGTCTATGTGAGGCCGAGAGCCTGGAAACTGCTTTCTGGGGCTCTGTCCCCACAGCATCTCTGCCCCTTCTATCCATTTTGAGGAGGCTTCTTCTCCATGTCCTTAGTTGTAGGGCTTTGGTTCAGCTACATTTCAAGTGATTCTCAATGATGGTTGTGCTGTAGTTTAATTGAAATTTTGATGTGAGAGGAGGTAAGCACAGCCTTTACCTACTTCACCATCATGACCAGATCTCTGGTGTATTATCCTTTTGTTCCATTTCTTGAGTAAAATCTTCTTTTCATTTCTTCCTCTTCTTTTGGTTCATTTTTTTTTTTTTTTCATTTTCGTATCTCCAAGTAATTCTTTAAGGATGTGAAATGTAGCTTGGAATGTTGTAATGCAGTGTATTCTGCTGCATGGTTATGTCTTTTTGGTGTTTATTTTTGATCTTATAATGTTTCTAGTTTCTTCTTATATTCTTATAATAGCTTTAAGTCTATACATTTAGTGCATATTTTGGCAGTATATACAATTTCTATCTCAAAAGCATCTATCAATAGCAAAGTGAAATTTCATTAACCGTTTCCTTTTGAGATAATGTTGTGAAGAGAGGGATATGTTTCATTGATTTTTTTGGTTCTCTTATGACTTAGAGATTTCTAAATTTCTTCTTGTTATTCCTCCTTCACTACTCATCCTCCATGTGGGGACAGAGTCCCAGAGAGCAGTTTCCAGGCTCTCGGCCTAATATGGAGTGGGGGGGGAGGGCTGCTGGCTGAAGTGGTGGTTGGCCGTTGGCTGTAGCCGGTTGGCCATTTGGCTGCTGATATAACTGCTGTGACTGTGTTGGTTGGTTGGTTGGTTGGCAGGCAGAAAAACGGAGGGTGGATTGCTGATCAGGTGGATCTTACTTCGTGTGTTTTGCCCAGTTGCCAGGGGGAATATAGTGGTATGACTCCCCTATCTATGGCTCCATGGGTGTTCCATTTTGGCATCACCATGTCCTGCGTTCTTATGTGGGGAGCGGGAGCTGAGAGCCCGCATGAGTCCCTGCATAACACTCCACGTGTTCTCTTCTTTACTCTCTTTTCTTTAGAAATAATGCCTTTCTCTTCTATCACATCAAAGTTTGTGCACTGTTAAGTACCATTCCTGTAACCAATGCCCTTATTCATTAGGATATTTTTCCAGTATTTTTACACCTAGGGTGGACTTTTATTTTGGAGGATGGAATGTTAGATCAATTTAGGCCCTCTTCTCCAACATTATACCTACTTTAATAAAAAGTTTATTTAAAATGAAAAGATCATCCTATTAACCATCTCTCCCTACATCCCCCCTCACAAAAAACAGATTTTCATGTTAATAATTGTGGCTATTGTGGTCATAAGTTGTAATACCACCTACATTATTGTGTCAGTAGATTCTCACTGGGCCAGATAGTAAACCATAGTTGAAAAAAAAGTTGAATTATCTTTTAATGGTAGTTATGGCATAATTGTGTAGTAAGACATCATAAATTAAAATTTTTGTATGTATAATCATCATGGATTGTCTCCCCTAAGCAGGTATGTTCTAATTTCTCAATAACCAGATAACATAGGGAAGACCATTGTGTGTATTTTTCTTATATTTTCAAATATAAGTGTGGCCAAACCTGATTTTTGTATGTTTAATAATACACCTTGTTATTGGTGGATTATCACAGTTAATTATTTCCTTAATTTTCACAAATTTATTACCTACAAACAACTCTCTTTAATTAAGACATTGTCTTATTTTATGTTCAAGAAACCTAGAAACCTGACCCATCATTTAAAATAGAAAATATAAAGTTTTAAACATGTATTGGAAAATATTAAAAGTTCTTTTTCTTTCAGTATGAAGACACTAATGTTCCTTAAACCATACTTCTTTTTAAAAAAATTTAATTTAGAAGTTAAATTGACAAAAGTTTTCCAAACTTTTGGTATTTTCGTTTAAACACATTAAAAGGATGGAAATTCTAATGGAAATATTATTTCTTAAAAATAAGAAATAAAGACTAATTTTCTTTCTAGGGTTGGTGTTTATATGTCACAAATGGAGAAAAAATACTATCTTGGAGATATTTTCACAGCTGGAAAATATACTTAAATTTAAATATTTAATACAATAGTTATAAAAATAAGATGTAAAAATTTTATTACTTCCAAAGAGGAAGGAAATTAAAAATATATGCATACTTTACTTTAATCTGGCAGTATGAGTCTGCAAGATCGAGTCTTTTCTCTGCTATTCCTGCTTTTATGATTTTGGTGAGTTTTGAAGCTCTCCCAGACTTCCTTAGGCATAAAATAAGAGGAACTCTTTTTCTCCTGCCTCCCTATGCAACAATCTCAAAATAATTTTCCATTTAATAAAAAGCAGAAGTACACCATTCAATGACCTCTGTCACTAATGGTTTCCCTTTTGTTTAGTCTAAGATAACTGACATGTAACCCTTAGATTCTAAATGGGCCTAAAAGCCTCAAAATTGCTATTTTAGAAACTTTTCTCAATCAGAGAAGTATTTACGGATACAAATATACATGCCAGCACTCCTCTTTCTGAATTCACTGCATACATGACTAAATGAGTGCAGGTGTCTTATTCCCTAAACTCAGATAGAGGTTCTGTATCACTTTTGGCAACACTAATGGTTTTCAGAACTTTCCAGCCCTACCGAATTCATAGTACTGGAGAGTCCTACTCCATAATACACCTAATTCTCTGAAGAGCTGCATTCTTTACTTTTTCTTTTGGAGGGGAGATGGTGGATGTGGGTCGGAAAGCTTAGAGATGTCCTGGACCGTTAAGAAGGGCATATGCACAGATTCCAAGAAAATGCTGGAACATGAGGAAATATCTGTCTGTCATCCATAAAAGATATGCAGATGGTTATAAGTGCTGATGTGACTTCCTCATATAACCAACATAAGAATAGTCAAATGCTGACGGATGACCATTGAGGTTCCTTACTGCTGACCATAGATTCAGTGGTTTTCTGTCTCTATATTCTGAAATTCCCCAAGCTCCCCCCCTCCTCTCCCAAGCTCAGGAGTCCTTTTCTCCAGGATCCCAACCTTCCAAGTTGACAGTCATGTAATTTGCTCCAGCAGTTTGTGGGGAGAACAACAGAATAACAGATAGCATTCTCCTTAATTCTTCTTTTAATCATGATAGCAACAAAAAATCCTTTTTAATTCTCAAGCCATATGTTGTAAGAGGAAAAAAGATGAATATTAACTGTTTTATTTGCATTATAAAAATGTTAATTTTCATCCAAACATACTAAATGTTCTAACAGAATAAAGAAGAAGTTGACATTAAGGAAGTATGGAACAGAAAACCATAAAGTATATATATTAACAACAGCAGCAAATATATATATATATATATATATATATATATATATATATATATATATATAAGTTTTTTTGTTTATATATACTATATGTATATACAGAGGGTGCAAAAATGTATATTTTTTAAGAAAAAGATACACATTTTAAGAAATGAAAAAAACTATATTAAAATTATAATACTCAATATATACCAATGACAAAAGATGGATACAAGTGACATTTGATTTCTGCAATTACAAGAGGTGTTCAAAGTGGTTACCATCTGCATAATTTTAATACAGGTTTTTCCTTTTTTATAATGTGCATACATTTTTTGGCACCCTCTGTGTATGTCTGTGTGTGTGTATATATATATATATATATATATATGTATATATATGTATGTATATATATACATATATACACACACACACACACACACACACACATATATATATATATATATATATATATATAGAGAGAGAGAGAGAGAGAGAGAGAGAGAGAGAGAGAGATTTATTCTCTTACTTGACCACTTCTTTACAGACTGCAAGTTCTGGGCCTGTTCCCAGGAATTTTAGGGTACACAATTTAAAATGGTGAATGACTCTAACACGTTAGGTGGGTTCTTTACTGCTAGAGTTCTTGGGAACTTTGATATGCTAAAATGTGTTGCAAATTTCATTAGGAAGATTATTTATTTGACTTTGGAAACTTTTATTTCACATGATTCATATTCTCTGGAGCATATTTTTGTGAGACGCTGCTTTAAAGGTTTGAAATGTTCACTCCTTTCCTTCCGATGATCAGCCAACCAATCATTGTCTATACATCCAGCCTGACTGTGATGCCAGAGACATACATAATTGAAGTTGACTAGGCTTTCAAGTATGAATGGAACATTCTATTTAAGCAACTTGGTTTAATTCCACATTTAATATCAAAATTCTTAGCAAAATAATTTTTTCCTGTCTAGTAGATGTATAGTTAGCCTCTTAAGGCACTAGCAAATGATTTGGCATGACATCAACTTAGCCAAATTTTGTAGAATGCTTTAGAGTTTATGAAGCCTCTACATTATTTCATTTAATTTTCACAAAAGCTCTGTTAGGTCAGAATTATTTTATCCTCATTTTGTAGATGAGAAAACTACACAGACAATAAATAATGAAGTGGTAACTCAAGTGCAATTGTTCAAATTCTAGTACTTCAAGTTATCATATCAATTCTCTTCACCCAAACCACACACTTTTCACCTTCATGAAAGGCTAGAGAATATGCCTTGGGGTTTTGTTCTTCCAACTCGAGGAAAACATCGGAAATTTCTCCTGGCATTTCATCTTTACTCTTCATTAATTTTGCCCATCCCAACTTCTCTTTTGCCTTTTCGTCACTTTCTTTTTCGTCTGTTGTTGCATATTTTCTAAATCCCCTGGATGTACCAAGACTGCTATATTTTCTATCTTATCTATTCACATATCACCAACTTGTATTTTCTCAACACTGGAGTTTCTAGCCCACGGATATTCCATGACAAGACTGAAGAAAGTTTCTTTCAGTGTTTCAGAGATGTTTGGTTTTTCTTTATCACAGGTTGACTGTTAAATTTGTACTGTACATTTATCAGGGATGCTCTAAATGGTACTAAAGCTGACAGAGAACAAGCAGGGGCTGACAGCTTCACTCCAGTTACAGCTGATTAAAGGCTGCTGAGGCCTGAGGGCCCAGTTTCTAAAAGAGGACCACTAAAACTCAGCTGAACAATTCCAGCTTGTACATTTTATTCTGGTTGCAGTGGCAATATCTGCATCTTGCACTGGTATAACGGGCTATGCAGAATGAAAGGCAGCAGTTTAACAGCATTTAATAGAAGAGAAATGCATCGTTTGATTGGAAAATAAAGTAAATGCACATGCCAATATAACCAAGTGTGCAGGGGTATTATGGACAGAAACATAAAAACTCATGTAAACTTACAGACATACCTGCATTTCTCACTATGCCCTTAATGAGTATTACCAACTATTATGATACTGTGTACTCTATACATGAGAATACATAACAATGATAGGACTTACATTTGCATAACACCTTTAAATCCCCAAAATATTTTGCATCTGTCATCTCATTTGATCTTACACAATAATTACATAAGAGGAATCAGTATGCCAATTTTACAGATAAGGAAATTAGAATACCTAAAGTTTGGGTAAGTTTAAGAGCTATTGCATGGCAAAGGTAATATTTAATAATTTCAACTTTCCACCCTTGCTCTCTCCATAAATCTAGTGCCTATATTTCATAATTATATAGTTAGGTCATTTTCTATAACCATTAGCTACACAAAAGAAACCACTTTGCTTATTATTACATTTGTCAAATAAATATTTATATATCTATGATATTTGAAAATTCTAAGTCCCCTGAGAACAGTGACTATGTTTTTTGTTTGATATATATATCAAATATATATATATATATATATATATATATATATATATATATATATACATATTTGTATTCTCACTTCCTGGAACAAACATATTTAATAAGTACCTATTGAATTTTTGCTAAATAATTCCTTTACAAATCAATAATTATATTAAATACTACTCTGAAAAATGAGATTAAATAACTTGAATAAATTGACAATTTCACTATAAAGTCAAAGGACATTATCAAGAAAGTGATAAGACAATCTACAGAATGGTAAAAGATATTTACAAATCTATATTTGATAAAAAGTTTAATGTCTAGATTCTATAAATGATTTCTACAACTCATCAACAATGAGACAATAATAATTAGAAATTGATAAAGGACTTGAATAGACATTTCTACAAAGAAGATATATAAATAGCCAATGAAAAGCACATAAAAAGATGGTCATCAATAGCTACTAGAGAAGTACGATTCAAAACAACAATAAGATACCACTTCACATGTACTAGGACAGTTATAATTTTAAATAACGAAAAAACAAATATTGCTGAGGTTGTAGACCAATCTTTGATTGCTGGTGGAAATGTAAAATGGTGTAGCCAGTGTGGAAAACAGTTTGGTGGTTCTTCCAAAAGCTAAATATGCAATTATTATATGACCCTCTTAGGTATATACTCAGATTTGAAAAAGGGACACAAACAGATATTTCTATGCTATTGTTACTATTATGACTTCCAATTTCATATTCAACTTCCAGTGATCTTCTAATTTTTCTACTATAGAAATTTTCTCAGGTAAAGCAAATATCTATATACTCAAATAATTGACCCTATTTATTATGCACCTTTGAATATTACTTTCTATAAATTCTCTTATTTGGGGTGACATATTCTATTAAATCCATAACTTATTTAATAAAATGCTTAATTTTAGTTACTCCAATGAGAGTAATCATGCAAATAATAATTTCATGACATATAGTGGTTAATTTATTTTTTACTTTTAAATTAATTGCTTTATGCAGCTTAGGAAATCATTTTACTAAAAAGCCTTGGATTTTAGGTTTATATTTCAGTCAACATTTGTAGTATTCTAGTAATCATTTGTGTTTTTTGTTCTCTATGTAATGTGCCATTACGTAAGTTCTTCCGTGTAAAGAGATTTCTGATGAATATAGGACATTTTGTCACCTTTCTTCTTTACTTTACTGTGCCAACTCAATGTGGGCCTAAAATGTGACATTTAGAATATCTTGCCTCTGCAATTGCTGGTTGTTTTTCAAATTCTTAAGCACCTTGTGATTGCATTTATTCACTAAAAGGAACATTTAATAGTGGAAATGTAGTTTATTCCCTGGTTGATTTTATTTGATAGAACCATTTGACCATTTTCTCCTGAAAGCTTCATAATTTCCAAATGTTCATAAAAGGTGTATATTTTTAAATGTTTTTGCTAAAATAATTAGGTGTTTATTTATTTATTTATTTATACAAGAAGCTTTTCATTAAACTATCTCATCACATTTTCTTCCTCAAATCTTAGCCTGCATTTATTAGCACCTGAAGGCTGATTCTCAAAAGTACTGATAAAAACTCCCCACATAATCCTTAGAAGAGCTGAGCTTAATACAGTACTTATAAAACATGTTTGAAAGAGGAAATATTGCTTGTGGTTTGAGAATAATGCCAACTATAACTATAATATGTCAAAGAAAAATAAATTGTCATTTCCCTTTATGTTAACTTTGGGTTTATTATAAGATCTGTTCAGTGGCTTTTTTTTGGTTTTTTGTTTTTTGTTTTTTTAAATAATAAATCTTAGGGAATTATAACCAAGGTATTTTAATATACATACTAAGGAATTATACTTCAAAATATAAATCTTGAAAACAACTTTCTCTAAATATGACAAAATCAATAGCTGCTTTACTACATATAGTGTTATATGGCAGTTCTTTAAAAAATCATTTTTTAAAAGAGCAAAAAGTTTCAAAATACCCTTTTAATGATCCCATTTCACTCATTTTTAACACGCTCATCAATTCACTCATTCCACTAATATTTGTGAAGTGCCAACTTTTGTACCAGATTCTGTGCTAGTAGGTATTTGTGTAAACAAAGAAGAATAAGGTGCCTGCAGTGTCCTCACAATCTAGCTGGGGAGCAGGCTAACTAAAAGTCTATGGGATATGGACTGCAGTGTTAACAAACTGTTTTATGAGATCAAAAGATTCCTCCTAGAGAGTCATGGATAGTTTCTTCACGGAAGTGATGTTTGACATATGCCTTGTTAGGCTGAATAGGGTTCTGTCAGTCGAGGTGGAAACAAAGTGCATTTTGGGTGGAGGACCTGGAATGAACAAAGCCCTGAGAAGTGAATGCACAGCAGATATTTTGGGAACATGAGAGGCTTGATCTGATAAGAGCGCAAGGAGCTATGGGGACAAGTGTGGATATAAGCCCACAAATCTAGTGTGAGAATAGTTCCAGAAGAGTGTGTATAAGTTTGCAGAGACCATTCTTGAGAGTTTTCCTTCAAATCTTCTCACCCATTATACATCATTGCACAAACTAGAAAGCCTTATGAACATCCATATCCACCTCAAAGTCAGCTGTTCTAAATCCACAGAGACAAGTTCTAGCCACCTGCAGCTCGTCCCTTAAGAGATGAAGTGTTTTTGTCTTCCTCCTCTTACCACAAGCCAGCACAGCCTTTCCCAGGACTCACTGCAAACCTTCTGTAGACCTATGAAAAAGGCTGAAGCAGAAAATAGAGATCAAGAAAGAGCAGAGCGAGATTAAGTTGAATTTTTAGGGAAGGAGTATGTAGTCTAACAAAATGGAATTGGAAAATGAGATAAAGAGATCCAGAATCTAGATCAAACAATAAAAAAATTGAGTTGTATGGTTGCAAAATTTGCTTAACCTTTCAGAGCTTGCCTTTCCTTTTCTGAACCAAGAGAGTTGACTTGACAATCTTGAATGTCCTTCTAAATATAATATTCAATGACTGTAAGACTTATGATGATGAAAAGAACATTGAAAGTTGGGATAGGAAAATGTGAAGCATAGCTTTGCCTTTAATTAACTGCATATCCTTGAATATTTTCACCCAATTTTATTATTTATAAGTTAATAATAGATGTATCTACTCTGAGCATGTGTATTTTGATATGCCTGGGGAGAAATTCACAGACTATACAAATGCTAAAGTTTCTTCCTTTATTATTTAATTTAACTGAGTATGAAATCAGTCTGAAAGTGTACAACTTACTAGGCCCGGTTCCACCACAACATGAAAATAAATGAGGAAACTTTGAGAAGCTGACGTCAAAAGTGATCAAGGTGAACGCATATTAATTGGCCTTCTCTTACTGGAAACACTCTGCTAAAGATCATATCCCCACAGCAGCCAGGCTAAGGATAGCACTGCCTCACTAACAGAGATCCCTTCACATACAGTCCATGTCATACCATCAGCACACTTCAGGAGGAATCATACCCAGGCCCATAAGTTCCGACCGTCAAAAACATATTTTAATGGCCAGACCACCTTGCTTTACAAACAATTTTCTGTTGTGACTAAGCCATTGTTCTGGACCATCAGATAGCTTCATATAAGCTGACCAGAAATTTTATCAAGGATAGAGTAAGAAGTACCATGCTAGGTGCTGTGACAGACCCCACTAGAACAAATCATGTATCATTTCATTTCAGCTTCTTATCAACTCTGAAATGTAGACCTTGTTGTCCCCACTATATATTAGGTTGTAGCAAAAGTAATTGTGGCTTTAAAGGTTAAAAATAATTACAAAAACTGCAATCACTTGGGCACCAATCTAATAGATGAGAAAACATTGAATCTCAAAAGATGGGAGATTTTTCCAAGGGCATATAACCAGCATCAACACAACAGGGCTTTGAATCCAGTTCTACATAGTGAGAAAGATCAAATGTAAATGGACGTGTGTTTGTATGTGTGCATGCATGCGCTTGCGTGCGTGTGTGTGTGTGACTTATTGAATGATGGATACCTAATAGCATCTCTTGGTTACATAAGGTTAATGTGGATTGAATAAGTATATAGCTACCTTTGCCTCATAAGTCAAGAAGAACGATTTGTTAGCTTTAAAAAGCACTTCTCCCCCTAATCGAATTATATTGAAGATGGAATCCATTTATAAGAAATCCACACAGAAATGTCATTTATCTTGATAACGTCTATAAACTGCATGTCTAAATAAAAGTGGGAAACGTTATTTTAAAAGAAAAAGGATGCAAGTTTGTTTTGCAAATTGTGTTCAAAGCATACGAAATGAAGGATCCTCCTTTCTCCTAGTAATGATGTCTTATCCAATTACATGTTTCAGTATTTCCATTCAACAGTGGAGTTAGCAGCAGCTATGTGAGTGCAACTGTACATGTCTACTTACCATCTACTCATGTTCCTTCCCAGTAATCTAGATTTATGGTGCATCTACCCTTCTGTTTCATCTGCAAGGTCCTAGGACATTCAGGTAGCCGATCTGCCCTTAAATATGTCTCTGAGGAAATGGTGCTAATTAGTATCGGAATTTACAGCCTTCCATTTTATTGACTTGTCCTACTTTCTTCGATAATTAACTAATGAGTAAAGTAATGAGCTATGTTAGACAGTCATGCTGTTCAATTAAACGGCAAATCAATTATTGAAAATAGTTTCGGACAGCTCTAATGTTGGCGTGATGTGTGCGTGTATGTGTGTGCATATTGAATGCAAGTGTAATTATGTCCTAGATATGACAAAGTCAGTCTTTGTGAGGATATTATGACTGCAAAGGCCCTTTCTGACTGCAGTACAAACATGATCAGATACAAAAATGCAAATAAGTCATTATTTGCCTATGCCCATTCTACAGTTTGCAATTTTTACTTAACAGAGACATCACAGCTCCCTGTGCCCTTATGTGAAATACATTGCAAAACAATATCTGGTGGATGCGTATTAAGAGAGAAGGCAAAGAAACAAAAACAAACTTTTTTAATTTAAAGAGTTTTGAGGGTGGCATGGTTGAAGTGAAGGATAGGTCGATCTAGTTGAGATTTAGCTCTTTTCTTGTAAACTCATGCTGTTCATCTTAGATCTTTTCTAATTTTTCTTTAATCATATTGGAGACATCCTTAAGTTTGAAAATTTTGTCTAAAATACAATATATAAATATTTATTTGGCATTCAATCTCACAGTAGAGTGAGAACACATGTGTGCGCACACAGTATACACACATACACACGCATCTGGGAGACCTAAAGCCAGATGGGCAATGTGCAAATGGCCTTTGCAAGTCTCTGGCCTTGGAGCATCCCTTGAAAACAGGTAGAGAGATTGTCAGCTCCTCACCAGCCATGCTCTCAACCACACTGCCATTTCTTATCCTTTCTACTTTCAGTTTCTCACTCAGTTCTCCAGCATGTGCCTGTCACCTGCACATCTTCTCTTTATATTTTTACACTGTTAGTTTTTAGATAACTTAGTATTTTAGATAGAACGCCCTATAGTTTTCCACATGCTCCTGACCTTGTGTCAATCTAATATTTTTGCTTACATAATTGTAGGTTCTGCCTAGTGCATTTAAAAAAAAATGACATGTCTTAGTTCATAATTTTTCAAAGCTGTCAGTTACAATATTGTAGACTATTCAAACTCATAATTACTCATCACTATTATTAAAAATAATTTTTAATTTGGGATCTATTCTATTCTTATTTTATCTTTACAAGTCTGTTGTCAGAAATATAGTAAGATAATTATTATATTTTTCTTTAATGTAGTTTATGAAGAATGTAATTTTAGAGTTCTTAAGATTCTTAAGAATATCTTCCTTCAGAGGAAACTTGAGTAAAGCTTTAAATGGTAAGACTTTTGTGAGCATGACAGAATGAAATTTGCACCTTCGAATATCTTCAAATTCTTTAAAGGTGTAAAGATAGCTTTCAGCGCCTAAACTACAGTTTAAAAAGTGAACCTTCAAAAGTGATTAAGCTCTGTTATAGGAACAACAAAGCAAAGCAAATCAAAGCCAGGTCAAAAAAGGCAACATCAAATTTTCATTTCCAAACAGTTTTAATTCTGTGTTTGTGTTCTTGCCTGAGATGAGGCAAGGAACACAAACATTCCCATATGAATCAAATTAGAATTTACATGTGAATTACATTAGAAATATGAGCTCCATCAAGGAATAATTAGCACTGTCCTGGGTTATGCGAAGGCGAAAAAATTAAATAAGAACAATTTCAAAGGCAAGTTTTGTTTTGCCTCTTCAACTAAGCTGGTTTAATCAGTGATAATGACTGAAATAATTCCACTCCATCCAAAGTAATGTACAGCCTACCATATTGTGTGAAGTGCCATAACAGACTTAGTAAATCATAAAGTCAATGAGAGGACATCACTCACAAGTCTTTGACATGGTTATTTTGTGCTTAGTGCCAAGGGTAAGGATGGGAGAACTTGATCCAATCAGAAAGCGCAGTGAGGGCTAATGTTACAACAATATTCCAGGGAGACATCATAAAAGTCAAGGAGGCTCTTAGGATGGCATCATACATGTTTTGTCATGCATTTGTTGATGTTGTTACTAGAATTGTTATGTTATGCTCACAGAGGACAAAGACTAAAATCCCTCTCTGCAAAATAGTAGTGCTACTAAAGAAACAGAGAAATTAAGAATACTAACTGGCATCAGCCTGGTGACATAGACATGCTTCAGCCGCTAAACAGGGCTACGGTTTATGAGCGCCTCTCCTAATGAGCTAAACTTCAGTGACCATAAAACTGAAATATAATTATGACATTAAAGATGCCTATATTTGAACTTAATTATTAATTAATTTAATGAGAGGAAAGGAGGCTGTAAAATTGCTAATTACATGGCTCTGTAAAACTGCAGACGGTGGAGGATTTACCAAATGATGAATACCACAACAGTATTTTTGCTATATCAAAATTCCATTAATGTACAGTGTGCCAGAAGTACGAGTTGGAAGGTGGCTGTTAGGTCGATGTGCAAGCGTGCAGTGTGGGATGACCTAAAATTCCAAATGACAGCAACACTGAAGATACTTCAGTCCCTTCCTTTAGAGAAGGTACCGGAGTCTGTTAATGAACTGAGGAGGTCCGGGGATAGCCTATGAGTCACATGAGACAGCAGTTAGGTGCACAGAGTTTTATTGTTGTTATTGAGCCACTGTTTTAGATCTTCTCTTGTGGTGGTTGGGAGTGTCACGGTCAACTTCCTTTGCATTAATCAAAGGTGTGGGTTTGCAAGAAGTCTAAATATTAATCGATCGGAAAAACAAAGACAACACCTCATATAACACGCTTGTGGAAATGCAATACAATTGAGATTGCAATTCTTGGCAACTAATATAATGAAACAAAAAAACATGGGTTATACCATGGGAAAGTTTTAAGTTCAAATTCTGGCTCTACCCAATACCAAGTAGGTGACCTTAGGGGCCTCAGTTTCTTCATCAGTAAAATGGGGTAAATATTCCTAAAGTCACAGGGCTGCTGGAAGGATTGTAATACTAAAATATGTAATCCACCCAGCACAGTGCTTACTCACAGAAGGTGCTTAAAAATCTGAAATACATAAAGTGAAACACTACACATTGAGTGAGAAGTTGAGGTAGAAATCTGTGAGATTTCCACGCCACACCATGGTATGAAAGGGTACTTTAATATCAGCACGTAGGAATCAGTAATCAACTGATGGCATGCTTTCAACATAATGAATCATTGGGACAAAAATTTCCCCATTCATTGCTCTGTCTAATTCAGAGGAATTTTTATTGAAGCGCTTTTAAATCTACTGGGGTGAAATATGAGCAAGAATCACCTCATACCTGTTAGAATGGCTGTCATCAATAAACCAACAAACAACAAGTGTTAGCAGGGATGCAGAGAAAAGGGAACTCTCGTGCATTGTTGCTGGGATTGTAAATTGATGCAGCTACTATGAAAAATGGTTTGGAGTTTCCTCAAAAAATTAAAAGTAGAATTATCTTATGACCCAGCAATTCCACGTCTGGGTATTTACCTGAAGAAATCTAGAACAGTAATTTGAAAATATATATGTGCTTCTATGTTCACTGCAGCACTAGCCAAGATATGAAAGCAACCCAAAGTGCCCGTCAATAGATGATTGGATAAAGAAGAAGTGGTACATATATGCAATGAAATAATACTTGGCCATAAAAAGAATGCAATCTAACCATTTGCACCAACATGAATGAACCTAGAGGATATCATGCTCAGTGAAATAAGTCAGAGTGAGAAAGACAAGTATCATATGATCTCACTTATATGTGGACTCTAAAGAATAAAATAAATGAACAAGCAAAACAAAAACAGACTCATAGATACCGAGAACAAACTGATGGTTGCCAGAAGGGAAGACGGGTGGTAAAGGTGAAGGGATTAAGAATTACAAACTGGCAGTTACAAAATAATCATGGGAATATGAAGTACAGCATAGAGAATATAGTCAATAATGTTGCAGCAACTATGTACTGTGCCAGGTGGGTACTAGACTAAATTGGGGGACCATTGCATAAGTTATATAAGTGTCACAGCTATGCGGTGCCCTTGAAACTAATATAAAATAATATTGAATGTCAACTGTAACTAGAAAAAACAAATAAATAAATAAACAAACAAACAAATTAATTAATTAATTAAAAAAATAATATTTAAGAACACATTTCAGAAAACTGCTAAGTAAAATTCAAGGTAATTAATACTGTATGTTAATTGTTCATATAAGCTTAAAATTGTCATTATCAATATACAAAGTAAACAGATTTTCTTATCCTGAAAAGATGATTAAAAATGGATTCAAATTAAGTGCATGACCTTGTTTGAATTACTGAAGTAAATCCAAAGTCCTTGCTCTGTTTTTCATTCAGTCTCATTGTACAGCTTTTCCTAGTCAGCATGAACTTCAGTTATTTTAAAAGCCAGTGATAATTATACAAACAAGAATAATAGATTTATGATATCTGGAATCCAAGAGTTGATATGATTAGAATGAAAGTCTGCAAAGATTAATTAGCTAGTCGTGGATTAGAAAATTTCAAACTGATTGAACAACGGAAATCATTTAAATCATCAACCAAGTTCCTGATTGGCATCATAGTGCACAAAAGATGCAGCATACCGTAACACAATGTAGCAGTGAAAACTTCAGAGGCAGTAGAGAACCAGTTTTCTTTTTTCTTTTTTCAAAGTTTAAATAAGTGGGAAAGTTAATGGTGACAAAAAAATCAATGAATTTGTAGTAAGAATATGATTAGAAAAATATATTATAAATAACTAGAGTTACAATATTATAGTCTTTTCTTTCCCTGTGCGCTCATGCATCCACCTACACATACACATATATACGCACACTATTACAGAAATATTGGGTAGTGAAAGAATGTGAATATCAGAGTAGTGAACATTTATTCTAAGGACAAAACAGTTCCACATAATTTAAGAATTCTGTACCTTTATGTTTATATGTTGTTTTAACTAAGCATAGACTTCATAAGGTTATGGCGTCCCTAGTGATGTCTTTACCATTTGTAGAATTTCTCCAAAGCCAAAATTGGATATCAATATATGTATTTCCCGAAAAATACCCTTTGTTTGTGACTTGTGTGGTTTTTCCACTGAAGATTTTTTAATATAAAATGTTTTTGTATTCAAATTTTAAAACATTAAGAAAATAGTTTCTGGAGTTTGTATCATTCATAAAAGGATTCCACATCTTTAGAATTCAAAAAATAAAAACTTCCCATATTTTAATCCATAAATTTATGGTTTTGTTGTTATGTTTAAATCATTAAAATGCCTAGAATTTTGAGTAATGAGAAAGAGATCTGATTTTCTTTTAAGGTGGACATCCAGTACACGTAACACCATATGTTTTTCTTGAGTGATATGAATTTCATCTTTATCATAAACAGTTGTATTCATTGAAGTATATTATTAAAGTTCATTATGTTCCATTGATCTAGTCCACACTAAGTGTTTGTAATTATTATATCTTATTACATCTTTTTGCCCCAGATTTTTTTTTGCAAATTTTATTTGTTCATTTTTAAATATTTATTTTAGAATAGCTAAAATGGTGCCATAATAATGGTCATTTTTAATTGACTTTTATTACTTGTGTAGATTAATTACAGGGAATCATTTATATTATAATTTAGTCTACTACATAAGATAAAATAGATGTTCTACTTGTTCAAATTTTTTAAATGTTTCTAGTAAAATTATAAAGTTTCTTTGTAAAAAAATTATATTTTTTTGTTGAATTTATATCAAGGCATTTCATATTTTTGCTGTTGTTATGAACTTAATCTTTTCATCTATCGTGTTTCTTCCCCAAACTTTATTAAGGTGTAATTGACAAACAAAGTTGTATATATGTAAGATGCACAACACTATCATTGGATGTACATATACATTGTGAAATGAAACAAGTTTATTAACTCATTCATCAACTCACAGTTACCATTTTGTTTGTGTGTGTGTGAAAACTTAAGATTTATTCTCTTATCAAATTTCAAGTATACAATAGCATATTGTTGACTAGTGTCCATGTTGTATACATTAGATCCACAGAACTTACTCACATTATAACTGAAATTTTTATCCTATGACCAACATCTTTCCATTTCCCTCATCCTCCAGCTCTCTGTCACCACCATTCTACTCTGTGCTTCTATGAATTCAACTTTTTTAGATCCCAAATATAAATAAACATATACAGTTTTTGTCTTTCTCTGTCTAGCTTACCTCACTTAGCACAATGCCCTCTAATTTCATCCATGTTGTCTCAAATGGCAGAATTTTCTTTTTTATGGCTGAATAATATTCATATAAATATGAATCATATTCATATAAATATGTATAGATGTACATATATAATGTCCTTTATCCATCATATTCCTAACTGCTGGTTTTTTATAGGAAGATTATTGATTTTTAAAATTAAGTTTATTAACCTTATTGAAGTCTCTCTTTTTTTTCCAATTTCTCAGTTGTTTCTACTGATTTTTTGAAGTACTTGTGATTATCTGAATAATATTAATAATAATAAGTTTTACCTCTACCTTTCCATTTATATGTCATTTACTTCCCTCATCTAATTGCTAGATCTAGTACTTCCAAATATCGTTTTTGTTTATAGTAAGATGGTGACAGTGGACATCCATGCTTTCTAACATTTAATTAAATATTGAACTGCAACTATATGCAAAGTACATGTTAGACACTTTAAAGAGAGTCAGAGGTGGCCTTATGATATTTGGATTGTGTTATTAGAAAATGTATTACATACAAGGAAAGTTATAAGTCAATAACTCTAATTTGAGATAATGCTAGATGAGATAATGATGAAATAATCAAAGTTTAGATAAAACAGATATATTTTCCACATAGATTTACTATATTTATATAGCACTAGTGCAATGTGTTATTAAGCCCTTAAAGGTTTAAGGGGTCATACTGATCAAAGGTTTGAAGGTGGAATTGTTCATACGCAGAGTAGGGCAGTTGTTTATGATGATGAATAGATTGGTGAACTCCAGATTGATATTTATCATGGATACATCAATTCATAATAGTTACATACTAGGGACCATCTTCCTCTGTATGCATAGGTTTTACTTTATAACTTGATCTTATAACTTGGGTTGTTCTTATGTAGGCTTTTCTTGATTAATAATATTTATTCACTTATTTGTTCTTCTTTTCTCTCTTTTTTCCCCTCTTTTATTTCTGATGAAGGAAGTCTATGAATCTAGAAAAAAACAACAACACCCTTCAGATCTATGTTACTCCTAGAGGAAGGAGCTACAACTTTAGAAAGAAGACCTTTTGAAACAGGAACAAGAAAATCTCATACAAGAAACTCTTCAGTTGAAAAAAAAAGAGATTAGTTCATTGAGTGAAGTAAGCATGCTTAAAGTCATTGTACATTCATATATAATAGACTGGTGAGGGTGGGAAACGGGAGATGTAGTGACTTGAGACCTGTATTACTCAAAGTGGAGTGAAACAGATGTAGTAGAAGACAAGAGATTTTGGAGTTCAAATCTCAGCATTGTCACTGACCAGTTGATCGACCAAAGTCAAGTTGTTCAATTTCCACATGTACTCCATTTCTTGCATAAGTAAGGGAACAGCCATAACCCATCTTTCCTTTAAGGTTAAAGGGACAATCAAGAATGTGTATATTAAGTACTTTACAAATAAATCGCAAAAATGTAACCACAGCAACAGACATTCTGAGTTACAACACATGTTGGTCTTTATCTATGGCCAACTGCCATTTAGAAAGAGCTTTATTTTTAAAAGCTATGATTTTTTTAAAAGGACATATGGGAACTCAATGCATTCTTCAACAAATAAAAAGCCAAACATCTGGTGTACCAAATGGAGAGAGAGAAGAAAATGGGCTATTTAGGGACGCCATCTTTTAACAGTGCAGGTGTATATTGATAATCATTTGGCTAGAAAAATGCTCTGCTAAGCCTGACTCCAGATTTCTGCTTTGAAGGAATTGTAGGTAATTGAGAATAGGCTTATAAAGGCTTTGCTCTCCATTCCTAATTATGACATAAACTTTCTACATACCAGGCTGTTTTACATTTATAGTCCTGCATTTGTAATCTGAGAAGTGTTAAATCTGCTTCGCTTTACAAGCACTTGATCCATCATAAGTTAAAGGTTGCATTGGGAAGGTGATGAAATGCCACATAACATGGGTCCGTAAAGAGACGACGGAGTTCTTCTTATATGAAAGAGAATAATCAAGAGGAAGCTGATCAAACTGTTGAGCCAAGGAACAAATAAAAGAAAGTTGAAGTTGTGAGATTACCCCATGACAACTTCCTTACATGGTTTTCAGTCACACAGAATATCAAGAAGTAATGTGAGCAAGAAAGGGATGATAGCTCGTCCGTCTCTCATCTATAAAGTCATAGAATAATGTATTACCATTCTTTTACAAATTTCAGATTTACCAAGGAATTTGACAAGGTGTTACTTTTCAAACTTTATTGACTAATTAACAGGAAGTATTTGTCTTATAATTAAATGTAAAAAAATACACTTACATCAGTATTCAATACAATGTGTATCAAGGAATTAAAAGATATTAACCTGTTATCCCCCAAAAAACTATGTGATAAAAATTGTTTAGGAAATGCTAGGAATTTCTTGATAGTAAAAATTCTATGGATCTTTACTATATCAATGTGCATAATGGATCTACAAGAGAAGAGAAATCTTATGCTATATTTCCTGGAGGTATTTTATAGCAATCACATAAGGGGACAAAGACTCTGAGGCTGTCTAGCTCCGAGATTTCTACATTTTTATGAATTTATTAAAAAACCCATTGAGGTGCACACTCTATGGAGAACCACATTAGCAGCTGTAGATAAACACAAAGAAACATTAAGTCATTGTCCTCAAAGAACTGGCAATCTATGGAGAAAAATAGGTGACTAGAAAGTAATCATTTAGAAGGCATTGTTTTTTTGTATTTTTTAAAAAATCCCTGCTCTGTTCCCAAATATTAGATTAGAGTATGTTACATAGTAGACACTTTGTAAATACGTATTGAATGAATGGATGATGGCGAGGTTGTGAAAAGTCTAGAATGCTAAGTGAATGTGCTTAGACTCGACTGTTCATTCTGCAGTAAATAAGAAGGGACTTAAGGTACGTGAGTAGGGAATATTGAGTTATCTCCCTTTCTCAGAAAGGATTATACTTAAGTTGCCTTAGATCATTGGCAATGAAGTGTTCAAACTAGATTAACATTCAGCTAATACAATGGTTTAAATAAAGTTTGCATATTTTATTATCCACAATATGTAATTTTAATAAATGTAAGCAAAATTCTCCACACAATGCCGGTTCATTTTTTACACAAAGATAAGGGCTCAGAAAGATGATTTTTTTCTGTTTTTCAAAGACCTTCAAGTGATGAAAATATCTCATCTCTCTCATAAAATGATATTACATAAAATGGGTATATTCAGGGACTTTACCATGAAGTAGAACTGGATTCAAATCTTCACTGTCTCAGTTACTATATCATTTCCCTTTCATTAATTTCATTCACTAAAATGTTTTAATAAACCAATCATCCAGTGAATTCAATCTATTACGCCATATTGTTTTTATGCCATATTGTAAATCTACTTCCTCTTACTGTGCCATCAGTGGAGAAGAAACAGTTTTCATTCTCTGTATTGAAGTATTTTAATGCACATACATTTTTTATATCTTTTCCAGTTCTTTCTTTATATCTTAGTCATAGATTATATTGTTATTTACTCTGTTCATTTGTATTTTTTCTAGCATATTCATATTTTAACATTGACCACCTTCATAAATATTTAGTCTTATACATGGTTGCATGGATTCAAGGTTCACAAAAGGATCCGAATTTACATATAACCATTCAAATTTTAACAATCACAGCTATAACAATGACAAACAAATGTAAAGACAAAAGTGCGATCCATAACAAAAGTAAATTAAGTAAATCATCCATAATGTACCCAGCTATAATGGAAGCACCTATAGGAGGAGTTATTCAGATAAGAAATTATATTTTTAGTGAGATATCCCCAATTTTAATTTGTATCTAACACACCAAGTAAATATGAAAAGCCTGCCACGTGTCCTCTGTAATCTCATACATTTACATTGTCTCAGTTTCACAATAATAACAGAGATAACAACAGATATTTCAACTGTTAAGAGGAAATACAGACCATGCAAAAAGAAAAAGAAAGGGGCTGTTTTGATGTTCAAAATAAATAATACCTAATATTTACTGAATGCTTATTATATACCATATATTCTGTCTTATTCTTTGTATTCATGATTTTATTACAGACTTACAGCAACCCAATCAGGTAGATAGCATTAACCCCATTTTATTATTTCTAAGATCTGGGTCTTGTTAAGTAGCTTGCATGAGATTATTAGTCTAGTTGAACTGAGAGATGAAGCAGGACTGTGTAAGTGCAAACATCTACACTGACATATAATATTTTCCATTATAAAAGTAATTATTTTTCTTGGATTTTGAATAAGAAAGTTTAGAGAAAGATGTGTTGAAATTAGTGTTGAAGAAACAAATACCCAATGAGGCTTTTCTCAATATATCTACTTAGAACTTAATTATTAGCTAAATCCGTAAACTAGGTAATGGATTGTATATGGTCCTAACCGTTGCAGTTACTTATTTTATTTACCATTTCTTTCTGGTGCTTCTTGCTTCTTGTTCTGCTTTCAATTATACCAACCCAAGAAGAAACATTTTCTGTTGTTGTTGTTTATTTTATAAGAAGCTATGGAAGTTGTAATCCAACTGTAAATTTGTTATGGGAGGTCTTCAGCAGCCACCTAAACCAGACTATCATTAGAAAAATCACTTGCAGGGCTTGTTAAACACAGCTTGTTGGGCACCCAACCCCAGTTTCTGACTTGCTAGTTCTGGGATGAGGTCCAGTCCTTTACATTTCTAACAAGTTGCCAAGTGATGCTAATGCTGCTGCTGGTCCAGGGACCACACTGTAAGAACAACTATAAGATTGTCTCAGCTGGTCAGACTCTTGTGCTGTAATATTTTTCAGAAGTGATTCTAGGTGGGATAGCTCCTAATGCACATCAATTTTACGTACTAGATTCTATTTATTACTACAACTTAGAGACATAAACATCTGGGATGGACCTGAGTGGTCCTGAAAGATGTCTACTTTCATGGACTGACAGTGGGGAGCCCTGAAAGAAAACTCACTGCATCACTGTGATGGTGTAAGAAGTCTTGGAAAGTGAGCCTGAGTTTCATACAGGCATAGTGCTTTCAGGAACAGGGTAGCCATTTTTATTAGAATTTATCCCAAATCAGTAACCCAGTGCTTGTGTGCTCTCTGGAGGAGAGGTATTGCACGTGATTATTAAAGAAACCTAGGCATTAATACTACCACATGTTGAGGCTAAAGAAACTTTTTGTGGATCCCTAGCTTAGGGTAGTTTAAAGCAACAGAAATTTATTTGTTCAGAGTCTGTTGCCTCTTCCAGTTCCTGGTGGCTGTCAACATTCCTTGACTTGTGCCTACATCACTCTGATCTCTGCCTCTGTGGTGACATGGCTTCTTACTCTTCCTTTTGGCAAACTTTCCTCTGTTTCACATTTATTAGGACACTTGTCATTGGATTTAGATACTCAGAAAGTCCAGGATAAACCCTCCACTCAAAATTCTTGACTTAATCACATCACTTGCCAAATAGGGTGATATTTCTTCTTTTACTACATGTATAAGGTAATGATATTAGTCAGTCAGGGTTCTCCAGAGAAACTGAACCAGAAGGGTGTGTCCTTTACCTGGGGACATTAATATGGCTAAGATTAGTGGGAGAAACTTCAGCTCTGATGTTCTAGCTGGTCCACAGATTACAATACGTACTCATCCTCTCTTATCTCCATTACCCATTTTACATTCCCCTCATGTTCGGACAGCACCTGTGCTGATGTAGGTGCCTCACCTGCTAGGGTTACCTGAATCTTCATCCATGAGGGGTCTGAGCCGCTGATCACCATGATCTTAGGGCGAAGCAGCTGCATATACCCATTCTCTGTCAAAGTGAGCTAGGGAGTTTCAAGAGTTGAACTAGTAGTGAATTATTTGGGGCCAGCATGTTCTTCTTTGCCACCATTGTGAAACAGCAGATCTACTTCTTCCCAATGAGAGCAAATCACCTCTGCTGGGATGGAGACTCCTTTCCTTTTCCTTTACTGCTGATCTCTTGATGTGGAGATTCTGAAGTGAATAGGAGTCATAGGTTAAAGTTTATGAAACTCTGGCTGTCTCCTAGTGATAGCATTTCCTCTTGGGAAACCAAGGCCTTTAACCTCACAGAACCCAAAATTGCAGGGAATAGAAGTACACATTGCCTAAATGGTTCTTTGAAAGTGAAGGTAAGTAAAGCCAGAAAGTGTGTCCCTTGGTCTATATGTTATATGTGGACCAAACACCTTGTAAGCCCTAACATAATGGGAATGGCTGAATACCTGCAGGCAGGAAAGACAAACTGATACCTGGAATATGTGTCAATTCCAGTCAAGATAAATTTCTATTCTTTTCAGACTGAAAAAAGTCAAATTAATCAGCACAACCAAGTGACTAATAGTAGTTTCCTGGAGGTACTATGAAACATAAGAGCTTCACTAGGAAGCTCGGTCACTCAGAAACAGCACTAACAAGATCAGCTTTGATAAATGGGAGCCCATGCTGTTAGATTCATGTACAGCTTCCATTTATGCCATCATGGTTACCCTAACATGATCAGCACTGGGGTAGCCAGTGACAGAGGATGTCTGATGTCAGTTCGCTGAAATATTTTGTCTCCTAGTTATTTAGTGCCTCTTTCATGTCTCTTGCCCATTGGTGAAAGCTAACATGTGATATAAAGGTCACCACACTTTGACCCTACTTCTCAAAGATTTACACACATGCCTCTAGCTCAGACCTCCTTGTGCTAATTCTTCCAATATTAATACTTCCAAAGTCCCGACCAATCAGTAAAAACATTTACAATATATGCTCATGGGACATTGCAAATATATATATGCATGGACTTACCTTGGGTCACTTCCCTTTCCATGCAAGGGAGATGCCTAGTGAATTGCATGAAGTTTTCCCTCTCAGGAGCATGTGCCTTATCTCTGTCTTTCACAGCTGCTATTAACTGGAGCAATAAAGCAGTGGTAGTCTGTTTTTTTTGTCTTGCCCTCGTATAGCAATTCAACCCATCCTTGAACTAAGTTTAGACTTTTTCCTCTTCTATCAGCTGGTCAATAAGGGACACTCCCAACACCACCACCACTAATGCTAGCCATGGATTTGAAGCGAGAAATAGATGCGGGTTGATCAGTAAAATGGGAAACAGAGAATCCTAATTGTGGAGTTTAATTCTGCCTTCTGCTCTCACTCATGACAATTTTTATATATAAATCTAAAAATTCTATACATTTAAGTATAATGAAGGTATGTGAACACACATAAACACAAAAACAAATACAGCATATTCCAGGAAGTTGAATTCAGAAACTTTTTACAAAACATAAAGAAGATCAACAGGTAACTTTAACAACCTCCTTATTATGATCAATGGGTAGTACAAACTTCATATCGAAATGCAAAAAAAGAAAAATTAATTTATATAATTTTATTTCAGTTCCCTAAAAGGAGACATTTAGTATATAAATAAGAATATTTCATACTCAGTTATTATCAGCATAGCAAAGATATTTGAAGAGATCTCATGAAATGCAATTGAACAATGCATCATCTCTGGACAATAATTTCACTTAATCAGTAGTCAATCAGGCTTTGATATATAAAAACTATTCACCTTTTTAGAAAATAAAAAACCTATGTTTTCCATATTTTAATAGTTTTTCCCTTAAAAGAGAAATATTGGCTTTTTTATTTCTTTTCCTATTTACATAGGGAACATCTATTTTAGAGAGAACTATATAGACTCTAGTGTTTTTTGCATACCAGTGTCATGGCAGTTGTGTATTTTGGTCCCCTGACTTGCTCCGTCATCATCACAACTTGAAAATTCTTCACCATTTTGGCCTCAGTGTTTCTCTTCTCCATCCCCAATAACCCCAGGTCGTGGGTAGTCATTGTGCTTGATGACACGTTTTTATTTTATTTGATGACAAATTTTTGTGTCAGGGACATGCTAACCTGGGTATCAGTTTCTAATCCAAGTATGGGAAAAGAGCCAAGAAGACATCTCACCAGGAAGAGAGAGGAGTACGTCCACTCCAAAAATATTTAGTTATTATCTCAAACAGTGACATATCGGGGAAATGGACATGGTGGGGATGAGGTTTGTCTGGGTTTGTCTTTTTTTTTTTTTTTTTTTTTAAGAAACAAAATCACATATTCTTTTAACAACACAGAAAAAAATTAATTTAAAAATCGAATCACTAATTAAAATTAAAAATTTTAAACTTTTTTTTAATTAAAGTTTATTGGGGTGACAATTGCTAGTAAAGTTACACATAAACTTATTTTTTCAATGAGAGTTGACATGCAATGTTATATTAGTTTCAGGTATAAAACATACGTAGTGATTAGACATTTACATACCTTACGAAGTGATCATCACAGTAAGTCTAGTACCCATGTGGCATAATACGTAATTATTACAATATTATTGACTATATTCCCTATGCTATAATTTACATCCCTCTGACTATTTTTATAATTTGTAATTTGTGCTTTTTAATCCCTTTCATCTTTTGCACATCACCTCACCCTCCTCCCATCTGACAACTATACATCTTCTCTGTATCTATGAGTTTGTTTCTGTTTGTTCATTTATTTTGTTTTATAGATTCCACATATAAGTGAAATCATATAGTAATCATTTATTAAAAATAATGAAAATAATCTTGCATTTACAATGTTTTAGACTATTGTAAGCATACTATGTAAAGGACAGTGAATTTTGCTATTGTGTGCTACTTTTTTCCTAATCTACCAAAGGAAGAGGAGCACTTAGATTATAGGTACTCTAAATATTTGGAATTGGTGAATAAAATCATGGATAGTTTGAATGAAGTGCATCACGCATGTGAGAAACTCTGCACATTTCCATGACCCAGGCTAATACGAGGTGTGGTCAAACAATACGGTTTAAATGTTTAAATTAAAAAAAAACATGTATATTACAGTAAAAGACACATTGCCATTAATCTCCCTCAAAATACTCGCCATCGCTGCATACACACTGATCCCATTGTTCTTGCCACTTTCTGAAGCAGTTCTAGAAGTCTTCTTTTGTGAGTGTCTTTAGTTGCACTGTCGTGGCTGCCTCGATGTCTTGAATTGATTCAAAACATTTACCTTTCATGGTCAGTTTGACTTTCGGTAAGAACCAGAAGTCACACAGTGCCAGATCTGGTGAATAAGGTGGATAAGGACACAATATAATGTTTTTATTTGACAGAAGTTGCCGTACCAGAAGCGATGTGTGACGTGGAGGCTTTCTGCTGTGATCACAAAATAAGGTGAATGCTGCTGCCAAGAGCTATCCAACAGAAAGGCAGGGATCTTCAACATGGAGGAGCAGAGAGTCAAACCTTAGTAACAGCGTGTGACAAGTTTCAACTTGTTTGGGGCAGTCAGTCAGGTGTGAGCTACAGTTGAGAGAAGGTATGTTTTACCTTCTCTCAACTGTAGCTTAAAGTGTGCCTTAAATCATCCTCCATCATGACAAAGCTCTGTCACACATCGCTTCTGGTATACGGCAATTTCTGTCAAATAAAAACATTATGTTGTGTCCTCATCCACCTTATTCACTGGATCTGGCACCATGTGACTTCTGGCTCTTCCCCAAAGTCTAAATGATTTAGGACATTGAGGCATCCACGACAGCACAACTAAAGACACTCATGAAAGAGGACTTCCAGAACTGCCTCAGAAAGTGGCAACAATAATGGGATAAGTGTGTTTGAAGGAAGGGGGAGTATTTTGAGGGGGGTTCATAGCAATATGTCTGCTACTGCAATATTTTTTTTTTGTTTAAACATTCACCATATTTTGTGATCACACCTCATTAATATATGGTCTATTTTGCTGCTCTGTGTCGGGAAGAAAGATATACTATATTTAATTACAGTAATTATTTAACAGTTACATATATTACTGACTTTCTCCTAAACTTACAAGGCATCCTAACAGTAATTAGATTTATTGTAGCACTTTTCCTCCTATGTCATTGCACTTAATATTTCCACCTTCAGAAATGCATCCAACACAGCCCTCCAGACTGATAAGAACCTTTCAGCATTGGACTCCAATTTCTTCTATCACCTCCTAGATGAACTGTTTCCATAATCTATTGCTTTGAACATAATTTTATTGCCATAATTGTTATTCTTTATTGTGATTTTAAAATTTTTTATTCTTCCTTTTAATATATTGATGATAGGGATTTTTGTCCTATCCCCGACTATATAGCATATTTTTAATTAGAGCATAACACCTAGTACAAAACAAAGGTTTATTGAAATGGGGTGGGGAGAGGAGAGAAGAAAGGGAGAAAGAGACGGAATGAAAATAAGGAGGAAAGGAAGGAAGATAGAGAAGAATGAAAAAAAAACCAAGAAGGATATATATTCTCAGCACAATGCCAGGAAGTAGCATTATATTTTTTTATATATGGAAATATTGAAAATCCACTTATTAACATATATGTAAGTGGGGATTCTTTAAACATTCCTTAGTGAAATTTTGGTGGTAGATAAGAATGTGACTTTGTATAGAATGATTGAGTATTGATGTTAAAGGAGTGGCCTTGATGATAGCAATCTTGTTTTCCTGTTGAGAAATTTAAGTTTCACAGATTTTAATGACTGACCTCAAGTCATACAACTTGTTTGGGGCAAAGCTGAGACTTTTGGTTTTTAGCACAATTCTCATCACATAGAAGTCTTGAAATACTTCTCGCCTCACTCTCAGTTATTTTCCCTTTAACAATCCCTAAATTGATAGCTTATTTGAAATGCATTTTGGTGTATGAAATCTGACTCTCTCTTGTTGGAAGGAGCTACTAATACTATTCTCCCACCAATTGAAATCAAAGATGCAATGTTGTGTTGTATTTACTTGAAAAATGGTAAGGAAATTTGTGTATTCTCATTAAAATCCTTCTGGTATTTAGTGGGAAGAAATGCATCTTCAATATTGTATTTTATAATTTGATACATGCTTTAAAGGAGAAGATAGTTCAAATCATTTGGCTATTTATTTATATTTTTGGAACAACTTAAATATAGAATCTATGATCTTGAAACATACAAGTAGATGAAAAAGGAAAGGACTGGTTGGTTGAATTTTAAAGCCATTCAAGTTCTGATACCAGAACAATGGTGGCAGGTTTTGGGGGGTGAAGAGGGTTACATGCATTAAGTACTCAAGGGGTCTTAGGGTAACGGATAACTAGGAGAGCAGGAATTGTGCAGAGGAAAAATGGAGCATTTCAGAAAGAATGGCAAATTATGCTTGATTTCACTGCTTAACATTTATAAAATTTTTCTATATTCCTTTTTATTTTTATCTTCTTTTTCTTCTTCTTTCTTTTTTTAAGGGCCTCCATCAACCATGGAATCTTCTACCAGAGAAGGAACACAGGTGATTGAAGACCAATGGCAGGGAGGGCAATAGTGCGCACTGATCTTGTGTAAAGTGAGAAAATGCAGTTTAAAGATAAACTTATCTATAACATCTCAAGCTTCAAATTATGCTTATAAGTCCCTAAATGAAAGGGGGCATGGGGAACCACATGCATTTAGAAACTGCTGAGCACACAATATCCATGTGCTTCTATTACTTTACTTTCATCTCTTTTTCATATTATTTTAAAATGAAATTCTGACAGGTTTTTTATCTCTCTTTGCCTCGATTTACTTACTCAATATAATTTATTCATTCAAAAAATAGATATTGAATAATTTGCAATCTGATTGACATATGGTTGGGGGAAGAACATGAAACAAGAATTTCAGCATCAGAATAATAAGCTGAAAACGAAACGGGATTATTTTTCAGGGACAGTGCAACATCAGTAGATAGAGACTGCCCAGAAGTAAACATTTACAAGGTATGTTACACCTGGTAAAACACAGATAAATATAAGTTTAACTAAATCTATAATGTGCTAATATAAATTTAAATAATAATTCATAATATTCAAATTTATTGAGTGGAATATAACTAACTGTGTGTGTGTGTTTGTGTGTGTGTTCTTAGTGGCATAAAGATGACACTGTAGTAGATTTTGTGGTCTTGTATATATTACATATTCATTTTATTTACTTGACAAAAATCACAAAGTCACACCAATAAAACATTATAATGTTTGAATTCTTAAGAGGGCAATATAAAGTCAATTGTGACTAAGGGACTTTGACAGGCATTTACAAATTCTGTAAAATGCCTGTCCCTATTCTAGATTCAGAAATCTGAAGCAATTATTAATATTTCATGCATTGGATTAAATTTTAAAAAGTGTTCTATGTTTAATAACACACATTCTAGAACTTCAATACAATTCTAGATGCTCTGCTCACAATTGCCTTCAATGACTATCCACCTATTATTTATTACCTATGACAATATTTCTAAAATAATTGGCAAGGTTTAAAATGATCATTGATTACTTTGCATTAATTTCTTACAGTGATAAATTTTAAAAAATCCATCACATAGACATATATTGAAAATCACCGACAGGCAAATTTTGGAAAATATACTTAAAACAACACACCCAGATGAACATTGAGGAAATGTTAGCCTTATGAATGTGTTTGTGTATGTTCAGTTGTGTGCTAAGTGCACAATTAATCTCAGAAGATTAAATTCTTTATATACTTGATCTCATTGAATCTTCATTCTAAAGTATAAATTCAGTATTATTTCTATAGTACACACAGAACAGACGTAAACTAAAGCAACAAAAGTATGTCTAAGAAAGACAACCTTGGGAAAAGCCCCTCTGTGAGGTGTCTCTGACTCTAACAATAATAATTTTATCATGGGAAGTAAATTGTTCTGCTGTTGCCTATTCTTTGTAAGTGAGGTATACAAGCTTTTTTTTTTTTTGTCTCTTCTGAAAATATGAAATTCTAAAGAAGAAAGCAGTATGTCTTCAAATTACTCCTAATAAGTCCTTTTAGTCCTCCTTTTTCAGAAATGTTTTTTTAATTGCACATCTTTCTATAAATAGGAAAATTTTCCTCTTTGTTTTCTGAATAAGTGAAACAAATTTTGGGCCCCTCATTTTAATCTGAGGATGGTATCTTAGTCCATTCAGGCTGCTATGACAAAATACCACTGACTGGTGGCTTATAAACAACAGAAAATGTATTGTTCACAGGGCTGGAGGCTGAAAATTCAAGATCGGGGTGCCAACCTGGTTAGGGGAGGGCTCATCTCTGGGCCAAAGAGTTTTCATTGTATAGTCAATTGGCAGAGGGGTTAGGGATCATTCTGAAGTCTCTTTTAAAAGGGCACTAAGCCTACTCATGAGTGTGCTGCCCGCATGGAACTAAGCACCTCCCAAAGTCTCCACCTTCTATATCATCACATCAGGCATTAGGATTTCAATATCTGCATTTTGGGGGGGTCACAAGCATTCAGACCATAGCAGGAATGCCTACAAGGTTATGCTGAGTAGGCAAGGTTATGCTGAGAGACTCAGATGCTGAGTCTTGCTTATTCTACTTTCCTAGATCACTCATACACTTGAATATTTCTGCATTTAGAAAAAGTAGAGCACTGTATACATAATCCTTTGACATTATTGGATATCAAATTTTGTAAGGAGAGCTGTAACCTTGGCTGATTTCTGTTTCCTAAAGGCCAGTGATTTTCACCTCGTGTGATAAAAATTCATAGCTGATGAGAACGGTGAGATATACTCTTTTTTAAAAGGCAAATTGAAATAGTCAAACTGCTGCTAGAAAGTAAAAATTTCATTAAATCTGCTCTTCATAAAATGAGTTTTTGTTTTACATATTTTAAGAAGGTAGTTTCAGGAGGGTAACAGATGAGAAATTTTCTTTTAAACTTTTTTTCCAAATGAATACAATTCTTTGATATTACAGATAAGACACAAGTCTTTATGTTGCATGGTATAAAATTTTATTAACAGCAGTTTAATGCTACAATCAACACACAGAAAATGTTGAGTGAGGCTTCTAGGAAATCTTTATGCCCTGTCTTTAGACATACATTCCAAATCTGAGACTTGGCACAATGCTGAGGTTCCATATGAAAATTTAGCAATGTGTGGTGACATTGGCATTTGAATGCTTAGCGTTAGTGAGGATATAGTTATAGCAAGAGACTTGTGATAGCTCGGCAAACCTCTGCAGATCATTGAGCCATGCAGTTATCATGTTAGACAAATCTTTCAAAATGTGGGATCCCAGAGCAAAATTTTATTAATAATAGGATAGCTGAAACAAATGAATAATGTTTTAACAATGCAATATAAGGCCTTAATCCATACTAGAGGAATAATTAGGGCAATATTTGAGATCCTCACTTTTTCTTCTTCTATGGCTTTTTATTAATTTATTCTTTTCTGCCTTTGTTCATTCAATAAACATTTCTTGATTGTGACAGATGAATATATATATATTGGTAAATATAACCCCACAGTTCATGTGTTTTGGGAGTTTATGGTAATTTAGGGGTTACCATAATGAACGTGAAGCTCTGAACATGAAATTTCAGTCCATGGGGAGAGAAGCACTTCAGAGATTAACATCTTTCCTACTATTCCAAAAATCATAACACATGACAATTCCTCTAAATTCCTCTAGACAAATGCTTCAAATGTTTAATTTGTTTAAAAAAGGAAAGTTTAGAAGTAAACAATGTGAAAAGAGGTTAGAACTTATGGTTTCCCCAGAAATTAATACAGTGCTCAAAGAACCATGCTAAAGATTGAGTTCAAAGGGCAACAGAGCCAACTTGAAACAGCTCTAAATAATTAAATCTAGATGACTTGAACATCAAAATAAATTATGATAAAAATAGATTATAACTCATTAAAGAGAATAAACCCTCTATCTCACATAAATAAAATTAAATAAATGCATAAATAAATCAGTAAAGAGAAGGAAAATCAATTCCCTAAGTAAAATGCTGACTAATAAATATATAATATGTGTTTAAAAATCATCACTAAGTAATAAAACTGTGGTGAAAATTTGATAAGGAACAAGATACTTACATAGATTCATAGCAGCTCCAAATAACTTTCTTATTAATCATAGAGGGAAAATGAACTCTATAATGTAGAAACCTAGTGGACACTGTATTAATCCCATCTTCAAACATTGTATGGTTTATATTGGGACAAACTGAGAGTGTGCACTTTTTAGTAAACTGAACTGAGAAGAAAATAAGATCATCTCTGTGATATTATTACCAAAAACGCATAATCTGAATTGAATTATGAAGAAATATTAGGAAAATACAAATTGAGGGATATTTTACAAAGTAAACAAAAAACACAAAGACAGAGAAAACACTCCAGATTAAATATGATTACAGAGACGTTATTAAACTAAATGCAATTTATAATCATGGCTTTGATCTTGAACTGGTTAAAAAAAAAGTAGCTGTAAAGGACATTATTGGAATGACTGATAACATTTGAATATGAACTGTAAATTAGACAAAAGTAATTTATCATTGTTAAGTTTCCTAATATTGATAACTATACTATGGTTATGTCAGAGAATGTTCTTTAATCTTAAGAAATACAGACTGAAGAATTTATGGGTAAAGAGACTTAACTGTTTTCAATTTACTCTTACATGATTCAGAAAAATAAGTATCTATGTATCTATCTGTCTGTCTGTCTGTCTGTTTGTCTATGTATCTATCTCTATCATCTCTCATCCATTATGTATCTAGAGAGATTAGAAGAGTGAGAGCGAATGATGAAGAAAATGTAAGTAAATAGTAATAGTGAATGGTAAAATAATGTCAAACTTCCTTTATAGATTCTTGAAACTTTTCTGTAAGTTTGAAATTATGTCAAAACAGAAAGCTGTGTAAACAATATACAGTTACTTCAACTGTCTGAAGAATGCAGGTGGCATTCTTTCCTCCAAGTAGTAACAATTATTTCCTTGTTTTTTTAAGCCAGTGTTCTTTTCTCATGAGTTGGAATAGAGAAATTTGCATTTCTTTCAACCTGAACATCAAATATATTTCTTATTTTTATCTATGGGTAAATATACCATTTAATTAAGGGCTTATTTGCCATATCCATATCTTATTATATGTGCTAACTAAATCCCATCACCTTTACTAATAGCACACATGCAAACACTACAATTCAAGTTCTAGACATATTTTTAATTGGATTTTTGAAAACAAACACAAAAATTACCTAGAAAGTTTTATAAAAGTAAATAAATATGAGAATTCCTTGAATAATAAATATAAACCAATAAATGTGAAAAATAGATGAAACTGCCAATTTTCTAGTAAAAAATAAATATTTAAAAATGACCACAGAAATGTAGAACAATAGAATAATGGACCTGGCTGGTTTGCTAGAATTTGTGAAAAATTCAAGGAAGAGATAAAATTCAAGGAATAGATAATCTATAACTTATGCATACTGTTCCAGAGAGTGGGGGAAAAGAAAAACTTGGTACCCTCTAAAGCATTAGCCAATATAGGCTCAGTATCAAACCTAGCTAAGGGCATTATAAGAAATGCAGTCACTAACTCATTTTATAAACACAGATACATAGACAAAATTAACAACATAGATAAAATAATTATAAAGTAAATTTGAGGTATTAGAAATGTTTTAGTTCTTGATCTCTTAATTGGATAATGATTAAATGCATGTACACATACCTAAAAATGCATCCATTTGTATACTTAAGATCTGTGCAATTTATGCATTTACCAATATGCAGCATTATAACTCAATAAAAAAGTCTTTAAATACTAGTGTGGATAGAGTGAGAGTTATAACACCTTTTCTTCTGTAAACACTTAATTTTATGATGTTTTAATATACATTATCTCATTTTAACTGTTTCATGGGATTTAAAAAAGGTTTATTGCAAGTGGGAAGGTTCAGGATGGTGAATTAAGTAAATATATCTGCTACCTCCCAAGACCACATCAAAATTACAACTAAAGTATAGAACAATCAACCTCAAGAATCAACTGAAGACTAACCGAACAGAACCCTATGAATAAGGATATAAACAGGCCACACTGAGACTTGTAGGAACTCTCCCCAAATCCACAGATAATGGTTGAAAACCTGGAAGGACATCTGGGTGGTGGAGGATCCCCTTTGAAGAGGGAAGGGACCCCACCCCCAGATCAGGCTCCCCAGCCAGGGGTCCTGTACTGGGAAGAGAAGTGTTCACAACATCTGGCAGTGAAAATCAGCAACGTCACTGTCCATCCATCCCAGTGAGATGGAAGGTGGCTGTAAATAAATGACCTCTTAGAAGGCCCACACAGAGACTCATTTGCTTGCAAACACTTAGCTGGGCTCTGGTGGAAGGACAGCAACTTAAGAGACACCAAAGACATACAGGAAAAGACTGAGTTGTGCGGCTTCGCAGTGAGGACTGGAGGGGCACTGTCCTTGTGTGGAGATTGCCTCAGATATAGGCCTTCCCACAAAGGGCCAAATCTGAGACCACATTGGTCTCGTATAATCCACACATGCACACCACCTTAGTGATGCCTTGGGTCCCCACCTTGCCCAGCTACTGCTTCATTGCCAGGGGTACTCTTGGCTCCTGCCCCTACCCCACAAACTGGGGAAGACTTTTACAGAAACAGATGGCCTACAATGGCCTGGTGAACTTTTTATGGTGGGCAGTCAACCATAACTTGTGCTGCATCTTCTCTTGGATGGCCCTTGGGGATTAGAGGGCCTGAGGAGAGTGGTGGCTGGCCACGGTGTTCTCGGAGTGTTTTGTGGTCATGGGCCCACCACTAGTGCAAGAACTTAATCTGCATTAACTTTATAAAAATCACCAGCCACGCCTCCTGACTCCCTGGGACCCTGCCCCACTAAGTGGTGCTGCATCACTGGGGACACTTTCAACACCAGGTCAACCAGCTTGGCCCACACACCTAAGGAGGCTCTTTCAATGGTTGAGCTTATGGGCAGCTGGCAGGTGACAACAAGCCTAGGGGTACCTTGGGCCTTTTGTTAGGCTGCCTCAGGCCCGATACTAGTTCAGAGTGAGGCCACCCCCACATGCCTCCAGGTCCAGCACAGGCAGCAGCCAACCACATATAGTTTTGTAACTTCTACCAGGTAGCACCAGGCCTGTCACAAGCAAGCCTGAAAAGTGCCTGCATGGGAGCCCTTCCCAAGAGACACCAAAAACAACACACCCAGAAGCCAGCTTCAGACAACCCCAGAGCATTACCTGGTTTATCCCCACAGGCAGCACACCCAAAGGGTGGTCTCAATAGGCACAAGAGCTCACTGGGGTGAATTCCCCTCTGAGGAGTCAGCCCCCACACAATAGCTCATACACTACGGGTGTAAATAAAACTACCAGCAAGTCAGCCTGGGAGTCAATCTCACCCACTGAAATTCCAAAAGCAATCAACTAGCAGAGAATACACACAACACATGCAAGGGACACTCCTGGATCACACACACTGGTGATTAGGGAAACTGCACAACTGAACCACACAGGACACATGCTACATAAGGCCTACTGGAAAAGACTGAGAGACAGAAAATTTACCTAATACATAGAAGCAAATAGAGAGAGGCTGCCAAAATGAGGAAGTATAGAAACATGTCCCAAATAAAGGAAAAGAAGAAATCTCAGAAAAATAACTAAATAAAATGAAGGCAACCAATCTACCAGGGACAAAGTTTAAAACACTGGTTATAAGAATGTTTTAGGAAACTTAGTGAGAACTTCAACAAAGAGATAGTAAGTAAGAAGAAAGACAAAGAAAAAATTAAAAAGAACCAGTCAGAAAGAAAGAGTACAATAACTGAAATGAAGAATACACTAGAAGGAATCAACAGCAGATTAGATAAAGCAAAGGATTGAATCGACAATTTAGAAGACAAAATAGCAGAAAATACAGAATCAGAACTACAAAAAGAAAAGAAAAGTTCAAAATGAAAATAGTTTAAGGGACCTTTGGGACAACAGCAAGCATAACAGCATTCTCATCATAGGAGTATCAAAGACTAAGAGAGGGAGCTAGGAATTGAGAACCTATTTGAAGAAATAATGACTGAAAACTTCCCCAACCTGGCAAAGGAAATAGACATACAAGCCCAAGAAGTGCAGAGAGTTCCAAACAAGATAAATTCAAACAGGACCACACCAAAACATATTATAATTAAAATGGCAAGTATTAAAAAGAGAATCCTAAAGGCAACATAAAAAGACAATTAATTACTTACAAGGGAGCCCCCTTAAGGTTGTCAGCTGATTACTCAACAGAAACTTTGCAGGCCAGGAGGGAGTGGCAGGAAATATTCAAAATGGTTTTTTAAATAAATGGTCTACAACTAAGACTACTCTACCAAGCAAAGCTATCATTTAAAAATGAAGGGGAGATAAAGAGCTTCCCAGACAAGAAAAAGCTAAAGGAATTCATTATCACCAAACCAGTATTAAAATGAATGTTAAAAGGACTTCTTTATACAGAAAGGGAGAAAAAAACAACAAACAAAAGAAGATAAAAAATATGAATAAAAAATAGCAATAATTAGGTATCTATCAATAATCACTTTAAATATAAATGGATTAAGTGCTCCAATCAAAAGACACAGGGTAACTGAATGGATAAGAAAATAAGACCCATGCATATGCTGTCTACAACAGACCCACCTCAGATTGAAAGAGACACATAGACTGAAAGTAAAAGGGATAGAAAAGATATTTTATGCAAAGGGAAATGAGAAGAAAGCTGGGGTAATAATACATATATTGGACAAAATATACTTTAAAACAAAGACTGTAATAAGAAATTAAACAAAAGACATTACGTAATGATAAAAGGATAAATCCAACAGATGGACCTAAACCTAGTAAAAATCTATGCATCTAACATAGGCGCACCTAAATATATAGAAGAAATATTGACCAACATAAATGCAGAAATTAAAAGTGATACGATCATAGTAGGGGACTTTAACACCCCACTGATACCAATGGACAGATCTTCCAGACAGAAAATCAACAAGGAGACAGTGACCTTACATGACACAATAGACCAGATGAATTTAATTGATATTTTTAGAGCATTTTATCCCAAAGCAGCAGAATATACATTCTTTTCAAGTGCAAATAGAACATTTTCCAAGTTAGACTGCATGCTAGGCCACAGAACAGTTCTCAATAAATTTAAGAAAATTGAAATCATATAAAGTGTCTTCCCTTACCACATGCTATGAAACTAGAAATCAATTACAAGACATAAATTAAATAACACAAAAACATGGTAGTTAAATAACATCCTACTAAATAATAAATTAATCAACAATGCGATCAAGGAAGCAATCAAAAGATAACTTGAGACAAATAGAAATGGAAACACAACAACCCAAAATCTATGAGACACTAAATGGAAAGCAATCCCAAGATGGAAACTCATAGCAATACAGGCCTACCTCTAGAAACAAGAAAAATTCCCCCCAAATAGTCTAACACCTAAGGGAACTTGTAAAAGAATAGCAAACAAAGCCCAAAGTGAGTACAAGGATGAAAATAATAAAAATCAAAGCAGAAATAAATGAGATAGGGGCAAATATATATATATATATATATATATATATATATATATATATATAATTTATATATATTTTTTTTATTATTTATATATATACACATATATATGTATATACATATATATGTATATGTATAAATTATATATATAATTTATATATATTTTTTTATTATTTATATATATACACACATATATATGTATATACATATATATGTATATGTATAAATATATATGTATATACATATATACACACACACATATATACGTATATATATACACATATATACATATGTGTGTATATATATATATATATATATTCAAAGAAACCAAGAGCTCTTTTTTGAAAAGAAACAAAACTGATAAACCTTTAACTAGACTCATCAAGAAAAAAAGAGAGAGAACCCAAATAAATAAAATCAGAAATGAAAGATGAAAAGTGACAATACCACAGAAATACAAAAAAGATTAAGAAGATACTGTGAGCAACTATACACCAACAAATCGGATAATCTGGAGGAAATGGATAAATTCCTAGAAGCATATAATCTTCCAAGGCTGAATTAAGAAGAAACAGAATATCTGAACCAACCAGTTACTACAAATGAAATAGAATCAGTAATCAACAAGCTCCCAACCAACGAAAGTCCTAGAGTAGATGGCTTCACAGGTGAATTGTACCAAACGTTCAAAAAAGAATTAACACCTATTCCTCTTAAAGTATTCCAAAATGTTCAAGAGAAGGGAAGGCTCCAAAGCTCACTTTACAAGGCCACTATCACAATTCCAAAAACAGACAAAGACATTAAAAAAACAAACAAACAAACAAACAAACTATATGCTGATAATAAACACAGATGCAAAAATCTTCAACAAAATATTAGCAAACTGAATTCAGTAATACATTAGAAAGATCATATGCCATGATAAAGTGGGATTCATTCTTATTATGCAAGGTTGTTTCAATATCCACAAATCAATGTGATACACCACATAAACAAAATGAGAAATAAAAGTCATATGGTCATATCAATAGATGCAGAACAAGCATTTGACAAAACTCAGCATCCATTTATTATAAAAACTCTCAGCAAGGTGGGAATACAGGGAACATATCTCAACATAGTAAAGGCCATATATGACAAATCCACAGTTAATATTGTACTAACTGGTAAAGAAAAGATTTTTCCATGACATTTGTTAAAGAATGGTAAAGCGGCTTTTATTGGGCGGAGGGAGAATCATGTTGGGTGTAGGGATCCCACAATGGGATCTTGCAGTGTGACAGAGAAGGGACTCAACTCCGACTCCAACGCGGACAAGTGGAAATTCATAATGAAGGGTCAGGGTGGGGATCAGTGTATGAAAAATAACTAAGAGGAGACATCAGGAGTAAGGGAGATTCTCGTTAGATCTACTCAGAAGAATTGTCGCTGAAGGCAGGGTGATATGATATCCAGTTTAGGGATTTTCACTAAACTGATTTAGCAGGATTCTCGCTCACCTGAATTCTACAAAGACAGAGAGGAAAGCCAACAAGGTCAGACCTAGTTCAGAGAGAGCTCAGAAGAACCCGAGTAAAGTAAGGTCAAGAAGAGTCTTTGTTACAGATAAATATATATGTACACTTACATATATTTAGAGAAGTTTAGAAATAGGTAGCGTTCTGTTTTTGCATACATATGTACATGTACTATTTGGCAGAAAAAGATTGCCAAATATAAAAACACTAAGCTTTGAATATTGGGCATGTAAAAATATTATTATTACCATCAAATACCATTTGTTCAATGCTTATTATGGGCCAAATCTGTTTAGTTCAACAACTACTTTTTGTTTCTAGGCGTTATGTTTGGTGCATGACATCAAACACTTCATAAAAATGTCATAGGCAAATAATTTCAATATCACATGAAGCTATTGCTGCAGATAACTTTCATGAAATGAAATCTTACTTGAGTAATCAAATTTTTTTTTTAAGATTTTATTGGGGAAGGGGAACAGGACCTCATTGGGGAACAATGGTCAAATTGTTGTCCTTTCAATCTTAGTTGTGGAGGGTTCTGTTCGGCTTCAAGTTGTTGTTCTTTCAGTCTTAGTTGTGGAGGGCGCAGCTCAGCTCCAGGTCCAGTTGCCGTTGCTAGTTGCAGGGGGCACAGCCCACCATCCCTTGCGGGAGTCGAACTGGCAACCTTGTGGTTGAGAGGACGTGCTCCAACCAACTGAGCCATCCGGGAGCTCAGCGGCAGCTCAGCTCAAGGTGCCATGTTCAATCTTAGTTGCAGGGGGCACAGCCCACCATCCCTTGCGGGACTTGAGGAATTGAACTGGCAACCTTGTGGTTGAGAGCCCACTGGCCCATGTGGGAATCGAACCGGCAGCCTTTGGAGTTAGGAGCACGGAGCTCTAACCGCCTGAGCCACCGGGCCGGCCTGAGTAATCAATTTTAAAACAGATTAAAGCAAAGATTCCACATTTGAGATGACACTGGACTCAGAATCACATTTTCTTCTCTCTCTCATTGTTACTCACTATGAAACTTTAATGAAATAATAGTTCAGTGTGAGTTTGAGGAACACCATAATATTATCAACTTAATGAAGGTACACGATGCCATTGGAGAACAGGAAAAGAAGGCTTTTGGTTTAAACACAGGTTTCAATGGATGCTATATGGATAAGAAGATGATGCCTGAGTTAGAGGATGAGTAAGAACGACCAGAAGAATAAAGAAGCCAAGAGAAGAGTATGAGAAAAGGTTTGGAGGCTTGAAACAACATATATGGGCAAGAAATGGAAATTAGTAAGAAATTATCAGAGTAATAGGAAGTGGTAAAAGATTAGGGAATAGAGGCAGGTAATTTTGGGATCAGAAATGGTGCTGAACAGAATACTAAATAACTGAATGTGAGCATATAGGTATTGGGACTGTGATGAATTACTGTAGGCAGGGATATGGCTTGATTCAATTTGTATTGTAGATAGGTAGCTCTGGCTATAGCATGAAAATTAATTTAATGGAGGCTAGACAGGAATAGGTGAAATTATTTGAAGATTTAATGAGGTTAAATAACTAATCCAAGGTCATACAGCTAAAAATGGTGGTGGCAATGGAAAAGCAGGAAGTATAGTGGGATAATGAATAACAGATTGATAGTAGTGAGGAATGGATGCATAGATAGTGATGTTAAGTTGTAAATATATTGAATTAGAGGAATCCGATATGTTGGCTATTCATGTCTGGAGCTTAAGGAAAGCATTAGGATGGAGAAAACAGATTAAAGAGTCATCAGTATGCAACACACACTTAGAAATGAAATCATGAACATGGCATGAGCTGGTCCTAGTAAAAAACTATAACACGAAAAGCAGAAGATCAAGCCAGTTTTCTGAGGAATTCCAAGGTTAAAGGAATAAGGTGGATTAGGAAAAGAAGTGGTCAAGAAGCTCAGAGGAGAAGCAGAAGTGAGAACAGACACTGAAGGAAAGGGAAAAAAGAGTCTGGAGAAATGGTTTGAATATACCATTTACAGTTTCCTACTAAATGTTCTTTAGGAAATCTATTCTGCTCCACTGCGTGCTTCTATCCAAAGTTTTCTCACCATAAAATAGGGCCAGGCACTTATTCATATTTTTCTCAGGTGGATTTCTCCATGTAAAACTCAATACTGTACCTGAGGCTACAGATGCTATAACTTACATCCAAATTTTCTAACCCAACCACAAACCTTGGCTCCCTTTAACAGCCAGGAATTCACCTTAATTAGCCACAACAGGTCTTTATCCATGGCAGGGTATCTAGCTCCCATTGTACTAGAATTTCTACTTCAGTCTACTGATAGCTTTCTCACCTATCCCCTATCTTCTCCCTGCGCCTACTTTACAATTGCATAGTGGAATATATAAGTGTAGATCAAATGAAACTGACAGTGGATTACCATGGTTACTGATTAGGAAAATTATTCTATGCAATTTGCACAAAGACATCATATATGTTTTACCTTATTTATCCTAAACTTTCAGTTAGGTCAAACCATATAAAATTGCCATTCTTACAGGTCAAAAGGTTGAACATTAGCAATTTCATGTGTTTTGACCTATTTTATGTTTCTAACTTATTTTTGCCTTTGAAGATAATAGGCAAAGAAGACAAAGTAGGAAATATCAATGTAATTTTTGTTAGCCGGTACTTTTGAACATGCTGCTGATCACAAAGCATGAAATGCTCAAGGTCTTCAATTTATGTATCTGCTTAGAAACCATCAATCCTTTATTGCATAGTAAGGATTGTACAGGTGAGCCAGCTGCTTTTGTGTGTATCAGGAGTTCTGAGGTCTGCATCCACCCCTAAGTCCTAGGTATTTGTCATTAAACTACTCCTGCTGGGCTTAGTGATTGAGAAGAGAAAGTAAACTGCAGTTAAGTGCAAATATCCAGAAAGAGTTAGCTTGTTTGTTTATTCATTCAATTAAAAAACAATTATTCTTTTGTTCATTAGATTAACATTTATATAGTAGCCACCAAACGCCCTTTAGTAATACTGGCTCATGGGTGATTGCAGGGTTTAATCTGAGCAGCGGGGTGCCTTTTTATTATACAGCTTATTATTACCAGATAATTTTTAATAATTTATAGCCACTGGTCACAGAAGTGTCACAAGCTGGGTAGACAAGCCGTGGATGTTCCTTTAGGTACATTCCTTTACATCTATGTGAACCACATGAGAAGGCTCCAGCCTTGGTCCGATTCCCACTTGTTACTGAACTGATGGTCCTGGCCAATTCTGGTACCACCTCCCCACTCCCATTCTCCCAGTATTTGACTTAAGTGCTCATTTTACCATTTTCATCTTTTACACCAGAGGTTTTCAACCTTGCCACTATTGGGATTTGGGCTAATAACTGTGGCATGGTCCCATGCTTCGTAGGATATTTAGCAGCATCCTTGGCCTCTACCAACTAGCTACCAAGAAAAACCCCTCCTTAATCGTGACAATTAACAAAGTCTCCAGATATTGCTAAGTGTCACTTGGAGGAGAGGGGATTATCACCTCCAGTTAAGGACACTGCTTCAGATTTAACAACAGCAGTGTTTACTCATAAAACATGATTCGAGTGTTTTTCTCCACCTACATGACCTAAGGCTACAACAGGAAAATACTTATTCTCATTCAACTTTGATTTGTCTACCTGTCAGGCAAAGCATATGCTAGCCACAAGTAGTCCAGGAGGCTATACACAGGATTGGTACATAATATCTTTACAACACATATACTGTAATGGCTATGAAAGTCTTTATTTTAATATCATTTTATTGGAAGTCAGAGGAGAGTGATCTCATGTCCTGAACCAAATCACATAATGTGGCTGTATTTTTTAGCTGGTATAGGTTAGTGCAGGCTGACCTTGACGTCCCTTCATGAACAAATAAAGTTGCTCCAGTTTGCCAAGTATCAAAGAGTTATCAAGCATGATGAGACTGTCTCTGTAATGGTAGAGAATAGAAGACCCCTTGTTTTCTCCCTTCTTTGTTAATAAAAGCAAAGTTGTACAAATACTAAGCTCTCAAAGTACGAAGCAATAATTTGCTTTGGCAGGCTGGGGCCATAATTCTGTCTCAAAAATTCAGCTCTGCATGGCTTCCCAGGGCTATTTGGACCCCTGAACATGAGCTGAGGTCGACAGGAAGAAGGAGAGATTCAGCTAAGGAGAAGCCTTGACTCCCCTTCCGTTCATCTCTCACAACTAAACTCTATGACATTTTTTTCCTAAGGAAAACAAAATTAATTTGGAGTCTTCCGTAAATCTTGGCATGTAAAATAATGCAACAGAACCCCAATTTTAAGACTGCTGTGATTGCATTCCCTAGTTAAACACCCGAGATGTCAATACTTAATGGTATTCTCTAAGCTCAGCCAGTGAAGGAAATAGGGTTGTTATCTATCAAAGCACATTTTTGTTTCTGACAAGTAAAAAGCAGCATGGGGAATGCAGGAAGGCTGAAATGAAAGCCGAAAAGAAAACTCATATAACATCTGGTGTCCTTTATCCCCTGTTGGCCTTTCATAGTATGATATGATGAGCTTGTTCTGATTTAAAACCTGATGATTTGGTTTGAAAAAACAGGAGGAGGGGGCTAGATGCAGACAGGCTGGCAGCAAATTGGGATACAAAAATCTGCTCAAATAATTGGAAACACGACAGATTTTTTGTAACTGATGCCAGTGGCATCTTAGTTTATCCATCTCTCTCAGTTGAATTTGTAAAGTGCATTATCTTATTGGTTTTAAAGTTTCCATCTCACTTATTTGCTGGGGGAGATGTGAACAAATCAGTCATGATGGATTGCCTAATTTTCTGGGCTGAATAAACCAGTTTTATGAGATTGTTGTTTCCTAGGTTATTAGTTAACAGAAACATTGATCAATTTTTAACCTAAAAAAAAAGGCTTATCAAATTATTGCATTTAAAATGTTTCATTATTGTGATCATAGTATTGGTAATGAATATGCTAATTAAATAATTGAGAAAGGTTTCATAAAGGAGTTTTGCTTTGCTTTATTCTGTTTTCAATCCAAATGCTAAAATTGGCCTGAGCCACAGATGTGAAAAGATTAGTAATTACAAGAAATCATCTTTGATCAAAAAGCCAAAGGAAGGGACAGAGAAAGATCATTTCCTACCTGGAAAATATAGGTCCTATTTAATCCATTGCAAATTTCTTACTCCTTATTTATAAGAGCTGGAAAATAAGGAGAACCAAATACTATAGAGCCATATTTTTAAAATTAAATAAATTGTTTAAGGTTCATTGGCTGTGGAAGTACACTTGGTAATTAACAAGGAGAAGAAATTTTATTTGTTAATCTGAATGTTTGACAAAGGGTTGTTTTCATGAAAGTTCCAAATTTTAATGCTTCAATAAAAGAATTTTTCCTAAACTTCCTTTAAAATATCAAAAATACATGATAATTTATTAATCAAAAATCTACATACCCAAGGAAGAATCCCAAATAGAAAAAAAAAAAATCAGCACCATAATTTTTTTCTCAAAATTGAAGTACAGTCATAAAAATAAAATTATCTGTTATGCTACCTTAAAACAGTTATAATAGTTACACCAAGTGGCTCAGAAATAACATAAATTCAGGCATCATTTTTGACAGAAAAAGTGTTCCTGTTTTTTCCTTTTTTGCTTTCTTTTTTGCCTAATCTTTTTCATGGGTTGCATGTTAGTGAATATAAACTCTTCCCAGTCAGAAGGAAGTAGTTCCTTTATAAAAGGAAAAGAAAAAAGTTTAAAACTTTTATGCAAGTAGACTTTACTGTGAAATGTTATATTTTGTTAGTTCAAAGGTTCCCAAAGTTATAAATTCTTCAGAACTGCCCTGAGGTGCTGGGGATGTAAATTGAATACTTTACAATTTGTAGACTGTTCCTGCAGTAATGTGTATCTCCTCTGTGAGTGAGTGTTTGGGGATTTTTCAATTACTGGAGTCTGAAAACTCAGAGATTCTTTAGGGCAGAAAAAAGATTCTTCTCCAAGTTGAGTCGCTGATGTTCAAATTAGCTGCCAAAAGCACTATAATGATCTGTGTTCCAGATTTCGCTAAACAGGGAAAAATGGCCCATTTTTGTCAGGGGGAAAATAACTTTCTCTAACCACATCCATGAATAACTGCGGGATGGGTTATGTGATAGGTTAAAAAGTGAAATAAATTGTTGATATGTGCCATATACAATAGACCAATGTTATTTCTAAAAGACTCGAATGAGCTTCTTTATACTTTTTTAGAGTGATAGCTTAAGTATGGCCTTTAGGCTTACTGTTAACAGCTTTTTACAAAAAAGTGAATAAAAAAATGATAAAATAGTATATGTGAATTTAAAATTAGGTATACTTCAGAATTATACATATAGTACAGCCAGCTCGAAATATTAAGGTGTCTGAAAATTATAATTTCCAAATTTTCATCTAATTCTCTCAACCTTTTGTTGTTATTATCCATATCTTCCTCCCATCCCCCAATTAATGGAATTGACTGACTTAAGTTTCCATTTCTTTTTCTTATAGTAGAGCTGCTAAGCATTAGTGAAACACAATATTAAAAGTTAGTGTGAAGGAAAAAGTCATAAAAAATGAACAAAGGAATAGTTTAACACTGGTACCTTCCAGCCCTCTTGATAGGAATGAATTGTGGGCAACAGGAATTTGAATTAGAGTAGCATCTATTACGGGATTTTTAACAAGGTTAGGAAGTGTTACCAAGGAGTCATCCTTTTCTCACTAAATGAAGGATCTATTTCAACTAATATGTCTAAAATAATTTATTATCATGCAATTTTAAATTCAAACAAATGGTCCCATGTTTAAAAAAAACAGCTTGTTCTCCTAAGTAGGTCAGTTATTCTTCTTGTGTTATCATTTCATACATGTTTTATGTCTTTTATAAATGTAAACTGATTTTGAAAAAAAAAAGCCACAAATAAAACATTCTTTGACAGAGTTTGAACTATGCTCATGTCAGATGCTCAGGAAAACAATCAGACTGGGCAGATCAGGTTTTATTCTACCAGAAAGGAAGAGAGAATTATTTTAAGGCTTTATTAATAGACTCACAACCTCATTCAACCTTCAATATACTGCACATTTCCAGACCTTGATCTTTTAGGAAAAAGGTGAAACAATAAACCGCGAAAAGATAAGACTAAGATGCAATTAGGCTTATATTTGAATACTAAGTCAAGGAGGAGGAGAAATGAAATAAAACCTTTTTATTTCTAGTTAATAAACATTGGGGAACTACCATGCTTCATGCAACAAAATTCATGTGACAGATACATTCCTAAAAACTCTTCTTTGAAGTCCTTGACTCTGTGGACTATGCACTAAATATGAAAAATAGAACTAAGTAAGAAATAAATGGAGCAATGGGTGAACTAAAAATTCCATCTTGGGAACTTGGGAAGGTTTCCAAGGAGAAAGGGGTAAGTAAGTTGAATGATGAAGAAAGACAAGGCAAAGACGGGCAGGAACTAAAGTCCTTGTAGAAATGCCCACATAACAAAGGTGCACAGGTGTGACATTGCGTAGTATCTATAGGAAACTACTACCTTTCCCTTACTCAGAGGACAAACAAGCTGTGGAGTTGAAAAAAATAAGACTCCTGGAGTAGGCAAGGCCCGTCACACAGAGAATGTTTTAGTCCATACTGATGTTTTTAAAATTTTTGTGCCTTGCATAATCACTGCCTCAGTAAGTTTCAGGTATACACCTTAGTCACAGGATTGTGGTTCTTGAGTGTCCCAGCGTCATGATTTGAGACACTGTCTTTCTACACTGAATTAGTAACTGATGACATTATTCATGGTTTTTTTTTGTTTGTGTTTAAGTCAGATTGGCATTTTGCAACAATCACTTTGGCTTTTTAAGGGCATTCAAATTTTTGAAATCCAGTTTCATAAAAGTCATCTTGCCTAGGGGCTATTTACTGAATAAATGAGAAATCAAATCTCCAGTTTACCAAAAGGCAATTCATCAATTTTCCTGAACCACTTTACCAAATTTTCCAAATATATTCAAGAATATGAAGATGAAACCACCTATGAAACTTAAGTTTCCACAAATTGAGCATTCCTTACAATGAACATTCCAAGAAAAATAGTCCTTAAAATAAATATTTGGAAAATTGAAAAAAGTGGCTGAAATTGTCAAATTATATTTGGACAAATGAAAATTATTAAGCCACATATGCATTTCTCATATTGACCAATAGTCATGTTGTCATGCGGGAGACCCTGCAGGGTCTCTGCTCCCGCTCCCCACACAAGAACGTAGGATATGGTGAGGCCAAAAAGGAACAACCACGGAGCCATAGGTAGGGGAGTCATACCACTATATTCTCTCTGGCGGCACTATACTCTCACTGGAGGCTGGATCCACAGTGTCCGCAAACCGCCATCCACACTTGCCAGCCCAGCCGCCATCTTCTTGCTAGCCCCCATTTTTCCTCTCTCTTCCTCTCTGCTAGCGTAGCCACAGCAGTTATATTAGTGGCCAATGGCTCACTGGTTACAGCTGACGGCCAACTAGCCACAGCTGATGGCCATGCAATCACAGTTGGCCATTTACTACCCGAGCCAGCACCTGTCCACGTGAGGCTGAGAGCCTGGAAACTACTTTCTGGGGCTCTGCCCCCACACATGTATATTTAATAGCTTGGCCTATTGGCAGAATTTGGTGCAATATTTTATTAAAATTTACCAGGTCTGGCTAAATAGATAATTAATGATGCAAAGTTCAAAGAACAAAATCAAAGAGATATGGCAGTTGCTCTACAACAATAACGATAATATAATCTTTAAAATATTAACTTTTTGTAGGTTTGGAAACTTCTGATACAAAATAATGTTAGCAGGCTTTTAATTGATGAAAATCGTTAAAATCAGTGTCATATCCTAACTCTGATCCCTTACATCTGTACATCTACACTTAACTCATTCACATAGTAAAGTTATTTTAAAAGAAATATATGTATATATAAGTTCAATGTGACTACATGTACATTACTCACATTGGCAAACCAGCAGTTCCTTTAATACGTGTTCTTAAAACATCTTAATAACGTATTTCCTATGTCAAAGGCAGACTATTTTTTTCTCCAATTAATTTTAAGTGTTTAAAATCACAAACCGCTTTCCGTATGCTAAAATTTGGTCTGCAACTGGTAGACCATTCTGGTTTTGTTGAAAAAAACATCCTGCCATGCAGCGCCAGATTGTGTTAACACGGGGCAGAGCGGTAACAGCTGTGCTGAGTTGTCTTGTTTCCTGGAAATGCCAGCATCTTTCTCCCTCCTACTTCTCTGAATACTAAAATGACACAAGCAGTGGTGCATTGGTGTTTATTGGCAAGTGTTCCATTCCTTGGCTTTAGTTTCTGCTCACATCCATTCGGCCCCAGTCCCAAGGACCAGTTTTCCAGTGTAACAAACAGTCCGAGGTTCATGCAAGCTTGTTAGCATGAGGCGGCTTTCAAGCTTGCAGCCAATGGAATCCTAGAATTCTCCAAGGACCCTGAGAGAAGGCGAAGAGGGGCGGGGGATGGGAGACGGCCGATGAACATCAAGGATGGGGTGTTAAAGGCCAAAGTAGCTCGGGATCTGCCTCTGACCATAGAGAGCCTCGTTTTATCTGCTATTTTCCAGCCACCGGGGGTCCCCACCCTGGGCTAGGCCCCCTGCCTCCCTGTGAAGTCAGCAATGTGCAATGACAGAGAAAGAGCTCATCTATCTGTGAGGAAAGAAGCCACGTTGATGGTTCCCTAGTGGACGTAATTGTGCTCATTACTGCCCATTTACATTTCATCACTCGATTATCACAAATGCCTCATTACTGTTGAAAAGGGTTTTCTGGTGAACCACTTGCTAACTATTCATTCCTTAGCTCCGATGTCACCAGACAGGCTGATTGGAAAGGGAGGGGGGAGGAGGAGCCAAAGAGGGGAGAAGGTGAAAAAGGTCCTCTATCAGATTTGATTAAAGGCCGTGATTTAAATCGATATTTAATAAAGTGGCTGCTACCACATAACACGGGCAATTCCCCATGCAGTCAGAATCGTGATTAGGAGCCCCTCACTGCCTGCTACATAACTCAATTGGGTTTTGTGCACTGGTCTGGCACCTGTGTCCCTCAGCACTGAGCCTCCAAGGTAATAGGTTTATGAGCCGATGAACAGAGCTGATAGGTTCTAAATGGATTAACTAGGTGTCTGCAGTCTGGTGATGAATACATCAGGCAAAAAAAAAAAAGTCTGCATAAGCAGGCAAGTGATAGGGAGTGTTGACAGACATTGTGTGTGTCATGAGCCCCACAGGGTAAACACTGGCTCTGTGCCTGTCATTCAAGTGCTCTCTCAGAGTAATGGGTGAAGATATCAGGCTGGGCTGCTTAACAAGCCTGCAGGTGCCAGGGAACAGAGGCTGGCTGCTGAAAACGCTTCCACAGGGTTCTGCTGGGCCACCAGCTACAGCCATACAAGAATCTACCTCTGAGGTGTTTTTTGTTTTTTTTTCTCTCCCAGGAATGACACGTAGATTGAAATTCCTGGGCTAACTCTAATTCATCGTTACTCTCTCCAGATGATGTTAAGAAAGACTCCGAGGTTATACAGAGATTCAGCAGGGAACAATCGTTAAATGGTACTATCTGCCCTCCACACAGCAGGGAGGAGTGAGGTATGATTTCCACATAGTTGTCATTCTTTCACTATATTCCTGGATGCCTGGAATAGTGAGATGTATATATCCTATGATTTCAACATGGTAAGGCCATTACTTGTACACATATATAGTTGAAAGGCATTCAAATTAAAATCCAATTTAATAATCCTTATCAGGTGCTCATAAATGAATGTATGGTGCAGTGGGTTTTATCATGGATTTTCAGTATTCCTGAACTCTTTTCAATAAAACCAGAGACACAGTTTGTACTAGGGTGTGTAGACAGATCCAGGAATGCAGTTTCCAGGCTCTCGGCCTCACGTGGAAAGGTGCTGGCTCAGGTAGTAAATGGCCATCAACTGTGATTGGATGGCCATCAGCTGTGGCTAGTTGGCCGTCAGCTGTAACCAGTGAGCCATTGGCCACTAATATAATTGCTGTGGCTACGCTAGCAGAAAATGGGAGCTAACCAGAAGATGGTGGCCGGCAAACGCGGATTGCAGTTAGCACGGCAGAGTGCGGGTTGCGGATTGCGAAGTGGACGGCAGGTTGTGGATAGAGTGGCTCCTGCTTCCTGTGTCTCCAACCCAGCCATCAGCGAGAATATAGTGGCATGACTCCCCTATCTATGGTTCTGTGGGTGTTCCTTTTTGGCCTTGCCATATCCTGCGTTCCTATGTGGGGAGTGGGACCAGAGATCCTGCATGATACCCTACATGACATAGGGTCAGACAGTATAAATGTGGAATGTGGGGACAGAGCCAGGAGTTCTGTTTCCAGGCTCTCGGCCTCACGTGGAAAGTTACTGGCTCAGGTAGTAAATGGCCATCAACTGTGGCTAGTTGGCCATCAGCTATAACCACTGAGCCATTGGCCACTAATATAACTGCTGTGGCTACGCTAGCAGCAAATGGGGGCTAGCAAGAAGATGGTGGCTGAGCCTGCAAGCAGCGCAGGGAGGGTTGCGAACAGTGTGGTTCCTGCTTCCTGTGTCTCTAACCAGCCGCCAGCGAGAGTATAGTGGTATGACTCCCTATCTATGACTTCGTGGGTGTTCCTTTTTGGCCTCACCATATTCTGCCTTCTTATGTGGGGAGCGGGACCAGAGACCCCGCAGGCCACCACGCTTGACAAATGGCACAGCAAGCAGGGTCTCCCACATGACATGGGAATTAATTACATGGCAACTTTTCCCCCACCCTAGTATTATCAGCCTGTTAAGTTGAGAAACAATGCCATTCATGCAAAAAAGGTAAAAAAAAAAAAAAAAAAAAGACTAAAGGTAAGTTTCTAAAACAAAAAGCAATTATTTGTGTTGAGAATATGATCATGAATGATTCAGCAGATTTAATCAGAATGCATATTGACATAACAGCACAGAATAGCATGACCTTTGAGAATTATCATGGAAATAATCCTGAAAAGGTAAGCATTGAAACAAGATAAACTGTTTATCATGTGGGGACACTGCTAAATGTATAACGTGTAATAATCTAAGAAGAATTGCTGAGGAATCTATTCTAAATTAGGTTCCAATGTCATCTGAAAATAATAATTTGATTTTAAAATAAAAAATACATAATTAAATGACTTTATGGATTTGGAGAAATCTTAGGTCAAAAGTGTCCTTAGAGTGAGATATTGTTAATATTTTTTCTGACATTGCTGCTTAGTTCCATCAATTGCAGTCTCAGTCCCATTTTATTTTGTGACTTCTATTTCCATAAACACCAAAATACATGTGGGTGCTAATGAAATGACAGACGGCTATAAAATCTGTGTTTTCAATGTCCCTGCAAGAGAAGTTGAAGAAAACAATAAAATGTCTTTAGGACCTACAAATTCAGAAGGAACCACAGATATTCATGAAAAATCTCAGTGAACCAATCTGAGAATATCTGCAGGAATGGGGATGGGTGATAAGTATGGTTGATCAGAAATGGCGTCAGCACACTGGACTCACTGGGCTCTGGGTACCCTCACAGCTACCAGACAAAATTCCTGTCCTGGAAATAGATCTCACGCTGAGGAGAAACTGCTGGAAATGAAACTGAAAAATGATAGGTCAAGGACAATAGAAATAAAGAAAAAATATATTTGAATAAAATTGTGCATATTTATGAGTGGGTGGGGAGAGACAACAGACTAAGGAGATCTCTGAAAGTGAGATGTCATAGTTTTTAATCATTTTACAAGAACAACAGGAGAGTTTTAGAGTATCCTAGAACTTTTCTAGAAGTTAGGAAAGCTATCTTAAAGTAAAATTTTCTCCTAAAAGTAAAAGAAAATTAATTTTATGTAAAAATAAGCAACATATAAGAACTAAGATCAGCCCATCCAATGTTATCTTAAGGAAAAAGATTAGATAGAGAATAACATTCTTATAAATAATGAATGTCTCCTAGAAAGTTATGCTTATGAAACAGAAGGAAATTATTACCAAATATTAAAAAAAAAGACCTACAAATTAAAACTCCTTAAGTAATAGAAACTCTGAAATAATATCACAAATAGGAACTTTTTAAAAACTCAGAAACGAGGTAACAGATCTCCAGAAAAAGTTGTAAATAAATGTTTCAGAAATGAACACTAAAATAAAAAGTACACCGAGTTAACCAACTCAACCTATAATGCCTCAAGACATAGAAGATAAAAGGAGAAAAATATTTAAAGTAAAAAAGACCTAAAAGATTAAAAAGACTGAATAGAAAGTGACACACAGAAACTAGGCAGTCAAGATCCCAACACACATATAATGGAAGTCCCTAGAAAAAGAAACCTAAACCAGGAAATACAATAATTACAAAAATCACGATTCTAGAAAACATTTTCTGAAAAAAAAATTCAAAATAATATATTGAAAAGTCATAATGCATAGCTGGAAAAATAAATCCAGAATTAGCAAAACTGACATGTATGCTAGTAAAATTATTGGATTTGTAAAACCATTGGGCATTAAAGAAAAAGAAAATAATTTGAGTGCCCAGAAACTTACAAAAAAAATTAGGTCATCATACTTTCTAACAACATTGGTTTATTCCAGAAGACAAAAGAATGTTAATTATAAAATAACCAAGAAAAGAAAATGTGAATAAATATTTAATGTTCAGACATATAAAGACCACAGACAATTTAACATCACATGAAAAACGTCAAACAATATTGTTCGCATTGAGCTATTCCTTGGGAATCAATTAGAAAATAAGCTTCAGACAACTAAAATGAATGCAGAGACATGAACATAAAAACTAGTTGTAACTATTAAGTGTATGCTTAGCTATAGAATTGAAACTATAAAATTGAGATTTATAAACTATAGATTATAATATCTAAGAGTTATATGTATATATAGCAGTATAAATGTAAACAATATGGAGACGATGGCAGGATTAATGTAAACTTATTTTAGTTGTTTTTAATAATAATATTATTGATAGTAGTATTGGCATCTTATTTTGAGAATATTTAATGTAATAATATAATTCCATCTCTGGCATATTAAGAATCAATACAATAAGGGAACAAGAAGCTACAGTTATAAGACAGAAAAGGTTATAAAACATGCTATAGTACTGAATTCTAAATGGAAGTATCAATACAAAAACTTACTTCTCTTAAAAGGGAAACACACGTAATTAAGAATTAGAAGTGGAGATATGTGTGTATATTTGTACACAGGTTTTCAAATTCAAATTTAAATTCAGATTCTAAGGTGTTTCCTTACCTGAAAAGGACTAGAATCAATGACCAACCAATCCAGTAGCAATAAACACCCCATTCCCAGTGCTCATTTCACATGGGCCTCTTGGAGAAATGACTGATTACAGGAAGTCTGGGGCAGGAAATGTGCTAGCTGAGGAGCCTGGGGCATGTTATCATTCCATATAACAAGAAAGTCTTCAGAGATTATGAATAGGATGGGGGAGTCTACTAGGGAAGGATCTTACTGGCCAAAAATTAGATTAAGCACTGAAAAGGATAATAACAGCAATAGAGATAAACAAATACCTAAGTTTATAATCACACACACATGCATGAGGATACACACACACACACACACACACACACACACACAATAAACAAACAAAAGTACTCATGTGTCACTTTGGAGGATACTAGGAAATCAATTATTTGTAAAAGAGTAAATAGAGAATTGAGAATTCATTCTACTTTTCCTTTACTAAGTATATGCATTGGGAATCCCAGGAGAAGGTGGACTAAAGTATCTCCTTGTAAAAGGCTCCCAGCAAAGAAAGTGTTATCAGTTAGCTATTATCATGAACATGAAGCATAATAAAATGCCTTCTCAAATCCCCAAAGTCTTAAAATAGCAAGCATTTATTTATTCATTCTCATGAATCCGTGGGTCAGCTAAGTGTTGGCTGGCTAGGTTTGGCTCAGCTGAATGTTCAGCTTGAAGCTACAGGTCTAGCTAGACATTGCTATTCCACACGTGTCCTTTCTGAGGCCCAGGATGAAGGTGTGATTGACACTGTGATTCAGGGGAAGCTGCTTTCATGGTGACAGAAAATAGACAGACAGGAGGCTCTTTAAAACCTAGATGTGGAATTGGCACACTCAATCCCACTCACATGCTGTTAGCCAAAACAAGCAACATGTCCAAGGTCAAGGTCAAAAATCAGGAAATGCACTTTGCCTTTGAGAAACCAGAGCAAGGATAAAGTGTGGATGCATGGATGGGTGAAGAATTAGAACTGATACTTCCATCTTCCTCATATATAGTTAGAGTATTATCATTTTCCAACCATAAATGAATTAAAGGATTTACGCATGGATATCAATTCTGAAATCATGAAAAGAGACAGTCAGACATTGCATACCTCTTGTTGAAGAACATAACATTACCTGTATAAAGTGATCTTGCCCCTCCCCCCAAATAAACCAAATTGTATAGGATTCAATCTCTAGATCTAATAACTAATCTGTAAGAAATGTAGAATAAAACATAGGGAATACAGTTAATAATATGGTAATAACTATGTATAGTGCCAAGTGGGTACTGGATTAGCCAGAGGGATAACTTCTTATATAAATGTCCAACCACTAGGCCGTACATCTGAAGTTAGCATAAAATAATATTGAATGTTAACTGTAATTGAAAAATTTAAAAAGAGGTAGGGAAAGGTAAAGGGGAACTAGAGGTCCAAATTTCCAGGTATAAAACAAATAAGTCATGAGGATGTAATGTACAGCATAGGGAATATAGCCAATAATATTGTGATAGCGTGGTACAGTGTCAGATGGCTGCTGGACTTATCTTGGTGATCACTTCTTTAGGTGTATAAATGTTGAATAACTACGGTGTACACCTGAAACTAACGTAATATTGTATGTTAGTTATATTTTAACAAAAACAAAAATCTTAAAAAAAAGAATGAAGAAGAATATATTAAACTACACTGTGAGAATGCAAACAGCAAAATCCAGACTGAAAAATTGTATACGAAAAATGATCGTTTCCTCAGTAACTATGTTGAAAAAGAATAAAAATGTAGAAGTAAAATTATATATATATATGTCTATATATATATATAATATAATCATATATATAAATAAAATTATCCATCAAGTACACTGTTGATATTTATCCCAGAGAACTGAAGATGTGTTATATTCAAACAAAAACCTGTAACAAAGGTTTGTAGCAACTCTATTTATAACAAGCACAAACCAAAAGCAACCCAAATGTTTTACAATTGGACTTAGAATTTTGTACATCCATGCCATGGACTACTACTCAGCAACACACAAAGAACACAATATTGATGTATGCAACAATTTGGATTGATTTCTAAGAAATTGTGCTGGAATTAAAGAAAGCCAATTTCAAAAGGTTATACACTGTATGATCTTCTTTACACATCATTCTCAAAATTACAAATTAGAGAGAATAGATTAATGATTGCCAGGGGTTAATGACAGGGGAAAGAGGAAGTCCATGTGAATACAATGGGGATAATTTGTGGGATATTTAAAAGCTAGGATAATTCTGTGTCTTAATTGTGGTGGTGGTCACATGTGATAAAATTGTACACAACTATATGAATACACACACACACACAAATGAATGTGTGTTAAACTGGTGAAATCAGATAAATTGTATAGATTGGACAAATGCCAGTTTTCTAATTTGATATTGCACTAAAGTTATGTAAGATGTTATCATTGGAGGAAATTGAATGAAGGCTAAATGGGACCTCTCTCCACTTTTTTTTTCAGCATGCTATTTATTGATCTATAACTATTTCAGAGAAAAAGTTAAGAGAAAAAAACTATAGTAGTTAAACACATATACTGGTGATAAAATAATAAAGGAAAGTAACAAACTGAATAACAAAAGTCAGGAAGCTATTACACCTTTAGGGAAAGAGAGGATTGTGATTAGATGGCAGTATATGAAAGGTTATGGAGTGGCTAGCAATGTCAGTTTTTAATGACTTTGGTGATTATTACAAGAGTATTCGCCTTAAAATAATTTGGTAATTATATTTGTTTTATGCCATTTTCTTTAGTGGAGTTATATTTACCAATAAAAATATGTTAAATTAAAAACAGAATGAAATCAGTTAGCTATTACAATTGTTTGGATACAGAAAAGTAACCACGATACAGTAAATGGTGTGGCTATTTTCTGAGTCAAGGAAAGAACAGGTTGGGTAGCAAGAAAATAATTTTAACTTGGAAGAGAGCTAGGTACTTGGAGGCAACATCATCTAACAAAAACAAACAAAACCAGAGGGTAAGGTGGGTGGGGGGTGGGAGATGAGGGTAAGGGGGATCAAATATATGGTGATGGAAGGAGAACTGACTCTGGGTGGTGAACACACAATGTGATTTATAGATGATGCAATACAGAATTGTACACCTGAAATCTATGTAATTTTACTAAATTGTCACCCCAATAAATTAAAAAACAAAACAAAAAACAAACAAAAAAAAACAAACAAAAAAAATCTGGCCCTTAGAACCTGCCAATCATAGGTTTGAATCCTAATCTGGTCACTTTCTCCCTGTGGGACTTAGCACAATTAATTTCTTAGTTATAGTGCCCTTAATTATATAATAGAATTAGTAATGTTTAATGGATTTCCAGGAGAATTCAACAGTGTCTATAATGTTCTTGCACAGTGTACTCATATGATATATGGCCAGTATTTAATAAGTATTGAAGATTGTTATTTGTAAATACTTACGTACGTGCACTTGGTTGGAATCATGAATATAAAGCTCCAGCAGGCTGGAGTATGGGGCATAGGGTCAACATTTTTGTAGCAGCTAAAAGTCATGAGAGCAGATAGGATCATCCTAGAAGAAGGCAGACAATACAACAGAACAGTCTACCTAGCAGAGGACCTTGAAGATCATTAACACTTCAGTAGCAGTGAAGAAAGTAGAGCCCACAAATAGGTCAACATAGTCAGGATTGCCAGGAGGTAATAGTTTTGCAGATACCAAGGGAATGGAGTGAAAGTCTTTCTTCCTCAGGTCCCAGACTTCCTTGCTGGGATTGTCTTCTCAAAGAAAGACTGTCACATACAGTGGTGCAGGTTGTGTTCCGCACAAATCTCAGAAGGACACTTACATAAATGGAGCCCTCTCAGTGATGCAGTGCACATCTTGCATGCCCATAGACAGGACTGCCATACCTCCATAACACTAAGGGCTTCTGGGATTCTTTTCACTTCTCAATGCAATATGTTATTTGCACAGACATCCACTCTGTTCTGGATGCACTTACTGTCTTTCCACAAATTCTTATGCCTTGGAATCTGATAGAAAATTCATACTACCATGTGAAACTTTTGTGGAGATCTACCAAACTCATTTTTATTGAGTAAATTTCCCTTTGATGTTTTAGCATGTATTCTTTATGTATTTGTCTTGATCTTAGGTTGAGAACTTCTTGAACACAAAGGTTATATCTTACTATCAATAACCTCCACAATCAGCATATCGAGATTCAATAAGATGTTATTTTTGAGCAATTTGCTATTTCTTATGTAAAATCAGAAAAGTAGACCCTACATGAAATATTCTAACCAACAAACATGCATGTAAGATTGACACAAAGAGAAGATATATAAGCAATAATAGCCCCATGTCCTTACTACCAGTAGAGGTTAAGCCAAAGTCAGAAGACTCCTCCAGAAGATTTAGAGAATGCATGAATGAGCTCTTGAAAAGCCCCTCAGATAAAATAGCTTAAATGATTTTCTATTTCTAGGTCCTAGAATACTCAACAATGGGAGAAGAATACTCAAACTTAATTAGCACAGTTTGGATGCCCACTAATGTGGTTTTTCACATGTTATTCTTTCTTCTATTGATACCCCTTTTCCTCCTTTAGATATGTTAATATCATTGTAGGTACCATAGTTTAAAGACATAAATAGGGCAAATATCAAAATATAGACAATTTCAAAGGGAATGGCGTCAATTATCCATTTACCAGGAGTGGGTTAGGCTGATAATTGTGTAATTATAATACCAACTCCTCTGCAATGGATTTTAGGATATTGATGTCTTCTTGGGGTATTCTTCTCTGTAGACCGTAAGTAGCTGCACTTGTATTTTTTCACTCCTTGGACTTCTGAGAAATTTCTTTGAAGAAGGAGCTCACTCAACCAGGGCAGCAATTAAAAGAAAAAATTTTTTGAAAACCTGTTCTTCTGATGATCTAGCAAGTACTAGGAGGATGGGAAGATGGGAGTAGAACATAACTTTGCATGGGAAGTAGACAAGTTTGGCAAAGCCGTTCAGCCTCTGGGCATGCTCTAGAAAATCTTTGGAAGCCACTTTGCCCTCCATGTTTGCAAGCATGACCTGTGCCTTCTGAAACTCCCGTTTTGGTGACTCTTGAAGACACCTTATCCACAGCTGAGTTCTTCAACTCCCACCTATTATAACTCTTTCAATATCCTGTCTCAATGAATGTGACTGACCTGCAGCATTTTGTCCAAGCCAGAATCTGGGGGTGAGGGCAGAGCTACCTCTCATGTCCCTCCCTTACAAAGACAGCATATATTTCGTCCTCTTATCGGTGTTCACTGTGATCTCTTTTCAGACCCTCATCATTTTCTGCCTGGATTACTGCTGTTGACTCCAGATCGTTTCCTGCATTCTGTTTCACCTTCTCCAGCCCGTTTTCTACACTGCAGACAGCATATTCTTTCCATAATACAAATATTACCACGTGCTTCTCTTCTCCTGGCTCAGCAGGCCTTTCAGTACCTGAGGCATGCTGGCTTGCCTCTTTGTCTTCCCTTGTATGGTTTCCTCTCTTAGGAATATCCCCCTTGCCCCCTCTTCAGTTCCCAGCAGAATCAGGTGGCTTAGTGGACATTTCCCACAGTATAGTCCATATACTTGTATGGTCATGATTAACCCATTACCTTGTAATTACTCGTTAATGACTTCCCACCTCTCCTCTTAAGCCCATCTCTTCTACTCAGTGAAGAACAGGAACCACATTTATTCACCTTTGTATGCCAGCAAATAGTACAACATCAAACACATAATAACCACTCAGTAAAATGTGTTTAATGATTGAGATTTAATAAATGACTTCTGCTTTTATTTTTAATTCTCTACTTGTTTTCCAAGTGTTGGCACTTATTCCTTGAGAGAATTTCTTCTAAATTTTTACACTGCTCTTCTCATATTTAGTTACTGAGAGATATTGTTCCAAAGCTGCCAGGGAGATGTACCATACTGCCTAAAATATATATGTTTCAATAAAATAATGAGTATGTATATTAATTATTTTCTAATGTCCAAACTTCCACTTAGTCCAGGATACCCTGGGTATCAATAATTGAAGAAAACTAAAAGTATATTTAAAATATTGTTATTTATTAATACCATCATTTACTTGTCATCATTTTTGTTAAATACTATCATTAGTCACTTTTTTATGCTTTGTGACTTTTAGGAATATAACATATATTTGAACACAGGTGAATGGTTAATATAGAAAAAGAGGGCTAAATTTAAAATTACTTGTTTATAACACAACTTGAATAGAAAGTGGACTCAGAAACCATTGTCCATTTCTAGTACAATCTTCATTATCTCATGTTTGATGCACCTGTAGCTTTCTGCCAGTAGGCTTTCTGGGAAGACACCCAAGTCCAGAGTCAGCATTGTGTCTCAGGTTCCTTTGGTGAGTTCTGCCATATTTGTAGCCAACATGTCGGAACTGCTGTGCTGTAAACGAACAGAAAAGGCGAAACTGTGAACTCTCGCCAGCACAGTGCAACTGCTCTCCTGTGAGCAGAGTTGAAAGCAGTAGTCAAGATGTATAGGGAAATTATACTAGATTTATTTACAGAAAGCATTTATGTTGAACTAGCAGTTTCCTATCGTGTCAGCAATTTTCTATTGCATTTATTTGTTACTACAATACTTGGCAAGAGTGCAATCCTATTAAACCTGTACAATACATTACACAAAATTGTAATCATTTTCTATTTTATAAAATAAAAAAGAACTGTGAAATTTATACAATTGTAGAGTTTTAATAGATTTTCAAGACAAAAATGTATAGTCTTGGGCAAGCTAGTTCCAAATGCACTTTTCAGTTCTTTTCTTATCTCACTTCCAATGTTTTCTCTTTAGTTTACATGAACAATAAACTATCTATGAGACTTGACTTCATGAATCAAACTGAAAAGAAAGAAAGGCCTGAAATCAAGCATTTTTCCTTCTTGGAGCATAGGCTCAGCTCATTTTCCATAAACCAACAATCTGAAAATTTATTATTTTAAAATAATAAGCTATAGGTACTGTTCAGTGTTATATTTTACATAATTGCATTATCTTACAATGAGAATAAAGTTTAAAATTAATCATTCCTTCATGCTAATTATTATTAACTTTACCAGCCGATTGTTGCTTGCTCTTTCCATGTCCTGGAGCAGGTCCTGACCAACTCTGGCTCTGATGTCTTGAAGGAGGTCCATACCCACTAGTTATTGGCATGTTCAATTAGTGTTGCCACTTCAAAATATATCCTGCAGCAAGCCCCAGCTCCTGTATGTCAACAAAACTGTAACATTCACCCCTATATCCTGATACAGGGCTTCTAGTTGATTCCTGCTTTGTGCCTATTGTCACCTCTGGGACTAGAGTCCTTCCGCACACTGACTCTATTCAGTGGGTCACTGATTTATTGACTAAGGGTTCAGATTCACAATTCTTGCTCTAAAACTTGGTAACTAAGATATTTGGGTAACTTTCTGTGTTACCTTAATATTCTCACCATTAAAATGGACTAATAATCCCTCATTTGTTATGATGGTCTCATTTTATATACATTGTATTAGTGTGCATGCTGAGTATTAGGCAAGATATAGACAACCATGAGTAGTTTCTACTATGTAATGTGAGCTGAGTTTATGGTTATTACTGAGGTAGACATGGTAGATACTGCTGATGAAAGGTAGCAACACTCACTGCCCCATAATATGCTGCTTTGTTATATTGATGATTTTGAACTGAGGTCATTTGAAAAACAGCAAATGCAGGGAGAAGCTTTCTGTGAACTCCCCTTATCTGCTTAAAGATATATCCTCCATAAAGAAATCAATTGTCACAGATCTCCCCACTCCCAGGTGTTTCATCAACCCAGGAAGATTGATTCTTGTCACCAGGAGAGGAGACCAGAAGTCTACCCCACACCCAGACCAACTTTGTCACAAACTATCATATCACCCACCTATTCTTCTAAGGGCCCATTCATCTTTCCTAAAATGTATTTACTCTTTCCGAAGAGACCTCATGCCCCTCTCGCCTTTCCCTACTGAGATAATATTTAATCCTGAATTCTAAGCCACCTTGTAGAGTTACTCATTTTTCCTTGGGCGCCTCCCATGTATACACCCATGTTAATAAACTTCGGTTATTACAGTGATCTCAGCTAAGAACTCAGAAGGGTGGAAGGAAAAGTATTTCCCTCTCCTACACTGATGTCGTTATTATCATTACCAGACTCCTTTTGTATTTGTCCATATTCATTTATTTTTCTGGTCATTGCCAGAGTCATTCTAAATGGTATCAATGATTTAAAATAAGTGTGTTTCAACTTTAACAATCATTATTTTCTAGACATTCTTGTTATTTTTTTCTGTTCATTTCTTATATATGAATGTCAGTCAGAAGGAATAGAAAAAGGTACAGCCACTTGACATTACAGTTAGATAGTTTCTTATAAAACTAATCATACTCTTACCATATGATCCAGCATCATGCTCCTTGGTATTCCCCAAAACGAGCTGAAAACTTATGTTCATAAAAACCTACACATAAATGTTTATTTTAGCTTTATTAATAATTGCCAAAACTTGAAAGCAACCAAGATGTCCTTCAATAGGTAAATAGATTAAGAAACGATGGTACATTCATACAGTGGAATATATTCAGCAGTAAAAACAAATCAGTCATCAAGCTACGGAAAGACATGCAGGAAACAAGAGTATTTTACTAAGTGAAAAAAAATCAATCTGAAAAGGTTACATACTATATGATTCCAACTATATGAGATTATGGAAATGGAAAAATTATGGAAGCAGTAAAAATATCAGTTGTCAGAAGTTTAGAGGCAGGAAGGAATATATAGGTAGAGTACAAAGGACATTTAGAGCAGTGGAACTGTCATTCAGTATGATACTAATATATATGTCATTATGTATTTGTCAAAATCCATGAATTGTGCAACAAAGAGTAAACCCAATGTAAACTATCAAATTTAGTTAATAACAATGAATCAATACTAGCTCCTCAATCATACAAATGTACCACACCAATGCAAGATGTCAATAACATGGAAAAGGGGTGATGAGGAAGTATATTGAGGTCTCTACGTGCTTTAGGCTCAATTTTTCTGTAAACATAAAACTTCTCGAAAAAAGTTTGTTTTTCCATTAATAAATGCAAAAAATACTGTCAGAAACAAGATGGCATAGACCCATTTTCTGTTGTTCCTCCTCATAAAGCACAACTATAAACCATGGTAATGACACAAAGGACACCAGGTGAGCTGGTTTAGGACCCAGAGCTGGAGGAACAGCATTATAGGGCATTTTTGTTCCCTACCCAACAGAGAAAGGCCACCCAGATATGTCATTTCCCTTCTCCAAACCCAGCAAAAGAAAGCATTCCAATTAGACTCATTCCTTCCTTAACTCAAATGGAAGTCCCTCTGACAACATCAGATGAGCCCTACATCACCACCAGTAAGGCCAATGAATTAGGAACCCTACCAGAAATAAGTGACAAGGGGAGTCACTTTCTTTGCTGTCAAGCTTGAGACTCCTATTTTCCACTGGAAGATACCAAACCAAGCTGGGAGGGCAGAGATGGCAGAAAAGACCCAGCTAGAGCAGGCAGCCTAATCTAGGAAGCCTCTTTGTCCCTGGGAGCTCAAGCTTTCCTCTTCCGCCATGAGACACCAAGGCAGCAGGGAGACATCTGTAGGGAAATTCTACGTGTTCTTTCCCTACAGAAACACTCAGCTGCCTAACCAGGAAAATCTCTTTTCAGACAGTTTGAGCAGAGACTAGGAGGAACCCCAACAGCACCAGATAAACCAAGCAGCCCAAAATAACACCACAAGGATTCAGAAATATAAACTCCTGTTGGAACCACAGCCTATAAAACTAGGGCAAGATCCATATGCTAAACCTAAGTATGGTGACTCCTAAAATAAAATATTTAAACATGACCCAGAGCCTCCCAGCATAATAGATAAAATGTCCAGGATACAATAAAAACAGCTGTCATACAAAGAACCAAGACAATCACAACTTGAATATGGTAAGAAAATTAACTGATATCAATACTGATATAAATTAGATATTGGAACTATCTGACAAGCATTTTAGAGCAGCGTGCATAAAAATACTTCAACAATCAATTAGAAATTAGCTCGAAACAAATGAAAAAATAGAAAAACTCAGCAAACATGTAGAAATTGTAAAAAGAACCAAGCAGAAACTATAGAACTCAAAAAATACAATAACAGAAATTTTTTAAAAACTCATTAGATGGTCTCAATAGTAAAATGGAGATGACAGAGAATCAGTGAGTTTGAGATCAATAGAATTTACTTCATTTAAACAGAAATAAATAGGCTGTAAAGACATGAACAGAACCTCAGAAAACTTTGGGGCAATAATGAAAGATCTAACATTTGTATTATCAGAGTCTGAGAAGAAGAGAAGAAAGAGAGTAGGGTCAAATGAGTATCTGAAGAAATAATTTCCCAAATTTGGTAAAGGACACAACTTTTAGATCCAAGAAACTGAGCAAACTCTGAACAGATTTAACCCAAAGAAATATACACAAATACACATTGTCATTAAAGTTTGAAGATTAAAGATAAAGAAAAAGATATTTTAAAAGAAAGAAAAATTATGTCTAGGTAATCTATCAGATTGTTCATCTACAACTATATAGGCCACAAGAAAGGAGCACAACATTTTTCAAGTGTTTGAAAAAAATAACTGTCAAATATGAATTCTATATCTGGAAAAAATATTGTTCAGGAATAAAGAGGAAGAAAGACCAAAATAAAATGAATTGGTTTCAAACAGAATTAACCCTTAAAGACTGAAGTCCTTTAAACAGAAAAGAAACAATAAAGGCATCTTAAAAGTATCAGGAAGGAAGGATTGATGATTGAAATAAAAATTTTAACACCACAATAGTTGCCCTTTATCTGCAGTTGCTGTTACCCATGGTCAACTGCAGTCCAAAAATATTAAATGGAAAATTCCAGAAATGAACATTTCATAAGTTTTAAATTGCCCACTCTTCTGAGTAGTGTGATGAAATCTCATGTAATCATACTCCATCCCATCCGGGACGTGAATCATTACTTTATCCAGCATCTCCATGTTGCATATACTTCTGCTCCGTTAGTCACTTAGTAGCTGTCTCAGTTATCAGATAAACTATTGTGGTATTGCAGTGTATGTGTTCAAGTAACCCTTATTTTACAAAAAATATATGGAATATAATCCTTGGAGATGGAATACAGCATTAAAGTCTCCTGTACGATCATTGAAGAATCACAACCCTGCAGCAATACTTTGATGAGTTAAAAAGAAAGACACAACTTCTGATTACGAGGTTCCCAAAGGTTTTAGCAATAAACAAAAAAACCCACCTTCAACTACTGAGGATCCCAACTATCTACATCATCTCCTCCTGACATCCAACCATCCACATCATCGTGGCTCAATGATGCAGAAGTACTCAAAGCAAATGATTCTCCTTCTGATGTGTGGTCAGAAGATGAATAGTAGCCTAATGTCATGCCACAATGCCTACGTCATTCACCTTACTTCATCTCATGTAGGCATTTTATCATCTCATATTATTTTATCATCATCTTGCAAGAAAAAGAGGGAGTACAGTAAGATATTTTGAGAGAGAAAGAGCATATGCACATAATTTTTATTACAGTATACTGTTAGAATTACTCTATTTTATTATTAGTTTTTGTTGTTAATCTCTTACTGTGCCTAATTTATAAATTAAGCTTTATCATAGGCATATATGTACAGGAAAATTCATAGTGCAAATAAGGGTCAGTACTGTTGATGGTTTCAGACATCCACTGCAGGTCTTGGAATGTATCCACCTGAGTAAGGGGGGACTACTGTGCCTGATATCTAAAACAATGACATTTAGAAGAGGAGAAGGTAAATGGACCTAAATAGAGGCAAGCTTTTTACACTTCACTTTGAGCAGTAAAATGTTGATACTAATAGACTTTTATAAGTCATATGTGTATATCGTAAAACCCAGCCAACCACTATGAAAACTATGCAAACAGATACACCCAAACACGTTACAAATAAATCAAAATGAAATCCTAAAAACTGTTTAAATAATTCACATGCACACAGGAAACTATAAACAGATTAATACAAAGCAGAGGAAACTAAATAGAAAACACATAATAAATGGAAGATGTAAGCACTAATATATCAATAATTACCTCAAATGTAAATGATCTGAGTACCAATCAAGAGACAGAGATTGGCTGAATGGATAACATAAAACCATGATCCAACTATATGCGTTTACAAGAATCTCACATTGAATTTAATGATATATGCAGGTTGAAAGTGAATTCAACAACTTAGAAGAAATGGACCAATTTCTCAAAAAACCACAAACTACCAAAACTTAGCCAAGATGAAATAGGCAATCTGAATAGTCCTATAACCATCAAATAAATAGAATTTGTAATTAAAAAGCTCCTGAAAAAGACATCTCCAGACCCATATGGTTTTCCTGGAGAAATCTACCAACCATTTAAAAAAGAATGAATATCAATTTTATATAGTACTGTCCAGAAAATAAAATAGGAGGGAATAGTCAACTCATTTTAGGAGGCCATTATAGCCTGTATACCAAACCAAACAAAGACAGGACAAAGAAAACAAAATTATAGACCAGTATCTCTTAGGAACTCAGCAGCACAGTATTAGCAAACTGAATCCAACAATGTTTTAAAATAATTATATACCATGACAAAATGAAATTCATTCCAGTATGCAAGACTAGTTCATCATTGAAAATCAACTAACAAAATCCATCATATAGCAAGCAAAAGAAGAAACAATTGACATAGAGACAATTGACATAGAGAAAGCATTTAAAAAAAAATCCAATACTAAGTCATAATTTAAAAAAAAAATCTCAGCAAGTTAGGAATAGAGAATTACCTTAATTTGATAAAACACATTACAAAAACAAAACAAACAAACAAAACACTAAACTGTTAACATCATATGTAGTTGTACTTAATGGTGAAAAATTGAATGTTTTTCCCCTAAGATCTGGAATAGGCTCTAACTTCTTTTTTTGACATAGCAGTAGAAGTTCTAATCATTTGTAATAAGGCAAGAAAAAGAAAAAAAAGGCATACACATTAGTAAGGAATAAATATAACTCTATTTGCAGATGATGTGATAGTCTACATCAGGTGTGTCCAAACTGCGGCCTGCAGGCCAACTGTGGTCCACAATCCATTGTTAATTGGCCCGCAGCAAATTACATAAATTTATATTTAGTTTACTTAAATAAACCAGGTGAGGCAATACATACTTCACCTTGAGTGAGTGGCCTGGCTGTTTGTGTATTTTACTGCATATGGCCCTTGGTAGAAACCGTTGAAAAAAGTTTGGACACTACTGGTCTACATTGAACCTCTGAAGGAACACACACACACACACACACACACACACACACACCTTGGAAATAATAAGTGAGCTCAGCAATGTTGTAAAATACAATATCCACACTCAAAAATCAATTGCATTTTTATATACTAACAATGAGCATATAGAGAACAAAATTAAAAAATGCAAAACCGTTTAATATTGCTCAAAAAAGTATGTAAATATAAATCTAACTAAACAGGTACAAGATGATGATGAAAATTGCAAAATGCTGATAAAATAAATCAAAGAAGACCTAATAAATGGAGAGACTCGTGTTCATGAACTAGAAAACTCAACATAATGATACTGCTACTTCACCTCACATTTATCCATAGGTTTGATGCAATTTCAATCTAAATCCAAGGAGGTTGTTTGTAGAATAGGCAAGCCTATCTAAAATTTATCTGGAAAGACACAAGCCCTAAAAGCAGCTAAAAAATCTTGACAAGTGAAAATAAAGTGTGAAAAATTACTAATATTAAGGCTTACTATGTAGCAACAGTAACCAAAACAGTGTGGTATTGGTGGAGAGAAGACGATGGAGACAATCTCCAATGGTGGAGATTAATCAGTGGAATAGAATAGGGGAACCAGAAATAAAGCTACATAAATATGCTCATTCAATTTTCACAAAGGTTCAAAAAAGGAAAGATAGCCTTAAAAATGGTGCTAAAGCAACTGGACATCTTATAGGCCAAAACAAACAAACAAACAAACAAATGAACAAACAAAAAAACCCTCTACCTAAAATAAACTTCACATTTTGTACAAAAATTATCTCAAAATGTATCATAGAAATTAATGTAAAATGTAGAATTATAAAACTTTTGAAAAAACTAGGACAAAATACTAGGAGCTAAGTCTAGGCAAAAAGTTCTTAAACTTGTCATCAAAGGCAAAATTCATAAAAGGAAAATTGATAAATTAGACCTCATCCAAATAAAAAATTTTGCTCTGTGAAAGCCTATTTGAAAAAGATGAAAAAACAAGCTCCCCATTGTGAGAAAATATTTGTAATCCATATATCCAACTGAAAGATGCCAGAATATGTCCCCATAAAATGGCATAAAAATTATTTTGAGGTAAAGATTCTTAAAAAAAAACAACAGCAGATGCAAAAAGGGCATTCTAATTTCCCCTTTACTTCCTGAAAACAGGAAAAAAAAAATCTTCCATGTGAAAGATGTCCTCCCTGTACCAAAAAGAAAATAACATTCTGATCATCAAGGATAAGAAGGTGAGACTGAGAAAATATACAAACACATCTTGTTAAAATAATTCTTATCTTCCATTAGCTTCCCCACATAGCTCAGTTACTTTTCCATAATAGCCTTCCTTTGTTTGCCCTAAAAAGCCTGTAGGTATCACCATTTTTTGTTTGTTTGTTTGTTTTCATTTTCTTGTTAGGGTTCCATGTCACATAAAACATAAATTTGTATACTTTTCTTCTGTTAATTTGTCTTTTCTCAGTTTAATTCTCAGGCATGGCCAAAAAACCCTAAACAGGTAAAGGTAAAATTCTGCCACCCTACCCAACAAAGTACTAGTAGAATATATAAAAAAGTCTCAAACCCAAAAGTTAAAAGAATCTAATTGGAAAACATACAAAAGACATTTCACCAAAGAAAATATGCACATTTCAAATAATCACATGAATATATGTTCAACATAATTAGCCATTAGGAAAAGCGCAAATCAAAACCACAATAATATACAATTGCATAGCTATCAGAATGGCTAAAATTAAAACAAAACAAAACTGATAATACCAAATACTGGTGAAGATGCAGAGAAACTGGTTAGGAATTGTTTTATACATTGCTGGTGGGAATATAAAATGGAACAGCCATTCTGGAAAAGTTTGACATTTTCTTAAAAACTTACCATGCAGTTACCATGTGAATCAGCAGTTGCACTCCTGAGCATTTATCCAAAAGAAATAATCATTTATGTTCACAGAAAAGCCTGTACATGAATGTACATAGAAGCTTTATTTGTATAATAGCCCAAAACTGGAAGCAGCCCAAATGCCTCTCAAGAGACCTATTGTTAAACGAACTATGGAACATACCTGCCACGGATTACTACTCGGAACTAACTATTGATAGATTCATAAATTTGGGTGACTCCCCAGGTAATCATGTGAAGTGAAAAAAGCTAGTCCTTAAAGCTAACATACTGCACAAATCCATTTATTTAACATCTTTTTTAATGACAGTTTTAATTGAGGACATATTAATGGTGGCCAGGAGTTATGGTCTGGGGTAGGGAAGACAGGCATCAGGATAATATAATTGAAAAAAGACAACACTTGAAATTCTTACGGTGTTGGAACTCCTCAGCAACTTGACTATCATCGTAGATACAAGTACCTGCAGGAACCATCCGCTGCCCATTAAACAGTAGAATGATTGTATTGAGCTATGTGCATACAATGGAATACTCTATGGCAATTTGAATTGGATGCACTATTATAAAAACAACACATGGGTGAATCCACTAAAAGATACTGAGCAAAGAAGCCTGTCAGGCACTTTGCCTGAATCCTTTTGTAAAAGTTCAAATATTGGCAAAAATACTCTATGGTGTTAGAAGTCAGAATTTTAATTACCTTTGGGAAGGAGGAGCTAGTACTGACCAGGATGGGAAGAAGGTGTTCTGAGGGCTGGTAATAGTCTGTTTCTTGATCTGGTGGTGGGTTAAGTGGATGTATCCATTTAGAGAAAATTTCCTGAGACGCACAATTATGATTTGAATCTTTTCTGTATGTGATACTCATTTCAAAATGTATATATATTAAATCATCACGTTATAAACTTAATTTTTTTAAATAAAAATAAAAGAAAATGAAAAAAAATTAGCTTTGTGCTGAAGAAGGCCCAAAACAAAAGAATATCAATAGCCATTCTGTTTCTTAGTGGTCCCTCTCAGTGACATTATAATACATAACGTTTATTTTGGACCCTCTCCTCAAAAACCTTACATTACTCCCCATTAGCTGAAGAATAGCATGTAAACTCAACAAAATGGCACACAAGGCTCTTTGTTGGTGTTTCCCACTGTCTTTTAATCTGCCATTCTTCTTGCCCTGCATTCTGCATTCACTGATTTTCACTAATATTTGTTGAGTGCTTAGTTGATATAGGGCACTGTGCTAGGTGACAGGAATATATTTTGGAGCAATATACATGTCTTTCCCTCCCTTGCAGTGTTTATTCTCCAGTAGGGAAGACGGAACATTAAATAGTTAATTATATTTAATAAGGCTGAGTGCTAAGTTTGAGGAGAAACAGGATCTTAGAGGACCATGAAGAAGAAACATCAGATCTAAAGTAAAGAAAGACAGAAAAGACTTCTCATGGGAAATAAGGCTAACTCTGATAAAAGGACTAATAGATGCTTACTAGTCACGACACTACATGTCTCCCTGTGTGTGAAGAGGGGGACAGACAGACAAAGGCAGAGATCTTTACTAGTCACTATTTATTTATTGTGAAGGATTTACCTTAAATAGTCTTGTTGGGAAAAAAATTAAAATAAATAGATGGAAGCCATAAAGATTTAATATTTTTAAATTAACTTATTTCTAAAGAATTACAGCTTTCTGACTATGGAGTAGACTATTATGCTCCATTCTTAATTACAGTAGCTTTTTAAACAGATAACACAAAATTCTGTAGTATTCCTCTTATATGAAGCATCCAAGATAGTTAAAGGTATAGAAGTAGATAGGAGAACGTGGTTAGCAGGGGGTGGAGGGAGACGTTGTTAAAAAGGTAAAAAGTTACAATTAAACAAGTTAAGTAGGTTTTAGAGATCTGTTGTACAGCAAAGTGCCTATAGCTAACAGTAAGGTATTGTGCACTTAAAAAGTGTGTTGAAGATACACCTTATGTTACATGTTCTTTCCACAAAATTCCAAACAAACAAACCAACACCAAATCACAAAAGGAAAGGAGAACTTTTGGAGACGATGGTATTTTTATTACCTCGGTTGTGTACATAGTAACATGAATATATACATATGTCCAGACTCACCAAATTGTTAACATCAATAATGTGCAGTTTTTTGTATGCCAGTTGTATCTTACCAGTTAAAACTGCAAAATACAGTAATGTGATTTCTTCTATTTCAAAAATAAACAAAGGAACATTTAAGCTTAAGAAGGGGAACTTGAACTAGATCTCTTCTTACACATTATTGTGTGATAATCATAGACTATACATACTACCTATTGGTCCTTAATTATTCATTAAGATGACACTACTACTATAGGTCACATTTGGGTTATGGTTTCTCAATGGATAGCACCCCTGTGAACGCACAGAGAAATTAAGACATTTCTACTTATATTCCCTATGAAAATTACAAAACAGTGGTTTTTTTATTGACATATGAGGTCTGACAAGTCCTAGAATTTGTTGCAAAGATGTTGCTAACCTTTTTTGATTTCGGAGGGATTATTAATTATGAATTTGTACCAGCTGGACAAATAGTTAAATTTACTATTTGAAAGTGCTGAAAAGGCAGCGTGAAAAAGTTAGACGAAAACGACCTGAACTTATTGCCAACAATTCACGGCTCTTGCATCACGACAATGCAGCAGCTCACACAGCACTGTCTGTGAGGGAGTTTTTAGCCAGTAGACAAATAACTGTATTGGAACACCCTCCCTACTCACCTGATCTGGCTCCAATGACTTCTTTCTTTACCCGAAGATAAAGGAAATATTGAAAGGAAGATATTTTGATGACATTCAGGACATCATGGGTAATATGACGGCAGCTGTGATGGCCATTCCAGAAAGAGTTCCAAAATTGCTTTGAAGGGTGGACTAGGCGCTGGCATTGGTACATAGCTTCCCAAGGGGAGTACTTCGAAGGTGACCATAGTGATATTCAGCAATGGGATATGTACCTCTTTTTCTAGGATGTATTTGCAAACTTAATTGTCTGACCCCGGTGTACTTGACTTATAATATCTTGTTAGTGTGAGGTGTACATCCTAGTGACTTGATATTTATGTACATTTCAAAATGATCCCCATGATAAGTCTGCCACCATACGAAGTTACTACTATGACTATATTCACTATGCTGTACATTACTTCCTCAGGACTTATTTTATAACTAGAAGTTTGTACCTTTTAAACCCCTTAATGGATTTGGCCTGCACTCCAACCTCTCCCGTCTCTGGTAAACACCAGTTTGTTTCTTGTATCTATATGTCTGTTCCTACTTTGTTTTGTTTGCTTTGTTTTTTATTTTGCACATATAAGTAATACTATGGCACTTGTCTTTCTCTGTCTGATTTATTTTACTTAGCATAATATCTTCTAGGTTCATCCATGTTATCACAAATGGCAAGATTTCAGTCTTTTTAATGGCTGAGTAATATTCTATTGTATATATGTACCACCTCTTCTTTATCCATTCGCCTACTGATAGAACAGTGATTTATTGTTTATGAAAGTCCATATCACATTCTAGATCATAATTTAAACAATTAATTTATATATTTTTTCCTGTATCTACTTTTTTCTTCTTCAGTTTGTAGCTGACAGTGTTTACTTTTTGACAAACTATGCTTTCTTAGGGTGTTCTGAGTGGTTTGAACTAAGAAATAAGGAAATATCATGAAGTTATTCTATTCTGTTGTCATGAGTATTCTAGCCAACTGTCCAAGCCAGAGTAGCTATGATTTGGTTGTTTCTATAAATTATTTTCAGTGCACCTTATATTAAATGGAGCAGATAATTGATTGGTAAATAAGTATTTAGATTTTTGCCAATGAGTGAGTACATATGAAGCTGGGCCCTGGATTGTGAGTAATCATGAGACTTTTTAGTTTTCTTATCTTTCATTGCAGCTCTCATCTAAGTTTGTTAATTTCCTTCCTTTTGATCTCAACATTTTATTAAACTACCTCCTCCCAGGGTGTTCCTTCTGAGCCTGAAACTTCTGCATTTTGATGTGCAGTGCCATTCTGTGGATGTGGTTTGCTCTTTGGAACTGACGGGGAAATGTATAGCATCTGTGGTTATGGTATTGGGCTTTCTACCCCACAAAAGATCCCAGGAAAGCTTATCTCACAGAACTCATGGCTCAAGAGCAGCAATTAATCCCCAGCCTCACATTTTCAGTGCTGTTATATACAAAAATGAAAAAAAAATAATAGGGAATATGTTAAGGGACTTAGGTCGGGGTCCCCATTCTGTCAAGGACTGTAACTGGATCCTTCCTAGAACGCATGCAAAACAAAACAGAATTGTTTGACCTGAAATAACCAAACTCCAGAAAAAAATGGGTTAGGGGTATAGTCACAATTGAGGAGATAATTATTTCTTTACTTTGCATTGGCAATGCGCTACTAGCCTTGGAGTCTGAATCCTGGAAGCATAAAAAACTTTGTTTAAATACTGCATTAAGTCTCTTTCCAGGAGTGTTTCTTCTTTTTACTGATAGGAAATTTTCCAATTATCTAGTAATGCATTTCAATATCTAGATAAAAATGTCTTCAGACTTTTTATCCAGCAGACAGTTTTCTTGTAAGTTTCTGAGTACAAAAAAATGATAAGAACAGAAACAAGTAAAAATAATAAATCAATATGAAATTTAAATTGTAAAATTCCATTTTCATTAGACTGTCCTTCTGTATGGCCAATTTTATGGTACTGTTATATAAAGAACATATAAATATATCAAAGTGAAATACAGCCTCCTTTTGATATAAAAAAGTAGAACACAGTTTACTTGTTATTAGGTAGTAAGTGACACAAAGCATTATTTTATCTTTAAGATATGAATCTAAAAAAGTTTAACTTGCCTTGGATGATATACTGAAAGAAAGAAAGAAAGAAAGAAAGAAAGAAAGAAAGAAAGAAAGAAAGAAAGAAAGAAAGAAAGAAAGAAAGAAAGAAAGAAAGAAAGAAAGAAAAGAAGAAAGGAAAAAAGGAAGGAAGGAAGGAAGAAAGGAAGAAGGGACAATGGAGGGTGAGAAGGAAGAAATCAGGGAAAGCAGGTTAGAAAGATGATAGAGGAAGGGAAGACTAGGGATAGGAGAATAAAGAAAAGAAAAGTTGAAAAATGTCTATCTGAATCATGATAGAATTTGTAAATCAAAGTTAACGTTGACTGTCTTTGGTTTTATGGTCCTAAGGATACACAAAGCAATATAAAGGTGTTATACTTGGACTCATAAAGATGTACTGTAAAGTTACATTAATTGGAAACATTAGCAACAGGTATTTTTCACACTAAATATCTATCTTGCAACATTAAAATTGCTCGTCTAAATATTCAAATATTTTTCCCTTTGACTGTTCCATACCAAATAATAATTAACACTAACGAGACTGATCCTATTTGGTTATATTTCTTTTACTTTAATGAATTGTTATGCAAAGCAAGGTGTGTGAACACATGTTTTCCCTATTACTTCTTTTATATATTTTTAAACAGCCTGGAATGTTAAACCTCATACGGAAGAAATAACATATTAGTATTGAAGGTATATGCTATGCTATGAATCATGTGCTAACATGATAATTGTTTCCACACACACACACAACCCACAACAAGAATTATTAAAATAATTTATGGGAAACTTACCGTAAATATTTGGACTCATTTGTTTTAAAACAAACTCTTTTTTTGACTAGTTGGTAAATATATCGTAAGAAAGAATTCAAGTTTCTTTGAATGTTTATTCATGTTAATAGCTTCTTCCTATTTCTTTTTAGAATCTCTCCCTAAACTCTCCATACAAAATTGTGACTTTAGAATGTTAGTAATTATGGAATTATGGCAAAAAAAAAAAAAAAAAAAAAAAAAAAGAGAGAGAGAATATGATGAAAAGCTACTAAATCATCAACAAACCAAAATTAAAAATATTTGTCCCAGACCATAAAATTTAAAATTTTCAGGTACTGGAAGATCATGAGGGAAAAAGTCAATTCTTGAGAGAGTTCTATTTTATTGAAATGCAGAAGGCTTGCAACTTACCCTTCATCTCACATGCTTTTTCCACTCACCTTCCCCTTATGTTACTAGAAAAACAAGAAAGGACCTTTGGGTCACCAATAAGATCAGTTTTTGAAAAAGAAAATTAGAGCATGTTAACCAATAACATATGAAAGTGCACAGCACAAGCATTCTCTGATGGAATTTGAGCCAAGGACCCTCTGGGTCCAAAATATCAGTTTTACCAAAATACATATTGTCCTTCTAAAGCTATAAGCAATAGGACTCCATTGATATTCAATTAACAAATCAGGAGCAGGTTTCTAGATGTGAAATTATCTAATTACTCAAGAGAAACTAGACATAGCCATGTTGAAGGTAAAACAACGTGTTTAAAATTCTCATTAAGTTACTGGGAGTTTTGTATGAGGGTATATTTTGCTTTGTGTTTTGATACCTTCTATTCTCTCTGTGACCAGGACAGAGTCAACAACAAAGAAAGGCCAAAAGAAAAGCCATTCCTTCCCTTTGAAAATGATGACAGTAAAGCTGGCTTACATCTTAACACTGAGGAAAATATAAACTTGACCTCATATGAGGAATCATATTTATGTTTCTTTTTATAGTATATTTATTTATATCATGTTTAAAATGAATTTTGTGGTCCAGTAGCTAACATATCTGACTTTTAGAACTTTACTTGTCTTCCCAGTCCCAACACTGGTCTTACATTTATACAAATCTCTACAGTAAAATTTCCTCACATCAATGCTTTCTTTTCATCTTTTTATTCATCAGAAAATGCCCACTCATTTGTCTTAATTCTTTGGGACAAAAGTCTTATGGACCAAAAGAAAGGGAGAGTAATGCCAGAAAATCTAAAGAGTATCCTGAGAAAATTAGAGTACACAAAGAATGTACCATGAGCTTTTCTCTACACGTTATCCCCCACGAACCACAAGAGAGTCTCAGGTTACAGAACCTGGAAGTCAAGAGGTCCTTTGGAGGCATCTGTTCCAGAGGTTTTCAACCATAGTTAGGCAAACAGGTGACATCTAAAGCAGGTATGGATCTCTTCATCCCCAAAGGCCTCAAGATCCTGTGGACAAGTGGCCTATACATCTTAACATATTTCTCTGTTAATTGTGGTACACTGAACAAATATGATTTTCCAGGTGTGCCATGGCAGGAAAAACTTGGGAAACATTAATCTATTTCAGCATACCCTGCAAAATAAAATCTCATTTGAATATATATATATATATATATATATATATATATATATCTCCAAACGGTAACCATTCATTCCACTTGCGTGTCTGTTACACAGGGAAGTGGCCTGAACAATGTAGGGTTAACAGCAGACAGTTTGTCCAGGTCCCTGCCTTCGGTGAAGGTTCCTCCATACCTTCTCCATGTGGGAAAAATGCGGTATATGAGTGTATAAATGATTATGGGGCCTCTTCAACAGACCCTATATGAATTTAACTTACCTGAGAGACAATCCAAGATCCAGCTCCTTGACGTAAACCTCAGCCTGGAATAAAAAAGCAGTATCAATCGGCACAGTGAAAGGTAATACTTTAAAGAAATACAGAAATCAAATTGTTGCCCATTGCAGTCAGTGTCTCCTAGGTTTTTGTTCAGTGACCCTAGACTGATGTGGTCTGGAAAACAGAGCACAAATATAATCATATACCAGAAAAATAATTCAAAAAGAAAGCGGTCTTGACAGTGGCTCATTTCAATGATCAAAGTCAGTGAAGTACAAAGGTGCTTAAGCTACTTTTATAAATTTAAACATTAAGCCCTTTGCCCATGATTATAGGGAGATATACCTCAGATGTGTACATGTACATGTCAGTTAGCACTTGCTGCCAAATCAGCTACCACACAAACCTCAATGGCATAAAATAGGTAACTTAAACATCCCTGGTAGTTGGCTAGACACCTCCACTGATTCTGGCTGTGCTCTTACCTAGGTCCAGGGTTTGGCTAGCTGGTAGCTCATCTCAGAGAGCCCAGCTGTGGAGACTGGGGCAACTTGGCCGGCTCTTCACCTCTCTTATCTATCCAAAGCTTGTTTTCATGGCACTGGCAGAGACTCAAGAAAACCAGCACAACTGCACAAACACTTTTTAATCTTCTGTGTATGTTGCTTTTGCGAAATCTGGTGGTTAAAGCAGTCCTATGACTGAGGCCAGAATAGTTGGGTACTTCAAAATTACATGGCAAAAGACAGGCATTTTAAAAAGGGGTGTGAAATTAGGGCCAGTTTTTGAATTTGTCACAAAATATGGATTTAAATTACAAGTCAAAAAAATTTTGGAGACAAATGTTTTTAATGTTTCCTGTGTGAGAACACAATGAAATGACAAACCTGAACACATTTACTTTATTTGTAAAAACACTATTCTTCCCTTTGTTTGGCAGTGAGTATTATATAAACACTTTCAGTACCCTTGAGCCTTAGTTGCCAAGAAATAGATAGTTAAATGTAATGTTTTTTACAAAGTATATTTTTGATATACTTCTTTTCTTTCTTTTATGTGATTTTGAGCTTGTACTTTTAGTTGGATGGTCTTATATCTTTTATTTTATATAAATTTATTCTAAAACATTTAATAAAACAGGCAGATTATATTTTGTAAATAGATAATGCACTATACTATGATATTGTGACATCTACTGCCATGTCCTGAGTTTGTCTTATTGGACTTTTACTTCTAGTAGAATAACTAGAGTTGAGGGTTTCTACAGGAATTCAGTTGATATAACAGCATTATAATGAAACTCCATTGTACTTTTATAATTCACTCCCTTTTTGTCAGAATATTGATCCAAAAGTTAATTACACAGACATTCTTTCTGGAATGGAGAGTTTACATTTACATTTTTAATTTTCATCTACTTGAGGGAGAATCAAAGTTTTACTTCTCATAAAGGGTCTGCAAAACTCTTCTGTAATATTAAGCTCTTTTACATGAGGAAATGTAGACACGCTAAGGCCAAGTGATTTACTTCCACCATACAACTAATCAATAGCAGAGCAAAGAGGAGACCAGGGGTACAGGACTCGTTTAGCGTGCCGAGCCTTATTAAACAACATGGACTTATGTATATCTGATATTCAACCTGAAGTATTGAAATTGGACCACCACCTCACACAGGTGGAAATGTGTGTACAAGGTCTGTTAAACATGATATATTCCTAATGTACTGCAATTACTGAAACACCTGTGGCATAGAACACACTCTGTTCTTGAGGGAAAATGTGTAGCTCATTCAAATAGTTTACCTCACATTTCATTGCCTCTACCTGAGCTTATATGATCTACTGGTTCTATGTTAGGGTAAGTCACAAGAAGTATTTCTTAATTAGAGTGACTCTGAGGTGTGACTCTGTTGATTTGTGGGTTTTATTTTTCTTTCTTAGAATTTTTGCTAGTTTCAGTAGCCTGTTATGAAAAAAATGTGTTTCGACTGCTCTGGTAAAGTCATCTGCCTAAGTTATCAATGAGTAGAAAATACTCCCATACTGAAATAGGATTCAACGTCCACTTAGAATATGGAAATTTCCCACCTAGTTTCTTTAGTTCCACCACACACTGCAGGCACATGCTGCCTAACAGGTGGAAATCGGTTTGAGAGAGCCATTGAGAGGGCAATTCTCTTTCCATAACATGCTCCAGCCTGGGGGATGCTAGTGCATGTGTTTATACAGTTAGATAGGTTCAATCCCTGATTGTTTCTGAGGGATAAAAGAGTAAGTGGGAAAAACATAAATAAAGAGTATGATGACATTACAAAGGTGAGAAGAAATAATTCTTACAAGTCAGTCTTCTGCTCAGAGGGAAAAAGAACATTGCAACTATATTTTTCATAGGTTTCATGATAGTTTTCAGATTTTCAGGATTCTGTTGTCTTGCTTAACTGTCCTACATAAATGGTATATTTATAACACATCTAACTACATGCAATGATAAGAGATAAGAGCATAAGCCTTGTGAACAAAGTTAGAACTTTTTTTGAGCAGGGGACAGAATTCCATTGATGTTGAGCTTTTTATCTATTACAGTATGTAGCAAAGAGATAGGAACACAGTTAGTGCATAAATAAAGTACTTAGAAATAAATTATTAGGCTGGAAGAAAACTTAAAGGTAACAGAGAATAGTAAATGCCCACCCCAGGATCCCAAAACCTCCAACACATAAAAGACTTTTGAAAAATTAATAAAATTACCCCAGACAAAAAACAATTTGTACTTATTACAAAACTACTTAGAAAAGCTAAATTTTGAACCCAGGTTTCCTGATTTCAGAGTTCACTTCTTTTCTGTTACTTACTTTCATTCCATTGAAAAAGAAAATGTAGGGGGAAGAAAAGAGAACCCTTATGAAAATTCACAGTGAAAAGGTTAGCAGAAACTTTTACAGACCTCAACAAGCTCCTTAAAAAGTTTGAAAATATAGACCTTAACACTGAAAGGTTTTCATTAACAACGAGAAATGTTCATGGTGCATTATCTGCTTCAAAGCACACCTATGAGGACAAAAAGAAACAAACCAAGCAAACCATCACGAACATATTTCTGAAAAGAATGGCACCGTCTCAAGAAGAGTCTCGGGAATTATTCCAGAGGAAGGCATTTTTATCACAGGAGATGACAGCTCCATGTCTATTATTGCCTCTGACAGCCTTCCAGTGGGACGAAATGCAGAGGTGGAGACGGTGATATTGATGATGTTGACCCTATGAAGGAGTAGGCTAATGTATGTATTTGTTTCAGTTTTTCTCAAAAAAGCTTAATAAGAAAAAAACATTACAAAAAGAAAAAGCTTATAAAATAAGGATAAAAAGAAAGAAAATATTTTTGTAGAGCAGTATGTGTTTGTGTTTTAATCTAAGTATTATTAGAAAAGAATAAAAAAGCTAAAAAAATTAAAAAGTTTGTAAACTTAAAAAATTACAGTCAGCTAGGGTTAATTTATCATTGAAGAAAACATATTTTAATAAATTTAGTGTAGCCTAAGTGTGCAGTGTTTATAAGGTATACCGCAGTGTGCAGTTATGTCCTAGCCTTCACATTCACTCCCCACTCACTCACTGACTCACCCAGAGCAACTTCCAGTCCTGCAAGCTCCATTCACAGTTAGAGCTCTATACAGGTGTGCCATTAAAAAAAAAATTTTTTTTTATATTGTATTTTACTGTACTTTTCTATATTTACATACACACATACCATTGTGTTACCATTACCTGCAGTATTTAGAACAGTAATATGCGGAACAGGTTTGCAGCCTAGGAGCATTAGGCTACCCCATAGTGGGCCGTTCCACCTTGGTTTGTGTAAGTGCACTCTGTGATGTTCGCACAATGAGGAAATCGCCTAAAATTTATTTCTCAAAACATATCCTGTCGTTAAGCAGCACATGACTATAAATATGGTCCACCTTAGTATCCATTACCCTAGTGATGGAGAGTTGTGATATATATATATAGGAGTTTATCACTTACTGATTTTAGTAAATTATTTTTAGTAAATTATATGTCAGGAAATCCTTTATTTAATGTAAGTTTTCAAGTTATCTTTATCAAGTTCATCATTATATTGCATTATCTTTGTATTTTATAATTTTGACTTTCTTTGTGTTTGTTTCACCTTTTTAATTTTTAATACCACATGCTTGTGCCATCTCTCTTTTTTCTTGTTCATAGGTTTGTCTATTTTCTTTATCTTTATAAAGAACCAAATTTTGGTTTTAATTCTTTCTAACTTATCTTTGCATTCTACTCGAATCTTCATGATTTTATTTTTTCTACTTACTTTGGATTGGTGGGGTCTTTTTGTTTGTTGGTTTGTTTTTGCCAGCTTGTTACTTTCGACAAGAAACTAATTCATGTTTAGCCCTTCTCCTCTAAAATAATATATATATTCTAAATATATATATTTATACTTAGATATATATTTATAATATGTTATATATATATAATTATATAATGTATATATTAGAATGTATAATATTCTAAAATATATAATATTTTAATATATATCTATGTTTATATCTATATATATGTAAAACATTTCAATCTAATTAAGATTCTAACAGTAACTCTTATATTATCAGAGATAATATTTTGGTATTATTCAGTTCTAGGTATTTTTCAAGTTTCCATTTTGGTTTTCTTTTTGACCGTTGAGGAACGGGAAAGTGTGTTGATAGATTTCAAACCACATTTTAATATTTTTTTGCATCATTGTTTTTGTTGATGTTCTTGAGAATAATATCTATTCTCTGGACCTAAAACTCAATTGCATTATCACAAATTCTTTGATAGCCAATGTTATTGACTTTTGCTCATGGTGATTTATTTTCCTTTGTGTTTTATAATTGTGAGCTCATTCTTCACTGAGCTTTATCTATGAGAATCTGTGATGCATGAATGTTACTACATTTATTCTGAGGGAATTGGTATTAGCTTTTCTCAGCCACCCAACAACCTTTTAAAGTGCTTAAAGTAGACCTGAAAATAAGTACCATTTTCAGTTGATTTTTGTTTGTTTGTTTGTTTATTTGTTTGTTTATTTGTGTTCCTTTAATCATGTGGATAGTATACCTATGAACATAGACTCATCCAAATGTATTGCTCATGGATCAAATTCTCAGGAGACCCTTTTTAACTGCCCAGAAACCAGGCTGTGACTTAACTTTCTTTGTAATATCTCTCTGAAGAAAAAAATAGTCTTTAGAAAATGTTAGTACTATGTGTGTTGAGTATGTCTCCATTTTAACTTTTCATCTTGGCAGATCTAAGGACTTTCTTACTATCCCTAAGTGATAATTCAAAGCTAAGAGTCTTCATTATTTCTATTGGTAAATCCCCTCAGTAGGACAATATAATTAGCAGGAGCTCTTCACTATGGTTTTTAGTTCTTTTGTCATATGTTGTCCCCCAAGACTTCTTTTACATCTTTTTTTTTTTTTTTAATAATCTGAACAGAAGGTACAGATACTTCTCATATGCCCACAACCCCACAACCGCATAGCCACCTACATTAGCAACATCCTCCATCAGAGTGGTACTTTTATTACAATTGATAAACCAACATTGACAGCATTATCACCCAAAGACCCTAGTTCACATCAGCATTCAATCTTTGATGTTACAGTCCTTTACATCTTGAAAACTCAAATATGCATTAAAAGAGGAGTGCATTACAGAACATCCCATATTTCTCTGGCATTGGAGTTTTCTGACTACCCAATCCACCATTTTTTTAAAAGATTTTACTGGGGAATATTGGAGAACAGTGTGTTTTTCCAGGGCCCACCAGCTCCAAGTTGTTGTCCTTCAATCTAATTGTGGAGGGTTCAGCTCAGCTCCAAGTCCAGTTGCCGTTTTCAATCTTTAGTTTCAGGGGCCACGGCTCATCCATCCCATGTGGGAATTGAACTGGCAACCCTGTTGTCCAGAGCTCATGCTGTAACCAACTGAGCCATCCAGCCACCCTCCAATCCACCATTTTAAAAGAAAGAAAATGAAGTTGTAATGTCATTGAATATATCTTCAAATATTCCATTGATCAGTTCTCATTTACCAGAGGCTCATTAAGAATTCGTAAAGCTAACATGCAAAGAAAGAGGAAACAACTGAGAACAATGAAATGAAGCAATGGCTATGAAAAAAGAGAATTCACTGACTAGGTCAGATCCCAGGCAGCCAGTGGGCCAGGGATGTGCAGTATGTATTCACAACACATCCATCAGTGATAGAAATGCGGGTCTCTACAAGTGTTAGTTGGAAATGAATCTCATGGGTGCCAGTTTCTTTTTCTATTTGGCTTAATGTGCTCTTGCTGAGCTGGGAGCACACTAGTCATCAGTGATAGATGAGGACGAGAAAAATTATCAAATTATATTGTTTAGGATTGCTCCAACTTATGTATCAAATGTTTAATGAAATCTTTAGGGTTTTCAGGCTTTGGACTTTTTTTGCAAAATATAACATATAGAAATTTATGCAAATATCATTAGATACTTCACCAACATCTGAAGCTTTGTGTGTTTTTGGCTTTGTTTTGCTATTACATTCAATTTAGAGCTGATGTATAGCATCAGCACTAAGGTCACCATCACCAGAAAACAACAAATGAGCAGTAGTTCTGTCCGCAATCTAAGTTAACATGGCAAGGGAGAGGAGGGTAAGAATTAATAGAGGAAATTGTAGACCAGCCCGCCTGAATTCAAATCCTGACTCCTCCACTTATTGTTAACTGCTTGACACTGGGCAATTTACCTCATTTCTGTGTGACTCTCAGTTACCTCATCTGAAAAATGGGGATAATAATAGTGGCTACCTCCTAAGGGCGTTACAATGATTTAAAAAGTTAATGAGTGTAAAGTGCTCAGAACAGTGCTTGTCATATAATAAGCACTCAGTATGATGTGTATAATTATTCGCTATTGTGGAGAATGACATCAGAGCCAAATGTCACTACAAGAGTTTTCTGGTAATGCCAGGATCCTAGCAGACAAGCAAGCAAAATGAGAAAGTAAGGAAATGGTACATATATAATTTTTACAACACACTGTAGTCTATCATTCTCTTACCGTTATTTATATTTAAATCTTTAAAAGCCGGGCTCCTTATTTATTTTATGTCCCTAGTTCTTAACTATAGAGATTGACACATAGCTGGGACTCAGTAAATAAGTGTGTGTGTGTGTGTGTGTGTGTGTGTGTGTGTTTGAGAGAGAGAGAGAGAGAGAGAGAGAGAGAGAGAGAGAGAGAGAGAGGAGAGAAAGAAAGAGAGAAGGGAGATTCAGACATGTGTAGCACAGCAGGTGAGGAATAATCACCACTGAGCTCTGTAGACTCCAGTGAGAATGCATTCAATTGTCTATGATGGCAGACTTATTGGCTAGAATTCACTCTTTATGACCTCATTCTGTTTGGTGGCCTGCTTATTACTTGTTTGATCCAAAAATGGCCTCTGTTAATGCCTGCATGCTGTTGATTATCTTTTGGCATAAAAATATTGAAAAAGAATTAGTTTCTTGTCCACGTTAATTTACAGAGAATAACTAGGAATACATTTAATGCAGGAATTGCTTTAAACATATTCAAAATATTATCAAATTAATTATGTTTGTATGCAAGTATTGGTCATTATTTTAATTAACACTCAAACTTAAACATTTTTTTGTTATGCTTTCTAAATCCAAGAAATGAAAATCTGAGTATTCTAACTAATTACATTTCAAGGTAGATTACATGTATTAGACTCAAACTACCAGTGTTCATCAAAAAATAAATCAGGGCCGGCCCGGTGGCTCAGGAGGTGGGAGCTCCGTGCTCCTAACTCCAAAGGCTGCCAGTTCGATTCCCACATGGGCCAGTCGGCTCTCAACCACAAGGTTGCCGGTTCAACTCTTTGAGTCCCACAAGAGATTTGGGGCTCTGCCCCCTGCAACTAAGATTGAATACTGCACCTTGAGCTGAGCTGCCACTGAGCTCCCGGATGCACAGGGTTGCCAGTTCAATTCCTCCAGTCCTGCAAGGGATGGTGGGCTGCGCCCCCTGCAACTAGCAAAGGCAACTCAACCTGGAGCTGAGCTGTGCCCTCCACAACTAAGACTGAAAGGACAACAACTTGACTTGGAAAAAAGTCCTGGAAGCACACACTGTTCCCCAATAGAGTCCTGTTCCCCTTCCCCAATAAAGTCTAAAAAAACTAAAAAAATAATAAAACAAATAAATAAATCAGTACCATTGTAAATTATTTTATACAAAACAACTGGATTGAACATAAAAAAGTGACAAAATTGCGTTAGGAATGAAAGTTGGACACTTTATGGGCACAACATGAATTTTGAATGTTCTTTTGTACATCTAGAGCTGCTGTCCCAAATATAGAAGTTAATAAAATTAATAATGAAGGAAACATTAAATAAGGAAATTATATCCACACACTATATTGTGAAATATTTAAAAAAAAAATAAAATAAAATACTATGATTTTATTTTAATTTAATGAAACCTTCACCCAGTACACTCAAAGGAGTACTCTGTGCCACTACTGACTGCTTCTACCATGTCCCCCACAATCAGAGTATTACATTTCTTCAGCCAAAGTTAACATGCAGGAGAAGAACTCCATTGCTGCAATTTAATAAATACTTATTCATATATCAACAAAAAATTGCAATAAAACAAATACCTATATAATCACAAGTGGTTTCAGAGCTTTCAATTTCCTTGGAATAAATAATATTTACTAATTTTTAATCCTATGAGTCCACAACAGAATTTAGCATATTTCTCCTTATAAGGTTAACAGATTACATTTAAATAGCAAATTTAATGTCTGCTTTGTTTCTGTGAAAAAAAAAATGTATATATATATATACACATATATATATCACTTTATGTATATGTATATATATGTGTATATATATATATATATCAATCACTTTATTCTTTATTCAAAAAAAGGCTGCTTCAAGACTTCAAATTGCTTTTTAGGTCAAGATGGTGAAGTGGATAAATGCTGTGCTTGTATCTTCTCACAATCATATCAAAATTACAACTAATTTACAGAACAACCATCATTGAGAATTTCCTGGATTCTAGCTGAACAGAAGTCCTACAATTAAGGACATACAGAAGAAGCCATGTGGAGACTGGTAGGGGGTGAGACATGAAATAGTGCTATCTTATAGATTGAGAGGGATATCTCAACTGTAGAGGGCATCCCTAAGGAGCAAAGGCCCCAGCCCCACACCACACTTTCCAGCCCAGGGTTCCAGTGACGGGAAGAGAAGTCTCACAACTTCTGGCTGTGAAAACCAGTGGAGATGGTGACTGAATAGACAGAGGGTGGCTGGAGTCCCAGGCATCCCTCTTAAAGGGCCCATGCATGGACTCACTCACTAACAGACTCACTTGCTCTGAACTCCAGCACTGGAGCAGTAGCTGGAAAAGTGCCAGGGACTTATGGGGAGGAACTGAATTGTCTGGCTCCAGGGCAAGGGCTAGGAGGGCACCTTGTTCCCAGACAGAAGTACTGGCAGAAACCATTGTTTCTTTGTTGAGCCCTTCCCCCACCCAGCCTGCACACACAGTCAGGCACCAAGTCTGAGTCTCTGTCAACCTGGCTGGTCTTGCCCTGGTAATTCCTTGAGACCACACACCACCCAATTTATGGGCCCGACCAAGCCACTTAGAGTGGATTTTCCATACAAATAGCACCTGCTATGGGTCACGCTGTGGACTTTCCTAAAACCTCTCAAAGGTTCACAAACCCCAAACATCAGTGGTCCCATATCTCTTGCTGAGCAGCCCTAATCCCACACTAGTGGCAGCCAGCCTTGATTTGCAGGTTGGTCTCTTATGGCATCACCAAGCCCAGTGCAGGTAGGAACCATCTGTGTATTTCTTTGTGCCTCATGACAGGTTGCCCCAGGCAAGCCATAATCTGGAGCCAATCTTGGCCTGCAGCGAGGACCCTCCCTAACAGGCTCCAGGACCAGCATGCTCAGTGGTCAATTCGGACCAAGATGGAATACCACATGGCTGCCTCCAAGGACAACACACCCAAAGGGAAGACTGGGCAGGCATTAGAACCTGACTAAAGTGAATCCTTCTCTGTAGAGTCAGGCCCTCTGCAATAGCTCCTCTACTGTTGTCATGGCCTGTCCTCATAATGAATCCTTCTCGTTGATGTGCAAATGGCAACCAAGACTCAACTACAATAAGAGGGCACAAACAACCCACAGAAGGGACACACCTGGAGCACCCAGCTCAGGTGACATGGAAGACCACACCACTGGGCCCTACAGGACACCTAGTATATAAGGCCACTCTACTAAGACTGGAAGACATAGGAACCTTACCCAATCAGAGAAACAAATACATGAAGGCAGCCAAAATGAGGAGACAAAGAAGCATGTCCCAAATGAAAGAACAGAACAAATCTTCAGAAAAAAAAGCTAAACAAAATGGTAACAAGCAACCTACCAAATGTAGAGTTCAAAAGAATGTTTATAAGTATGGTCACTGATCTCAGAAAGAATTTCAACAAAGAGATAGGAAATATAAAGAAGAACAAGTCAGAAATGAAGAATACAATCACTGAAATAAAAAGCACATTAGAGGAAATCAACAATTGATTAGATGAAGCAGAGGATTGAACCAGCAATTTAGAAGATAGGGTAGCAGAAAACACCCAATCAAAACAGAAAAAAGAATCCAAAATTTAGGCAAGTTTAAGGGACATCTGGGACAATATCAAGCGTACCAACATTCACATCATAAGGGTACCAGAAGGAGAAGAGAGAGAGAGAAAGGAATTGAAAACCTCTTTGAAGAAATAATGACAGAAAATTTCCTTAACCTGGAGAAGGAAATAGACATACAAGCACAGGAAGCACAGAGAGTCCCTAACAAAATAAACCCAAAGAGGCCCAGATCAAGACACATCAAAGTTAAAATGCCAAAGGTTAAAGACAAAGAAAGAATCTTAAAAGCAGCAAGAGAAAAGCAGTTAGTTACCTACAAGGGACCTCCCATAAAACTATCAGCTGATTTCTCAACAGAAACTTTGAAGACCAGAAGGAACTGGCAGGGAATATTTAAAGTGATGAAAAGCAAGGACCTACAACTAACTCTACCCAGCAGAGATATCATTTAGAACCGAAGGACAGGTAAAGATTTTCCCAGATAAGAAAAAGCTAAAGGAGTTCATCACCACCAAACCAGTATTACAAGGAATCTTAGAGGGACTTCTTTAAAATGGAAAAAAAAATAAAAATAAAAAATATAAATAGTAAGATGGCAATAACTACATATCTATCAACAATTACTTTAAATGTAAATGGATTAAATATTCCAATCAAAAGATAGGGTGGCTGAATGGATAAGAAAATAAGACTCTTACATATGCTGCCTGCAAGAGGGTAACTTCGGATCATAAGACATGCACAGGTTGAAAGTAAAAGGGATCAGGGAAAGATATTTCGTGAGAATGGAAACGAACAAACAAAAAAACCTAGGGTAGCAATACTTGTATCAGACAAAATAGACTTTAAAACAAAGAGTATAACAAGAGAAAAAGAAAGAATCCCACTTCTGGTAATCCCACTTCTGGTATTTATCTGAAGAAGTCGAAAAGCACTACTTTGAAGGGAAATGTGTATCCATATGTTTATTGCAACATTATTTACAATGGTCAAGATTGGAGGCAGCCTAGGTGTTCATCAATGGATGAATGGATAAAGTCAGAAAAAGACAAATGTCATATCATTTCACTTATATGTGGAATCTAAAGAACAAAATAAGCAAACAAAACAGAAACAAACTCGAAGATTTAGAGAACATTTTGATGGTAGCCAGATGGGAGGGGTTTGGGGGAGTGGGGAAAAAGGGGAAGGGATTAAAAAGCACAAATTGATAGTTACTAAACAGTCATGGGGATATAAAGTATAGCATAAGGAATATAGTCAATAATATTGTAATAACTACATGTGGTGTCAGATAGATACTAGATTTCCAGGATGATCACTTCATAAGTTATATAAATGTCTAATCACTATTTTGTACAATTGAAAATAATATTGTATGCCAACTGTAATTTAAAAATAAAAATATATTATCAAAAAATGAAAAAAGGAAAAGAAAAGACCTCAAATTGTTATTTTTAAACTGTTGGAAATGGTTTTCCATTTTACATGTATTATGTAATTATTAAATAAGTCTATTTTGAACCTCTTCACACAGTGTATTTCATCTTGAACATTGCTAGATTCACACAGAAACATTAAGGTACAAAATGAACCTAGTATTTCTGCATACCTTTGTTCAAATTATTCTGGATTTAAAGTGAAGTATAAAACCTTTAAAAGTGTAGTACAAAATTCCAGAAAGCAATGAATAAATATTAATGCTTTCCTGACTAATTGTAGTTTCTGTTCAATAGCCTTTTCAAAGCAAAAATGACATTAAAAAATACAGGTTTGAAAATGTAAAGATAAAGATAGCTTTTCTCCTTATGCAGTGTATTAGTTCAGAGTGATGTTTGGTTGCTCTAATGAAGATACCACAGTGGCTTAAACAAAATAGAAATTGACCCTTTCTCATGTAAGAGTCTAAAAGTAAGTAATTTAGGACTGACACAGTGGGTTCATGACATTGTGGCCCTAGGGTCCTTCTATGTTTCAGTCTGCAGTTCTCAAGGCATGGCTTCATCTTCTTGTCTCACATGAGTGTTCCAGACTTCATCATTGCATCCCATAATCTAAAGGGGAGAAGGCCGAGCATGGGTGTGGTAACTGCATTCCATAGACTAGAACTTGGTCATGTGGCTGTTTGTTGATGCTCCTGGCAAATATTGTCTTTAATCTGAGTGTCCAAGTACCCAACAAAACATAAAGCTTCATGACCAAGGAGAAAATGTGAAACTGAATAATTGGGGACAATTAGGTATCTCTGCTACAACACAGCCAAAATTCATTCATTCATTCATTCATTCATTCATTCATTCAATAAATAAAATGATGAATCCAGAATATCTATTTTACCTAGCCTATGGAAAAATACACTTATAATATTTTTAATAGAATCAATTTCCACTAAACTTACCTAATAATTTTAGACTTATTGTCTATGGCATTAGGTACTTGAAACCTCAAGTATAGTTCGCATTTCTCAAGAATATTTTTCCAGATTAACCTTGTTTTTAGTTTCAAATACAGTTGTTTTTTACTAGTTTTATTCTCTTTATATATCAGTGGAACATTAAATACTCAATAATGTAATAGCATAGATGGTAAAAGTAGATGCTATAATATCATAGTGGTCTGGATGCACCCTACAATCTCTTATTTAAGCACCACACTTGGTACATTTCACAAGACTAGACACATGTGTTAAGCAAAATATACAACATTTATTTCACGAGGATATTGAACATTTGGAAAAAGTCCAAAATAGTACAAAAAGGAAATAGCCCTTTTTATAAAGGGTAGAAGAATTGGAAAGTTTTAGCAATAAAGAGAAATGAATGGATATTTTAATAACAGTATTTACAGCTATGAGGAGTTCTCTCTCTCTCTCTCTCTCTCTCTCTCTCTCTCTCTCTCTCTCTCTCTCTCTTTTTTAAAAGGTGAAAACCCGGTGCCATTGGCTCTTGGTCTCAAATAAGGAAAGAATTTAAGGGAGTAAGATAAAATTGAAAAACACAGAATCAGAACTATATAGACTAACACATAATACACTTATCCTAGAGGTCATATAATTCAGTTAGAAGAACATGGATTTAAACACCAGAAAGACCTGTAATGGAATATACAAAAACAAACGACTTAAAAACCTTTGGGTTGGGTAAAATGGATATGTAAAGTAAGGTTTTGTAGCAGATATACTGATGCCTCATTGTATTTACATCTTTGAAACAATTGCCAGGAAAGCCAACCAATGCTTTTGAGTTAGAAACACATGGCAACATCTATAATCCTTTAGACTCTGTCTTACTAAAGAAAGAGAGATAGACTGAGAAAGGGAATTTTTTTGATGAAAACTCTGATCAGTTTTTTTAATGAGATACTTTTATAACATGGTTATGAATCAAAATGAAAATATTCTCTAGGACTGAGGCTTTAAACATTTTTTTTTCTTACTTGGATCCAGTTAGAATACAGCAGATAACAATGCAAAACAGTTACTGCATCTATGCCTTTGTTCTTATTCTAAGCCATTTGTTGTTCATTTCTCAGTTTACAAAGGCATGACAATTAAGTTCGCGAACTTGTTGCAACGATGTTGCGAACCTTTTTTGATATCAGAGGGATTATTCATTATTAATTTGTATGAACTGCACAAGCAGTTAACCTACTTCACTATTTGGAAGTGCTGAAAAGGCTGAATGAAAAAATTAGACAACCTGAACTTTTTGCCAACAATTCATGGCTCTTGCATCACGACAATGCAGCAGCTCACACAGCACTCTCTGTGAGGGAGTTTTTAGACAGTAAACAAAGAACTATACTGGAACACCCTCCCTACCCACCTGATCTGGACCCCAAAGACTTCTTTCCTTACCCAAAGATAAAGGAAATATCGAAAGGGAAACATTTTTATGACATTCAGGACATCAAGGGTAATAGGACGACAGCTGTGATGGCCATTCCAGAAAAAGAGTTCCAAAATTGCTTTGAAAGGTAGACTAGGTACTGGCTTCCCAAGGGGAGTACTTCAAAGGTGACCACAGTGATATTCAACAATAACTGATGTAGCATTTTTTATAGGGTGAGTTCTCGAACTTAATTGTCAGACCTCATACACATGCCTTAAAATACTTCTGGCCTATACTATTAAGCAGAAATCACAAAGGCTACAATTTTGCATTCGGGCTTTGTTGGCTCCAATAGCTTGCTGTCATACCTCAGCCTCCTTTAAGTTTTCAGTGCCTTGGTTCCCTCAGCTGTAAGTGGAAATAATATAGCTGACCTATGCAAACAGGTGTCAGGTAGATCAAATAAATCACTATTTTAGAGGCATATTTTAATGCTATGTTATAATCTTTTGATTCCTATTAGTCATAGCAACCTGTGAATTATACCAACACTCTCCTTATACACCATTAGTCAAAAGTTTTGAAACTAAATTTTTGGAATGCAGAAAGATTGTGTATAAATTAAAAGTCAAGCCCCCTCTGCAATTCTGTAACTTATCTATAAATTCATCCGATTAACATACTGTATTTTCATGTTTTCAGGGAAGGTAAAGTTTACTGTAATAAGATCATAAAAGTAGAATGCAAGACACATTGATTGGTTCTTAATGATATATATTACTTAATAAAATTCTTGAAATTTCAGCTTCCTGTGCATCCAACACAAAATAACATGTTATCATATTCTCATAGATCTATGGATGACACAGCAGAGGTGAGGATGTGAAAGGGTGATGTTTGGGTCATAGTACAAACCTGCAATGAGTATTTGGAAAGTCAAGTCCCAATACAGAATGCTTAGTTTGACTTTTCGCATGATGAATTTCTAAAATAAGCACGTTTCTAATTTAATCCACCCAACTATGTCCCTTCCTCCAGTCTCCTATTTGGGTCCTCTACACTGTCACAATAAATGTATATTTTTTCAGTAACAGATAAGATGGTTCATCATTATATTATGCAAGATGCCTAGCAGTTTTTGTATTTACTCAAATAAACATAAGCATGCTTAGCATTTAATACTTATTCAAAATACTTTAAAGTGTTTTCAAAAGTTGCTAATCTCACAAGATTAAAATTTTCTGAGTGAGGGCCATGGTTTAAATTTTTTGTTTGTTTGTTTGATAGCAGTAATAATGTTGTTAAAGACAGTTGTATTGCTATTTTGGACCATGTTCGCCATAAATATTTCTTCCTTTTGATCTTTTCATTTCTTTTTGATAAGTAATTCAAATAAATGTTAGATTAAAGCTTTCCTCAAGAAATCAATACCAAAAAGTATTTTAAGTGAATACAGCCATGCTTTGAATATGTAGAATTACCATGTCAACTTCAAGGTTAAAAAATCTTTAAATACAATCTTAAGTTAAACTTTATTTCTCCAGAGTCACTAGAATATTACGTATGGCACAGTCTTTTATATCAATAATCTTTGAATAGAAAACTTAGGACGGAAGCAGCATATAAAATTTCAAGTGACTACAGCAAAATTGAAAGAACAATTTTGCCAAAAACAATTACTTTACTCATTTAGGCATTTCTTTGAAAATATTGTAATATTATTGATATTATTAAATACTAAATATTAAAAATATTTTCCCTTTAGTAGTAATGTGTGGAAGTATTTCCAAATGTCTTCATATCACATTTATGCTAAAGAAAGTACTTGTTAAAGCAGGAATTATTAAAACCAAATATATATTGAAAACGTTTTTTGACAAAAATGTTCTCAACCCAAAATGAACATATTTAAATAACATACATGTTTATAAGAAAATAACATTACTATTTAAAGAAGATACTTGTCAATGTAGAGACAAGTCTAGAACTCATTTTCTAACATATGCCTTTCTGTAAAACATTCATATGTTGTCACGTATAAACAAAAATAAGGGACATTGAAGTGTCAGAATCCTCAATGTAGCAATCTCCCTTCACCATCTCCATTTTCTCATGACTTCCTGATTGCAGGGATCATGATTTGGTCAAACAATTACTGCCATCATTTTTAGAATCACAGTCTTAGAGCTGTATGCTGCCTTGAGGAACAAGCTTGTCATTTTCATTCTTTTTTCCCCCAGTTTCATTGAGATATAATTGACATACTGCTCTGTATGTGTTTCAGGTGTGCTGCATAATGACTTGACATACTCGTTCATATACTGAGAAGTGTTAGTTAACATCCATCTCCAGCTTTAGTTATAAAAAAAATATTTTTTCTTTGTGAGAGAACTTTTAGGATCTATTCTCTTAACAAGTTTTAATTATACCAAACTGCAGGGTTAACTAAGCATATCATTTTAGATATAGGGAAAAGAGCTCTCAGGGAGATTAATCAAACAGTATATAATCCATCTACTCCCTTTTCTCATTTCAGTTTATTCCATTACCCCTCTATTTTTGGTTATGTGGTTTTATTTCCCAGGTCAACTCTTGATGTTTTCCTGGTCTAGGTTTAATGTTTTATTGTCACCATCGAGAGGCAGTGGTAGGATTTTATTCCCCTCAATTATTTCCGTGACTGGTATATCTTCATGACCATGACATCACTTATGTGTATAAGATGCAGTACAAACCTCAAATTGCCTTAACAATGAAAATTCAAATAAAAATGTAGGAAATTCCAGTAAAACATCTCTCTGACTATACTTGTCATTATAACACAGTAAAAGTTAGAGAGTGACATCAGAAAAGTTACAGGTACTTTTTGACTTATAATTAGTGAGTAATTTTATTCTAACATATAACTTTGGTTGCTTTTAACATGAACAGTAAGTCTCAAACTGTACTCAAACTTCTTAAATGTGATGCAATTTAAACTGCTACCGATGCCAGGAGATTTCTCCTAAATTAGGTGATTCATCCATAAATATATGATCTATTCACATAAAACATGAAACTGTGTTAAACTGTACTTTAGGAATACTATTCTGAATATTAAAATTCAAAATTAATTTTAGTTATTTTTATGTTTACTATTTGTTGCTGTACATTTTAGTACATAGGTCTCTACTAGCTGTTGCGTGGGGGTAGAGAGCATGATACATTGTGGGAATCACAGCTCTGTCATTCCCTAATGGTGTGTCATTATATAAGCTCTTAGCCTCTCTGAGACTCAATAGCTGGCTTTTATAAGGATCACAGATAACATATGTGAAATGCAATATATGTAATGTATGTAATTAGTGATTGCACCTGATGTTTCAAAATATTCAATAAATAGTCATTTTGAAGAATATCATTATCATTATTTTCAGCAATAACAACCACATGAACAATACCCATTATCAGATAATTAACAGTTAGAAAATATATTGTTAAAACATAAAAAACATGAAAAACAAAAACAAAATCTTCTGTACTCATGAATTTATATAATTAAAAGATTATTCAGATGAAGGCTGAAATATTTCACAATCTCTACAAATAAATTAATGATTTGTTTAGTTGACGATATCTGTTTCCTGTTGTACAAACCATTAGACACAATAACTGAAATGAAAACTAGGGAAACTAAATTTGTCCTCCAAGATGATTTGATTGTACTGTAGTGTATATCAACCCTTCAAAACACCTAGAGCAAGTCATCTTAACATAGAGTCCACTTACATTTTAAAATTTATCATTATTTAAAAAAATACATATCTGAATTTATTTTAGATCACTGAGGTATTTATAACTTATAATATATAAAACTTGTAAGATATTTTTCCCTTATAAATTTTAGTTTCCTCTATTACTTTCAAGCATTGGTGACTGCTTCTATAGATATTTTAGCAAGCTCTGGGGCCTCTTCTCTGAAAATCAAATAGAAAAAGATATGTGAAACAGGTTTCACAACCAGTTCGAGATTGATTTACCCATCCATCCATCCATCCATCCATCCATCCATCCATCCATCCATCCATCCATCTTTTGACTCTTTCAGTGAAGATGAATAATGCATCTACCATATTAATCGTCAAGGAGCTGGCATGAGGAAACATTCTCTTTCCCTGTCCTTTATGAGACCATTGGGGTACACCTATCACCATGCCCCAGATTGAATAAAAGAGGTTGTAAGGCAGCAGAGTTTTTTAAAATCATAATTAAAATAAAACACTTTTTATGTAGAATCCCTTCATATACTTAATTTTAGCAAGCATTATTAAGCAAAAATTATGTGATAATATTTTTAAATTGATGTTCAAATTCAACATTATTTCAGTGAAAATCTCTAGATTTCAAGTCACAGTTTTAAAATGAGTCAATAATCTGATGCTTAGTTTCCTGTCACAGATCATGAAAATTATTACAGTTTTGAATTGGTAAAGTTCAATGACTCTGGCAGATGAATAGAAACTGACAACATATAAATGTGAGCCACATAATCTTCTCCCTTTGTATTCAGATGTTTTTCCCAAGATACTTGCACTAAGAAAAGGGACCTAGAATTATCAAAAGCTGAAAAAAGAAATGGATCTTGAAAATCTCAAGGATTCCCTTTCCAGATTCACCACATGTTGCAAGGTCTTGGGCAAGTCATTTAACTCCTCAGAACTTCTACACTTTCTTTTAAAAATGGAGATAGTAGTTATATCATTGGTTATTGTAGTAATTAATTGAGATAAGATATGGAAAGGGTTTGGTAAACATTAAACTGTCAGTCATTATCCCTCAGTTAACCACTGAAACCTTCCCAGAAGAATATTTTGCATCTCCTTCCCCATTTATTTTACACTATATTCCCCTCCCTGTGAGAGAAAAAAAAAAAGTTACTGAACATTTTGTTACTTAAGATTTTCAGCAACTGAGTTGTCACCAAAACAATGTGAAGGAGATATTTTAAAAAATAACTTCTTCACCTTTAAATAATATGTGATTGATCTTTCTGGACATAAATGGCCATAGTGAAGTGCTAGCCGTTCCCATCTTCTTGAAGTTTGTTGAGAGCAGATGGAGTCAATGTAGGCAGCTGCCCTGGAGTAGTTGTCATTCATGGATCCATGTCATAATGGAGATGACATTAGGTGATGTCTAGAGGCTGACAGGTCATGAAGGCAAATTAACTCCATAGTGTGAGTGGGTGTAAGCCTCTACAGTCTTTGACAACAGCTGCAGGAACAGCTCCAGACCATTAGCTCCTAAGGCTATTGAGAGGTCATCATACCAGAACCCAGTCGGGAAGGGGACTGTTAGGCAGCACAGGACAAGTAAGAAGAAGAGTAGTCTAATCTGCACAGTTTGAATATCAGATGTCTTGGGAGCGTTAATTGACAGGGAGGAAAATGGGACATCATGACAAATACTAAGGCATGAAATCAGAACGATGTATCCTTAAGACTTGAGTCAAAGTAATGGTGTGCTCTTCTCCAGGGCCTACTGGAGATGCTATTTTAATGACTGGCGTACATGATTAGGCCTGGCCTATGTAAGAGAAATAGTGATGTTCTAATACACAAATCATGTGTCAGCATTTGCTATTTGTGTTTGTTTGTTTGTTTAGAAATCTTTTTATCTTGTTTTTAATAGAGACATTGTGCAGCTTTCAGCAGGAGGGGTGATGGAGATGCTCAGGAGCTACAGGATCAAAGGATGACTCTTCCCAGGTGCTGCTCCAGGGCAGAGTTCTGGAGCTTTTATCTGTCACATGTAGAACCCTGAATTATTCGAGTTCATCTGCAAACTGCAATGGCAGGGATTTTGTACGCTTTGTCTTGAAGCCCAACCTACAGGTCTGACATTCAGTTCTTCATCCAGGACCTGCCACATTCAGTAGGAGCTCAACTGATGTAGTGACTTAATTTAAATTAAGCCACAATAGTTCTTGTTTGAGGGTAACATGAGGGCATACTACTATTACTACTACCATTACTACGACTACTAGTAAGTCACCAGGGGATCTGTTGCTCCTCTTACAATCAGGAGGCTGCCAGCAAACTCATGAATATGAAAAATGTGCTGAAGTTTCTAGCTCAAACACCATATTGCTCTGCTGTGATTTGTATCAATGAAACAGGTGCCTCATACTCTTTCTCCCACTTGGCTCTCTTCTGATTTCACTTCTTATAAAACCTAAGTCACATTAGCAGTATTACTTGAAGTGAAACTAGAAGAAGATTTATAGCTTTTCAGCTTTTTCAGTAGAAGAACACATGCTAGAAAGCTTTGGAATAGATGCTGAGTAAACCACATCTGACACTGCCTTTATTACTACCTGGCATTACATTAATTCCTTTTTTTTTTTCTCGTTTTTTTATTGTCTCTCACTGATAGGATATAAACTCCAAGAAATAAGAGATTGTTTTAGTTGGGGTCACCTTTGTTTCTCTATACCTAGAACAATGTCTGGCACTTATTGGCCACTCATTAAATATTTATGAATGCAGAATGAATGGATTATTGAATTAATGGATATGTAAGGGGTTGGCCAAAATAACCTAGTTAGGAGAATATTGGACTGCATATGCAGCCACACCCAAGTGTATCATGGGGAAATAAATGAAATAATATATATGAGCCACTGATATAATCTGTGTTCTACCCTGAACCATTCCTCTACCCTTAACCACCACCACCCCAGAAAAAAAAAAAAAAAAAAAGAGAGAGTCTGAGATAAAGACTTGTGTGCAGGATTTTAATTGAGAAGTGATTCCCAAGAGCAAGAGAGAAGTATGGGAGTGGCACACAAAAGGAATCCAGCACAGTGTTTCCATTGTACTGTTCAGATCTGCGTATTTCTCCATTATGTCTAATCCATTTACAATCAAATCCCATTCAAAGTGGTCAACAACTACAATCTCAGCAAGGGTATTTTTATTTTATTTTTTCAGCTTTATTGAGATATAATTGACATATAACATTGCATAAAACTAAGGTATACAGCATGCTGATTCAGTACTTATTTATTGCAAAATGATTACTGCTATAGCTGTTCACGAATACCTGCATCATGTCACAAATTAACATTTCATTTTTGTGGTAAAAACACTTAGGATTTACTCTCTTAGCAACTTTTAAATATATAATGTAATGTTATTAACTATAATCATTATGCTGTACATTAGATTCCCAGAACTTATTTATTTTATAAATAGAAATTTGTACTCTTGGACCAATATATCCTCTTTTCCTCCATACCTCGTCCCCTGGTAATCACCATTAATCACTCTTTCTATGAGTTCAACGTTTTTAGGTACCACATGTAAGTGATATCACACTATATTTGTCCTTCTCTGTCTGACTTATTTCACTTAGTATATGTCATCAAGGTCCATTCAAGTTGTGGCAAATAGCAGCATGTCTTTCTCTCTCATTGCTGCATAATATCTATATCTTTATTTATATTTATATCTAATCTATATGTATACAAATATATAGATATTTTACATTTTCTTTATCCATTATATTTCTAACTGTTGGGTTTTTCATAGGAAGACTATTGCTTTTTAAAATTAACTATATTAACTTATGGGATACACACACACACAAACACACACGTACATACACACACATACACACACACACACACACACTTCACATTTTTTTTAAAATCCATTCATCTGTTCACAGACATCTAGCTTGTTTACATATCTTGGCTATTGTGAATAATACTGTAATGAACATGGTAATACAGAAATCTCTTTGAATTCCTGTTTTTGTTTCCTTCTAGAAAAAGAAAAAAACTAAGTCCAAAGTTAGTAGAAGGAAGGAAAGAGCAAAGATCAGAGTAGAAGTAAATGAAATAGAGACTAAGAGATAATAGAAGAGATAAATAAAAATAAGATTTGTGGTTTTTTTGGAAAGGTAATCCAAATATATAAACCTTTAGCTAAACTCACCAAGAAAAAGAGTCCTCAAATAAATAAAATTATAAATGAAAGAGGAGACATTACAACTGATACCACACACACACAAAGGATCATAAGAGACTACTATGAAAAATTATACACCAACAAATTGGACAACCTAGAAGAAATGGATAAACTCCTAGAAACATACAACCTACAAAGGCAAAATTATGAAGACATGGAAAATCTGAACAGACTGATTACTAGTAGGGAAATTAAATCAGTAACCAAAACCTACCAAAAAAATCCTAGATGACTGAATTCTACCAAACATTTAAAGAAGAATCAATACCAATCCTTCTCAAACTTTTCAAAAGAAGGAGGAAAGGAGGAGGACGAGGAGGAGAAGGAGGAGAAGGAAGAGGAAGAGGAAGGGGAGAAGGAAAAAGAGGAAGAGGAGGAGAAGAAGAAGAAGAAGAAGAAGAAGAAGAAGAAGAAGAAGAAGAAGAAGAAGAAGAAGAAGAAGAAGAAGGAGAAGAAGAAGAAGAAGAAGAAGAAGGGAACACTTGCAAACTCATTTTAGGAGGCCAGCATTACCCTGATACCAAAAACACACTATAAGAAAAGCAAATTACAGGCCAATATCCCAGATAAATATAGATGCAAAAATCTTCAACAAAATATTGGCAAACTGAATTCAACAGAATATTAAAAGAATCATCCACCATGATCGAGTGGGATTTATTTCAGGAATGTAAGATGGTTCAACATGTACAAATCAATCAATGTTATATACCACATTAACAAAATGAAGGATAAAAATCATATAGTAATCTCCAATTCACAAAAAGCATTGGAAAAAAGGCAATATCTTTTCTCAATAAAATCTCTCAACAAAATGGGTATAGAAGGAACATTCCTCAATATAATAAAGGTCATATATGAGAAGTTCACAACCAACATCCTATTCAATGGTAAGAGTATGAGAGTTTTTCCTCTAAGATCAGTAACAAGGATGTCTACTCGCTCCACTTACAGTCAACATAGTACTAAAAGTCTTAGCTGGAGCAATTAGGCAAGAGGAAAACAAAAGGACAGTTATCAAAATCAGAAAAGAAGAAGTAAATTTTTTTCTATTTGAAGAAAATGTGATATTACATATTAAAAACCCTAAAGACTACACAAACACACACAAAAAAATGTTAGAACAAATTATTTCAGTAGAGTTTCAGGATATGAATTCAATATTCAAAAGTCTGTTGCTTTTCTGTCCACTAGCAATAAAGAGAAAATAAAGGGAAAAGATATGCTATTTACAATAGCATCAATAAAATAAGATAAGATGAGATAAGATAAGATAAGATAAGATAAGATAAGATAAGATAAGATAAGATAAAATAAAATACTTAGGAATACATTTAACCAAGGTGGTAAAAAACCTCTATACTGAAAACTATAATACACTGATGAAAGAAATTGAGCAAGACTCTAATAAATGGAAAGACACCTCATGTTCATGTTTTGGACTAATTAATATTAAAATATCCATATCATCCAAAGCAATCTACAGATTTAATGAAATCCTGATTAAAAAATAAATAAATAACAGAGTTATTTACAGAAACAGAAAAAACAATGGTAAATCTTGTATGCAACCAATGACCCTGAGTAGCTAAAGCAAGTTTGAGAAAGAACAAAGCTGGAAGCATCACACTTCCTGATTTCAAACTATATTACAAAGATACAGTAATCATACTGGCATAAAAAGAGACACAGAGATCAATGGAGCAGAACAGAGACCTCAGAAACAAACCCATGGATATATGGTCAATTAATTTATGACAAAGGAGCTAAGAATATATACCTGGAAAAGGATAGTCTCTTCTGTAAATGTAAGGGCATTTTTAAAAGGGTTAATGAAACAAATATCAGTCCTTATTGTTTCATCTGGTCTTGAGGCCATAACTAATGTTTATTATCTTCCTCTCTTACCACCATTCTAGAATCTCTACATTTTCCACTAGTGTTTAGACTCATTTGAGTAGCTAGATTTTTTATGGAAACCCAGACCCTCATTCATGAATAGTCTAAGATCATTGTGTCTTGCCTTTTTTGGGGCATAGTTGCTGCAATGGTCAATTTACCATTATCAACAGGAAGCACCAAAAGATATCCTGGTGAATCTTATGAGTTGCAGTTATATCCCTCCCTGTCCTCAAAGTATAGTAGCAATATTTACTTGTTATTGTTATTAGAATGAATTATCCCAGCACTAGAGCAATTATTTTCCTTGTCCAAAATGACCAGGGGGTAATCATAGCTATAAGATTAGTGGAAAACTTGCTGTGTCTCCTGCTGGAAACATTTCCCTTTTTTGGAACTATGATTTTCCACTCTGGTAGAGGTCAAGAATGTGAAGACAGGACACAGACATTCTATAAGTAGTTCACTGGGAGTAATGTTGTCAGACTGAAAGTAAATGAGTACAAAAATATACGGATGGTAACTACTAAGCATTATAAGGTTGGAGTGACTATATTACTATAAGTTAAGGTAGACTTTAAGATTAAAGTGTATTACAAGCGATAAGGAGGAACATTTAAAAATGATTAAGGTGACTATTCATCAGGAAAATATAACAATCATAAATAAGCATGTGCAAAATTTGACAGAATCAGAGGAATAAATATATAATACTACAATCGTAGAGGTTTTTAATAGCTCTCTTATCAATTGATAAAACAAATAGACAAAAAAATAAAAATTGGAGAAGACAGACGATATGAACATAATTTATCACCTTAAACCAATGGATGTTTACAGAACACTACAGACTATAAATGCAGAAAGACATTATTTTCAAATGTACCCATTATACTTACCAAGGCTTATGCTAGGCCATGAAATTAGTCTCAATATACTTAACATGATTTGGATCTTATAGAATATGTCCTCTGACCACAATAGAATTAAATAAAAAATGTATAACAGTAAGATATTTAGAAAACCTCAACCATTTGGAAATTAAATAAATTATATATAATAGTATATCTGCATAATCCATGAGTCAAAGGAAAAATCACAAGGAAAATGAAAAAAAAACATTTCAAACTGAATGAAAATGAAAATGCAACACAATGAGGTTTTAGGAATGTGGCTAAAGCAGTGCCTAGATAAAATTTCTAGCTTTAAAGATTGATTAGAGTTGAAGAAAAGTCTAAAAGGTTCTACTTTGAAAATCTATGAAAAGGAAAAATAGGCTTAACACATATCAAATATAAGGATGAACAAAATAAAGAGCAAAACTCAATATAGAAAACTCAAACTAGAAAATAAATGAATAACAGACAAAACTAACAAAAGCAAAATGTTAATATTAGGGTGCCATAGCTATTACACAAGCCAACACTTGACCTTGTCCTTCTACCTCATCCCAATCCACCTCAGCTATGATTTTTAGTAATTTTGCTGTTACTACCTGCCTGAGGGGATTACCACTGACTATCCGCCTGCAATAGGATTCCTATTGTCTGACCAACACATAAATCCAGCATCCACATTTCATTAGGAGGGTCCATTTTGTGAGGACATGCCCAGTACCATTCATCTTAGCCTTGTTTCTCCTGAAAGTAGAGCCGAAGACAAAAGCTTGAGTGTATTTGTGAAGAGATTTCAGGAAACAGGAATGAAAGACAAGTATGTGAAATAGGGAAGGAAAGGCAGGTAATGCAAGGATGTGTTCCAGATTTTACCACCACTCAGGCTGATGAACTCTTACTCCCATGAGCTCCCTTGAGCAGACTGATGAAATGTATCTCAGAACTGTTCACTCTGAGGACAAAAAGGGGAGCATTTATGCATCAGCTCCCAAGCTCTCTTCATCAATTTGGTGGTGCTGGTGTTAACGCCTCCACTATTGACGTTGTGCGACTCTGAGTGCAGAGTGAGTTCACAGGGCTGTTCCATGTTGCAAAATTAGAGAAGTTTCTGGGCAAGAGGCAAGAAGTACTTGCCCACACGTCTGAAGTAAGGTCTTCTCAGGTGACACCTGGACCAGCTGGACAAAGCATCTTTAGGCTTTCTTACTGCAGCAGTGGTTGTAGTAAGAGATGGCTGAGGGGACTTGAAGGAATGCATAAATGTGTGCTAAGGCAGGCAGCTATCAATATGCCTAAGACTATTAGTATTTATTAGAAATTTGAAATCATATCTACCCAAAAAATCTGAAAACATTTAGAGATAAAGACACGTGTGCTCCAATGTTCATTGCAGCTTTGTTTACGGTGGCCAAGACATGGAAACAACCAAAATGTCCTTCGATAGATGAATGGATAAAGAAGTCGGTAAGAAAAGATGATATAGGAACATTTGTGACAACATGGATGGATCTTGAGAGTGTAATGCTGAGCAAAATAAGTCAGACAGAAAAAGCAGAGAACCATGTGATTTCACTGATATGTGGTATATAAACCAAAAACAACAAAAGAACAAGACAAACAAATGAGAAACAGAAACTCATAGACACAGACAATAGTTTAGTGGTTACCAGAGGGTAAGGGGGGTGGGGGGTGGGATCGAATATATGGTGATGGAAGGAGAACTGACTCTGGGTGGTAAACACACAGTGGGATTTATAGATGATGTAATACAGAATTGTACACCTGAAATCTATGTAATTTTACTAACAATTGTCACCCCAATACATTTAAAAAAAATAAATTAAAAAAAAAAAAGAAATTTGAAATCAAATTAGGTAAGACTGTTAAAGGGTAGTCTGTACATACATATGCCTGGGTATAGATTGATAAAGATGGATAAGAAGTCTTGGAATAAATTTTATTTGTTACAGCAAGAGCTCATCTTTTTTCTTTTTCAAAATTTCCTATCCTGATGGAAATTTTATGATTTTAAAATGCTTGCTGAATAAATGAAATTACGTTATGTTTTAAAAGGAAGGTAGATGATTATGCAAATTTTAATAACTTCATAATGTTTCGAAGGCGTTAAATATTTTTATCATTTTTCACCCCACTTCCGTTCATCATGAGATGATCATGCCTATAGAATCAACCTCTTCCTTGTTTGTGGTCGCTAGCACTGAACAGCAACCCCATTACTGTTACATATCATCTATATTTAGCTTCCTATTTTGTTGAATTTCTCTTGATTCCTAGGGTTTCAAGGAAGAAAGAAACATGCATTTATTAAACATGTACTATGTGCCAGGCACTAAGTTTTTACATACATATGTAAAATAGATGTCTACAAATATAGTTGTTTAATCCCTGTAACAACCCTGGAGGTAGATATGTTCTTCATTTTGCAAATATTAAAAATATAGGTTAGAGGACACTATAATTTATGTAAATGCATACTATAAGTAAGCGCAGAGCTGAGATTTAAACTCCCTGTATACTGCTCTTTCCTTTACAACCTTATTAACTCTTACAGCTTGAGTGCTTCACATGGTGCTGTATTAATCATATTTCTCTACTCTGTATTTTTTATGCTTTAACATCTTAGGGTTTCCTAACTCTGGAGAGACTGACTGACCCAGGCCTAGCTAATTCCTAGACATAACAAAAAACTTGTTTGGGAGCATGGCATTCAGATGCAAACCACCGATCAAGAGCTCATACCCCAACCACTTCTATGGCACTCTTGTTGCAGAAACACAATAAAGGCTCTTGCCACTTCTCTCCTGCTTCCTCTACCTCCTGACTGACTTTGATGCTTCTGTCATCTGGCACCCCCACCCATGGCCCATCCCCCCTCCTACTGAGATCTGTAAGTAACAAACTAATTTTCCAATGACAGTTGTCTCCTGATCTGTTGACTTCATACTGGAATAATATAATATATAATAATGTAATACAAACAACACATTGTAAAAGAGGTGCTTGGAGTGTAGTAGACATGCAATAGTGCCTGTTGAAATAAAATAATAGAAATAGTTGATAAAGAACAAAAGAGCAAAGCAATAGCTAGTATCAGCCCATTGTATTCATGGAGATAGGCGTATGTGCTAGAATAAACCACAATAATGAAATCCGTCAGTCTTATAGTTTTGTAAATTTGTATTTGTTTTTGCAGAAATTCACACTCAGTGATACAACTGCTCACTATTTTACCCCATTTCCAGTGTGATGTAGGGTAGAGGATCATCCATATTCTTTCCACCTGTAGTGACAGATTTATTTTAGGACGTGCCATGTGAGGGCTCTGTGCCTACTCTTCTCTAGAAATTCTGTGTTATGCTGCTGGACATTTCCTGAGTTATTGATGGACAGGACACTTACAATTATGGTACAAATTCTGAAATCTACATTCTTACTTGTCTTGCAGGAGAAGTAGCTGTTATATCCAGTGCTGAAAATACTGGTTTTCAGTTTCTAATTTCTCTCCTAAGAATCATTAGCAACTTGAACACATAAGGAGCTTAATATATTATTTCTATGTAATTTAAAGCTATTTAGAGGCAACTTCCATGATTTGTTTTTACTCATAACACTTCTGACACTAAATGTGTGTTTTTTTACATCAACAACCAATTCTTAACTCTCTGGTCACCAACTGGTTTTCCAAGGACTCCGTTCTATTCTGACAGTCCCTGGAGTTAGCACAGATCCCCCAAAGGTAAGGGCTCAGTCCCACAAGACTAGTCCCCCCTCCTCTTCAGACACCAATCACAGGTCCTAAGCATCCTGAACTTCTGTCTGTACACTGAGGGTTCCTGTGATTCCCTTCCCAGGTTAAATAATTTGCTAGAACAGCTAACAGAATTCACAAAAGTGCTTTACTTACTCTAACTGGATTATTATTAAGGATAAAACTCAGAAAGAGACAAATGCAAGAGATGTGTAGCGCAAGGTATTTTGGTGGTGGTGAAAGGGACATGAGCTTCCATGTCCTCTCTGGGCTACCCCCCTACCAGCGTCTCTGTGTTCACAAATCTGGAAAATCTCTGAACCTTATTTTTTAAGTTTTTATTTTTTTGGAAGTTCCATTACTTAGGTATGATTGATTAAATCATTGACCACTGATGATTAACTCAATCTCCATCTCTCTTGCCCCTGGAGTTCCGAGGTAAGGCTACAAGTTTAGAACCTCTAATCACAATGCTGATTCCTCTGTCAACAAGTCCCCACCCGGAAGGGGCCCCCCAAGAATCACCTCATTAGCATAAACTCAGGTGTGATTGAATGTGACTTATTTTGAATAGCTCATCCTTATCACTCAGAAAATTTCAAGGATTTTAGAAACTCCCGTGTCAGGAATCCTGGAAGAAGATAAAAAACATATATCTTATATCACAATATCACAATTTCCAATTAGAATGCCAATTAATCCACATTCAAGTGTAAAGCCCTTTCTTTCTAGTTAAAATCAAAGAGGATACTTCATAACTTATCTTTTGATCTCATTGATTGGCTCAAGCCACTTAGAATGAAACTTTTTTAAATCAGTTAGAAAAATTAATTTGCTACTATATTTCTAAAGGATATAATTTCCTATTTCAATCAATTATCGAGCTCCTACTATGTGTATAGAATTGCTATGTGCTCAATAGTTTTATGTAGCACAATCAAGTCATTATGTCTGCAAAAAAGTCTTCACTTGAAAATTTATGTATTTCATTTAGAATATAGTTGACAAGGAATGCAGACAGAATTTCACAGTAAGAATCTCTCTTTTAACATGAAACATAAACTAGTGGTTTCTTATTCTTTTTATGGCTTGTTTGACTTGTACTGAGGGATTAACTATGGTCCACATATAGAAATGTTCTTAGATAAAGAAAAGTTTCCAATATAGCAACTAACAAAATGCTCAGTGAGATAAGGGCTGCATTATGGCTCCATAACTGTGGGGATAATGTGTGCCACTAGTATAACTACTGTATTAGTCAAATGCCTAGAAACCTGTTCACCTCCATTCCTGGTTTGAAAATTACAGAATTATGCTCCCTCTAGGTTCATTTATACACAATTAAACAAAATGTGTGTAATTTTCCAAGTGCAATAATTTGTGTTTCACTAATTTTTTTGAGTAGCAAAGTTGACTTGAATAAAACGCTACTGAGATGATTCAAGTCTCCACTGAGTTTGATGTGTATACATTTTAGAGATAGGTTTGTTTAAATTCAGACAAGCAGACAAAAAGGGCTTATGATTAAATGACCTCTTTTAAACCAGAGACAAAATTCTCATGGGTGTAGGATCAGAAGTGAGAAAGAAGGCTGAAAACATTAGGTTTTACACTCTTAGCCATTACCTTCTGAGTAAAGAATTCTTTTTCAAAGATGAGGAAAATTTCCCTCACTCAATGTTTCCCATGCAAATAGAAACCCTGATTTTATGTTGATATCCTACGGTAAATTAACACCCATCGTATCATTCATGTGCACAATCCATTTACCTTTTCAGCATACGGATCGTTTGTTCATCTCAAAGGAATTTCTGGGAGCAGGAAAAGCAGAATGAGTATGTAGAAGAAAATAACAATTTGTACCAAAGAGAGTATCAGGAGTTCAGCTTACAACTTTACAAAAGCCTGTAGATAAATACAACTTCAACAGACTTATTACACTTATTAAAATAGCTGGATAGTCCCCATTTCAATGGGAATCCATTTCCCAAACTGTCTAGTGTACTCTGGATAATGTTGTATATAGGGATAGTCTTTAGTTCCTTTGTAAATAGAGGTTGAATTTAAAATAAAAACTAAAACAAACATTCCTGTGTTTTTTGTTTGGTGTGAGTGGAGAGTTGGGATGAAAAGGGTATATATGTATGCATGCACACACACACACACACACACACACACACACACACACAATAAGATGATGCAGGAGCCAGAATGTTCCGTTGTGGCTCTTTGTTGATAATTAAACATATTGTGAGAAGCAACCCTCTGTATCATTCCAGGTCACTCTAGGTAATGCAGAAAATGAGAGAGTGAGGGAGCCGAATAAAATAGAATCAAGAGAATAACAGTCTTGGTTCCAAAAAGCTAAGACACATTATCTGTCATAAGCCACAAAAAGATTTCTGAAACACTAACCTAAGGAATTCTAGAGAAATCAGTTTCCACCTGGAGACAAGGCAATGCCTTTACACCCTCTCAGAAAGTATCCTATCAGAGATATCTTTCTTCTCAGTCTTTCTGAGGGTTTTTATCAATTTCATTCTTAAATCAGATTAATCAAAATGGGATATTAGCAGCATCTCTAAAAAGAGCAGTCATTTGTTCAACCACAAGCATGAAGTTGCTGAATCCTATCCCCCCAATCACCTGAACGGGTGAGCAATACCAAGGGTAATGTTTTTAGAGCAGCCTTCCTTCTCAACTACAACTTCTCCCTTCTAATCTCACTCAAGTTTATTCTGTTAGAAAGGGGCATCTTATCACCAATCTTAGGCTCACTCCCTCATTTGTTAATACTTGACAATTTGTTATACACAATGAGAGTTTATTTTCATTGTACTATTTATTCCTAAACATATTTAAACTTTCTTTTCTTAGTGAGATAAAGTTTAATACTCAAATCAAAGAGTTTTTGTAGTTAGGCAAAATGATGATCAAAGTCAAGTTATTTCGATTTCATTTTCTCAAAAAATGTATTCTAAAATAAGGTATGTCCTTTCTGACCTTACTTTTCCTTTTTTCCTAGGTGAGACATTAACTTCAGTGTGATAGTCTCCTTTTAGGAGACAGATGTCTAAATGAATGTGATAAAGGCCATTAAAGAGTTCACCCATCAGCTCCATAGGTGATTGGGAACCCTTTAGAGGGTTTGGCATACAGCTATTACTAAATAAAAGGTTTAATTTTGTTTCTATTTTTAAATTTGTGTTAAACTATTATCCTAGAAAAAAGTTTCCAACCTGGGTTTTACAGACCCCAGAAGATTTCCAGTTGCCTCAAAAGGATACCATAATGTCAAATTTTCTCCTGACAGTGATTTTTTAAATTCATGTTTAGTATTAATGACTGTTTTATATTATCCTTTGAGAATGAGAAAGTATTGCTGAAATTTCTTAAATGCTCTGGGATCTTTATTTGACTATTCTGAAGTGTTAATGCAATTTTTTAAATCATAAAGTTTTTCATAGGCCATATTTTCCAGCAGATTGTGGTGTGTGAAGTAAGAATGCTTATAACCTGCTCCTAACAGTAAACCTGCAAAATGTGTGCCTCATCTGTCATTGTCATGAATTGTCAATCAATTCATATGGGATCAAGTAGGTCTTTAAAAGTCAGTCTCATTACTTTATAGTTATGTTTTGTGTTATTTCACTGACTTGACATAAAAAGCTCTTGTTTAGAACAATGAATTCCAGTTGATAAATCAATGTAGAAAGACATATTTGCCAGTAGGAATCTGGATAGCTACAACTAGAACAGTAGCTAATATCTGACATATATCATTCAATAAATATTTGCTACATCAGTAAAAGAACAAGTGAATTACTGAATTAATGAATCTAACACACTCTCCATATTATGACCTTACTCAACACTGAATTAACAATTGTAGAATAAAATATTTGCAATAAGTGACTGTTTATATTCCTGGTCATGTATTTAAATAGATAATGGTGTGTGTGTGTGTGTGTGTGTGTGTGTGTGTGTGTGTGTGTGTGTAGTGGCTTAATACCAGAGAAGTATTCCCTGCCTTCTGAAACAGATTTGTCCAGTGCATAGCAGTTAGGAATAATAAAAGTTTGAAAGTGCTTAGCACAAAACAGTCAGTCTCTGGACCTGAAAATCATAACAAAATGATGAACTCTGTCCTCTCCTCTCACAAAGTACAAGGTCCGTTCATTGTAGGTCTATGCATATATTTGAAAAAGGTATAAATTGAGTGAAGTCCAAGGACATATCATTTACTGTGTTTTGAAATGCAAAGTTAATTTCAGTTGAACTTTGTAATTGATATTTAACAGAACTCACTGCTACCTGGCTCAATTCAGCAGCATTACAGTATTGTTTTTCCTTTATAATACTGTTTCCCTTTGCCTAGACAATGAATATTACTCAATTATTAACCAACTTCTCAATTATCCTAAGGAGCCTTTTGTATTTTGAAAACAGTAACATAATACTGAAAAAAAGTGATGAACTGTGACTTCTTGTCCAAGTCAATGGGTCGTACAATCTTTCAAATCAAACTTTCCAATGTGCAGATTAACATTTCCTGAGACATTAAGTCAAGTCATACTGTACACAGCTTGATTACGAGATGTAATCAAAACGAGGCCTGCTGTTTGGGACTAGAATTTTCCAGCTAGAGTAAGCAGTATTATTGCCTACTCTTGTTCTTCCTGGTTTTCATCTAATTCTCAGGAAAGGAAAACAAATGTTGCAAGGAAGAGAGGGACAAGTAGGTGAAGTAGGAAATTGCCATAGATCTGGCCTCATTTTTATCTTACCTTCTCTATATCACAAATGCACCCCTGAGAGCAGGCATCGATGGTATGCAAATCTAATTGCAAAAGTAATAAACAGAACCTACATGGATGTTTCTTTCATAGTTAACTCTGTTAATGTCAGACTGGCAGTTGTCTAAATGTCGAATCTCTCATTGAATCAATAGTAACACATTTTAGACATAAGAAAGGGTTAGGGAGTGCAAGCAAGGAGTTACAGAAGACTGCCATTTCCAGATTCCTATGGCATTCTCAGAAGACTTCACATGTGCTAGCACACTAAACAAAACAGCCTAAAGAACAGGATTTTGGAGTCCATTTTAAACTCCAGTTTGATCCACTTAAGTGTTTTCATCAAAATCAAATGGCTATTGGTTTGCTTATTTGCATTCAAAACAAAGCAGAGAGAATTAAAACAACAACCACTACCACCCAACCTAAAGTTAAAATTAGGAAAATAACACAGTGATTCTTGAAGGGAGGTCCCCCACCAGCAGCAGCAACATCTGAAATACAAAATTCTCCTGCCCCACAGCAGACCTTCTGAATCAGAAACTCTAGGCATAAGATCATCAATGCTGTTTTAACAAGCCTTGCAAGGGTTTCTGATGGACAGTGTGAGTTTGAGAATCACTGCATCAGGACATATCCTCCAGCTTTCGAGTAAAGAGGTTGATTTTGGGGTCTAATTTTTCTAAAATTAAAACTAGTGATTTCAAGTAATCAAAAAGAAGAAAATACAACCAAATTATTGTTACTGGTTTTTATGTATTTGTTACTTGAAACAACTTATTTTATTACATCATTTTACAACATGAATTTAAAGTGATTATGAAAGTGAAATTAGTAAGAATAAATTATTTTTATAACTAAAGGATAGGTAACTTGGGCAACATGAAGGAGCTAGTTCAGGCTTTCCCCACCTTAGCAATAGTGATAATATAGACAGGATAATTCTTTGCTGTAAAAGGCTATCCTGTGTATTATGGGATGTTAATAGCATCCTTGGCCTTTATCCATGAGACAAATTTTCCTAATATACCCCTAAGTAGGACCCATTCTCCAAAGTTGGGAAAACTTGAACCTGTAAATATCCTGGTTAACTCCACCAGGTATAGCTCATGAGAACTCAAAAGCAAGTTCTTACCCAGCTACTTCTCTCAAGAGTCACTGGGGAAATCAATTTTTTATAAAATCATAGCTAATTATTTCATTCAAATTTATTAGTGTCAAATTTGATCCTAGAAAGGTATGAGGAGAAAAAAGTAGGACCATTTCAATGTTTATCTACTTTTTACATTAGGGATCATCTGCAATAAGTTGCTGATGTGAAACATAGTTATTAGAACTGATAGCATTAGAAGATTTAAAAAATGAGGTGAAATTATTTATCTAATTCATTATAGAAAATTAAGTGAATAACAGCCAATATCCCACTGACCTCACATGTCAGAAGTTGCATTTTTTTTGTTCTCTCATAAAAGCTATCTATGACTTACCTAGTATTTCTCAGACTTACTCAAAATTCAGTGGTGCTTTGATTACTTTAACAAGAAGTATCCTGAAAACAACAAACAAAAATCTTACAGGTGAGTTTTGGTGGTTTTGTCTTATTTTTCTAAACTTGAGAAAAAACTTTGTCAGTGAATCTGCACACAAATTGCAGGACCATTGTGAAGCTTGGCTACTGACAGAGTGCTGGAACATGCTTTCAGTTTATTAGAATTCTTCATGGCTCTTTGCTGTCTGCGGGGGCAATTATCTTGCTTTAATTTAGGTCACTAATGATATTATGAGATAGTTTGCTGGTGGTGTAATTTCTTTTGATGTTGTTTTTGTTGCTATTGCTTATATCAACTCATTCTGATTCCATAAAAGACTGAATTCTATACCCACTCAGGGAAGGAGGGTGGTTAGGGTGGATGGGGAGTGGAGAAGAAGGAGGGGTGGTGAATAGAGTGAATGGCAATGCCAGGAGTTAAGAATCTGGCGGAATCACTTCCATGATGAGGATTTTCTATTGTGCTTCTCTCCCAGCATAAGAGCTGAATCCTGGGAGATCACACTACACTGCTCCTTGTCCTGTCAGGTTTGAAATCATTTCCGACAGGCGACCAAAGCAATCGGTTCCTCACTTCAGCAGCTTTTACACTAGTTGAAGTCTAATTTATAGGACAGATCATTCGCTTCAGTGATCCCATCTCTGATCTTCCTATGGTATCTTATGCAGAGACCGCATTTGAAAAGTAAAAAGCTTTCTCAAAGCCACCTTCTCCAGTCCACTTCTGCCTCCCCACATGACCCCCTTAAATGGACAACGTGGAGGCAGTATGATGATTGTTCAATATAAATACTGTCCTTGTCACTCAGCTTTATTTGTTTATTTTTATTGCATGTAAAACCATAGTATTTACTTGAGATGCATGCTTACTGGTTTTAAATGTGTTTTAATGGAAGACAGCTCTGGAATGTTTTATTCTATGTCATTTCATCTTCCTGAATACTAAAGGAGGGATGACTTCATGTTCACAAAGAGATATTGTCTAGTCTACAGTTCGGCCTGGGTCGTCTGCCACCTTGCCTGCAAGAAGAGCAAAGTGGATATGAAAATGTGATTCAGTTTTTGTAACAAATTTTCTGGTAGAGGAGAAACACATATTCAAAAGTATCTATAGGATAAATGAAATATTTAGAACTTTGAAATATTTATTTAGATAATATAACTTTGATAATATTATTTAGAAACATTATTTTAGAAATAGCACTGCAGAAATATTAGTAAATCAATTTAACAGCATAAAGGAAAAGAAAAAAGTAGAGTAACATCAGCAAAATGGTGACATCGTATTTGTCCCTTCCCAAAAACATCAATTTGAACAACTATCTGCACACAGAAATACCTTAAGAAAAGCCAAGGATTCCAGGTGAGGGAGTTCACCCCTGTGTGAAGAATAGAAATAAGAAAGAAAGACCTAAGGAACTTAGGAAAGATAGATTCACACTACGGACCACCTTGTTCCTCCCCCAAACCCAAGCAGTCCAACCCCATGGGAGAAGGATAGTAGAATGAGTGATTTTACTGTGGACACCGTGAACCGGGCTGACCAGCTGGCTCCTGTGCCACTAGGCCCTTGGCCGGCTCCTGTGATCAAGACATCATGTTATTCCAATTTCAGCCTATTCAAGTGGTCTCAGGCATCAGCCAGGAATCCAGGCAGCTCTCACAGCCAGGCTCCTTGCTGGATCTCAGGAATCCAGTCCTCTGTTATGCCCTGGCACCTGAAAGCTCCAGTGACCTTGAATCTGCTTTGAATCTCTAGCTTGAATCTCTCGCTCCATTAAATCTGCATCAAAATGCCTATGACATTTTTCACAGAAATAGAAAAGACAATCACAAAATTTATTTAAAAACCACAAAAGATCCCAACTAACCAAAGCAATCCTGAGAAAGGAGAACAAAACTGGAGGTATCACAATTCCTGATTTCAAACTTTATTACAAAGCTATAATAATCAAAATAGTAGGGTATTGGCATAAAAACCGACATGTAGATTAATAGAACAGAATTGAGAGCCCAGAAATAAACCCACGCATATATGGTCAACTGATATTTGACAATGGAGCCAAGAATAAACAATAGGGAAAGGACAGGTTCTTTAATAAATGACGCTGGGAAAACTGGATAAGCATAGGCAAAAGAATGAAATTGGACACTTATCTTACACCGCTGACAAAGATTAACTGAAAATTGGAGTAAATACTTAAATGTAAGATCTGAAACTTAAGATTACTAGAGGAAAATGGAAAAAGCTCCTTGCTGTTGGTCTGGCAAACCAACATCATGCTGGATATACCACAAGTGCAAACAACAAAAGCCAAAATAAACAAGTGGGACTACATCAAATTACAAAGTTTCTGCACAGCAAATGAAACAATCATCAAAATAAAAAGAGAAACTTGGAATGGGAGATAATATTTGCAAACTATGTATCTTATGGGGTTAATATTTAAAATAAGAAACATGCAACTCAACAGCAAACAAGCAAACAATCCAATTAAAGATGGACAGACAATTTGAATAGATATTTTCTAAAGAAGACACCCAAATGGCCAAAAGGTACATAAAAAAGGGCTCAACATCGGTAATCATCAGAGAAATGAAAATCAAAACCATGAGGAAATACCACCTCATACCTGTTAGGATGGCTATAATCAAAATGACAAGAAACAAGAAGTGTTGGAGAGAATATGGAGAAAATGGAAGGCTTGTTCACTGTTGGTGAACTGTTGGTGGGAACGTAAATTGGTGTAGCCAGTATGGAGGTTCCTTAAAAAATTAAAAATAGAACCATCATATGATCCAGCAATCCCGCTGCTGGGTATATATCTGAAGGAAATGAAAACACTATCTCAAAGCGATATCTTCTCCCCACCCCCATGTTCCTTGCAGCATTATTCACAATAGCCAAGATATGGAAGCAACCTAAGTGTTCATTGATGGATGAATGGATAAGAAAATGTAATACCTGTCACCATGTACCAAAATTAATTCAAAATGGATCAAAGACTTAAGCATAAGACCTAACACAATAAACTGCATAGAAGAAAACATAGGTACTAAACTTATGGACCTTGGGTTCAAAGAGAATTTTATGAATTTGACTCCAAAGGCAAGGGAAGTAAAAGCTAAAATAAATGAATGAGACTATATGAAACTTAAAAGCTTCTGCACAGCCAAAGAAACCATCAACAAAATAAAGAGGTAACCAACTGAATGGGAGAAGATTTTTGCAAACAGTGCCTCCGATAAGGGGCTAATATCGAAAATATGCAAGGAACTCATGCAACTCAACAACAAAAAACAAACAACCCAATTGAAAAATGAGGAGATGACCTGAAGAGACATTTCTCCAAAGAGGACATACAAATGGCAAATAGACATATGAAAAAATGCTCAACATCACTAATCATCAGAGAAATGCAAATAAAAACCACAGTATCACCTCACCTCAGTCAGAATGGCTATCATCAACGAGGCAAATAGTAACAAGTGTTGGAGAGGCTGTGGAATAAAAAGGAACCCTCATACACTGTTGGTGGGAATGCAGATTGGTGCAGCCGTTATGGAAGGCAGTGTGGAGGTTCCTCAAAAAATTATGAATAAAATTGCCATATGACCCAGCAATCCCTCTCCTGGGTATCTACCAAAAAAAATATGAAAACTTTTATACATAAAGACACGTGTGCTCCAATGTTCATTGCAGCTTTGTTTACAGTGGCCAAGACATGGAAACAACCAAAATGTCCTTCGATAGATGAATGGATAAAGAAGTTGTGGTATTTATACACAATGGAAAACTATTTGGCGGTAAGAAAAGATGATATAGGAACATTTGCAACAACATGGATGCATCTTGAGAGTATAATGCTAAGCGAAATAAGTCAGACAGAAAAAGCAGAGAACCATGCGATTTCACTGATATGTGGTATATAAACCAAAAACAACAAAAGAACAAGACAAACAAATGAGAAACAGAAACTCATAGACACAGACAATAGTTTAGTGGTTGCCAGAGGGTAAGGGGGGCGGGGGGTGGGAGATGAGGGTAAGGGGGATCAAATATATGGTGATGGAAGGAGAACTGACTCTGGGTGATGAACACACAATGGGATTTATAGATGATGTAATACAGAATTGCACACCTGAAATCTATGTAATTTTACTAACAATTGTCACCCCAATAAATTTAAAAAAAAGAAAAAGAAAATATAATATATACCATGGGTGTCAGAAAAATTTATACATTTTAAGAGATGTTATCTATGTACTACTTTTTGAAGTTGAATTGAATTATGGTAGCAATGTGTAATATGACATTTACTCAAAAGATGGTGGTGTTAATCAAAGGAATGCTAGCGTCATTCATTGTACTACAGTTTTAATACGTTTTTTTTCCTTTCTGAAAATGTGTATATATTTTTTCAGAAAGGCACCCTCTGTGTGTGCGCGCGTGTGTGTGTGTGTGATATATTATAGTATATAATATATATAACATATGTGTATATACTCATACATAATAGAATATCATTCAGCCATAAAAAAGAAAACCCTGTCTTTTGTAACAATATGGATAGACTTTGAGGACATTATGCTAAGTAAAATAAATCAGACAAAAACAAATATTGCATGAGCTCACTTAATAGAAATAGAGAGAAAAATGGTGTTTGCCAGAAGTTGGGAGGTAGAAGAAATGGAGAGATGTTGGTCAAAAGGTACTAATTCCTAGCTGTAAGGTAAATAAGGTCTGGGAATCTAATGCATAGCCAGCATGGTGACTATAATTAACAATACAGTATTATATACTTGAAAGTTGTTAGGACAGTATGTCTTAAATGCTGTCACCACACACACACACACACACACACACACACACACACTATAGCTATATGAAGGGATGGAGATGTTACATAACCTTATTGTGGTAACCATTTTGCAATATACACAGATGTCTAATCACTATGTTTTACACCTTAAACCTACGTATGTTAATGTCAATAATATCTTAATGAAACTGGAAAAAGAAAGCTGAGCTGCATTCTTTGGGTTGGACAGTCCATCCAGGAAAGCAGTGAATCCCATACCTGGCACCCCCATCCAAAATTGCTTAAAAGCCATAAACAATGAAGTTCAGAGAGAACACCAGTTAATGCGCATTTCCCAGCTTTTTTCTAACAATAGGAGTATACTGACTGCTACACAGGACTGCTTTAAGCTTCTAGCTCAAAAGCTGGCGGAAAACCAATTTCTCCACGTTTGAATCAGAAGCCATAGCCCCAGTGGTCACTGCTCTCAGGACTATAACAGACCCCAGGAGCCTGCCTTTTTATTTCTCCAGATTTATTGGCCCACTTAGTGGGCCAGGTACACATTTAGGTATGTGGAGAAGTGGAAGAGTAGTTATTTCTGTTACTGGTCTGTGGGTCATCACTGAGGTTATAAAAAAAAAAATGACTGTTTCTTCTGAGGATTCTGTCAGAGTTCTAGTTATTTAGTATTTATTGAATCACTAGCTTTTAAGGGTGTTGGGAATAGAGTTCTCAAAGTTCTTTATTGGTGGAGTAAACATTTTTTAAACTAGAAGTGTAAGCCTGTTATTTCAAAATTCTTCCTAGCAGCTCCTTTGCCGTGTGTTTTCCATAAAAATAAATTTAAAAAATAATAATAAAATTAAAATAATTAAACAAGAATAAAGGAATTAGAATTTTTGTCCAAAATATGAACATGTGAACACCACACATGATGAATACCATATTTTTAAACCAGAAAATAAACATGAAAACTAAGAGCCTGCATTCAAAGAAAGAGGCAGCAACTTACATATATCAGATACTCTGCCAGGCATTGAGGTTAAACCCCTCTCATGAAATTTATATTCTATGTGTGCAGCCAGGTCACAGATATCAGAGATTGCCAAGGAAAATGTTAAATTGTAGAAGGGCCACAGAAAACTTTTGCAAACTGTCTGTGATATTTAACTGAGTCATTAAGTAGACCAATGTGATATATGGCATATTGACTATGCAATAAAGTTAATCGGCTCTGGTAACCATAAGTTACTTGATTTTAGGGAAATAGAACAGCAAAGTCACTTCAGGTAATCAGCCTGTGACTCAATGGAGAAAGAATTCTAACAATGTTTTTATTTTCATGTGGGAGAACGTTTCTCATTTTATTTTCCCCCACCTGCTACTTCAGAATAGAGGTAGAAATTCACAAGTACACACATAAAAAAAGATGAATACATCTATAACATATTGTGATATCGATAATAGTTATTGTGATAATAAGAAATACACATTTGGTCTTTGTTCTGTTTTGGGCACAGAGCTTCTAAAACCCTCAGAATTTCGTAAGTGCTGAGCAGCATAAAAGTGTCATCTGTTAGGTTAAGAGGTGACTTTTGGAAAGCTTCTAGGTCACCTACTACGGGGGCTCATTGTCAGGGGAATTAACCATGTGATGAAAAGTTTGGAACTTTCAGTCCCACTCCCTCTGACATTCGGGGAAGGGAGAGGAGCTGGAGGTTGAATCAATTGCCAACTGCCAACAATTTAATCTTCATGCCTATGTAATGAAGCCTCTGTAAAACCCCAAAAAGACAAGATTTGGAGAGGTTACAGGTTGGTAAGACACACGGAGATTTGGGAAGAGTTGTGTTTGTAGATAGGGCGTAGAATCTTTTGGCACTTTCCCCATAGTTAGGCCTATATACCTCTTCCATCTGGCTATTCCTAAAATGTCTTTTTATAATAAAACCGTAATCTAGTGAGTAAACTGGTTTTATGAGTTCCATTAGCTGCTCTAGCAAACTAATCAAACTCAAAAGGGGGTCCTGAGAATCTCTGATTTTCAGCAAATTGGTCACAAGCACAGGTTACAACCTGGACTTGCAATTGGCATCTGAAGTGCGGAGCAGTCTTGTGGGACCAAGGCCTGAATCTGTGGGATCTGATGCTAACTCTGGATGCGTAGTGTCAGAATTGAGTTGTAGGACACCCAGCTAACATGGGAGAGTCACTTGGTGGTGTGGGGGAAAGCCCCCACACACTGCAATTGGTGTAGGAATTGATAACGTCTTAATCTCATGGGATTTGAGAGGGAGGCAAAATGACATGCTAAAAGCAGCACTAATCTGAAATGAAAGAAAGCTTGATCCTACTGGGGGCCTTTCATAAATATTACTGTATAGTTTTCATCCAGCCACTGCACCTCTCTGAGCATTGACTTACTCGCTTACAAAATGAAGAGCTTAAGTAAATAGTATCTAACGTCACTTTCAACTCTAACATGTTATAGTTCTTTTAAAATCAGTTCTAAATTCAGATTGGGTTGGAAATATGCCTTGCCTGGTTGAGTCCCTCTGAGACTGGGAATTAAGCAACTTATGTTCTTGGTGTCAATTTCCTAAACCTTCATGTCTTCTGGAGAGTTTTTCGGTTTGCTTAATAATTTATTCCAACGCTAGTAACATCTTTAGGTCAACAGATGAGCCAAGCTAGAAAAAAAGAAACGGGAAGTAGACATAAAAGTACTGTAAACTAGCTTGGTTTTATGTAGTCATGTTTAAGGAGAACTTCCAAATTCCAGCTGTGGACTGTTTAAATGTCTCCTTAAATGAAACTGACAGAGGGAGAATAGGATCCAATTAGCAAGAGTTTCTTTTCCTTGCATCTGATAACTTAACATCTGTGCCTTCTGATAAAGGGTTTCTAATTTTTTTAGTGGCATTTACACTATTCATTAGTTCTCTTTTACTACAAATAGCTGACTCCAAAAAAATGCCCCAGGGCTACAATGAACTGTTAGACAGGTGGTAGAGAGGCATCACCTGAGAAGAAAGCCTCTACAAAGCATACATTTGGGTTTTCACATTAACAATATACATTGAAATGTGAAAGTAAACCTTGGTAGTCACACTGGGTATTTTAATAGTCCCAAATAGTGATTCACTTAACATAATAAGAACATAATAATATTGATAATGATGACAGGTTAATTACTAATTTGTTATTACCTGCTGATTCCCTTAAAGGTACATTTCATATTTTAGAAAACTGTCTTTTTTTTGTTTGTGTGTGATTATGTATCCCTGTTTCAGAACAGGAGAAAATTTTTCCTTTTACTCTCATTTTGAAACGTCAGTCCCTCAGATTATATTGTTTGGAGAATTCTCACCCCTCCTCTCAGCTTTCTGTGAAATTTCCTTGCTCTATCATGTCCGACAAAGTCCTCTGCAGTCTCCATCTGTCAGCAAGCCATTCTATCCTGTTTTTTTGCATAAACTTCCTCTCTTCTGTTTTCAAAGAAATTCAGAAAACCCTAATTTCTTTATAACCAGCCCTTTTACTGAGAAGCTTGTGGTTCTCACAAGAGCAGCCCCTGATTACCATGTGCAACAACTTCTTCTGAGGTTGCTGCAACCCAGTTATTTCAGAATGCTCAGTCAATCTTTCCTTCTATCTATTCACAGACTAAAAAACAAAGAACAGAACAAAAACAACCACAAAAACAAACAACAACAACAAAAGCTTATTCTAACTCTGACAAGACTACTGAGTGATTGGGGCCAGAAATTTGTGTTTGAGGTATTTCCTTCCTTACCCATCTCAGGTTCTGAAATACAGTCCGAATCATCTGCCATTTGCCAGAGCAGGTCCAAAGCTTTTAATCACATAATTTTTTTCATAGCAGGAACACTCCAGGAATTTGAATGATGTGTTCTGGTCATGATACGAGTCTTTAGCAGTCAACTACAAATGCACTGCAACATACCTTCCTTTTCTTGTCATTGCTGGGCATACAGTGATGGTCCAGTATCTTTCCTCCAGAGACCATCAAAAATAAAAAAAAAAGAACTAAGGAGTTGTTTTTTAATTAATAGTGACCTTACTTAAATATCTATAGAGTCCAGATCACTGTGACTTTGTTGTGGTAGGTATGGAATCTGTTTTATAGTCTTTGCAGCACTAAAAGGCTCTCACTTGAATTATCACTTAGTTATTGGTCAGACAAAACATATGAAATAATTTTCCTACCATTTGATAGCAAGCAGAGAGAAGGTATAAAGTCAGATGTGGAGCGGGATTCACACTGAATGTTGTAACTAGCAAGTTTGAGAAGCGGAATGTAATGTTTCATATATAGAAGGTTCCAGGTCAGTAATTTTAAAATTGTGACTTCTACTGTGAAGAGAGGTCAGCAATTCCACTTCACCCGAACTTCTCTGAAATTAGACAAAATTGTCAAAAATGACCACTTCACAGCTCTGGAAAATGACCAAAAGTAAATAACAAATAGAAAAATATTTATTCATGAAAAACCCTTGAACAGTAGAACCTGTTCTTACCTGTGGATTTTTCCCTCGGATGTTCCATTTCCCCCTTCTCTCAGTTCAGTTGAGGCAGTAGTGCTATTCAGGCAGGGCTGGTTGTAAAAATGAGCAGCTTTGTTGTTAGAGGAGGCTAACTTAATTTGTCCCAGGGCAAAAATCCTACACCCTGTGGCATTGTCAATAAAAGCAGCAAACTGAGTAGGAAACACAAAAATGGTAAACAAGAAGCTGGAGTCCTGCTTGGGTGAGCAGCAGAAGGGTGTACTAGCCAAGCACTTAGCAGGTGATCTTGGAAATCAGAGCTACAGCGCTAAGCTCTACATGCATGCCTGGCTGACTAGGAGGCTGCAAGACATTTAAATGCATGCCCTAAACCACAGGCATATCTATCAGGAGAAGGGTGGAGGCTTTATTGGAGTGAGGTGTTTGAGCACAGAATCTGGTCAAATGATTGGCTAACCATTAAGCTATGCAGAAACAGGTATGATCCTTAGAATGCCAGGGTATATATATGGAGGGTGTCAAAGCAATGTATCTATGTGACTTGTATTCAACTTTTATAATCAGTATATATAGAGTATTACAATTTTAATAGATTTTTATTTTCTTAAAATGTGTATACATTTTTATTGGCACTCTCTCTCATATATATATACACACATATGTTTAAAGCTGAACAGAGACAAAGTGATAAAGTGGCCACGCATTGTAGGGGGAGAATACCACACAGATATAGTCCAGGCAAGTTACTAAACAACAAAATAAAATAGAAACATTATTTCCCATGGGGGAAATAATCAGACTCTAGAGTTGCTAAAATAAATTACCTAAAATTTCAATGTTTCAGCCAAAAATTATAGGACATGCAAACAACAGGGAAGTGTGAGCCATACACAAGGAAAAATATAATATAAATTATTTATAAATGGGTAAAGATGTTGATTTTGTTACTGGAGAGTGGGCCCGCCTTGGTGCGCTGTCCAGGTTCTTGGTGACTCGAGCAAAGAATTGAACGAGACACGAAAAAAAGTTGTGAAAGAGTAGTTTATTAGAAAAGATACTACACTCTAAGGAAATAGGAGCTGACCCAGGCAGGAGAGAATGGCTTAAGGGCCCAAAGTGGCATTATTATTAGGAGGAAAAGGTACATTCCAAAGGGTTTGGAGTGGGCTCTGAGCAAAGGCAAAACTCAAGAGAGGTGCTGACTGGGGAAGACTTGGAGTTTTCATCCTTTTCTCCTCTAGAATGGGCTGCTCCTTTCCAGCATGGGACCACTTGATTGACACCTATGATTGACAAAAGGCTATTACCTCATCTTTTTAAACTGTGCATGTTCTTTCCCAGAATTCAGTCTGTTATAATGAACTTCCAGGCATATGTATGATATTATAACGAGGCCCATGTGAAATGAAGGTAGTTGTGGCCTTTACTGCGCAGGTGTGAGTGACTGGTCTAATCCAGTTGGGTATTTTGTACACATTTGTTTCCTCTTAGGGGTAGATAATCACAGTGAAAACGAGAAGTTTTGGGTGGAGAGGGGAGGTCTTTTGGGTGGTCCCATTGATGGATTGTGTTGGACATACAAGAATGCAGAGACCCGATGCCTATCTCTAACCGCCTGTCTTTTTTTCCTCCTTGAGAGACGTGAGCTCCATAAAATCTCTATGGGAAGTTGAGGGACAGGAGATCTTTTCTTCTGTATCTGTTTCCTGCTGAGCAGGCGCATAGAGCTGTCCCTACCTATTGGGGGATTTACGGAACTCTCGCTCTATCTGATCTCAGATGACAGGAAGGGGTCTCAAGATCTGCCTGGAAGACTGTGTTGGCTTCTTTGGTTGTGACTGGCAGTCTTGCTGTGGTATCCTCTGTATCCCCAAGGCCCTAAATGAGGAAAAATAGATTTTAATTAATAAATTGGTTAGCTCTATAGCGCCTGTGGCCATTCAACCAGTCATTTAGGCGGCGTCAATTGTCCAGGAGCTGGGCCCAGAATGGGTTGGAGAGAACATTAGGCTTCAATGATTACAATCAACAAGTATACTGGCCTGGGGGAAAGTTAAAACCTATTTGGTCTCTGGGATGGAATTATCCAAGAGTTAGGTCTGGAATGGCTTGGGGGATGTTGGGAAGTCACAGGCTTTTAAGTAGTTATCTGAGACAGGGGTGAGAGACATTCTGTGATTCAGGCTAGAGCAATCTTTAGTCTAGGATTCAGAAACTGATTAGAAGAGTGACTAAGACCAGGGGCTAAGGAGCTAAGAAACTAGGGAAAAGGAGACTTAAATTTTCTATAGTGAGGGGGTCTCCCATATCAGTTTTACTAGATAAAGTCTTCAAAACAACTATAGCATATGAGCATATGTTCAAAGAATTAGAAAAACATATGATGATAATGAATCAACAAATAGGAATCACAATAAAAAATGAAAATTTTAAAAGAACCAAGTGGATATTTTGGAGTTGAAAACAACAATAATTGAAATGAAATATTCACTACATGAGCTCAACAGCAGGTTTGAAATTGCAGAAGCGAGAATTAGTGGCCCTAAATATAGAACACTAGAAATTATCCAAATTGAAAATCAGAGAGGAAAAAGATTGAAGAAAAATGAACAGAGAATCAGATACTGTAGGACAACTACAAGCCTATTCACTTGTAGGGGTAATGGGAGTCTTATAAAAGAAAGGACAGAGAGAAATGAGCAGGAAAATGTATTTATAGAATAAATGCTTATACTATTAACAATTATGTGAAACAAATTAACACAGTTTCAAAAACCTTAATAAATTAAAAAATAGAAATACAAAGAAATCCACACCTACCTCATCATGGTCAAACTGTTGAAAGACAGACAAAAAATAAGAATCTTAAAAGCATCAAGAGAAAATGGATTAGTTGTGCACAGGAGTACAAAAATATAGCTGAAAGCTGACTTTTTATCAAAAACAATGGAGACCTGATGGTAGTGCAATGGCAAACTTAAAGTCCTGAAAACAAAACAAAAATGGACTTGTCTATTTTCATTCTTTTGCATGTGGATTTCCATTTTTACCAGCATCATTTATTGAAGAAGAGGCTTTCTTTTCTCCATTGTATGTTTTTGGTTCCTTTGTCAAAAATTATTTGCCCATATATATGTGTTTTTATTTCTGAGTTCTCAATTCTGCCCATAATATGCTGTTTTGATTATTGTCACTTTGTAGTATAATTTAAAGTCAGGGAGTGTTATACCTCCAGCCTGGTTCTTTTTTTTTTCACAATTGCTTGGGATATTTGGGGTCTTTTATAGTTTCAATCAAATCTGATGATATTTTATTCTATTTCTTTAAAAAATGTCATTGGGATGTCGATGAGGGTTGCATTAAATCTGCATATTGCTATGGGAAATATGATCATTTTAACTATGTTGATTCTTCCAATCCACGAACACCGAATATCTTTTCATTTCTTTGTCTCTTCAATTTCTTTGAATAACATCTTGTAGTTTTCAGTGTATAGGTCCCTCATACCCTTTGTTAAGTTTATTTATAAGTATTTTATTTTTCTTGTTGTAAGTGCAAAATAATTTTTTTCATTTCTTTTTCTGAAATTGTATTGTTAGTATATACAAACAATGGATACTTGCACATTGATTTTGTATCCTGCAACTTTACTGTATTTGTTTACTGTTTCTGATAGATTTTTTTGTTGTTGTTGTTAGAGTCTTTAGGGTTTTGTATATAAAGAATTATGTTGTCTGCAAAAAGTAACGATTTGACTTCTGCATTACCAATTTGGATGTCTTTTATTTATTTCTCTTGCCTGATCGTTCTGCTAAAACTTCTAATACTATGTTGAATAATGGTGGTGAGAGATTTGTGACTATACAAAAATTAACTCAAAATCAATCAAAGACCTAAATATAAGACCTGAAATCATAAAAAAGAATAGAAGGAAACATAGGTACTAAATTTATGAACCTTCGATTTTGAAAGGATTTTATAAATTTGATCTCAAAGGCAAGGGAGATAAAAGCAAAAATAAATGAATGGGATTATATCAAACTAAAAAGCTCTGCACAGCAAAAGAGACCATCAACAAAGCAAAGAGCAAACCAACTGAACGGAAAAAAAAATATTTGCAAATAACACCTCCATAAAGGGCTAATATCCATAATGTATAAAGAACTCCTATAACTCAACAACAAAAAACAAATAATCCAATTAAAAAATGGACAGATGACCTGAACAGACACTTTTCCCAAGAAAACATACAAATCGCCAACAGATATATAAAAAGATGTTCAACTTCACTAGCTATTAGGGAAATACAAATCAAAACCACAATGAGATACCACCTCACACCTGTTAGAATGGCTATTATCAACAAGACAATTAATAAAAAGTGTTAGAGAGGTTGTGGGTGGAAATGTAAATAGGTACAGCCACTATGGAAAACAGTATAAAGTTTTCTCAAAAAATTACAAATAGTGTTATCATATGACCCAGCAATTCCTCTTATTGGTATCTATCTACTCTCCCCAAACATTTATTTGTAAAGATATATGTACCCCTATGTTCATTGCAGCATTATTCATGGTGGTCAAGACATAGAAACAACCAAAGTGTCCTTCAATAGATGATGATTAGATAAAGGTGTGGTACATATACACAATGGAATATTACACAGCCATAGGAAAAGATGAAATACTGTCATTTGTGGCAACATGGATAGATCTTGAAATTGTTATGCTAAGCGGAATAAGTCAGGTGGAAAAAGTAAAGAACCAAATGATATTACTAATGTGGGATATAAAATTGAAAGCAAGAAACGAAAAAGACAAACAAAATGTTATAGACACAGACAACAGTATAGTGGTTACAAGAGGGAAAAGGGGGAAGAGGATAGGTAAAAAAGGGTAAAGGGTGTCAAATATATGGTGACAGAAGGAGATTTGACTTTGGTTAACAAATAATGCAATACACAGCTGATGTATTATAGAATTGTGCACTTGAAACCTATATACATTTATTAGCCAATATCGCCCCAATAAATTTAAAAAATAATAATGAAAAAATGGACTTGTCAACCAAAATGTTTATGTTCAAAAAAACTGTTCTTCAAAAATGAAGGAAAAATAAAGGCATTCCTAGATAAACCATGGCTGAGATAATTGATGACCGGCAGAAATTCTTTAGAAGAAATGCTAAAGAAAGCCCTACGGACTTAAAAAAAATCACACCAAGTGGCAACTCAAATCAAGGAGAAAAATAAAGAGCATTGGTAATGGAAAATACATGGGTAAATGTAAAAAATAACTATTTTTCACTTTTTTCTTAATTGCTTTCAAAGTCATAAGCAATAATTATATAGCACTATATTTATGGCTTTATTACATACACACATGTAATATATGACAATCACAGCTAAGGAATGGGAAGAAAAAGAAGCAAAACTGGGGCAAAGTTGCCATATTTTGCTGGAACTAAGTCACTATTTACCTAAAATGGATTATGAAAAATTAAGAGGTATTTTTAATTCCTACAGCAACCAGCATAAAAATAACTTTAGAACATCAACAGAAAACTAAAATTTTACAATAACATACATTTTTAACAAAAAAGAAGGCAGTAGAAGAGAAATAAAAATTAGACATAGGGCAGAGATCCAACATGGTGGAATAGATAAATACTGTGCTTGCTTCCTTCCATAAACACATTAAAATTACAATTAATTATAGCACAATCAATCTGGAGCACAGTCTGAAGTCTGGCTGAACAGAAGTTTTAAAATTAAGGCTGTAAAGAAAAGTCCATGTCGAGACTGGTCTAAGGGATGGAGACATGGAACTAGCAAACTCCAAACCTCCATGTGGTGGTTGAGAACCTGAAGGATATCTTGGCCTTGTAAGTTCCTCCCAGAGGAACCACACCGGCCTCTCCAGCCCAGAGAATTGGTGTAGGAAGAGGAGCCCCCACAATATCTAGATATGAAAAACAGTCAGGATTCTGACCATCCAGTTGGGACAGAAGGTGACAGGAAACCCAGGCATTTCTTAAAGGGCCCATGCACAGACTCTCTCACTCCCAGGCACTCACTTTGGGCTCCAATGGAGGGACAGTAACTTGGGGGCTGTCAGACTGAATGGTGTGGATGTTGGGATGACTGCTGTAGGGCAGCTGGCATTTTCCCTCTGAGAGGTCCTGTGCAGCCAGCAGGCTGGTGTCATCTTTCCTGTGTTGAGCCCTTCACCTACTCTTCCGGCCACATCTGAATCTAATTGGTCTGGTGAGCTCTGCAGCTCTCACTAGGCCCCCATCCCAACCAACTCCCCCAAGTCCAGAGGCACTTTCTCCAAGAGCATCCAGCCTCATTGCACTCTTTCGTGGAAAACTATCAGAGTTTTGTATGTGAATTATAAGTCAATAAAGCTATTACATAAACACATTTATTGGGGGAAAATTAAAATATGGTCAAAATCTGAAAAATCTGTTTTATAATAATTTGGCATGCTATTGTTTATTTCTTAGAAATAACCTCATAATTCTTTGAATTGAAAACAAAGCCCTAGACTGAAATGTCCTCTTACAAAGCCTTATTCTTCCCAGACTAAAGCACAGGGTAGCTATGGCATTCCAAGCATTCAGAAAGGATGACTAGCTGTTATGTGTTTCCATGTAAATGGACAGGTAGAGGTTTTCTTAGCCAATTAATTTGGAACTAATAGTTGACTCGCAGCTCAAAAGAGTTCTTTTAAAGTGAGCATGAAAATTGAATCACATATCCTTTAAATATTTTGTTTTAATTTAAGACATAAACATAAAAATAATTCTGCAATAATTATTCTGCAGTCATTTTGATGTTAGGTCAATTATTTGTGTTTGGGTCTGTTTACCCTGATATTTAATTTTCTTGGATTAGCCACATACGTGTTTTGGTTTTATTAAGGTAAAGCATGGACTTCTTACGCAACAATTTCAGAAACGAATCCTTCTTTATTACATTTCCTCATATATGACAGCAAAATATTAGGGACACATATTTTCCAGACTTTTCCAAAGACAGTAAAATGTGTTTTCAAAGAAACATTTTCTTAACATATGATCTATCTCCTTTTGTACTCCTGTGTTTTCTGTTTACATGATACTTAATTACAGTACATAATTATAATAAAAGCTACTGACATTAACAGTTATAGATACAAAAATGTGAGGTAAGCCTAGAACTGAGCTGGTGGAAGCAGAAATCATGGGTTTCAAATAATTTAGCCAATATGGTAAGTGGATTTATTTGTAGCAAGCATTTGAAAAAGGTGTTGCCACCTATTTGGTTTCCATATCACTACCCCTTCTTCTCTGTGGAGCTCATTTTTAACCATTTTATTATTTAAGTTATTTATTGCCACAATGATGCTTCACAACAATGTGAAGCAAAACTTCAATACCATATAAAAAAAGCATTTATTCTCCATTTATTTGGAGCCAGTAGGGATAGCCTAGATTACTCTATTGACCTTGACTGAGCTCTTCATACTATAGGTTGGTCTCCAATGAGTTCAGATGGTTCACGTGGGGCAACTCAGCTCTGCTCATAACGTCTCATCAACTAGCAAACTGGCCTAAGCGTGTTCTCAGGGAAAAGGCAGAGGAGCAAGAACGAGAAATCGTAAAACACAAGTTCTTTTTCAGCTTCTACTTACTTGTGTCACATTTTCTAACATTCCCCTGGCCAAAGCAAATAATGTAGTGGAGCCCAGAATCAAGTTATGGGCAGAATGCCCCACTTACGATGGAAGGAGCAAAGGGCAAGATTGGGTGTAAAGAACAGAGAACACATTTATACATCTATTACATGTCACTATCCTGGAAGTAAAATTCATGTGCATTCCCTAACACCCTTTTAGTCTTGAGCTATTATGATATCTTTCTACTCTCCTTTTACTATTAACTCCTGTAGTCTAACCCTCAGATTTATTGTCCCAACTCTCAATCTGAACTCCAAGAACATACTTAATGAATAAATAATTTTATCTGATCCAACTTTATCCCTTCTGGACTACACATTTCCAACCTCAATGTGGTTGCCCTTTCTCCAAGTCTATTGACGATCCATGGATTCATTTCTTTCAATACCTTGGTACACGGTTATTACTTGAACCTATATCTTGTTACCACTGCTCTTTCACCATACTCCCTTGGGAAAACCTTAAACACAAATGCAATCAAGTAGCCACATTTTCCACTCTTAGACCTGAACTGTTTGGTGATTCTGGAAAAAACAAAAAAACAAATGAAACAGCGCTTTGCTGAGGCAGAGATGGCTAGCTATCAGCAAAAAAAGATATGCTGCCTTTTCAGTGTCAGTTTGTTGCTGTGAACCAGCTTCCTTTGCTAAGTTCTACATTTTCTGGTGTCTCTTCTGCATCTATAAGGCTCATTACTGAAGTTGTCCAGTGCAAAAATATCAATGTGCCACGTCTAGGTAGGACTGCCAAGAATGTCTTCTGTGATTCCGTAGGCTCATTCTCTTTCTCCAACTGTCAGCTGGCTGCAGAGTATCCAGAAAAGAACTCTGAGACCTCAAAGATGATAGAGCTACAAGGTAGAAAAAGACTGAGTGGCTGAAGGAATATGAGAACTGTCACCCAACAACCAAGAACACATTGGAATCAATATGAGCAGGAAATATGTTTACTTGCATTAAGCCACTAAGATTTTAAGGTAGACTTGTTTTAGTTACTTACATTACATACCTTAAATAATTGGTATATAATCATTGGTTCAATGAGATCTGTGGTCTACATTTTCATGGGAACCCACAATGTGGTTCTGCAATCCTGAACCAGGTTCCTGACAGTTTTCTTCAGGCCCAGTGGGACATTTTAGCCACAGTCCTATACCATTTCTTTTCTCCTTACATCACAAAGTATTCATGCCTCCCCAGCTCCATCATTCAGAATATAAACTTGCTTTTTTTTTTTTCCACAAAATAAATTCTTCCATCCTTCTCTATGAAGTACATGTTGCCCAAAAATATAAAATTTGCCCAATTTTATAGTGGCTCAGAATGAATCAAATGTATACAAGTATACAAACGCATAAGAAAAATACAATCATGTGCTACTTAACCGTGGGGATACATTCTGAGAAATTTGTTATTAGCTGATTCCATCATTGTGCAAAAATCACAGAGTACACGTACACAAACCTAGATGGTACAGTCCACTACACACCTAGGTTATGTTGTAACCTATTGCTCCTGGGGTACAAACCTGTACAACATGTTACTGCATTGAATACTGTAGGCAATTGTAACACAATAGTAAATATTTGTGTACTTAAACATATTTAATTATAGAAAAGATACAGTAAAAATATGGTAAAAAGTTAAAAAATGGTTCACCTGTATAGAGCACTTACTTTGAATGGATCCTATAGGACTGGAGGTTGCTCTGGGTGAGTCAGTGAGTGAGTGGGGAGTGAATATGAAGGCCAGGACATGACTGTACACTGCTGTAGACTTTATAAACACTGTATAGTATACTTGAGCTACATTAAATTTATAAAAAATAATTTTCTTTCTTCAATAATAAATTATTCTTAGCTTAATATAACTATTTTACTTTATAAACTTTTAAATTTTATTTAACTTTGGACTCTTTTGTAATACTTATTTAAAACACAAATATATTCTACAGCTGTACAAAATATTTTATTTCTTTAAATCCCTAATTATGAGCTTTTTCTTATTATTTTTTATTTTACTTTTTAAATATTTGTGTTAAAAACTAAGACACACACACACACAAGCGCCCAGGCCTACACAGGGTCAGGACCATCAATATCACTGTCTCCACCTCCACACCTTGTCCCACTGGAAGATCTTCAGGAACAATAACACACATGGAGCTGTCATCTCCTATGATGACATTGACTTCTGGAACACCTCCTGAAGGACCTGCCTGAGGTTCTCCTTGAGGAGGTGTCACTCTTTTCAGAAATGTGTTCGTGGTTGTTTGCTTGGTTTGTTTCTTTGTGTCATAGATTTGCTTGTCAGCAGATAATATACCATGACCATTCCTCTCTATTAACGAAAACCTTTCGGTGTCCAGGTCCACATTTTCAAACTTTTTAAGAAGATTCTTAGTCTGAAAAAAAACTTCTGCTAATCCCTCCACTGTGAATTTTCTTGGGGGTTCTTCTTTCTTTACTCCTGCAGTTACCTTTCCTCTTGGCTCTTCTTCAGTAGAATGTGTTTCTATTCTACTTCTGACAACTCATTAGTCACTCCCTCAGGAACCCCTGCTAGGAGTGTCTCCATGCTGTTTTCATCCACACCAGGTTAAAGCTGTTTGCCATCTCAACCACAGCCTTGTGGATTTTTGCAACCTCCTCATACTTGGCAAACCCTTTGAAGTCATGGATAAACCTCTTGAGTGCCATTCATACAGTCTTTGGTGACATCACCCTGACCCCAAGCAAGGTCCTTGATGCAGTCACAGATGTCGCAGTCTTTCTAGAATTGTATCAGTATCTTCTCAGTGTCTTCCTCTGTTGCAGCAATAGCCTCAGTAAAGGTCCTCCTCAAGTAGTAGGCCTTAAAAGCTGCTATAAAGCTTGATTCATTTGTTGGATGAAAGAGCTGGTTTTTGGAGGGAGAAACACCACTTTGATATTGGGAGGAAGATGACCAATAAAAGAAGCGTGTCTGGGAGCATTATGAGCAGTCTGCTAAATCTTGAAAGGTATGAAGTCCGACAACTAAGTTCGCAAACTCATCCTAGAAAAAATGCCACATATCTCACTGCTGAATATCACTATGGTCACTTTCAAAGTACTCCCCTTGGGAAGCTATGCACTGATGGCAACTTTCAAAACAATTCTGGAATTCTTTTTTTGGAATGACCATCAGAGCTTTCATCGTATTACCCTTGATGTCCAGAATGTCATCAAAATGTCTTCCTTTCAATATTTCCTTTATCTTCAGGTAAAGAAAGAAGTCATTGGGGGCCAGATCAGGTGAGGAGGGAGGTTGTTCCAAGACAGTGATTTGTATACTGGCTAAAAACTCCTTTACATCCCTGATTTTCCACCTTCATAGTCCTTAATCACTTTTAATTTTGTTTCCCTGTAAATCATTCAATGTGGCTTCAACTTTAAGCATACCAATGAACAAAACAACATGAGATTAAATCAAGCACAAAAGAAGATGATCCACTTAAGATACTTGGTAAACACAAGATATATGAGCCTGTTGCTGGCATAACACAGCATCCTGTTTTATAGCAAACTCTTTTCTTTTTATAAGTAGAAAGAGTACATTCTAAAGTTACAATAAAAAGTATAGTATATTAAATAACCAGTAACACAGTCATTTATTATCATTACCAAGTATTATGTACTGTACACAATTGTATGTGCTCTATACTTTTCTACAGTTGGCCTTGCAGTAGGGTTGTTTACACCAGCATCACCACAGACACATGAGTAATGCATCATGCTGTTGCTATGGCTATGACGTCACTCGTGTAGGGATTTTTCAACTCCTTTATAATGTTATAGAACCACCTTTATATATGCAATTTGTTGTTAACCAAAACATCGTTATGTGGTGCATTTCTGTAAACTCTTTCAAGAGCTGGTGGGTTGTATTACCTTTGGCTTTATATTTTGAAATAAATTACTTGTAGGAAGTGTATGTCATAAGACACTGACTAAATCCAGTCACAAGTGTCATTTCATTAGAAAGCTTAACTCAGGCTATTATAGGATTACATGAGAAGATCTTCCTCCTTTAGTAACTATCTTCTTGTTTGCTAAAGTTTGCTAATCCTGTGGAGTGGTAGTTCTCACCCTTTTAGAATTTGTGGCAATACTTTCAAATGCTGGAATATTAGCAAGAGCTGAAGTAATATAAGGTCTCAAACAGCACATAATAAGTAAAAACTATAGCACAACCATACTCATATAAAATATCTTAAAAAGGTCTGTAGTTATTTGATCATTTACTCTTTCAAACCACATTGGTCTTACATAGAAGAATATCTGCCTTGAACTTGCTCTGTTATACTCAAAAGGAACATTTCAACTATTTCTGGTAAATACCAGGCTCTTAATTTCCTACCAGCTTTCCTTTAGACTAAAACCGCTTGCTTACAATAGACAACAAATTGAATTCTGCTGTTCTTCACTTCACGTGATCCATTCCATAAGACATTCTGTCTGAAAAACATTACCCTAACACAATAAATACTTAATTTAAGTAGCAAACGCCCCCCCCCCCTTCCCAATCATTTCACATACTGGCACATTTATCAAGGCCTCAGTACACACATGTGGATTATAAAAGCCTGGGTGAGAATTACTTTTGTAGAGAAATTACAATGAAAAAAGGAAGCAGAATGAAAAAAGGAAATTAGAAAAAAAAAAAAAAAAGGAAGCAGAGATGACTTGTTTTAGAGGCAGTTCCGTAAGATCCTACTGAAAATTTTAAGAATACGAAATATTTAAAATATCTATGGGCACCAAAGAGAAGGACATTTTGTAGCATGGAAAAATATCAAGCCCAGCAGAAGATTCTGTTTACTTCTCATACTAAAATATGTTTTGATTAAAAAAAAAAGGATTAAGTGAACAGCAAGAAACTCTTAGGAATCAGGTCCCCATAAGATAAACTTTCATTCAGCGATGAGATTGTATAGAGCATGTCAATGCCCATCAGTGTCAAAACGATTAAAAGAGGAATAAAATACCAGGAGTAGAGAGGGAGGTCTAAAAGTAGTGCCCTTTTATCTGGCAGAGTAGAGTCATGAAATGTTAAAAAGCCATGTTTCTATCCTTTCTGAATCACATGAAATCCTCAAGACAAGAAAAATTATCATCTCAGAAACCTATACAAAAGGAAGACTGTAGCATTAACTTACCGATCAATGAGCTATTTCACTTGATACTCCAAGCAATTGAGAAGAACCAGACATCGTTATTAAACAAAAAGCACCATTCTCAATGCCAATCATACATCATAATTTTAAATAATAACACCTTACATTTGTGTAGCACTTCAGAGTTTACGAAGCACTTTTACGTACATTATCTCATTTATCAATTTCTAAAAGAGGAAGAAAAATTTAAAGCAAGGCAAGGAATTAATATTAGTGTTGCACTGGATAAATGAGGGTGAGCTTCTAGAATAATAGAAGTCCTCAACAAATCTTTATCAGAAACTGATGAATTGCCCATCTCAACTTCATTATCCTTATCATGAGCACTTATGAGAGAAATGAAAAATTGATGAGCACTGTCATAATCAAAGAGAATAAATGTTTCTCTGTTAAAGTGAATGCATAATCTTTCCAGGAATAAAATAACAATATTCATTTATTATTAAGTTCTGATAATGCTGACACCAAATCTCATTTCAACTAGTAAAGGAAATTAGCAATATAAAAGAATACTGTTTGGATTTGGTGTTGTTAAACTGTATATGGATATTTCCCCCCCTGAGATATAGTCTCTTGTCTCTCCTGATTGGAGAATATTTTTGGAATCCATGTATACTAGGGTGAGGGTTCATTTTTTATAGATAGATTGATTAGCTTCTAAAAACAGATTGAGCAAATGTCAAGGGCACTGTAAGCCTTACTTGCAGGATAGTTAATGGCATCTTACAACAAATGGACTCTCTTGAATGATCAGTTTTCATTAAGAGATTACCACGTTTTCTTTCTTATACCCGTACAACATCGCAGTCCAGCTTTACACAAGTCTAATTTAATAAGGACAGTTTACCTTATTAAGTATTTGCTATTTTCTCTAACTAATCTGATCAATTATTTTCATTACACTGATGGAAATTAAAAATAGGAAAAGGTGATATTATGCCACTATCTATTTCACAATGTGTATCAGTAATATACTGAGGATATAATACTTTTTACCACACTGCAAAATTGGACTTTCAAAGAAGTATAAAATATAAGTAAGCAACAGAAAAGAAATAAAAGAGTTTCAATATTTCAAAGAGATAACAACAGCAAAATCCTTCAGTTTTTTCAGTCCTATTTCCTATGACCATATTTGTGTGTGTATCTTTGCATGTTTCTGTGTGTGTGTCTGTATGATTTTGTGTGTATATCTCTGTGTGTGTGTGTGTGTGTGTGTGTGTGTGTGGTCTGTAGCTGGGCACTTATGTAACTCATCTGAAACCTGGAGATTCCCGCTAGATATACTAGGGGACCATTAGCTATCTCCACAGTACTAATGCTAAATTAAAGTATGTTTATTCCAACAATTACAAATAATTATATCATAAAATATGTATAGACAGAGAAATATATCCATGATATCATAAATGAAAATATATTATAAACAACAATCCTGATGTACATATAGTATTTAACCTCCTGAAAAATATTACAATGCAAAAAAACTTAAGAGATTAGAATTATGGTTTAAAAACATGCAATTGATAGGGATCATGCCAAAATTATAATAATAAGTGTAATAAGCTTTGATTAAATATCCGGTGCCTGAAATGTATGTTAAGCCTTTAAAATACATTATGTTCATACATCCAACTTTATTACACACAGACTGTATTATATAAAACTTGAAATATCACTTTTTTCACCTTGCACTCAAATGTCATGCAAAGTGTTTGAGAGTTGTTGGTAGAAACTTGGGTCTTAAAATTTACTGATTTTTTACTCCAATTGGAAGAAATAGTTTCATTCATTTGGCAAGTAACTTAGGTAGATGTTGATAAGAAATGGACCTTTAAAGATGACAGAGATCCATTTCTTAAAGGGCCTTTACCCTTTCAAGGGATTTTGGAGTAAAAGATTCTATAGTTTCTGATATTGTTCACTTGTCTTTTGAAATGATTTGTAGCATTTAAAGTGTTCTGTTTAAATTTGCAAAAGCTAAATTTCCTAACAAGTAAAATTTTACTTCCAAAGTTTGTAATTTTCATAGAAAACAAAATTTGTAACCAATTGTGTTGCCTCTAGCAGGATATCTTTTATCATATTGATTCAGAAAAATAATCTTTGCTGTCATTTTCCTATTAGAAACAGATATTCATCTTAGTTCAGAGTATTTTTCCCTTCTTAAGCAATCTCATTAATGTCAAATATCAAAAAAGTTTCATATTTTTAACCTGAAAAAGGTATAGGAAATAGTAAAATATTAAATTAAATATAAACTTTAGAAAGTATATACTACAAAAAAAACTTTTAATAATCATCATCATCTTTTCTCTATTTCTTGAGTTATATCAAAACAAAGCATAGAAGTGAACTTATCTTTGCCCTTGAGTAAATGACATAACAAATAGTATACCCGATATTATGGCACAGGCAACCACACAAATCACTGACCATTTAAATGTCCTTGCTATTGCTAAGTAAAAATGTGGTTTTAATATCATATGCACTTATGAGTCCATTTGGGGAAAAAAATATGTACATTTGTTTAGAAAGATGATTATAAAACTGTATTTCAAAATGTCAAAATGTGTCTTCTTTCTTCTTAACTATTTTTTCTTTAGGAAAACATGTCCCAATAGATATAGAATGTTTTGACTTTTGAATGGAATGAATAGCTTACTGTTTGTATTGTTTTAAAAAAAACCGGGGAATCTCTGTCCTAAAAAAAATAAATAAATAAAAAGGACAATCCATCACATAGAAGTAAATATATACTTCATATTAGAGCAAATAAGAAATTGGAAGTTAGGGATTATCTGCCTGAACCAAACCTTGAATTATTCTTTTCTCTCAAGCAAGTCCACACATCTTTCCTTTTCTCTAGATACCTTTCCTTAAACCTTGTCACAAATTGGCAACAGACACTTGATTGTGTGCTGTTCATTTTTTGCTAAGTAAGGATTCAGGCAGCTGCTCAACATGGCTGAAATTTTGAGAGGTCAAATCCAAAAGATGATGAGACCAACAGAAACATAGCAGTTAGACCTTGCCCCAAGTCATCAGGCACAATAAAATTCAGTATGAAAATCTAAAATAGTAAACTAATTAAAAAAGAGGGACACTTTTGAAATTTAGGTGAAAGTTTTCAGGTCAGGAGAGTTGACACTTGCAAGTTCCTGCTTCTAGCTGCTGATCAATGGGGAAAGGGCAGGACCCAACAGAGGGCAGCAGTACTGCAAACACAAGAGAGCAAGACATTTTTCTGAAGGAAAAACTTGACAGCTTCAATTGCTTATGATTTTTTTTTTCCTTTCTCTTTTTCAAAAGTTTCCCCTAAAGATTAGGAGTGTCAGACATCGACATCAGTCGCAGAGAACTGACCCGTAAAGTAATTAGAAGAGGAATTCCCCCCAAATGCCCCACACTTTTGTCTCAGAGCTGGGTCACATGAAAGGCACCTCTGTTTACTTCCTGATCCTTCTAATTTCTGTAACAAGGACCATCCCAAACTCATCTCCCAGCAGCTGCTATAACTGAAACTCAAGCGATTGCCCCAGGCACCATGGCACCTTCTTAGAGTAGCTCAACCCTAATGGATTAGCTTTCCTTAGCACAGGTGGCAATTTAGCAGGAGACCAAACTTTTACACTAGTAAGAGACCACTAAAAATTACTTCAAAGGCCACAGGCCTAAAGCAGAACTAAGAAAGCACAAGGTTTTCTAAAATGCATATCAACTGCCCATCCTCCTACCCACACTTCTAGAAGGAAGATGATTATGGGAGTATTGTGAATGGCAGGGAGCAAACATCAATATAATTTCAAAAATGAATTTTAAAAGTAGCATATTTTCATTAGAAGTTCTAAAATTATAGGTTTTAATCATGAAATACAAATTTAAAGACCATATTTGCATAAGGACTGAGTTATATTTCAAACAAAATATTACCCACCTTTGCCTGAGAAACTTCTTAAAATGATACAAAAGGCAATATCAAGGATTAATTTAATCTTTTTTATTATACAACATTTCCCTTTATTTCAAAATATGAAAAATCTTAAAAAAAAATAAGAACTCCTCATCCTTTTCACAATAGTCTGCCATTTGAATTAAGCTGCTTGCATAAAAATGCTGGTAAACAGGGCATAACACATTTACCACAATGTTTCCTAACTTATGGTGAAAGCTCACAAAAGAATTCAGAAAGCAGATGAGTCAGATAGTTAGACAAAGACCAGTTAGTTTAGACAGTTTGAGGCTGAGAAAAATGTCTCTAAAATGCTGACAGAAGACTCTAAATTACAGGATAATGCACATAAAAATGCTTTGACACATTTAGGAACAAAATGTAACTATTATTAAAAAGTTAATAATTAAAAGGGAAACAATACTCCATAAGCTGGTTTTCATGTATATATACATGATATACGCATTTATACAAAGAACTATCATTATATTTCCTTAGTTTTTCAAACATCAGATTTTGTGACTTCAACTACAAAAATTACAGTGATTTAGGGATTGATTTCTTTTTGCATTCTTAAAATAAAATCCCAGTGTTGAAATCAATGAAAAGGAAGGAAAAAATATATAACATGCCCAGCTGGAATGTTGGGAAAATGTCAGATTTGTCTTGTTTTTAGATTTTAATCTCATGCTAGCTCACCATTACCTATGTGCAACTACTGGAAAGAATTAAAAAAAAAAAAAAAGAAACATGAAAACAACAACAACAACAAAGGAAATGAAGTCTTGTCAAATAATAATAGTTTCAAAATGCTTCGTAGCTTATATTAACTCAGATTTTCTTTATTGTATAGGCTAGAAAATTGAAATAAAATATATTATGTATAATGAGACATTTGGTGTTATAATTTTACTTTTTATAAAAATACAGTTTTTACTCCTACATCCCAAATAAGACTCCTTTTTTTTTTTTTTTTTAATATCTACCAGGATTTTCTCTAATATTATTTTTTTTTTAAAGAAAATTAAACATGTGATTTCTGTCTTATGCAAGAAAAAGCATCCACATGGGCTTGACAGTGATCTGAGTATGAGCTTGGGGCTGCAAATGAGACCTGTGGAATGGGGCCCCTTTTTCCTTGTCAATCTCACTTGTACTTCAGGAGATAGTTGAGTTCCAGTTACAGACAAAGCATTTTCCAGGCGTGATCCAAAATAGATCCCAGAACACTGCTTACCTTTTAAATCTCCCAGTGCTCATCTTACCAGGTTCCATGGAGATGCTTATGAATTTGAGTATCGGAAGACCTGGGTTCTCTGACATCAACTAACTTTGTGAGCCTTGGCTGGTCACTTCATTTCCGTGGACCTGATTTCTCATTGATAAAGGAGGAGATGAGGCATATTTAATTTTTAAAGTAAATTTTAACATTACATTGTATCATAAGATAAATTTTATCTTAATTTTTGGCACCAATGTCATATTTTATAATGTCATTTTAATTTTGTATTGTTTTCTGTTAAAGTTATATTCACAAATGAGCTGAGTAGTCATGCAATCGACTATATCTACTACTTTTGGTTTTCTAATTTTAAAGGCAGCAGAATAAAAATCCTCTAAGTTTGTGGCTCACTGCAAACCATAGAAAGGAAACCAGGGCTCCTAGCTTCCTAATCAGTGTTCTGAACTATAGACGCATTTATTTAAGAGAAGTGTTTTGTCAGGAAGTGCCAATTAAGAATAGGATTTGACCTTTGCTACCACATATGCTGGCACATAAAAACAAAACTGAAGAAAAAGAAGATGGACTATGCTCAGCCATATACTTAAATACTTCTGGAAGTAAACTGGGTCCAGAATATAAGTAAATAACCTCAATCTCTCTCTCTCTCTCTCTCTCTCTCTCTCTCTCTCTCTCAAATAGCATGCATTCTCTACCACCTCAGACAGCCCTTATATAATCTGTGGAGAATGACTGGTAACATCTTCACTCTTTCATTGGATTACTTTACAATCTTACTTTATCGACTGCAGACTTGTCTATCACGGTATCTGCCAAACACAGCAGAGAGCTTTTCCTATATGTAATGTGTGCTCAGGAACTATACTTGTGGATTTACCTAAAGCACAGGTACTCACGTTAGAGTTTCTGTACAGAGAAAGACCTGTTTCAGATCCTCACTTTGGTACTTAGCCTTGTGACCTTTAGCAGATTACTCCGATTCTCTGAACCTTAATTTCATCATTCCTGCCTCACAGTGTTATCATAAAGATGAAAGGAGATAAGACACATAGAGTGCTCAGCACAGGCTTGTTTGCTCTTCTTCCTATTGTTAACATTATCACTATTTTTATTTTTATTTTTATTTATGTCCATCTATTTCTTCTTTTCTCTTGAAAGACAAAGGCATGTCTCAATCATCTTTATATACCAGACAAGAAGGAATTCAATGAGTTTTGCATTCCTTAATGCATAATAATTCTCTGCATATACCAATAATTTTATTAGATTTTTTTTTCTAAGTCAATAAGCTCCTGACCATGTTTCCTGGTCATGTATTCTAGTTTAATGTGAGACCCCCATATGGCCCAGTTGGGCAAATGCCAGGAAGTTGACAGGAGCTGGAAAGGAGCTTACAGATTATAGAAGTAAGCAAAAAAAGACAGAAGTCCCCCAAAATAACAATATTTAAAACCTGAGTCACTGGGAAGATACAGATATCATTGACAGAAATAGAAACCAGAGAGAGAAGAATAAGATTAGGTGGTATAATAAAGAGCTCATGTGGGATTTTCTGGCTATGAAATACCTTCACATGCTGTGATGGCAACACACAGGTGAAAGTGTAGGGTTGGAACCCGAGAAACAGGTCAGCCTAGTGTTGTCATTTGTTTCAGTTTTTTTAGTTGAAGCCATAAGCTTAAGTTAGGTTGCTAATGAAAAGAGAATACCTTGAGAAAAGATGATTAAGGACAAATCCTTGGAAAAATATTCATATTTAGGGGTTGGAAGAAGGAAATATTAATTTGTCAACAGAGCAAATAAGCACTATGTCTGAGGTTTACAGAGGTACATCTTTACAGTTGTAAAAAAATTGGGGGTGCAGTAAAAAAGTATTATATCTTGAAAGCATTACTACTGTTAAAGTAGTTAATGGGAAAATATCACTTATTTCTATTTTAATTTAAATACAGTGTCCCTTTCCTCTTCTCAGGTAGACTATTTGTGAAGGAAGTATTTAGTTACTCTTACTTAAAAAAAAAAAAAAATTAAATAGGAAATTTTATAGGAATTCTGTTGCTTTAAATAATAACTTATTTGTTGATATAGCCTATTCTTTATTTTTCCTTATTCCTTCCTTATCAAATTGGGATACTTTGGTAGTCATCTCCTAATTCCACCTCCTTCTAACTTCAAACTTGTCTCATACTAGCACCACTTATGAAACTTCTAAAACCCCTTATGTCACCTCATAGCAATTAAATCAGAATATCTGGGAATGTAACTCCCAAAATTTTAATAATAAAAAGCTATAAACATACACATTCAGCAAATTCTAGAAAATTAATTATATTAATATATATATTTATATATATATTTAATTAATTTGTATATATGTACTATATATTTTTTTGTGTATATATATTTTTGTATATATATGTATATATGTATATATGTATGTATATATGTATATATGTGTATATATATATATATATATACACACACACACATATATATATATATATATATATATATATATATATATATGTATATGTTTATATATATATATTTAGGAGGAATTTTCCCAATGCATATTATATCTGAATGGTAGTTTTAAATATTATTTTTATTTTTGTTTTTTTTAAAGAATATCTAGGAGTGAAAGTCAGGCATTAGTGGTTTCATAAGACCCTCAAGTGATTCCAACATGCAACCTAGTTTGGGAAACGCTGTTCTGAGGAAAGTGTGAATGAAGAAAGCTCTGTGTCTGAGAAGGATGTCTCAGCACGTATGCTTTACAAGGAAGGGCTGGCCAAGATTTCAATAAGTGAAATATGGTTTTCCTAGCTTCCTCTAGACCAGATCTTGTTTCATCAAAACTACGTGGAACCATTAAAATCTGAAACTCACACATTACTTTATATAAAGAAAGCAATTACAGAAAGACTATAAATGATCTGGAATTAGGAGAACTAAACTCATATCTGACCTTAAGAAGTGGTTGTTCTGGTTTGGAAGATGAGTAGATGCTACTTGACTTTTAGAAAAGTATTAAGATTATCTTTGACTCTATGATGAAGTTTAAAGACCTTTGTAGAGGTCTTTATCTAAAGAGCTCTATCTAAAATTCACTGCAAATGTTTAGAGTAAAACAAACAAAACAAAACCCAGAAAAATCATATATTCTCAATAGCACATGGCATTTAGGAGAAAGAACTTTTTATTTCAAATGCCATTAGAATCAACATGTTTTAATGAAGGAAACAATACCAATGCCTTGAGTGGTTTTGGTTATTTTTCTTTTTTGAAAGGTGGAATAAATGTATATCGGTTCTTCATATATATGTCATTTTGCAAATTTCTTTTTTAACTGACCACTATACTCTGAGCATTTTATTTCCCTTTCTTTATGTTTTTTCATTTTGGAAAACATTTTAAATAACTAAGTAATGTCTGACTTATAGATGGACCATCATTTATTTTTAAAAGCTAGTTATGTTAGATAACTTTGTTTCCAAATTTTTGGCATAATAAACAATATTCCAATAAATATTTTTGTACAGAATCCTTTGTATGCATTTTTAGTTATTTTATTAGGGTAGATTCCTAGAAGTAAAATTATAATGGATACAGTAGGGAAGATGACAGATATGAATATTTGAAGGTCTACAGAAGGTGCCAAAAAAATGTATACACATTTTAAGAAAGGAAAAAACTATTAAAATTGTAATAATATATACTGATAACAAAAAATGAATACAAGTCACATTTGACTTCTGCAATTACAAGAGGTGCTCAGAGTGGTTACCATCAGCATCCAGACACTTCTGTTACAGCAAACTACTGCTTGAGCAACATTGACCAGAGTGTCCACTTGTATATATTTTTTTGGCACCTCCTGGAATAAACTTAGTAATAAAATATTTTCCAGGAAAGTTGTATAAATAAAAGCTTCACTACTATTTCATGAGTATATGTCTCATTTTATTCATTCTAACACAGACTATATTGCTTTAAATCTTTGTTAATGTAACTGCACTCTTAATTCATGCAATATCAATTATTAATTATTTTAATCATGAATAAAACTGATTTATAACTTCCTGCCTTAGCATAGGTATTTAGAAAAAGAAATCTGATAATCTTCTATTGCATTGCTCCTTTGAATTTCAGGAACTAGAATAAAAATTTGCCAATTAAAAATGCAAATGAATTTTTTTTTGTATGAAAGAGAATAGTAATGGCAATTTTTAAGAACAAAGGAAATAAAAGTAACATTTTTGAACATGTCTATATATTTTTATAACAATTTTGGAATTTTGTTGTTATGTAGTGAGAAAATTGAATCTCAGAAACTTTAAGTTAGGTTTTTAGGATTTTTCATTTACTGAGTGGTATCAATGTGATTCAACATCAATTTTGACTTCAAATTCTATATTATTTTGATTATATAATTTTAAATAACTAATGGTTTATTCTTATTTCCATGGTAAAAGATAATGTGGGACTTAGTGAGGGCGTTGCCCTCTCAAAGAGCTGCCTTCTTAGAAATAGTGTTGAAAACCAAGAATATTGTCATGAATTAATTTAAAGAATAAAAAAAAGGTGTATGCCTAAAAATATAAACATTACAGAAAAGTGACAGCGTAAAAACAAATGTTTTAAATTTTGTTGAGCCACAAATGATTTGTATTAATTGAATTTGAATTTCAGGAACTAAAATAAAAATTTGCCAATTAAAAATGCAAAAGAAATTTTTTTGTGTATGAAAGAGAATAGTAATGGCAATTACCAATCAATGAATTTAAGTATTGTTTTTATCTCAATCCAAGAAACCAGGTATTTTGTTTTTAGGTTCATTTCTTCTTAAAATATCAGAGGCCTCACCACAGAATGCTGACTTATATCATAAAACACTTTGATGTTTGCTGTTCAAAAGCCACAACAAAAGTGAATGAAAATGCTTTTTTAACGTGTATAGAAATGTTTAACTTTCAAAGTAGCAAAAGTGATAATGCTGAACTTCAATACTGAGCCAAGTATTCCTATTTTAAAAAGAAAACAAAAACAGCTTTTTATTAAAATATAATGTCTTTGATATAAAAAATAGGTATGTGTGTGTGTATATGTATGTATTTAGATTATGAACTGAGATATATTTTCTTCATGTATACAAATGCCATATATGTACAAAAATGGGAAAATAGTGAAATATACACTTACAGCTATATAAATAAAAGGGTTATATTCTCTATTAATACCTACTTATTTACAGATTATCTTTATGCTATGTAAGGGATGCACATACCACACATAACTGTCCTTTGAAATTGTATGAAAGTTTACTTTCCTTTTTAAAAATAATGTTACATATTTTATTTGGAATAAAATTAGCTTTGAATTTCTAAAAAAAAGTCTTAAATAAATAGGACAAGGACATAACATGTAATCATAAAATCTAGGTTCTAAATGCAAATTTTCAAAGTAATGAAATATCAACACAGGGCGATATTATCAAAAGGAGAAAATATCTTCTCTGTTAGGAACATATAGATGGCTAACTTTTTTTCCTGTTTCTGTATTTTATCATTTGCTGCTGTGACCAGGGGGGAAAAAACCTTCAAAATCTGAAAGTAAAGCACGTGTATGAAAGTAAATAAGTGTTTACTTAAAAGTAAGTGTTATTCCCTTATAGATAAGTGTTCGCGTATTATTAGGATTGAAATTACCTCTATAACAACAAAAAAAATGGTGACAAATAAATGTGAAAATAAGTGAACAAGCACCCAAGATGTGGGCATTATTTATAAAATCTCCATGAATCATACCTGCCACAAAACTTATTTTAATCAATGATTTATTGAAGGTCCAGATTCTTCTTGTCTGGTGCTACAGACAGAAGTGGTAAACTCTTCCTGGTTAGACTAAAGGTGATTTTTCAGTAGGTACTGATTCTGTTCTGTTGCTGCCCTGAAGATCTGTAAACTAGACAAATCCGACATTCTGGTTTAGGAAATCACTAAAGTGCAAGTCTAGTAATTAGATGAAGTCCTCCGTTGTGTTTTCCAAAAGCATATTAAGTTCCATATATCTGTTTTAACACTAAGAAACACACATTTTGCTTAGGTTGTGAGCTAGGAATACAGAAAGACCAAATGAGATCAAAGGAAAAATTTTCATTTTTACTTTTTCTTTAGCCAAAATATCACTAGTAACATCTTCGAAATTATTATGTTTTTACCAGGTTTCTTGGCTGGCGTTAGCCCTCAAGCTCACAAAAGTATTAAAACAGAGACTAAAGAATCCAAAAGAAGCACTAAAATTTAAGCATTTATACATTAAGAAAAAGAATGCTATCTATTTAATTAACATGTCACCTCCTGGAAGGCCAGGTGTTCCTTAGAAGTTACCTACGTAAGTATTGATCCATCTAAACCTCATACGAGTTGACAAGATAATGTGGTAACAGAAGCTTGTCTGAGGGAAAAAAATATGTCTAAAGACTTGTTTACCACTTCGACTCCTGTGTAAGAAAGGATCTCACAGTGCAGTCTTTGTTCCTAAGTAGTATGCGCCTTTAGTACAAGTTAATGCCTGTAGATGATCTTACTGCGATTATTTGTTGTGCATTTTTAGATGTGTATATTAGAAATCTTATTGGAGCTTTTCAGGCTATATTCAGCTATATATCCATATGTGGGTAATATATTGGCTATATTTATATTTAGACATGGTAGGATTGATTTCAGAAAACAAAAAATATGCTATATGAAATAGTAAAAATATGTTTGGCTTCCTCTTAATATTTGTTTAATTATATGCATTTATATGTGCACATGCGTGCTTAAGAACTATGAATAAACATATATCTACATATATAATTTTATATTAAAATGTGTTTCATGCAGATCCATAAATTTATTAGAATAGTTAATATAATTGGGATTGTTTTCCCTTAGTATTGAATATTTCCTTGAGAAAAAGAAAATATAAATATGATTGATTCACTATTTTAAAAATGCTTAGGAATAATAATGATTGCATAATTTAGAAAATAAATTTAAGATGAGTGTAATAAAAATACATATACATAGGTCCAAGCACCAAACTTCTATTGTTTAACCAAATAGAAAGATGCGGCCATATGTGTCATTTCAGAAGTGAAGCTGACCAGGTCTAACTACAATAGACAGTGCTCACCACTTATAAGGAACGTTTCTTAGATGACCACTTTACATTGCAATTGGTATGTGACTTATTGCTCACTATTAAAAGTAAGGCAGAAAGGCTTTAAAATATAAATAAAGTATTCTCAGTTTCATTTTTACTTTTTCTTTAGCCAAAATGTCACCAGTAACATTAGTTTTAAGAAGCTAAATGTGAAAATCTACTATCATAATATCTGTCAAAATCTACTACTCATAACTCACTGAATCGCCTGGCATGTATAATGGCAAAAGGAATTGGGACATCTAGCTAGCCCAGTGCAAAAGAGAGACTTGAATAAACACAAATTTTGGTGATGAAGGGGATTTAATACAGGGTAAAGCAGGAACAATTTTCCAGGTTCTACCATAGCATATAGAAAATATTCCACTATGAATCCATTTGCTCAAATTTTGTGATTTCTTAGGTTAGGTTCTTTTTTAGTTATCTGCTGCTTTGTAACAAATCACTCTTAAACTTAATGACAGAAAACAGTGATTATTTTAATATCTTTTTTATCATCCTCTGGGTTGTCAGGGTTTAGCTGGATTGATTTTTTTGTTCCTGTGATGTTACCTGACTGGGCTTGAAATCCAAGATGTCTCCTACATCTACCTGGTTGGCAGTTGGTGCTGGCTGGCTGCTGTGAGCTCACATGAAACTTTGGAGAATGCCTAATTCCTCTTTCTTTGGGTTTGGCTTCTCTCTAGATTCCAAGAAAGAACATTCAAAGAAGATACATTCCAATGCATGAAGGCTTATCAAACACCTGTTTGCATTATGCATGCTAATATGCCATTGGCCAAAGCTAGACATCAGGCCAAGTTCAAAGTAAAGTAGAGGAGGACTGCCCAGGGCATGAATAAAGAAGGCATGGGTTCATTCAGGGCCTCAAAAGTCATTGTATTTCATAGTTTCCTTTGTGATTGTGTGATTAAATAAAGGAATGGTCTCAAAGTAGATTCAGGGCAGCAGGATTGGAAGAGGGAAGAATATGACCCCAGCTAGAGAACAGATTCAAGCTGATCCCATGGGATGTTCTGAAGCTAAATTGCACACAGAACTAGTCCAACCTTCAGACAGGGGGCCATGGGACTCTTATAACCAGACCAGTCAGATTTCAGCCAAGGTCAGCTTTATCCTTTAAGAAGAGTTGGAAGGGGTCATAGCCTCCCGGAGAGAAAGTTCAGGACAATTCTCTGGAGAATGGGATAACTGTTAGTTATTATCAACCAACCTTTATAGTAGCTGGAGTAACAAGTACAATATATACAGCATCCACTCTAGATGTTCACCTGTAAAACTTGGCTCTCATGTTTCTAGGGATATTGATCACAGCAACATTGAATAGACGATTGTAAAATTGTCATTCATTCTATGTCTTGACTTTCAGAACTGAAGAAACCAAGGACTGCATCCCTAACCGTGGTAAAGCATTCTCACGAAGCTGAAACATAGTATTATAAAGCCATCCGATTTTAATCCCTAATTTTATATTTAATCATATTTATGTATTTATTATAACAATAATTATTTTTCTTTCTACTCTTATGCAATCTGGAGAAAGTAAGAACCAAAATAATCTATGGCATTCTTACTTTCCTTTTGGAAAGAATATGCTAATACTATTTTTGGAAAGAATACTCTAATTAAAGTGAAGAAATCACTTTGTAGCACTAAGTATTTAGCCCAGAATTCTCTTACTGGATGATAAAAATAAATAAAAGAGGTAGTGAAGGAAGAGGAAATTGAAAATAGGTAGGAGAATTCCTACAAAGGAGACTTGGAGAGCTTATAAGGGCCTCCCTGATGAATTGGAATGAAGTGTACCCTTATAAGAGAGAGCTAACCAGAAAAGACATGACTTGCTGATAAGTCCTTAATAAAGGCCAATGAAAGATGAATTTGTTTTTGAAATACCAAGTTGAAGATACAATTTAGAGGAATACAAAGGTTTAAATTCTGAAAATGAAAACAATGACCTGCCCTAAGGAAAGGAAATGTTATTCCATCAGAATGAAACTAGAATAATTTGTGATATAATTACTAAATTAAAAAATATTAAGAGCTCATAGAAGATATCACTTTAAAGAAGTAGAAAAGATGTTAGACTTTAAAAATATATATTTGAATGAAAATATTTATAGAATACAGGAGCAGAAAATGTGATAATATTTGCATACATGTCTTATAAAATTTACATACAGATTGCATGAAATGTGTATATTTTTAAATTACTTCTAACATTTCAACATAAAATGTGTAATTTACCAGTTTTGATTTTAAATATTATATTCCTGACTTAATGTGTAAATTGAATATGACATAAAATTACCTGTGGTATTTTTCTTTTGTAACAAAAATGTTAAAGCATAATGAACAAAAACCTAAACAGTAAGATTAGCGAACAGAGACTTATTTACCAAACATTAAATGGATGGTAGAGCTATAATAACAAAAACAGCTTAATACTGGTTAAATGAATGGCTCAACAGGGAGAATAGAAAGTCAATACAGACCTAAATGCAAATGGACATATTTTTAATATAATAAAAGTTGACTCAAAATCAGCTGTGAAAAATGACCTCCAGCTTTTCTTTATTGAATAATATATTTTAATGTCTCTGTAGTCAATTTTAAAATAATACATCAAATCATAAATGCACTAGAAGAAAACGTATCATTCAAAGAATAAACTGGTAGAAAAAACATTTTTTAACCAGGTTGCCATATTCAAATTATTTATAGTGAAAATACTGATAAATTCTCATAACAATTAGACATTTTTTATAGGTCAGAAAACATAAATAAAATCATAACTAAAACAATAAAATTAAAAACATTGTTACACATATGGGGTCTGACAATTAAGTTCATGAACTCATCCTAGAAAAAACACTACATATCTCATTGCTGAATATCACTATGGTCACCTTCGAAGTACTCCCCATGGGAAGCTATGCACTGACACCAGTGCCTAGTCCACCCTTCAAAGTAATTTTAGAAGTCTTTTTCTGGAATGGCCATGAGAGCTGTCATCTATTACCCTTAATGTCCTGAGTGTCATCAAAATGTCTTCCTTTCAGTATTTCCTTTATCTTCGCATAAAAAAAGAAGTCATTGGGGGCCAGATCAGGTGAGTAGGGAGGGTGTTCCAATACAGTTATTTGTTTACTGGCTAAAACCTCCCTCACAGACAGTGCTGTGTGAGCTGGTGCATTGTTGTGATGCAAGAGCCATGAATTGTTGGCGAAAAGTTCAGGTTGTCCAACTTTTTATGCAGCCTTTTGAGCACTTCCAAATAGTAAACTTGGTTAACTGTTTTTCCAGTTGGTACAAACTCATAATGAATAATCCCTCTGATATGAAAAAAGGTTGGCAACATTGTTGCAACAAGTTTGCAAACTTAATTGTAAGACCTCATAAGGCACATGATTGATAGTTAATAAATATTTGTTAAATGAATTCGTGCATTAGTTTGGCTTCTTATGAGTCATGGATTCCCCATTTGAGACACAATTTTGAAGTCTTGGCAGACAGACACTAGGAAGAGCTTTAGAATTTGGGGAAGATGAATTATTAAGACCATTCCATTTCCTCTGTCTCTACTATTAATATATATGTACCTATTCAAAATTCAAATGATTTCAAAACACCTGAAAGAAAAGAAATAATAATGATGACATAGTCATTTATTTCTAAAGCAAATCTAGTTCACTAAACCTAATGACACACAGTATTACAATTATGCTTATACTATTCCATTGTTTTTAAAGCCACAGATAGATTAAAGTAATGACCATTTCATTGATTATTTTAGTTTTGGAGTTTCAGTTGACCTCTGATGATGATATTCTATAAGAAAATAAAATACCTGCCTTATAATGAGGTCTAACATTTTAATAGCACTTTCCAACTTAAAAAAGTAAATTCATTTATGTTTAGTATAGAAACAAATATTTGTAATAAAAGTAATTCTTTATATTAACTTTTCTTTAGCTGGGAATCAATAAAATGTAACAACTTAAATGTTCTACTGACATTTCATAAGCTTTCTTTTTTTATTTAGGTGCTATAACATTTTTCATATGAGCTGCCAGAAGGAGAAGTGGTAGATTTTAACGTAAGTTATTTCATTTAATCTTCAGAAAAATCTTCATGTCTTGTTTATATTATCCACACTGCACAGATGAAAAAACTAAGATGTGATAAGCTAGAAGTTGAACCCAGATCTTTCTTATTTTAAAGTCTGTGTTCTTTTCACAGTTCGGACTGCCTCTCACATAATTCTTAATACGTTGAATTAATGACTATAAAAAGTAGTTGGCTTTCATCCCAAAGTTCTCTTCCTTTGTTCATGTATCTTTACTTTTATAGAAATCAGGCAAAGGAGAGTCATCTAGTTGTCTTCCTGCAAATGCAGGCTTATTCCTGTTCATTTGTTCCCTGGTATTTTGTTCAATCTTGTTCAAAAACTTTTATTGGATAAAATGTTCCTTTATGTTAAACACATTTATAGATTGGAAATTTACTACTAGTCAGTAATTATTTTTCTTATTTCATCTAAAAAATATTACATCACAAGTTTAAATTCTGTAGTATCTCTTTTTATTTTTAATGTAGCCATTTAGGGCAGTATAGTTGGGAAACAGGGTTAAAAAAATAGAGATACTAGATTAATATTGAATAAAACCACCAGTACATTCAGGATTAATAGACCCCAGAACCAAAAATGTTGAATAAATAAGTGCATTTCAATTATCAAGCTAGTTAATTGTCCAAATTTAATTTGTATAACCCATATTTCTAGATTATATGAGCTCACTCTCAGTTATATCTAACAGCAGGTTAAAAAAAAGGGGGGATTTCTCATTTTCTTTGACTTTGATGTTCTATTCTTTTTATCTAAATATGAGTTGGTAATAACTTTTTGCTTAAAAAAGTAATAAAATTTATTCTAAAAAGAGGATTCAAGTGGAGGAATACATTATAATAATCCTTAATCGTCTACACCATTGTATAACCACTCTCATGTCAGAGTTAGTCTAGAAACAAATTTACTTGGATTCAGAAAAACAGGATTCTAATGCCAGATTTTCCAGTGAAGAGTTATGAGACTTTTTCAAAGTTTGATCAATTATGTTTATAGGATATTTTTGTTTGTAATAGTCATTTTCACCCAGCATTGTCCCAAAGTTATTTTCAAGCTTCATTCAAAGGAAAGTATGAAATTCCCAGAATCGTCTATTTTTTTAATTGACACTATCATATTTGCATTTTTATTAGTAGTATCTTTACCAAAGCTAAATAACTTCAGTATCATTTATTTTTCAGTTCTGTCCCTGTTGGCATCTGTAAAATTCCATAATAAACTTTCAGTGCATTTGTAACTTAGGAGAAATCCCATATCCATAGTAGCTATAGTGGTTAGAAAAAATATACTGCTTATAGATTAATAAATTTCATGATACGAAGATCTCGTTAAAATTTTATTTCTTGCATTTAGGCTCACATTTAAATAATTTTAGCTAATATGCTATCTATCATTTATTTAGCACATTATACAGTAAGAATCACTGCACTAACATTCTACATAGATGAAATTGTTTGGTCCTCACACATTTGTGGGTTGTAAAGACGAAGCTATGAAAAGTTCATGAGAGGCTATGAGAGGTGACTCTACTGAAAAGTGATAGATTGAGTATGTGGATTGTGGATGGCCAAATAGGAGATATCCTATACCCACTACAGTATATTGCCTCCCTAAGGTATCTCAATATCTTTTTTGGGCATTTATTAGCCAAGGTTCAATCAGGATAAATATATAATCACTCAGTAGTTTAAAAAAAGGAAGTTTAATATGAAGAATTATTGAACTATGATCGAATGGTTACTACAAAGATGTAAAAAGAACTCTAAAGTGTTTGCTAGAGAGGAGAAAGAGTACCCAAGGAAGGACAAAGTTGGAAGCGGAGTTCTCTCCCAAGGTTGTGATTCATATCTTATTGGTGAAGATGTCATTTCTGTTTACTGGATGGCAGAGAAATGTATTGGTTTTCTTAGGTCAAAGCTGGTGCATGGTCATTGCATAAACAGGACGAAAACCTTCAGGGCATGAGCAAGCATAGGCTCATAAGCCGGCAGGAAAGCAAGTTAGGGTGCTGTTGTGAGTGTGAGACCAGGAGTACACGATATCCATTCTGCGAAGGACACAGAAAACTAACCCATGGGTTGCAGGTGGACACAGGCTGATACAACTCTCAGTTGCGTACACAACTCAGATTGGTGGGTGGTTTCTCTGTGGGAGTCAGCATACCTTTGCAAGTAGGAGTCCTGGAGCACGTGGTGTGTGCATTGGGAGGGCTGAAGGCAAGATCATTTCCAAGCCCAGGCCAAGGTTGTGAAGTGACTGAGGGATGGTCTCCTCTCGTGCAAAGCTGGGCAGTCACCACCTGATGTCCCCACTACATTCTGTATTTACTGTGTAGCAGCAGCATGAGAAAACAAAACAAAGCCCACTAGAAACAGGAAGAAAAACTCTCCCTCTCCTAAAATGTCCTTACTGTGCCCTCTTCTGACCACGCTTTACACAATGGTTACTGTGTAAGAGAAATGCTTAAAGAGCTGGTACTGAAGGGTTAAATTTGCAGATAAGATGCAAAACATGATAATGCACAAACCACAAAAATTTGTTACTATGGAGTGAATTCACACAGTTTAAATATCACTAGAAAAAAGTGCCACCAATATTCTAAATTAGTTTTTAAGAAAAAGTTAAATATTTAAGGAATTACAAAGGCTCCCTAATAACACACAAATTTTATCACCTAAATTGCAAGGAATTGTGTATTCCAAACCTAGAATAGTCACTAAGTGCTCTCAACTTGTTTCAACAAGTTTCACCATCAAATTATTGAATAAACCGCTTTCCTAGTCCCATCTCAGGAATTCTTTCACAGGGAACGTCCTTAGACATCTCCCAATAACTATACTATTAAAGTAATCAATACCTGTGACAATTCTTTGAAATCTAGCATGAGGTTTTTCAACGATGGATGTTTCATGGAAGATATGTAAATGCACAGAGAAAGGAATAAAATAAGAAAGTTAGAAAAGTTTAAGTTTTCTATTATAATTGCATTTAAGAACAGAAGGTGATTTGGGTCCATATCACCCAAATCCTATTACAGTTTTGGTTTTACAAGATCTTTAACAGAATCTAGAGATTCTAAATAGTTGCTCTTAGATAACTTTTATTAGTAACAACTAATTAAAAACTCAGTTAACATCTCCTAAAGTTTTTGCAATAAGTTCTCATTTTTTAAAATTATTTTACCTTGGAAGAGCAGAGCATAAACTACAGTTGACCCTTGAACAACATGGGCTTGCACTACCTGTCTCCACTTATATACATGGGTTTTTTTTCAGAAATATATTGGAAATTTTTTTTTGGAGATTTTTTCACTACCATGAAGCATGGTATCTATTATACTTGGCTACCATAAAGCAATCATATTACTGTTTCTTCATCAATGCATGAATTGTTATACGTGTAAATCAATATGAATTTTTTTCTGATATTTTTTCTGCGTTGATGTTTCATATTAGTAATATGTATAACATTTACAGTCTTTTGTGTCAAATAGAACAGTATTGAAGTAGGTACTGACAGACAATTTGTCTTGTAAATAGGTGATGTAAACTTATGGTATCAATAAAAACAGTACTGTAAATGTATTTTCTCTTCCTTATAATTTTCTTAATAACCTTTTCTATAGCTTACTTTATTGTAAAAATACAGTATATAATACATACACAAAATATGTGTTAATCAACTGTTTATTGGTAAGGTTTCTGGTCAAGAGTAAGATATTAGTATTATAGTTAAGTTTTTGAAGATCCAAAACTTATACATGAATTTTTGACAGTGTTGAATAATTTTTGAACAACCCCATGTTGTTCGAGGGTCTGTTATACTTTTTAAAGCTATTTTCTTTAATACATTTGGAAGAAAATCAATGAGGACTACATACAAATTAAATTATAATTTATGCTTCCCTAGGTTTTAAGAACATATTTACCCTAAAAATTGGAGCCAGTTTTATGCCCTCAACACAGAAACAAAGTCCTACAGAATCCCATTCTGATGATTATACTGCTCTAATCACATTCCCTTTCCTGATTGCCAAGGAAATGTCAAGGGGGTAATTTTTCTTTTAAGATTTAGATATTTTCCTGTTGTAAAAATAAGATCACATATAATTTGTGTGGGACTAAGAAAGATTTAGTAACTGTGGCTTTCCCTATATCTACCACCACATCAATTCTTTTTCTTAGTTATATTTAGGTAAGTTTAAGGATTAAGTACTTAAAATTTATCTATTTTATTCTAAGGGTCTTTTTTTTAATAAAAATTTCCTTAGTTTTATAAAAAAAGAATCTAGATATATGTTAAGCACACTATGTATTCAGCATATGACCTATGTTCTAGGTAGAAAAGAATCTATATGAATTATTATAACAAGATCACGGGTATATAAAATAATCAAATTTAGGAATTTTATTCATGGTTAGAGGGATTTCATGTTTTCTCTTTCTCTCTCTCTCTCTCTCTCTCTCTCTCTCTCTCTCTCTCTCTCACACACACACACACACACACCACCACCACCACCACCAAATTTAGTATAAGAAACTTTACTATTATCAACTTAATTATATTGTGTTATGATACAATTCATTTTCCTGAAACATAGTAACATAGTTAGCAAAGAAGGTAGATATGAGAGCCTCCAACACTTTATTTAAAAGTATTCCAGGGTGGCTTACATTTTCTTTTTATTCCTTTGTGCATTAGAGAGTAATTTTCACTACTGAGAAGCAAAACAAAGAAAATATCCTATAACAAACCTATGTGAAAAGGCCTCTAGTAGAGTTAAGATCAGATATTTAAAACAGATATCTCCTTTTTATGAGATAAATCATAAATTTTGATATATAAAATTTATGAAAATAACAGATTTTAAGGTTAAATCTCAGTACTGACACTTGTAGTTCTGTGGTTCTCATTTAATTTAAGAATTTCTTTATATCAGTTATCTGATCTTTAAAATTTGGGTAAAAATAATAGCTACCTTGCGGGTTGTGTGTATGAGAAAGACAGTGTATGTAAGCACAGAGAATAGTGGCTAGATAGATGACAGATGATAGATAGATGACAGATGATAGATAGACAAATAAGTAGATGATAGATAGATAGATAGATAGATAGATAGATAGATAGATAGATGGATGGATGGATGGATGGATGGATGGATGGATGGATGGATGGATAGATGGATGGATGGATGGATGGATGGATGGATGGATGGATGGATGGATAGATAGATAGATGGATGATAGATAAAGTAAGCAAAGCACAATGCAAAATGTTTATTGAAAAGTTATTATCACTGTAGTTTTCATCTTTTTCTTTTCATCGCTATAATATAAATAGTTGTACAAGTTGTGATCAAAAGATATGGTGAATGTTTAAATTAAAAAAAATACATTACAGTAAAAGGCACATTGCTATTAATCCTCCTCAAGTACTCCCTCTATCTTCAAACACACTTATCCCATAATTCTTGCCACTTTCTGAAGCAGTTCAGGAAGTCCTCTTTTGTGTCTTTACTTCATCCACCATCATGACAATGTTCCATGTCACACATCGCTTCTGGTACAGCAATTTCTGTCAAATAAAAACATTATGGTGTGTCCTCGTCTACCTTATTCACTGGATCTGGCACTGTGTGACTTCTGGCTCTTCCCCAAAGTCAAAATGACCACGAAAGAAAAATGTTTTGAATTGATTCAAGATATTAAGGCAGCCACGACAGTGCAACTTAAAGACACTCACGAAAGAGGACTTCCAGAACTGCTTCAGAAAGTGGCAGAACCAATGGGATAAATGTGTTCAAAATGAGGGGGAGTATTTTGAAGGAGATTAATGGCAAATTAAATTACAATCTTTTATTGGAAATTTTTTTTCAACATTCACTGTATGTTTTGATCACACCTTGTATCCCTAGTGCCTGAAACAGTCTGAATGGTCAGTAAAGCCCTTGGTAAAGGAACTTGCAAACTATATTTCAATATAAATTCTTTATAAATAAACAAATGAATAAACTAGTGATTGTTCTTACTATCTTTCCAACTTTGCTGCTATGTTATAAAATCCATAAAGACCAATTATCGCATTATTTAAAGACATACAAAACTGGAGACTTATTTTCTCTTGGTAAGTGAATTAAAGATGTGACCAGCAGTGCTCCACAGTATAGTAATTCTCCTCTTGGAAAAATAGGGCGCAAATAAAATAGACAAAAATAAACTTCTCTCAGAAGTAACTAACATTATTACTTATTATGACAAAAGGGAACACATTAAAGCTACAATAGTAGTGATTTCCTCAGTGAATTTTCCTGAAGCTAAAAGCTCTATTGTGTCTATTCTCCACACTTTGAAGATATTCTGCCATCTCTCATAATGTTCCCCTCACAAAAGTAAGATAATAAGAGAGAGTGGAGGATGGGAGAGATGTGGGACTATGCTCTTTGGAATATTCGTTAAAATTAGCCAACAGGAAAACTGCTGTTTGTCAAATGCTTCTGAAAGAGAAATAGTAGTCAAAGACAAATATTAATGCGATGAATGCAATAAACATGCAGTGTCATTAATACGTATCTGAAAAATAGACTCAGGACTGGTCAAATGAAACAAATTTTAAAGATTCAGCATGGAGAGTTATTTCAAAAGAGTCAGTAATAATGATACAGCAACTACAGTAATAATGATAAATCTACTGATTAGTGAGTACCTACTATATTAGCAGTCATCAGTTTACATGCTTTACATTATGTACATTATTTTATGTTCACTACAACTGTTGGAATAAACACTAATGTTTTCATTTTGCAGATGAGAAAACTGGAACTTTCAGTAGCTTACTCAAGGTATTCAGCTACAATGCCGGGGTGAGATTTGAACTTAGGTATTTCTGAATTCAAATCTACAGTCAGAGATTTGTTTGTAGAATGGCTATGTGAGTGTGAAATAGAAAGGTCTTACCACAGATACTCTGGAAAAATATATTTAAAAAAGAAAGAAAAAAACCCAACTACCTAAAAGCATGGGATAATGGGAGAAAAAACAATAGGTGGATTCTGGAGGGAAGTCAACACAATGGAAGAGGGGAAAGCACAGGCTGAGTTTCCCATTTTAGTAGCTTTAAACTGACAGGCCAACATAGGACACATTGGGGAAAACACAAATCTAAAGAATTTGCAGTTTAAGTCCAAGGAGGTAAAACGCTTGATTAAAAAAAAAAAAAAAAAAAAAAAGCCTTTTGAGAAATATAATCTACACAACATATTACAATGTCTAGGACACAGCAGGATACGCTTCAAGACTGTCCAACAACTAAGAAGAACAAAAACATAACTTATTCTCAGGAGAAAGATTAAACAATGAATACAAGACCAGATAGTGTAATTAGAAGACCAGGGTACCCAGTTTGGAGAAAGACTGAAATTCACTGAGTAAAGAATCTCCATAAATCTCAAGCAAGGTAAATATGGAAATCATTACTAAGCACATCACAAATAAATTATTGAAAAACTAAAAATAAAGAGATAATCTTGAAAACAGCCAGAGAAAAATGGAAAATTATATACAGTAATACAAAATACCATTAACTAATTAAAAACTACAGTGCCCAACAGAACAACATCCTTAAAACACTGAGAAAGAATAAACAAAAATTCAGAATTTCATATCCTGTGAAATTATCTTTCAAAAGTGAAAATGAGTAGAAGACATTTTCACATAAATAAAATTAAAATAATTCAGTGCCAAGAACTTACACTATAAGAAAAGTTAAAGAAAGTTCTTTAAGCTGAAAAGAAATCATATGAGACTGAAACTCAAATCTATATGAAAGAAAAGCAAATGGCAGATGAAGTATCTGGATAAATTTAAAACACAATTTCCTCCCAATTTTTTTTTTTAAAGCAGATATGATTGTTTAAAACAAACATCATAACATTATATCTCCGAGTCCATAGCGTTGTAGATGCGATACTTAAGACAACTACAGCATGAATAAAGAGGTGGGGAGTGGGTAAATGCATCTGTACAGCTGCACATTTTCTACAGACTGTGTGAAGTAGTACAATGTCAACTCTAATTAGACCATGAAAAGTTAACATACGTATTACATCCTGAGATCTACCACAATGAAAATAATACTGAGGTACATCTAAAAAGCCATTAGATAAGACAATATAAAATTTATTTCTAAAAGAACAATTCAAATAATCAAAAAGAAGAAAAATAAATAAATAGAAGAACAAAAATAGAGGGGAAATATAGAAAATGCTAGATCTTAACCCAAAATATAAATAATTATATTAACTGTTAATATAATGAACTCTCCAATTAAAAGGTAGGAATTATTAGAATGGTTAACCAAGCATGTTTCAACTATATACTATCTACAAAATGTACACAAATGTATAGTGACACAGAATGGTTGAAAGCATATGGATAGAAAAAATTACACCAGGCAAACAGTAAGAACAAGAAGGCTGGAGGGGTTACCTTATTATCAGATAATAGTGACTTGTAGTAAAAGTATTACAGAAGATAAAATGAGATGTTTTGTAATAATACAAGGATCAACATATCAGAAATACATAATAATCATAAGTGACTAATAAAAGCTTTTAAATACATGAAGTAAACATGTACATAATTAAAAGAGATGTAGGAGATAGAGACAATTTCACAATCATAGTTGGAGATTTTTAACACAACTTTCTTAGTAGTTGATAGAATAACTAGATTAAAGAAAAAATCAATAAAGACATACATGATTGATCTAGAAGCAACAGTATTGAATTTTCAAATGTACATTGTACATTTATTAAGACAGATATATGCTAGACCGTAAAATAAGCCTGGATGTAATCAAAATAACTGAAATCAGAACGTATGATTTCTGACAACAATGAAATTAAACTAAAAACCAAAAACTAATAGCATATTTTTTTATTAAAATTTATTGTGGTGACAATTGTTAGTAAAATTACATAGATTTCAAGTGTACAATTCGGTAATACATCATCATCTATATATCACATTGTGTGTTCACCACCCAGAGTCAGTTCTCCTTCCATTACCATATATTTGGCCCCGTTTACCCTCATCTACCACCACCCTTGCCCCTTGCCCTCTGGTAACCACTAAACTATTGTCTGTGTCTATGAGTTTCTGTTTCATTTATTTGTTTTGTTCCTTTGATGTTTTCAGTTTTATATACCACATATCAGTGAAATAATATTGTTCTCGACTTCTTCTGTGTGACTTATTTCACTTAGCATAAAAAGTCTCAAGATCCATCCATTTTGTCACAAATGACACTATTTCATCTTTTCTAATGGCAGAGTAATATTCCATATCTAGAAAACCCCAAATATTTGGAAATTAAACAGCATGATTCTCAGTAATGTCTCAAAGATAAAAATCACAAATATATTAGAACTGTTTTTAACTAAATGGTACTGAAAAATATACCATCAAAATTTGTAAGATGAGGTTAAAGAAACATTTAGAAGAAAATTTATAGCTTGAAATTCTTATAATAAAAAAAGAGGAAAGCCTAAAATGTATGACCCGAGGTTTAATCTTAATTAGCCAGAAAAGGAGGAACAAAGTAAATCCTAAGTAATATAGATAAGAGTGGAATTTAATAAAATGGAAGAGAGAACAAGGAAAAAAGTCTAACAAAGCCAAAAGCTCTACTTTAAAAATATTTTAAAAATTGATAATTCCCTAGCAGACTGTTCAATAAATAAAAAGAAAGCACAAATTACCACTATCAGTATGAATTAAGGGTTTCTCTACTCTTTACAGATCTCATAGTTATCATAAGTAGTTATAGTTTATAAATAATTGTAAAATACCAATTATAAGTAATTATAAAGTCATAAGTACAACTTATAAGTAATATTAAATAATTATAGAGTAATTTTACGAACAACTTAATGAAACACACACACACACACACACACACACACACACACACCCTATAGAGGGTCAGATGCTTTCACTGGGGAATTCTATAAAACATCAAGAGTACCAATCTTAGCAAACTCTTTCAAACAATTGAAAAAGATCTATTACTTCTCAAATTTTTGTGGAACAAGATTAATTCTAATACCAAAACTTGAAAAAGATATTACAAAAAAATAAAAGTATAGGCCACTAACCCTTAGGAACATAGTAAACATTAGTAAAATATTAGAATGTGAAATATTAATAAATCAAATCCATCTATGATAATACTGCATGATCAAGTGGAGTTTATTACAGAAATGCTACTAGGTTGGTTTAACAGTCAAAATTAGTCGATGTAATTTACCATGTTATCAGAATAAAAGTACTTATTTCATTGTGTCAATAAATATATAAAAATTTTGATAAATATCAACTCCCAATGTGTTAAAAACTCTCCGTAAAGTAGGAATAAGAGGAATTTTCTCAATTTGATAAAAGTCATCTATAAAACATCTCCAGATAACATTTTACTAAATAATGAATCATTGCATAAATTTCCTATAAGCTTGGGAATGAAGAAAGAATGAACATTTTCACCATTTTTATCTAATGTTTAACCAAATGCCTTAGCCATTATAATCAATCAATAAATAAGACAAAGACATAAAGATGACAGAGAAAGAAATAAAACTCTCTCTAATTGCAGATGACATAATTGTTTATTTAGAAAATCCTAAGGAAGCTATGAAATGGCTTTAAAAACTAATTAATGAATTTACTATATTCCCAGGGAATAAGATTATTAAATAAAAATAAATTACATTGACACACTAGCAGCAAATATTTGGGAAATGAAATTTTAAAAAATAAATTTTTAATAAGGTAAATTTTATAAAATGCTTAGGAATAACTATAACAAAGCACATGCAAGGGCTCTCAGTGAAAGCTCTAAAACAGTACAGAAAAAATGTAAAAGACAAAGTAAATAGAGAGACACAGTATGTTCATGGACTTGAATTATCAGTGTTAAGCTTCTAATTTTGACCTAATTGATCTGTAGACTCAATGAAATCCTCATCATAACATTTTTTTAGAATGAATTCTGTAGGTACTAATTAATTTAAAAATTGATATGGAAATGCAAATACCCAGAATAGCCAAACAATCTTGACAATGAAGGACAAAGTTAGAAGAATTACACTACCCGATTTCAACTTCTGTACCAGACAGCTTGGAACTGGCCTAAGCAACAAAGACTAAATCAACAAATGAGAATTAAGAACCCAGTAATAGATCTAAGAATATACAGTCATTCAATTTCCATCAAAAGTGCCAAAGCAATTTAATGTATACAATAAAGATTTCTCCAAAAATCATGCTTGAATATAGAATATCCATATTTTAAAAAAAATAGACTTCAACTTCTACTTCACCCAAGACATAAATATTCATTTGCAGTGTATTATCAGCTTAAACATAAAAGCTGAAATCATAAAGTTTTTAGAGTAAAAGTTTAATATCTCCGTGACCTGGGATAAGCAAATGTGTCTTAGACAAATCATGGAAAGCCAAACATAAGATAAAATAATAAATTGGACTTCATCAAAATTAAAATAAAACAACTTCTGCTCATCAAAGACACTGTTGAGAAAGTAAATACAAATCAGATACTAGAGGAAAATGTTCAGAAATTATATATTTAACAAAGGACTGATATCTATAGCATAAAAAGAACTCGAACAACTCAATAATAAAAGCAAATAACCCAATAAAAAAGGGCAAAGTTATTTGAACAGACATTTTACACAAATAGCCAATAAGCACATGAAAAATGGAAAACTCATTAATCATCAGGGAAATCAGAGTTAAAACCACAATGAGATATCACTCCACGCCTGCCAGCATGGCTAAGATTTAAATAATTGTTAATACCAAAAGTTGGTGAGGATTTGGAGCAAAAAGTACTCTAGCACAGATTGATGAGAATGTAAAATGGTACAATTATGTTTTAAAACTGTTTGGAAGTTAGAAAGTTAAACACACATCTATCATCATATGACACAGCCATTCCATTTACTCAAGAGATATGATATATATTCACAAACAGATATCATATATATTCACAAAGAATGTTTTTTGCAGCTTTATTTATCATAGAAAAAGACTGAGAACAGTCTTAGATATCCATCAGTAGAAGAATGAATAAATAGGCTGTGGTATACTCACACAATGAAATATTATTTATCAATCAAAAGAAACGAACTACTAATAAAAAGACGTTTGAGTCTCAAAAATAGTATGTTGAACAAAAGAAGATTCACATAGATAGTACGTACTATATAATTCCTTTTATATAAAGTTATGAAATAGGCAAAAATACTCCATGACTGTAAAATGTCTAAACAATGGTTGCTGATGAAGTTATAGTGATAAGATTCAATGAGAAAGTACATGGGGTGATGCAGTGTTTCATTTTGGATAGGATTTGGGCTACAAAGATAGATACATTTGTTAGAAGTCAGTGAATGTATACTTAAGATTTTTGTTCTTTACTGTAGCAAATTTTACAACAAACATTAAAATAGTAAACAAACATTAAACTCTACTTAATAATACACATACATGCTGAATATTTAAGGGGATAGTACTAATTTCTACAATTTAAGTTGAAATGCATCAAAAATAAAACAGAGTGATGGATGGATGGGAGATGAGTAGATGGATACGTGCATGATAAAACAACTATAGTAAATTGTTAATGGTAGAAACTGTGAGTATAATCGTATTAACTTTCAACTTTATCTTATATTCAAAATCTTCATAATGCATTGTTGAAAAAAATTTTCCATTCCTTCATTTCACTATCACATTACTTAAGTTTGTTCTCTGAGACTATTAAATGAGATAATATTTGGAAAGCCACTAAAACAGTGCTTGGCATACAGTAGGTATTAGATAAGTGTTTTTTTAAATTCTAACTCATGAAATAAATTTTTAAAAAATGCTAGAAATATCAAATCATATATTATCACACCACAATGTATCTGCAAATGAGAAATTCTCAAAATGTGTTTGTGCTGTGTGGGTTAATTGGCTTGGGTTGTGTTGTCCTGTACCTGCGTGGTACGTCCCCCTTGGCAAGGGAAGTACTGATTCCTAGTGTTGCTTTGTAAGCCTGGGTCCAAGGGATAGTTTGTGTGAGCTTGTCAGCATTGTTTATTAATAACAATAAGATTGATGATTTGCAGCTGGTCTCAGTGAGACTCCCAGAGAGCTCAGCTGTTAGACTGGTTACATTCAAAGAATGCACATGCACAACTAGCAGGATATTAGAAACTCTGATCACAGCTTTATTTTGGGCTCCTTCATTCAAGTTGTTCCTTGTACAGCTCTTCTGGCAGGGCAAGGCCAGCCCTCCCTGATGTTTCCTGCCCCCTTGTTGTAACTCACCTGTGCCTGTAACACACGTCCTTATTTAAGGCTGCGGCTATAAGTTTTCCTTATCTTGCCATAAACTGTAGATTTGTAAACATTACCATTTTGGGCTTTCTTTAGCAGTAGAGTCCTGTCTAACTTCTATCTTTAGTTTCACATTTAAGTATACTTTTTCTTAAAATAAATTTAGATGAAGTATATTGTATCATATATTCTTACCTTTTTAAGAAAAGACATGGTAGAGGCAGGTACTACCATCAAGGGAAACACTGCCCAGTAGATTCCCATCTCATGAGAACTATTGGATCAAAATACCTTGTCTTCAATAAAAACAAATGGCTATTGACCAAGCATTTTTGCTTCATCTAATCTAAACTAACAGTTGAGAAATAGGGTTTTGGAGACAGTGAGGTTTATTTTTTGAGATATTAAACAAAAGAAAATCAACTATATTTTTTATCTAATTAGTTTAAAAGCAGCATAATATGTTTTACTTACCAACACTCAACAAGTAAACCAGGCTTTTAAACACAATTATTTATTGGAATACTGTGAGTGATGTTCTAAGACAGTGAATTATGTGCATGCATGTGTACACAGTGCAATGTTTTCTATCAGAATGAAAGATTATCAATTGCAGATCTTGGCTTAGGGCACATGATAAATAATCTAGATTCATATTGGTTATCCACTGTACTCTGTTGGCAAAAATCAGGCTTGAGGGATCGTCAATGGTGGATGGACCTTTTCTTTTACACTAGTTAGAATTCTGAAACAGTAATCGCTATATAATATTCCAGGGGTATGTAGTATATAGTATTCCAGGGGGTATAATATTCCAGAGATTGTCAGATAATCACTTACTTGGAAGAACCTACTAAAAAACTAAATGGCACACGAATAAGGTGTTTGTGGAGGAAATAAAATAGGAAGCAGGATTGTGAAGGGTTCTGTCAAGGTTTTCTGAAAATTATTCTGCAAAACACTGCATCTCTAAGATATTTATTGAAAAACAATGTCCTATGGCCAATTAAATTTGGAAAAATTTTCATGGACTATCCATCTCCCCATACTTACCCTAGGGAGTCACAATAAAGGGAAATAGACTAAAGCCACAAAGGAAAGTAAATAAGCTTGCTTTGTTGTTGTTGGTTGTTGTTGAGTAATTTATTTTGCTATCTCTGTGCTGCTATTCCTTAGTTGATCATGTTATTCCTTAGTTAACCATGGAATACTTTTTCTTAGAAACAATATTAATGCATTAAACACAGCTTACCTAGGGAAGAGCTAGATTAATCTAATAAAAAGAACTCCGTGGAACTGAGAATTTATGGAAAAGGGGGGGTTATGCAGGAAGGGGGCAAAAGGAAAAAATGTATCACTTTCTGCAAGATTATTTCACCTGACTTAACCTGAACAAAAATTTCTATTTTCACCTTATTTGCCTAGTTGAGTATTTTTACAATAAGCCTATGAAAAGCTCAGTAACATGGGTCAGATGCAGTATAATTTTAAAACTTCTTAAAATCACCCAGAAGCTAGGAACTCATCTCATCTTTCCTGTCAAATCACACATTAACAAAAAGAAATAGGGGTTTCAGAAGATGATGCAAATTTAAAGTTACAGATTCTTAACCATCAGTGTAAGCCTGGTGTTAATTGGAATTTTAGTTTAAGAGTACTTTGAAAAATCATATTAAGTATTACAATTTTTAAAAACAAAACAAAACATAATTTTTTAATATCAGCTATAGAAATAAACCCTCATAAAAATCATCCTGAGGTAATTTGTAGGAGATTGACTTTGAAGGATGTGTAACAGTGAGTCATAACCAATGGGAATGTAGGAGTATGTATCGTGCTGATCCATACTCACAAAAGTCCTACCGTATTTCTCCGAAAATAAGATCTAACCGGAAAATAAGCCCTAGCATGATTTTTCAGCTCGTAATATAAGCCCTACCCTAAAAATAAGCCCCAGTTAAGATCGTCAGCCAGACGGGCGCATTTGGATGCTTTTAGTACGTCCGTTGCAACACATGATGGATGTATTGAATTATAAAATAATAATATTAATATATAATTAATTATAAAAAATAATGTTGTTGACATTAATACTTAAAATAAATGATCATATAAATTATAATTAAGTATTTGTAAATACTCAAGCGAGCACCTTTGGATGAGAGGCAAATGATTATGTAAACAGATGAACTCGAGACTTATTGCCGAATGACCTATAGAAGTACAGACACAACTTAAGAATAACGTGCACACTTGATAACGAATGGACGTGGTTGTGTCTAAAATGAATCTTCATAATTCAATACGTCGTGTGTTGTAACTGACATACTTAATGCACTCGTGTGAAATAAAGAAACGTTTTCTGAATTTTGATGCCGACAATTTCTCATTGCTTTTGTGTAGACCATGATTCTTAACTGTCATCATTTTTGTTGCCACTCCTGTCTCGTAAGTCTTCAGTTGATACTTGATTAATGGTAAATTTAAAGGGAATAATATTTTGACCTCCAGACAAGATGAGTGCAAAAAGAAAGAGCTATTCTGTCGAGTACAAGAAAGGAATCATGGAGGACTCCTGGGGCAAGATTCTTACGGCTTTCTGCAAAGACAAGAAGTTGGATCTCAGAATGGTCCAAAAATGGCAAGCAGAGTATGATAACCTCAGTCAACAGGTGGATAAGGGAAATGCTAAGAAGCGCAAGTGTGGATCAGGTCGGCAATCATTATTTCCTGAGCTGGAAGTCATCATCTGTGAATGGATTGCTGATAGGAGACCAAAGGAACACAGTGCTGATATTCAAGCATTTGCCCTTGCAATGGCACCACAGTTAGAAACATCCCCAGAAGAATTCAAAGCATCACAACACTGGCTGGATGGCTTTCTTCCGCGATATGAACTGTCTCTAAGATCAACAACACTGTTCAAGCTGGAAGATACTGAAGTTATTAAACGTGTACTTGCATTCAAGTCCTTTGTTGATGGCATCGACTTTTCTAAATACCAACTCCCCAACATGATTGCTATGGATGAAACTGCAGTGTTTATGGGCCAAGGATCTCGAATGACAATTGATCAGAGGGGTGCATCATTAATCTACATCCCCTCCACCGGTAACGAAAGTGCATATGTTACCTGTATTTTGGCAATTCATCTGGATGGAAAGAAAGTCCCACCTCTAATCATCGCTAAGGGCAAGAAACATAAGGTTGAACGTGTTTCAGGCATTTATGTTCTTAAAATCGAAAAAGCCTGGTGCACAGAAGCAGTTACAAGGACGTGGGTCAATTTAATGCTGCCACTTATTTTACGAGGTGGCCAAAGAGGTCTGCTAGTCTGGGATTCAGCCAGCACTCACCGCGCTAAGGACATGAAGAACTTTCTTGCAGAGAGAAGAATAGATCAAATAATGATTCCTGCAAGAGTGATTGCCTATCTCCAGACTCGATATTGCAATAAACAAGCCATTCAAGGATGATTTTTGCATGGAAATCAATGACTACATTGAAAATAGAAGAGAGAGAAATCAGTGTGGAAACTTTGTGAAGCCTAGCCTTCAAGAGGTCGTGACTTGGGTGAAGAATTCCTGGGATACAATCACTGACAGCTGTGTTGCCAATGCATTACAAGCAGGCTACATGGACAAGAAGTGCTCATTTAAGGAGAGCTCTATTGCTGGACATGAGAGATTGGGGCCAATTGTTCTACAGCAAATGGAGTCGCAAGAAATTCAAGCCGGAATTAGGGGTTTGAAGAGTTATGACGATGTTCCAGAAGATGACATGACTGTATTTGAATAAATGTAGATTTTTGTACATGAATCAATGTAGACTGTTGTAAATTAAAAAAATAAGACACCCCCTGAAAATAAGCCCTAATGTGTCTTTTGGAACAAAAATTAATATAAGACCCAATCTTATTTTCAGGGAAATACAGCAAAAAGTAAGAATTTTATATATTGAAAAGAGAGCAAGCAAGGCTTAAAGAACTGAGAAACATTGCTATCATAACAAAACTGTTCTGGGAATTACACAAATTTCTCAGTAATTGATGGGATAAAACATCCACCAGGCACCTCACACATTCCTATTTCTTTTCCATTTCAGGTCCCCATGGGTCCTGTGGACATTCAGAATTTGTCTCACCAGGATTATTCCTTACACTGGGCTGTGAAAAGAACTGATCCCACCAGCAGCACATCAGAAAAGGAGCTTTAAGGACAATGGAGGTCATTATTAAGTATTAATAGTTCCTAAGCAAAGAGCCTTGGTTTCATTGGTTGGTGTTTAATATTATCTGTGCTTAATTGCTAGATGGCGTGTGGGCATTAGAAGAAAGGTTATATCGGTCAAACATTTAGATAAATCATCTGGCCTACATTCATAGAGCACCTGTGGCTTAGAGTTTTACGAGAATCAGCAGGTGGTAAAATAAGGGACACTCAGCGCCTGTGAGATCTTGATAATCTTGCTTTCTAGAATTCAATTTTGCCATCGGGATAGTGACAGAATTGGAGTAGCTGGACTCCAGCAGCACTCCTGAACAAAGACACAAATCCAATAAAACAAAGCACTACAAGATCTAGTGGGAGGGTGAGCAGACCTCTGCACTGAATGGATTGACCTCTTGAGGAGGTGCCCTGCCCCTTCTCACCTGGAGAGTTCTAGTTTTGTGTAACAATCTAACTACTGGAACACAAATCTCATTCAAAATAGCATTTGCAGTGTTCTGATTTATTATGGTCACTTAAGGAACCCAGTCTATTCTCTTTTCTTCACATGCATACTAAAAATAATCAGATAAAAAGCAACTGTTTTGTAAGTAGCTGAATTTATTGAGGGAAGAGGAAATAAGACAGATGAAAAGAAAAGAGCCTTTTGTTCCTCTCAAATATTCTTAAGTACACATCAATAGATGTCATATAGCTACCGGAAGCATTTTTCTAAAAGGTAAGAGAAACGGCTCTACCTTCTAAAAGGTACGTAAAACTCATTGCAAATAGCTAATCTTCAATACACAAAAGAAAATATTTGATCGAAGTTTGCATCCTGAGATACACTACAGTCAAGCTATATAGGTCATGCCTTAATTTCAGGATGAATGTCCCAGATAGAGACTGTAAGAGGGAAGGTTAGCTCAAGTGTTTTGTTTTCCAATTCTGTCAATCAAATTGGAGATCCCTTTTTTCCATCTGATGTGACATTCTAGCACATACTCTACTGGTGACATCATATATACCACCAAACACTGCAGGAGACCAAAGCATACACCACAGCACGAGATGAATAAAGAGCATTTTGTCAAACTTCCAAAGGTGCCTAATTCATTGAAAAACAAACAAATATGAAGACAATTGGAAACTTAAGTTGATCATCAGTGGTGTGCAGTAGGCATTAAATATTTTGTAAAACAAGTGCTTTGAATTAGGATAAATATAAAAGGTTAAGGCTGAATAATAGTTACTCTATTCAAAGACTTCTGAGATGTATTTCTTGGAGCTGTGGACCAGAATAGAATTGCAAACAGATTAATTAACAATAATGTTTTTGTTTCCAATGCGCTGAACCAAACAGAGTAAGCAAGTTCCACATGAACCAATATTATTTCCCAAGGAAACTGTGTTGTAAGATCTTAGTCAGGGATGCTCTATTGGCCGATGCCCAGACATCTGCCATCACAAAGTTAGAAGAAGAAAACCGCTGTGTAGTACCAAACAAACAGATCAACTGCAGTGGAAGTTAGAGAATTTTCTTTCCCTTAGTGCTGCTCCAGTCTTAGAAAGCTCCTGCATTATTTTGAGGTGGCAGGTCTCTTATAATCAGATAATTAGCCTGAAGTACTATTCTTGGAACCTTCCTTTTCTCCATATCATTTATCATCATTCACCTTTTCTTTTCATGATTTTTAATTTTTTTTTCAATTAGAGTTGACACAATATTGTATTAGTTTCAGGTGTATAACATAGTGAGTAGACATTTATATCACTTACGAAGTGATCACCCCAATAAATCTGGTACCCATCTGACACCATACATAGCTATTACAATATTATCAACTATATTTCCCATTCTATACTTTACATCCTCATGACTACTTTGTAACTACCAATTTGTAATTCTTAATCCCTTACCCCTTTTCACCCACTCCTAGCTGGCAACTATCAAAATGTTCTCTGTATCTATAAATTTTTTCTGTTTTGTTTGTTTAATGTGTTGTTTAGATTCCACATGTAAATGAAATCATATGGTATTTGTATTTCTCTGTCTGACTTATTTCACTCAGTATGATACCCTCTAGGTCCACGCATGTTGTTGCAGATGGCAAAATTTCATTCTTTTTTATGGCTGAGTAATATTCCACTGTATATATGTACCACTTCTTTATCCATTCATCTATTAATAGACGTCTTGGTTGCCTCCATATCTTGGACATTGTAAGTAATACTACAATGAACATATGGATGCATATGTGTTTTGGATTTCTTCAGATAAATAAGCAGAAGTACATGTACTGGGTTCTTCTTTGTCTCTTGTTATAGCCTTTGTTTTAAAGTTTGTTTTGTCTGGTATAAATATTGCTACCCCAGCTTTTTTGCTGTTGTTACCATTTTCATGAAATATCTTTTCCTATCCCTTTACTTTCAGTCTGTGTGTGTCATTTGATCTGAAGTGAGTCTTTTGTAGTCAGCATACATAGGTTCTTGTTTTTTTATCCATTCAGCCACCCTTTGTCTTTTGATTGGAGCATTTAATCCATTTACATTTAAAGTAATTGTTGATAAATATGTAGTTATTACTACTTTATTATTAATAACTTTTTTATTTTTTTTCCTTTTCCTTCTTAAAAACTCCCTTTAACATTTCTTGTACTGGTTTGGTGGTGACTAACTCCTTTAGCTTTTTCTTGTCTGGAAAGTTCTTTATCTGTCCTTTGATTCTAAATGACAGCTTTGCCAGGTAGAATAATCTTGGTTGCAGGTCCTTGCTTTTCATAACTCTGAATATTTCCTGTCAATCCCTTCTGGCCTGCAAAGTTTCTATTGAAAGAAATCAGCTGACAGTCTAACCAGTGCTCCCTTGCAAGTAACTAACTGCTTTTTATTGCTGCTTTTATTATTCTCTTTGTCTTTAACCTTTGGCATTTTAATTATAATGTGTCTTGGTCTGGGCCTCTTTGGGTTCATCTTGTCTGGGACTCTGCACTTCCTGGACTTGTATGTCTATTTCTTTCACCACATTAGGGAAGTTTTCTGTCATTTTTTCTTCAAATAGGTTTTCAATTCCTTGCTCTCTCTCTTCGCCTTCTGGTACCCTTATGAAGTGAATGTTGTTATGTTTGATGTTGTTCCAGAGGCTCTTAAACTATGCTTATTTTTTTTTTAATTATTTTTTTTCCTTTTGCTGTTCTTATTGGGTGTTTTCTGCTACCTTGTCTTCTAAATCGCTGATTCATTTCTCTGCTTCATCTAATCTGCTGTCAATTCCTTCTAGCGTATTCTTCATTTCAGTTATTGTATTCTTTATTTCTGACTCCTTCTTTTTTATGGTTTCTATGTTATTCTTCATACTTACTACCTCTTTGTTGAAGTTCTCTAAGTTCCTTAAGTGTTCTTATAACCAGTGTTTTAAACTCTGTGTAGGTAGGTTGGTTGCCTCCACTTCATTTAGTTCTTTTTCCTGGAGGTTTCTCTTGTTTTCTTTTATTTGGGACATGCTGCTTTGTTTTCTTTCTTATTCTGGCTGAACCCTCAAGGGGGAGTCACTCCAGTTGGCTCATGTGTCTGTTGAGACCACCCTTTGGGTGTGCTGCTTGGGGGTATAACCAGGTAGTGCTCTGGCAGTGGTCTGAAGCTGGCCCCTGGGTATGTTATTTCTGGTATCTCTTGGGTGGGGCTCCCATGCAGGCTAATTTCAGCCTTGTCTGTGACTGGCCCAGGGCTACCTGGTAGGAGCTACAAAGCTATATACAATTGGTTGCTGCCTATGTTAGAATTAGAGGCATGTGGGGGTGGCCTCATTGTGAACTGAGGTCAGATACCACTGGTATCAAGCCTGGGGCAACTTAGCAAAAGGCTCAGAACCCCTCTAGGACTATTGACACCAGGTGGCTGCCTGTAAGGCTCAGTGGCTGAAAGAGTCCTCTTAGGTGAGTGGGCCAGTCTGGTTGACCTGGTTTTGACAGTGCCCCCTGTGATGCTCCCTGAGTTGGGTGAGGTGTTGTCCCAGGCATTCATAGGGTGGTTTTTCACAAATTAATGCAGATTCAGTTCTTGCACCAAGACTGAGCCTGTGGCTATGCTGCAAAATGCCCCAACAACAGCATACCAGCTGTTCTTTGCCTCGAGGCCTGCAGAATCCTGGGAACTGCCCCAGAAATTCTGCAGTGCAAGCTAGTGCTGACCACACACCGTTGAAAGTTTCCAGGCCACCAAGTGGGCCACCTGCTGCCTTACAAGCCTCCAGCAGCCACCCAGGAGCCAAGAGGTCTCCCATCAACTCTGCATTAGTAGAGTGGGACAGGGAAGGGTCTCAGGGATCATGGGGTGTGGCCAGTGATTTTTACAATGTCAATGAGTTGCTCAAGAAGGGCTGCAATGCAAGCTAGGGCTGACTGCCTGCCACTGAAAGTTTCCAAGCTGCTGTGGGCTGTCTGCTGCTGTTAAAGCCTCCTGCAACTTTCAGGGCTGGGCTGGCTGCCCAGGAGCTGAGAGTGCTCCAGGCAATGCTGCACTAGCTGGGCAGGGTCCAAGGAGTCACCAAGCTGGTGTACACATGTGTGGATTTTACCAGACCAATGCCATATCAGATTTGGCCCTGTGGGGTGGGTTCAACGCAGTAAAGATGGAGTCTCCCTGTAGGTTACAGTGAGGTGGGCTCCAAATAGGGATAATGGTGGCTGTGTCTCTAGCCCTTGCCCTTAAGCCACACAACTCAGTCTTTTCTTGTACCAAGTCACTGTTCCTCTGCTGGAGCCCGGGATGAGTGCCTACGAATGAATGAGTCTATGCATGGGTGCTTTAAGAGGACATCTGAGTTTCTAGTTGCCTTCCATCTCACCAACGGAATCCTCACTGACTTTCACTGCCAAATGTTGTGGGGACTCCTCTTCCAGGCACAGGACCCCTGGCCTGGAAAGCAGAGTGTGGGGCTGGGACCTCTCCCTCTTCAGTGGGAACCTCTGCCCTGAAGTGACCCTGCTGGTGCTCCACCACTACCTGTGGGTTTGGGGTCATCCCGTTTTGCATCTCCACCCCCTCTACCAGTTTCAATGTGGCCTCTTCTTTACATTCTTAGTTATAGGGGTTCTGTTCAGCTAGTCCTCAGATAACTCTCAAGGTTGATTGGTCTACAATTTAATTGTAAATTTATATGATCCTGGGAGGCAGCAGGCATAGCATTTACCTATTCTGCCATCTTAGACCTCCCATCCTTCCTGATTTTTAACTGCCAAATGTGGGTGTGGGACCAACTTCCTTCACATTTCTGCCTCTCCTACCAGTCTCAAGGTGGCTTCTTCTGTATTTCCTTAGTTATAGGACTTCTGTTCAGCTATAGAGTATCAGGTCTGGGGCAACTTAGCAAAAGGCATAGAGCCCCATTAGGCCTATTGCCACCAGGTGGCTGCCTGTAAGTCTCGGTAGCTGAAAGAGCCCCCTTAGGTGCTCTTTAGGTCCTATACACCTGCTTCACGTGATTCTCAATGATGATTTTTCTGTAGTTCAGTTGCAATATTAAAGTCCAGAGAAGCACAGTGTTTATTTACTCCATCATCCTGATCACAAAGCTCTCATCATTCACCTTTTTAGCATTTGGTGTCTTGAGGAATACAGATTTTTCAGCTTTCAGGGAACAGTGTTAGAAATGGGGTTCAACTGGCATTCTGCCAGAATTGCATGGATTTTTTCATCATCCATTTTCTCAGAACTTGCTATGGCTGTAGTAAAGGATTTCCCATCAGCAGGACCACAGAGTCCGAGGTTAAATTTAGTAAGTACTGCCCTTTTTCTCAAGCATGGTCATCTTTAGTCTAAATACAATAAAAGAGAGTAGAAAAAAAATAAACTGTTTTAGATTTAAAACAATGCATCCCTTCCAATCCATGTCTGAGTGCTTTGAGTATTGATATACTCAGATTGCCTTTTCACTCATTTATTCCTTCTTTCTGTTATTAATTCATTGTCTCATATTGACTCAACAATGCTTTATCATATATATATATATATGTTGCTAGGAGCTAAGGGGAAAAACAGATTTGCTCTTACCCTCCGATATTACACTGCTTTTCTAGAATGGTGCTTCTAAAAGACATAGAATTTGTTAGCTTTACAATGAATGTGTTAAAAACAGAATGTACTCTAAATATTGGAAGATTGGTTTCTCAAATGATTTTCCATGCATTTCATGAGTAATTTTTGGCCTATTGTCAAGTAATACCTGACCTATGCTAATACCTTGATTTCCTCAGAAGCAATATGAAATGAATAATGCACAACATTTACTTGCATTGTGGGAATATTTAGGGGCTTATGAGAAAGTTAACTTTTGCTATCTTGAAGAATTAATACATTTTGACAAATTGCTATATCACATTTATTAAATGAGAAAATAAAAGCAACAACATTCGTGTAAATCCTTTATATTTAGACATTTTAATTGGAGTAGTAAAATGCATGTATAAGAAAAATGGCTCAGAAAACTAAATTAAACACTGTCACATTTAAAATTATTAAATAATGAACAATTAAACTATAGATATGAGTAGTATTTTTAAAAAGTAGATATTCTTTTTCACATTTATATAGATCTTCTATTTTTTTAGGCCAATAACCTAAAAAAATAATAACATAGAATGCTTATCTCATGTCACCTTTAAAATGATATTTGAAAGTGTATTAACCTTTTATAGCATAATAGAAAACATCATGATTATTTAAACTCCCTAATATCATAATATAGATTTGAATGAATGTGATTTAAAGATTCCAAATGGGTCTCCTGAAATCCACATACATTAAGTGATCCAAGTGGTAATTTGATGAGACTATAGGTCATTTACAATCCCTTAAAGTCCTGGATTCTTTCTTTTATGATTACTTAAATGCCTGGTGCCTACATATGTAGTCAAACTCTCTTCTGTAGATATACTACTGTTTCAAGATAAGAAACCCTATGCCAATAATTTAAATGGGAATAAATAAAAATCGCTTTCCACAGTTGTCACTAGTTTCCTCTTATATAAATAGAATATCTAAATCATAACATTTTAAGCTAAAACAGCACTTTTGAAAGTTCAAATTCTCTTGATCTATAAAAGTAATTTATGACTGCACAGTAGGCAAAACAAAGGTTACCAATCCATGGCCCAAATTATTAAATAGAAAAGACCAAGGTGGGCATAATTATTTTTACATTTCTGACAGATGCAATTTTTCACAAGTTAGAGCTTAGCTGAATGATGGGGAGGGTTAGAAGAAGGGAATTGTCACTGAAATGTAGATATACTTGTAGAAATTGCTTGGTGGGATACAGGAATGAGTTTTGGTCTTTCACATACAGCTCTCTATACAGAAAATCCAATATGTAGTCTAGATATGAAAAAAAAAAAACTTTTCTGCTTATTTTACTTAGAATTATATTTGATCATGTAGCTAAGGCTTGGATATCTGTTTTAAAAGGAAAGTATACTGAAAATGTAGTTTTCAACTATGAGTAGCTTACAGTTTTCAGGTTACTTCTAATCTAGATCCTCCAGTTTCAGCATCTATAAATGAAAAAGGATTGCATACTGTTTAAGGTCTGTACAGATGTAAAATTCTATATTTTTATTAGAGTGAGGTCTTGATAGGTAGTTGCATATGTGACAATGGAAGTACAATAAAATATTAAGTAGGTGGTGTGTACATGGGTTTTGCTGTATGTTTAAAACATTCATGATTAAATGTTGGAAAATATAATTCTGATTAATAATATTCTATAATTGCATACTGATATATAAAAATGGATATATGCATTCACATTATTTGATATTTACAGTGACATTTGAAGTATAATTAATTTTTTTCATCGTCACTTTATAGATGCAACTGAAAAGGGAAAGGATTTACCCAAGCTCACATAACTTAGTGGGAGCATTTTTCTTAGCCCCTAATTTGTGGAATTAAACTTTAAATTAAGTATTAACATATATATCCCCTTCATGAAGTAGTCATCCTACTTTGGGCATTTTTTTAAATGTGCACAGCAGCACAATAATAACACTATACTGTTTTATAGCACTTTACAAAGAAGTTTCACATATTACCTCATTCAATTAATAAAACAAAACTGTAAGAAAGGTTAGCAGGAAATATTACCTGTGTGTTAGCAATGAGGCCTCTTGAACCAGAGAAATACCATGACTTGCTCAGAGGAACAGAATCAATAAAAATGCAAACAGATATGGTCCCGGAACCCTGATTATCTATGTCCATTGAAAATGTAGAGGCTATAAAAGATAAGAAGATATGGACTTATAAACAACTAACAATCAAATTGGTGACATAAGATATGTTTTATGAAGGAACTAGAAAATAAATAAGAGACAGTAGCGAATGTTGTCTTATTATGTAACAACATACCTACAGGGACTTGTTTACTAAAGAAATTTGGATTAAGAGAAAAAACTGCTGTTACTTTCAATTGACCGGGACTACAATTTCAGACACTGGTGTCAATTCTGAGAATTTTCAAAAAGTTTTAGGTTTTATCATGGGTATTTCTCCAATTCTTCAGAAAATTCGATAGTATGGCAATAGTCATTTTAGTCTTCTAAAAAATGAATGTTGAATTGTTCACTTACAAACTTGACTAATCCCGTCGTCTATATTTAAGACTACATGATATAAGAAAAGTTCATAATTGGTCCATCATGAAAATGTTCATGGTCCATCACCATGAACTCAATCCGGTCAACCTATTCTTGAGAGGAATGTCCCTATAACTATCTGTACCAGCACAGTATAAATATTTAGGAGTGTACAATGACTTTAAACAATACAAATCTCTAATAACAGAATCCAGAGAAAATGAAGAAAAACTTTTTTCAAACATAGCAACCAAATGTTGGTTTGGGATTAAGGGAATTAAATTACATGGTTTTAATTTTTTTTCCTGTGTTGTTAGAACCTCAAACTGTCAAAACAAAATTTCAATAAAAATATTTTTTTCCATTGTGTACTTTCATGAAGAAGAGGAAATAGAAAAATAATAAAACTAAGATGTTAAATATGGCAAAATAAAATTATAAGATTGATTTTAATTAGTTTGTTAATTAAGATATTATTATTGTGTAAATTTTTTTAACAGTAAGGGTGAGTTAGATTTTCTCTGGTGCCTGCATGCAGATATGATTCAAACAGTCAACTATCTACCTATTGCCATTGGTCAAAATAGCAGAATATGCAATTATATCTATACAAACATGACACAAAATCTATATAATAAGGCAAAGTCTAGATGTATAAGAAATTTTATGTAATTATCAATCACTGACACATAATATTTAATAGGAATAAAGAACTTAGGATATGATACAATAAAATTCCTATAAAGTTGAAAGACACATTGAGGCTCTAAGAAGAACGCCATTCCACATTTAAGGAAGAATCCTGTATAAAATCACTGGAGATTTTCCTTTCCTCCTAATCTCTTCTCTAATGCATGGCAGAAAGTAGAATGTCGGCACCTTAAAAATCTTAGGTAAAGGCATTAGTTTCCTCATTCCCAATCACTTTAATTGAATGTGTAGTGTGTATACAGAACTGTAATTCTGTCCAGAGGTTGCTTGTCAAGCCATGTTTTTATTGTAATTACCTGATTTGTTCAGCTTTAATCGTATTTACTTTTGAAGGTCAGCTGTCCTGCTCAGACATGGTTAGTTGAAGTAGGGAAAAATATGTAACACCCACAGGCAGAAAGCCTAAGAAAGAAAAAAAAAAAAAAAAGGAGAGGGCACAGTTTTCCAATTTGGACATAAAACCAAGTAAAAATGTCACCTACAGATTGTCGCAGACCAACAGATATTATTTTCTTTTACTTTATTACATTTCATATTCACTTTTACCTTTCGATACTTGTAACTATAGGGGGAGAAGGCTGATAGCTCTCCTTTGAAGATTTAATTATCTTTATTCTTGTTAGATGCCAATGATGATGAATTATTCACAATGAGCACTTAGGAAAGAAAGCTAAAAAAAAAATGGAAGCATCTTTCCTTGTACTAGTTTCTACTTACAAAACTCATTTTAAGTCCATTTTTTATATTTCTATGTATTGCGAAAACCTTCCCGAATTCATAATCCTGGCTCTTGGTTAAATTTTGGTAGGGAAAAGGAATTTTAACATTAGGACTCCACCTCGTGCCACAGATTTTTAGGATTATCATCATAATCATTTAGGATTATCATCATAATCATTATGATTATAGGTAATCATAATCAATTACAAATACCTATGAGGTGCTAGATATTAAGTAAATTTATTGTGGTAATCATTACACAATATATTATGTCATTATGCTGGATACCTTAAAATTATACAGTGCTATATTACAATTATATCTGAATAAACTGAAAACACAAAGAAAACAAACAAAATTGAAAATACTTATTTAGTTTATGATGTAGTCATACATAAGTAATATAGAGCAAACTACTTGATCACATCTTAAAATTTTATCAGCAGAAAACCACCTAGCTAGTGGCTTTATCTTAGTATCAATGCCAAAATAATATTAACAGTATGAAAGAGAAGGAAAAGAATAGTAGGATAGAGGGAATTACTATTACAACACAAATTTAGTATATAAGAACCTGTAGCAGGATCTGAGGGGGAATATATAAGAAAACTGGACATTTTTGTATAAGGTAACAAGGAGATATTCTACAGAATTGAAGCCAAAAGGGGAAACAATAAATCTCAAGACAAAACTAGCCACTGTGATATCCCAGTTATCTCTTGCTGTATAACAAACAACTCCAACTTAGTGGGTAAAACATCAACAATCACTTAATTATATGTGTTATAGTTTGGGGAGCTGATTGGACTCAACAGGACGGTTCTGGTTCTCTCATGCATTTACAATCTAACAATGAGTGTAAGCTTTCTCACTCACATGTCTGGGACCTCCGCTGGGGCTGTCTGCAGGGAAAAATACACATCATATTTACATTCGACTTGGCATCCTAGCATGGTTACTGGGTTTCAAGAGCAAGCATCTTAGAACCAGGCAGAAACTGTATTGTCTTTTATGACCTAGCCTTGGACATAGCATCAAAGAGTGTCACTTCTACTACAGTTACATTCTTATCCTTACAAGGAAAGAAACATGGACCCCACTTCTCTATGGAAGGAGTATCCATGTCTCACTGTAATAAGAGCATGTGTGTTGCAGACATCTTGGATAATGCAAACTATTGTAATGTCAAGCTCTGAAATCTGATAAGGATTGTAGTTTAAAGTAACTTCCTATCAGATAGTCCACCTGAGCACTGACTAAAGGCTACAGGTGGCACTTTAATAGTTGAACAAATAGCTATAATGTTCAGCAAGTACTTAGAAATTATATATTTGAAATGTTTAGCTTTACTAAGGACTTGTAGTTCTATTTCTTCTGATTCTGACAGATTTTGCTGTATTCATTTTGATGCTACATTACTAAATACATATAAGTTCATATTTTACCTATCTGCTTAGTATTTTCTTCCTTTATCCATATTAATTAATTTCACCTTAAAGTCCTTTAATCTGATATTGATAATTGATAATTGCTATGGTATCTTGCATTTTATGTGTTTTCCTATTATAACTTCTATTTCTTTGATTTCAAATATTTTATGTTGTTCTATTTTAGGTGTGTTTCTTTTAAGAGCCCAGAGGTGGATTTACTGATTTAAGTACTTTTAACTATCCAAGCTAATATTCACTCCCTTAAATAGTGAGTTTAGCTCCTTTTTATTTAATCTAATTATGTTGTATTTGAGCTTATATTTATTACATTTTTTCTGATTGGTAAACTATTCATTCATTTTTCCTCCTCAAATTCATAACCTAGAGACTATATTTCTGGTGTTTTAACTGTTAGTGTTAAATGTTTAACACACAGTTATAGGTAAACATTTTTAGACAAAATTTAAAGTTATTTTGTACTTCTATTTTTTACAGTAGATAATATATAACTTACCCTGCTTGAATTTCCATTTATTACATTCCCAATTAGTAGTACCATATACAAATGCCATATACAAATACCATATGATTTCACTTATATGTGGACTCTAAAGAACAAAATAAGTGAATAGACAAAACAGAAACAGACTCATAGATACACAGAACAAACTGATGGTTACCAGAGGGGAGAAGGGTTGGGGATCTGGGTGAAAAAGGTGAAGGGATCAAGAAATACAAATTGGTAGTTACAAAATTGTCATGGGAATATAAAGTACAGCATATGGAATATAGTAAATAATGTTGAAAAAACTGTGTATAGTGCCAGGTGGGTACTAGACTAATCGGGAGATCACTGCATAAATTATATAAATGTCTAATCACTATGCTGTATACCTGAAACTAACATAAATTAATATTGAATGTCAACTGTAACTAAAAATATAAATAAATAATTCTTTAAAAATAACTCAGAGAATTAAAAGTGTCTTTTTAACTCAATATTTATATGAAAATACTAATCATTTTCTCAATTTATTGTCAATTTCTGAGTTCACTTTTTTCGTAAAATTTTATGCCTATTCATTAATAATTATTAAAGAACATCCTGCAGCAATTATTTCGCTGGTAAAATCTCTTAGTCTTACTATATCTGAATACCTATTTTACATTCAAACTTGCAGAATAGTTTGAGTGTATACTTCTAGAATGACATTTATTTTTTCCTTAGCAATTAGATATTTTCTATTGTTTTATGGAATCCATATTTGCTTGTGAAATGTCTTACAGAAGTCTCATTATTATTTTTGAATATAACCTTTCTTTCTTCTCTAATAACTTTTAATATTTTCCTCAATGTTTTGTTATTTTAACACCAAATATCTAGAGATGGATTTATTTTTATTCAAAGCATTTGGTATTCAAAATGCTCTAACCATCTGAGGATTCAGATCTTTCATTAATTCTGAAAAAATTCCACTTATTTTCTTAATAAATATTGGTATTCTGATGTTTTCCACTCTCTTCTTTTAGATAGTCTATGTGATAACATAAAAGTTCAGATCACTGGATTTTAATAACCATGTTCATTTTCTATTTGCATACCATAGTTTCCTCATATTCTACCAGAATAATGTTTCTAGGTCATTAGCATGTCCACATTAAAAAAATTTTGAATAGACATTTCTATCAGATAAAATCCAACTTCTCATCTAGCATTGAAGACCCTACATAGAATCTGACTTAACTAAAACTCATAATCTTAACTTTCCACTAATATAATACTTAGGATTTCAGCTCAAATCAAATTGATTTATTCACTATCTTCTGAATTTACCATAGGCTTTCCCACTGGCACACAATTTTGAAAGTTGTTTCCTTTTCACTGAAATACTTTACTTCATTTATAGGCATCTACACATTCTTCACCACCTTGCAAGATTTCCCTCTTTCCATGAAGAAAACCCAAGTAGAAGTAATTTCTGAATCCTTTTGAGACTGATGTGTTGTTATAGAATGACTATAATATGTAAGGCTGACGTTCACAGATGGTAGAGCCATATTAATTAAATTTGAACCCTAGCTCTCCCACTTACGAAATGTATTACCTTAAAAAACATGCCTCACCTCTGTGTGCTTCACTTTCTAAATCTGTAAAATGGGATTAAGAAAAGTATCTACCTCATAGTGTTATTGTGCGAGTTAAGAAGTTTATATAAGTAAAGTCTCTTAGAACAGTGGTTAGGATGTAGAATATACGTTAGCATTGATATATTTTCTGATATTTTTAACTACATTGGAAATCCTTGTCTGCTACATTTTGGGGTGAATGGTTCTCCTCCACTTCTGAGTATTATTTCTAAGCAGAGATAACTCAATTGGTTGTAAATCCTGCTTCTCTGCTTTCCTTGATGCCCAATGTTGTTAGGAATATGGATTGACTTCCAGATTTTCCTCTTGGGGCTCAGGTTATGACAGAAAACAAACATTTTTTTTTTTTTAATTTTTCTCTTCTTGAGGCAGTTCATGCCCCTACAGAAGGGTGGAGATAGATGGGACGACCAGCCCTGGTCACTGTTACCATAACTGGATGGATAAATACATCAGATAATGAATTACACACATCAGGTCCATTTGGCTTTCACATTAGGTTTACCAGCTTAACCTTTATCAGTAATAAAGTTAATTTTGGAGTATATCTGCCATGCTTTGTTTTACTTCTCAGTGCATTCAAAACTCATCAGGTAATAGGAGTCCCTCCCCTTAGAGACTTTACCACCTCAGGATCTTAATGACAATACATGCTAAATAAATGTTTGCTGGAACCAGTGATAACTGTTATGGTTTTCCACCAGATGAGAAATACTGGATATACTTGAATAAGTTTGAAACTCCTTCCTGAAAAGATGAATAATAGCTTATTAACACATCAAAACTGACACTGAAAAAAGAAAACTCCATGAGCTATTGGGCAGCAATCTTTAAGGTTTCAGAGATAGCTGGATGATAGCAGTATCAATTTTTCAAACATTCTATCCCCTAGTAAAATATAATTAATTAATTTATGCTCTTCACACCATCTAAATTGCATCTATCCAACCTTGGCATTTTTTCTCTGAGAGGGAATCACAATGGAGTATTAAATGAGATGCCAACTTGGACCAGCATATACTGAACAGACTGAAATAGGTGTTGAAGTACTGACACTGTGAGCTAGCAGAGTCAGCTGAACTGTGCACCTGAGTTATTAGCAAACTGCTTTTAATTATGAGCTTTTGTCGAGCTAAGTCTACAACTCACTTCATACACTTTCCTTATGGCAGTGTATAATAGAGTACCAAAATATTTTAGACATCTCCTTTCATATTTTGCTGAACCAAATCTTTGTAGACAAGACTGACAAAACTCTATGAATCTTGGGTCAGTGTTTCTTTTTCTTTTCTTAAAATATTTCAGATATAAGGAACTTAAGTCAGTATTTAAATTTGTTTTTCAGCAACCACAGAAGAAAATCACTTGCATACCACATGAAGAAATGGGAAACTTTTGACTTCTGATATGGCTGTAAGTAACTGAATCAATCAAGGCTCATTCAAGAATTCAGACACCTCTCTGTCTCAAAAGCGGGAGAAATTTAATGTTGGGATTTGCAACGTTGGTGAGAGAGCTGAGGAACAAAACAGGAGGTAGTGAGACAATGCAGAGACTGTGAGGCACCAGCAGGAATTGTGATGGCGATACAACTTATGACTGTGTAAACTTGGGTTCCAGCTATGAAGCACATGGAGTTTCTCAGACTAAGCTGTGTCTTCCCTCTGTGCCGTTGCCAAAGCTGTTTCCTTGATTGAAATATCCCTTTCCTCTCGTCCACTTGGGGGATAGCTACTCATCTTTTGAGATTTGCCCTCCTGAGGCCTTTCCTTACCACCCATCCCTACTCTTGGTAGAATTATGTTACACCTTCTCTTTCTACCACTAGTGTAATTTTTCTTTGTTTAAAACAGCACTTCCTCATTATAATCAACATGCCTATTTTCTCCTATTAAATGGTAAACTCAAGAGAGCTGCTGGTCTATGTTTTTTGTTTCAATGTTTATAGCACCTACCACAGTGCCCAATCTATACTTCTGTGGTTAATGAGTCAGTAAGCGATTAGATGAATGGTGGTTAGGGTCCCAGTAAATCTTAATAAATATATACTCATGACCCACCTTGGCAGTCTGGTGTGCCCACCACCATTCCAAACCCTTGCTCCCTCATACGGAGAAGAAATTTTAACTAAATAATTAAATAATTGCAAAGATGACCGAAATTCCTTCCTTTCTCCAAAGAACCTGTATTAAACTCCTACTTGGCGATAAAAGATGATTAGGAGGTAATGAAGGCTTGAGGAATGTATAATCTGAGTCTTTTGATTGATCTCAAACCAATTCACTTTTTGCATGAGCTAGCAATAGTGTATTTTTAAAAAATCTGTGTCCAGATAAACATATTTTGCTGTGTACTTGAGCATGCATTATGTTTTTCGTAAAACTATGCTCCAATAAGATCACAAGTTGGTGGAAAGGTCATATATGTGTCCTTTGCTCTGATATAAAATTGAACCTACAAGCTGCACTGCTTTTTTTCCACTGAGTCAATTGAGCTGCTTCTTGCTAGATTATACCAAGATAGCATATCTCATATAGTATTTTCAAATTATTTTTCTTTTATTATGTCCCCAATGCAATAATGTTGAATTTCACAACTGTGTTTCCTCATGTTGTTTTTATGACAACAGTCTACAACTGAAGGATAAGAAGGCCCTACAAGAATTCTTGAGTTTAAGATGGTAGTTTTGTGTTTGTTTTCTTGAAGAATGGAGAAAAGCAGTAAAGCAAAAGCCTGATTATAACATATGTGCACGAAAATCCTCTTGGACAGAGAACCTATAATATTCCCATTTCAGTCAGTATATATTTGAATTCATCATCTTGCTCACACTCTTTAAACTCAGTAAATAATTCAATATCCTTTTTGTACCAATCTAGAGGATTCTGTTGGTCTCCACAATGTGCTCCAACCAAATGAGCATAAGCTGTCACATCCTAGCCTTGCTTCGACTAACAATATAATATACACCATTTCCCATGCTATTCACACCAAACCCTTATGACCTAAACTACAGAAGACATGCTTTTGCAAGTTTAATGTTTTATGATCGCATCCTAATATGCTTATTAACATCTTAAAAACACCTGCATGGAACAATATTTAAATTGGCATTCAGTTGAACCAACCAAGATATGTTTAAATATCCTTAACATTTAAACATTATTAAACATAATGTGTGTCATGAGTTGTGGTCTATGGGAAATTTTCAGTGGTGAGAATTAGCTAATGAGCTGGGTGTCATTTTGGAAAGAAAGTTAAAAAATATATTTTAATACTTTATGCAAGTTTAAGTGTACAAGAAAAATTCTAAATATCAAGGGTAATAATTTAAAAAAATTAAGTAAAATCAAGTAAGTTCTTTATATATGAACAAAAGATTTCAGTTTACAAGAACTTTAACTTCTATATCTTATTCTACTACTCAGTGTTAACTCTGACACATAGCTTCTGCTTTAACGTGATATTTCCAATGACATTTTTATTTCTAAATTCCCATTTCTCTATCAAATATTCAAGCCAACATTATTTACGTCAAATATTGCACTTCCCCTGGAAATTTGTTTGCAGACCCTTCTATTTTATCAACTCTCTATTCCAATTTGATCTTATGAATTTCACCCTTAAGTCAAATAATTTGGCAAATAAAGAAATTTTGGGATAAGATTTAAATAGTAATGACAAATATTTTGAAATATTTAACAGTCAAAACTTTTTAGTCATTTTTTCCAAATGTGTAAAACAAGCAAACATACTTACCAAAACAACAACAGTAAAAAGTCATTGTACTAAACAGAGACAGTCAACAGCTGGTAGAAAATTAAATTGAACTTTGTCCAGAGACAATAGAAAAAGGAAATTAAAGGCTTCAAATTGCTTATAGCAGGCCAGAGTAAATCCAACAGCTTTTGGGGATGATTGAAACATCTTGAACAATTTTCCAAAGACTTTTGGTTCAAGAAGCCCAAAAGAAGATTTTGCCAAGCACTGCTTTCCTCTCGTTGTATTTCATGAGAAATTTAATCCATATGTTTCTGATTCATTTATACTTAAGTCATCAAACAGTTCTTGTGCAAGAGCTACTTGATTTCTAAGAAATCATTTGAGCCTTTTATAGAAGTCTGCTTATTTTCTTTGAAGTAAGTTTTGCAAAATTGAAAATACTAGACTTGATGTTTTAAACCAAGTTTTTAAGTTTTTGCAAAATCATAGATCCTTAGATTTTAAAAGAGATATTAAATGTAATCTATCCCAACATCCAAACAAAGTAGAATATCTCATACCAATACTTGGCAGATAAAATTTTGATTGCATTTTAACCATTTTCAGTGATAAGGAACTCATTATTTTAGAAGAAATCATGACCCATCAAGCCTCATCCTATTCTTTCTCCTGGCACAATCATTTGACATTCATAATATAAGGCTGTGTGTGTGTGTGTGTGTGTGTGTGTGTGTGTATTATGACTAGGTTCTATTTCTCGAGTGCTTCCTATTACCTTACTATTACCTTGTCTTCATTTTGGTAATCTGGGGATTTGCCTGATGTTGTAAAACTAAGTTAAGTTTGATACATTGGTCTGTCTTAGAAAAACTTAATTTTTTGTTTAAATACGTAATAGACTTAGATGTATAATTTGCATAAATATTTCCATGTAACCTATATCATACCACATAAAAAATACTACTGCTGCGATTTATGGATGGGAAAATTAGATTCAGAGAATTAATTAGTTTTAATGAGGTCACATGACTATAATTCAAACCCAGGTCTTGTTGATTCCAAAACCATGGCTCTTTTGTGTACATTGAACTACATTCCAATTAAATTTTCCTCATAAGGTCTTTGTCCACAAAAAGTAGGTATAACAAACAAACTGACTTTTACACACCTACATATTTTATTACTTCAGAATTGTCTAATTACATATTAGGTTGAGTTACATTGAAAGCTCTGTTTTTGTCAGTTAAAATTGTTCAATATCTATAATTTGTATGGCCCTATTTATTATACAAATATACTTGCTTGATGCCATGTTTGCATTAAGTTTCACAGCACAAATTTTCTGGTAATGCATACATAAGCTGAGTGGGCTAACAAACCTGCTTATACTAAAAAGTGTTTTCTAAAAATAACTAGAAGAAAAACAGATATCTGTCCAAGTGTAAGTACTTAACTAAATAGATACATCAAATTCAAGTGCAAATTATGTAGGTGATACCAAGCTTTGGACTCCTTTCTTCTCTGAATTCACTTTATTTATTAAGATCTATGTGACAAGCACTGATCTCAGTCTTTGAAATACAAATATGAATAAATCACTGTTCCCTTTTCAAAGAGTTTTCAGTGTTTTTGATAGAAATTATTCTCTCATATTGTGGTTCAAGCATTCACATCCTGACTCCCTGGTTTATTTCTTCCTTTTTTTTTTTTCTTTTTTCTTTTAATTCTCTCCTAATTCTCTTAATCCTTAGGTAACCCAATGATTTTCTAATTGAAAATGTGATTTTTCTCAGCTCCTTTAAAAAATATCAATTTATAATATTGTTTTCTGTTTTCATGATAGCAGTAAAATATCTCTGGCAGAAAGCATTCTTTGTACAAGTAAGCTCTTGATTCCAGTTTCAGAGTTCAGTATATGTTATTGCTCAAATTATCTGATTACTCAGCAAAACTTGATGTCCTTCGTGTCATTTTTTCACCCATATAATGAAGTGCTCAAACAAAATATCTAAGGGCTACAATACTTAAAAAATAGCAAACAAGACATACTATTAGCTATAATTACTAAAATACTAATGTTAAAAGTAATTTAGTCATAACCTTCACTCAATATTTATTGAGCACTTACTTTATTAGAAACAGAAGGAAGTTGCAATAGGAATTTTGAGACAATCATACATTTAAGAGCCACTTTTAAGGAGAAGAATTGGATAATGTGAAAGAAAATTAGCAACAAGAGAAGTGTGCAAAAGGAATATACTTGTAGTGGTAGATTTGATTGATTATTGAAATGATTGCTCTGATGCAAACTGGGAATGGTTATTGTTGAAGAAAAATAGGCTATTGCTTGGCGAAATGCAGAAGTAAAACATTTTGGTATTGTAGATAAAATTATAGTGTGGGAGTGGTTACATTTTCAAGGGAAGGGATATGGATTGAGATATTACAAGAGACTGAAATCAAACATGTCAACAGCAATTATGGAATCAAAAATTGTAGCAAAGAAGGTGCTTTGAAGATTACTTCATCCAGACATTATGAATTTACAGAGAATAAAACAAAAGCTCCAGGGTTTCCCAGGTAGTTTCTCATGTATCTGGAACTGGATTCCATGAGCCAGGGGTCTGCATTCAATGCTTTTTCCATTTGTGTGATTTATGTCAGCTTGTTTAGGGTATGTTGGAGCGAACAGAAACTGAGGGCCAAATCGAACCTTTGAAGATTTACACTATAACCATATTCACTAGTGAATTTCAAGCCATGGTGCTATCTATGTGATACATTAGATAGATATGTGAAATGCTTGAAATAAAAATCTGTCTATGAATGTGAAAGTAATACATTATCCATTAATTAAAAAGTTTCTATTTAAAAGAAAAATTCAAAGTGAAGTTTCAAAACTACATTCACAGGGTAATAAATGATGTGTTTAAGTGGGAATCCAAATGTTTGATTGTAGATCAGACACGTTTAGTATCCAAGCAAGAAAAAGCCTGAAGCTGGGTGGAGTAAGTAAAAAGATTGGCAATACTTCTGTTATTGATCTTGAGCATTAAATATGGATTGTGTGTATAAATGTATATAATATAATCCTAAACCATATCAAAGGCAGTCTGATTTGTGAAACTATAATTACTGGTTTTTTTTAAATTTATGATATCAGGGAGGCAAAACTCATTAAAAAACATATAGAAGGATCAATCATCATTTGAAAGCTTTGGAAAAGATGCCATAAAAAATATCTCAACTGATTTTAGACTTGTAGCAGGGAATTAAAACTTGGGCAAGTTCTCACAGGATCTTAGAGCTGATGTTTTCTATTCTTCCATAGATTAAAAAAATATATATGAATAAATGGTACCTTAACAAGAAAGTTAGAAAATTTGTTTTATGTATGAACTGTTAAAATCCCAGAGAGTAGGCTCTTCCTTTATATCTTTCTTTTCTTACAACTTATATATTCTCATTTAAAAATATTTACTTTTTGATAATATTAAACACGTCACAAGTCTCTCTATATTCATAGCATAAAACTTTTTACAGACAATTTATACATTATGGAGAAAATTCAAACATAAAGATTGTGGCAATCTATATTTCTTTATAGTTACTATTTACAACACCTCAAATGCAAAACCTCTCAGGAATTTTGAATCCAATGAAAAACAAAGGGAAATAAAATGAGAAACAAGAGTAGAAGTTAAAGAAAAAGAAAATACATTTCTTTAAAATAATCAAATTTTATTGTGTTTACAATTGTATTATTAAAAACATAAAAACAAAATGGGAGAAAAATTCAACTTCTGGAATATAATTGAAACCTCATGTTTTATAGTGGGGTAATTGAGTCCTGAACTCTCATTTTAAGTCATTGGGTAGATTTAGGACAAAACCCTGGCTCCAGAATCCAAATTCTAGGGTTCTTTCCTTGTCATAGGGCTTCCTCTTTTTACTGTAATAATAAGGGTGAGTTTCAATAACAATAGTAACGATAGTAATTTGATTTGCTTTTACAAATATAATGCAGATAGTTGCAACTAGAGTATAATCGATGCTTTCAGATGATTGTAAAGACCAGAGGGTCATTTTAAACTGGCATATTTGTATACATCCTGATTATTATAATGCCGTGTTTCCCCAAAAGTAAGACCTAGCCAGACAATCAGCTCTAATGTGTCTTTTGGAGCAAAAATTAATATAAGTCCTGGTCTTATTTTACTATAATATTGGGTATAATATAATATAATATAATATAATATAATATAATATAATATAATAAAGACTGGGTCTTATATTAAGTTTTGTTCCAAAAAACGCATTCGAGCTGATTGTCCAGCTAGGTCTTATTTTCGGGAAAACAAGGTAGTAGAAATTTTGCCAAGAGTTGCATACACACTTAGCATCTTTATATGTTATTATCTTACATCTTTTCAGGAAACCTGTGAAACAGTCAAATAAAAGTAAATACCAGGAAATTAAGCTTTTTTTCCTAAGGCTACATTGTTAGTAAGTAGCAAAATTATAATTTTAAGTCAAGACTCTGGAACCCACTCCCCAGCTCTCACAGTGTTTTAGCCACAATAATGCAGGGGAAGTGACCAGAGAGGTGGAGCATAAGAACTCTTAAAATTGTTTATTATAAATGTCTATATAATTCTGTCATTACAATGCTGAGAATAAAGAAAACCATTTTCCCAGTTTCTAGACAAACACAAATACGGGAGTCATATCTTAATTGTCATACATAATTATTAAAACACAAATGTATTGACAATGCAGTCACTCAAATCTGTATACAAATGCCTTATTTTTACTATCTATGTGAGTAGTCACAAATCCTTACCTGTACAGCAGGAACATTAAAATAATCAAGCTGCTTTTGTATAAAAAGTGAGGGTTGAATCTGAGAGTGCTCTGTCAGGGTGAGACACCAAATCCATGAGAGGGCTTAGACTGAGCCTGAGTCTTCCAACTCTGTGTTCAGTGTGACTTTCACTACAAACATTTCCCAACAAGGAAAAAAATACTAATATTATCTATTTTTTAAAATTTTATTACAGAAAATCATATAACATTTATATGGAATTAGCATATTTATATAGTTCTTCAAATTATTGTGATAATCTTATTTTAATATATTATTTCAAACTCAAGAGACCCAGGAAGTTATGAGAGAGGGACCCTATACAAGAACATCAAGAATATTTGAATTCTGACTGAACAGTATTTACTCAATTAAAGAAATATATATGAATGATAATGTATGCTACACTAAGTATCTTTTTAAATTACAAAAATATTTCTTTTTTTCTTGATCACATAATTCCTATATCATACAGCTATCTTTCCAGTTTTATTGAGATATTATTGACATATTGCACTATATAAGTCAAATCACTGCATAATTATTTGACTTAACATACATTGTGAAATAATTACAAAAAGATTAGTTAACATCCATCATCTCATATAAATATAAAAGAAAAGAAAAACAAAAGCTATTATTTTCTTGTACTGAGAACTCAGAATATACTTTCTTAACAACTTTCATGTATATCATACAACAGTATTAACTATAGTCATCATATACTATCTTAACACATATACTTCACTTTGATTTTTGAATCTTAAAATATGAATCTAATTTCAATTATTTTTTTGCCATTAATTTGTCTGATGTCATATTTTCTTGTAGTTCTCCATCCAAGAGCACGCTACAGCTCAGAAAATCCCTATTGTACTACGTATGCATCATTGTTCAGGTGATAGGTTGTACCACCTTGATTCTCTACAAATGGACAGAATATGCAACATCCCTTTATTTATTCTTTCTCTTTATGTCTCTTCTTTTTTAATGTTTGTATTTTCTATTTTAATCCTTTAGTCAGTTTGCTATGTTTAATCCCATGATTCCCTGTGCAGCTTCCTCCATTTTGTCATATCAAACTACTGTGATTCTGTTCTAACATGGAAAGATTACAAGGTAGGTAAGATAGATGATAACAATGCTACATGTTTTCTTAATAGATGTAAAGGCTATATCCTCTCCAACTCAAAGCTTGAAAAGTTAACTGTAGAACTTATTTTGGGATTCCTTCACAAGGAGGAAAATCCCCTCATTCTCATTATAAGAGTTTATGAAGTCCTTTCATACAACTGATATCATGTGAGAAGAAAGAGGGGATTAAAAACATCATAATAAGCACAAAAATAGGGCCAATTTTCACATTACACAGCTAAATTGGAAAGGAAGGGAATAAAGACATCAGTGGATAAAATTAATGTAATTGGAGAATACTGTAGTTTGTTTGTTCTAATCTTGTACACAATATAAAAATGTTGTTGCAAATGGACCCCAGCTGCAAGTAATCACAGTCAGAGTCTAAATGGAATCAACAGTGATGATCTGGTAGAGAGGCAAATGCCCATGCAGCTTTTCTTGGAGAAAAATAGACAGTGAACAGTCTCAAATTAATACATAAAAAATGTGCTAAAATTCTGAAAATTAATTCATGTAGCCAAGCTAAGGAATTGAAATGATAAAAAAAATCATGTTTCCAGATCCATAATTCTTTCATTTTTAAATTTTTCTTTATTTAAATGACATAGATACCAACTTTCTATTTATGGTAAACTCATCAGCATGGCATTTTTAGTTTGTTTATACCAAAATAGAGATGAGAACTGGTCCCTCAGTCTCATATGTCTTATAGAGACTTATATTTTATGTTTTAAAACATTGTTTATTTTCTGGCTGGTGGGATCCAACATGGCAATACTGTGCTTGTTTCATCCCTGAACACATCAAAATTACAACTAAACTATAGAACAATTAAGTTGGAAAACCAACTGGTCTAGCTGAACAGAAGTTCTATAACTAAGGATATAAAGAAGAAGCCATGTTGCGACTGGTAGGAGCAGTGGAGACACAAAATGGGCTGGCCCCAAACCTCCACGTGGTGGATGAAAATTGGGAGGGATATCTTAGCCACAGAGGTTCCCCATGGAGGAGCCCAGCCTCATACCAGCCTCTCTAGCCAGGGGTACTGATATGGGGAAGAGGAGACCCCACAACTACTGGCTGTGCAAAACAGTGGGGATTCCACCATCTGGGTGGAAGGAAGGCTGGAGGAAACCTAGACAGCCTCTTAACGGGCCTGCGAAGGTACTCACCCAACAGTGATTTGGGGGTCATCGGAGACATACAGGGAAGACTGAGTTCTGTGGCTTTAAGGGGAGGTTTGGAGGGACAGTTGCCATTTTCCCTGTGTGAGGTCCTTCTCTGTCGCCAGCAAGTAAGGGCATCTTTCCTGTATTGAGCCCTCCCCCATGCCCATGGCCAAATCTGAATCTGATTAGCCTGGTGAGCTATCCTTGCTCCATCATGGTGACTCACTGAGACCCTGCCACACCCAACTCCATAACACACTAGGCTTTATCAGTGACTGAACCTTATGGGATCTGGCAGCTGGCAGCTGGCCTCAGGGTGTACTGGATTTTTGCAGAGCTACCCCAGACCTGGTACTGGTGGAAGCCATCCTTAGTTCACAGCCTGGCCTCCTCCATGGGCTTCCAGGTCCAGCACAGGCAGCAACAAATCGTGGAGGCTTTGTAGATCCCTACACAGACTGAAAGTAAAAGGATGGAAAAAGTTATTTCATGAAAATAGAAATGGAAAAAAGAAAGCTGGGGTAGCAATACTTATACCAGACAAAATAGACTTTAAAACAAAGGTATAACAAGAGACAAAGAAGGACCCAGTAATCCCACTTCCTGGTATTTATCTGAAGAAACCCAAAACACTACTTCAAGGATTCGTGCATCCGTATGTTCATTGCAGCATTGTTTACAATGGCCAAGATGTGGAGGCAGCCTGGGTGTCCACCAATAGATGAATGGATAAAGAGGAGGTGGTACACATGTACAATGGAATATTGCTTGGAGATTGAAGGGAATGGATTCTTGCCATCCACAGTGGCATGGATGGACCATGAGGGTATTGTGCTGAGTGGAGTATGTCAAACAGAGAAAAGCAGATGCAATGTGATTTCTGTATATATATGGAATCTAAAGAACAAAATAAATAAACAAAAAAAAAACAGAAACACACTCATAGATACAGAGAACATTTTGATGTTTGCCAGATGAGAGTGAGGTTGAGAGGTTGGGTGAAAAACGGGAAGGGATTCAGAAGTACAAATTTGGTTGTTACAAAGTTGTCATGGGGATTCAGGGTATAGCATGAGGAATATAGTCAATAATATTGTAATAATTATGTGTGGTGTCAGATGGGTACTAGATTTATTGGGGTTATAGATGAGAGGAGAGTTGGGGGACAGGGTGAAAAAGGTGAAGGGATTAAGAAGTACAAATTGATAGTTACAAAATAGTCATAGGAATGTAAAGTAAAGCATAGGGAATATAGTAAATGATATGGTAATAACTATGTATAGTGTCAGGTAAGTGTTATACTAGTCATGGGGATCACTTCTTAAATTTTATAAATGTCTGAACACTACACTGCACACCTGAAACTAATACAAAATAATACTGAATGCCAACTGTAATTGAAAATTTAAGAAAGGATTGGAAAAGTTGAAGGGGAATAAGAGGTCCAAATTTCCAGGTATAAAACAAATAAGTCATGGGGATGTAATACACAGCATAGGAATTATAGTCAATGATATTATATTGTGACAGCATAGTATGATGTCAGATGGTTGCTGGACTTAGGGTAATCCCTTTTTTAGGTATATAAATATTGAATAACTATGGTGTGCACCTGAAACTGATATAACGTATGTTAGCTATAATTTTTTAATAACAATCTTAAAAAAAACTGCTTATTTTGGCCAAATGAAGACCAACACACACACACACCCCCCCCCACACACACACACACAGACACACACCAAGAGGATAGACTCTTATAGGTATGTCCCTACTGCTTTGGAGTATAGGATGTTATATTTATTTAAGAATTGATTAGCTTTAGTTTCTTTTATAAGGAAATGATTAAACCCATTCACTTTCTATTAAAACCCTGTGTCTCTCTAAAAACGATCTTCACAGAAAAATAGAGGGTATACTCCTACCAATAACTGGATATCCACTAATCCCTCCTCAAACGTTTCCCCCCTGACAGAATAGGAAGGAGCACTTGAAGCCATAAGATAAACAACTCAGCTTTCTCGGTCATCAATTTCACTGCAATATTTGAGAAAGAATTTCAGTAATTTTCATAGTAATTCAAAACATCATTTTGCTATGGAAGTAAATACAGAGTGCCAAATTTGCATGGATACAAATAGAAAATATAAATTTGTTATCTATTTAGGGTTATTTACCTTCTCATTTCCTGATGGTAAGAGTTTATTCTCAACTATATCAAAACAGCCTCTGTACAAATTGTTCTCTATAATATCACTCTCTGTATTTTCTTTACAGAAATTATCAGAATTCAAAATTATCTTGATAATATTTATATTTTTTGTTGGTATCAGTCCTGTTCCAGAATGCAAGATTCATGGAAGCCAAGTTCTCATCAGTCTTGGGCACGTATATTTGACACACGTCTTGACACTAGTTAGGTATTCAATATATGTTTGTTGAACAGATGACTGGATTTTTAAGTTTGAGAATTATTGACTTAAATTCCAGGTACACTTTCCTACATGGTTTGCTAGGACTTGCAACTTGGTTTGAAATTATTTCCATTTTTAAGAGAATGATTTAGGAATCTGGTAGGTTAAATAATATATTCTAAAACACACAGATAACCATTATTTTCTCAAGCTAACTCCTTTCTAGTCTCTTCAGAATTAAATTTTACAAAGATGAATTGACCTAAGAATAATACAGTGACTAAAAGCATGGGCTTTAATGTCAGTCTTATTTGATATCAAACTGGATCTACCACTTTCTAAACAAGACTATAAGCAAATTAGTTAATCTGTCTGTATGCCAGACTCTCTAAAACAGACATCATAATTCTTACTTCTTTGAGTTGGGAGAATTGATGCAATTATGTATGCAATGAATTTACTACCATGCCTGACATATAAGAATTTGCCCCAAGTTGTAGCTCTTCTTATTACTTGTTTGAGTGAATTTTCAAGCAAGGGTGGGACAAAAGCTACACCAGAAGCGAAGCCAGAGACAAGTGTTATCCATGTGTGGAAATTATGGTTTGTTCTATGAAGGGTGCTGTATAATAATATGCAAAGTCCATACTAAACATTTTGTTTAACTGAGCAGGTATTGAAATGTCACAAACGTTATTGTACTTCATTTAAAATTAAAACAACAATATAAGACTAATATACTTTACAGAATAAATATTATCTCATCATGGAAAAGTTATTTACATTATAAGATCTTTATATAACAAAATCTTTAATTTTCAATTTCTGTTAAAGATATTCTCCTAGAACATTTTTTATTGAAATGAACAAAGAAAAGCCATGAATTGTATGTAGTAACCTCTCAGTTAAAATGTGAATGAATATAAAGTATAATTAAAATTCTATGAGATGAAAAAAAATCTGAGTTGTAGAAATGTACCTTACAGATAACTTTAGACTTAAAATAAGTTGTGTGTGTGTGTCTGTGTGTGAGTAAAATAATGTAAAATTAACTTAAACTAGTCTGAAACATTCAACCCATCAGAAGTCCACTTCTAACATGAGCTAGTTCTCAAATTCCTAGTAACAGCCTTCAACATTTCTTGTTTGGGGGTTCCGTATCCTAAACAGATTGGGATCACATTCAGTACTGTTGATTAATAAAACCAAATTCATTTAAATTAATGTAAAAAGAAGCAACCTTCTAAGCATAGTTGAAGATCTAAAGTCTCATGTTTGGAATCAGGAGCTGTCCATGGAGGAACTGGGTCACTTTGCCACTTTAGTATTTGGGCAAAACTTTTCCTAAAGGTTAGACAGAAAATAGAGTGTGTTCTATTACTAAGTCCAAGGTCATACATATAAGATATTTCTATACCTCTGCCCTCCAATTAATTACCATAATTAATTTGGAGTGGGTTTGTTTCACAGTATAATGCAGATTGTGTCTTATATATTAGCTCAGTCAATCCTAGCAATTTGAAAGCATGTATCAGAGAAAAGTAATGTGTTTTAAAATGAAAAATCAAGTTAGCACCTCCAAAGTGAAGTTTACAAAATAAATTGCAATTTGAATAGGAAAATTACTTCAATTTTCTGTTCACCACTCAAATCTTTTTATATATTTATAAATTACGTTAAAATTATTATTTCTTTTTGCTTATAAAAAACGCCAAGAAAGCAATTAACTTGTTGAAAGATATAGAAGAATGAGTGGCAACAATAAGAAAAACAAGAAAAATGGGATATGCAGAACTGACTCTCTCTGGTCCCTCTGGTGGAGAGAATGCATTAAACAATGAAACTCTGTAGGGACAGGAAAGAACTTGAATTCTTAAAACTTACATTGTCCCATATTTTGTGTCTAATTCCATTACCATTACCATTAAATTCTGGAAGTCATTCTCTAAAACTTAGCACTTTATCTCAACTGTAAAACAAATATCAGCATCAAGAAGGCTAGGAACCAACATTATGCCACCTCTCCAGGTGTCATTGAGCCAATGCCTTTCCTAGTTTTCACAGCTGTGAAATGGGGCTATAATACCTAGCTTGCAAGGCTGTTTTATATATAAACCGATGACTGTAAAACACTGTATAAACATTAATTGCCCTGTATTAGTGTTGGAGGTTTTGTAGTTATACCTGCACCTTGCCAAGGAGAGGTCTCGTTCATGGTTTAGAATAGCAGAGTTCATTCACTACCCCGCTGGGAACTATGTTGGAATTGTGAACTTGATGGGTGGAGGTGTAATATGGTCATGTTCACCTGGTTTTGAAAGGGATTTCACTAACTACTCACATGGGCTTTGATTATAGGACTCCTAAAACACGTTTATATTCCATTTGTGACTATAAAGCCTAATACATAGAATGAGTCTAGTATTTCAACTACAAAAGGAAACCTGATGAATTTCTAAATGGGATATTATGAAGTCTTGGTTTTGATACCCTGAACTATCACCAATTAATAAGTATAAATGATCAAATCACTCAACTCATGAAGAGCAGATATAGGATTTCCATACCCCAGAGTGGCATGATGGCTGTTATTAGGCAGATAGGAACTGTAAATGTTTGTAAAGTCGTAAAATTCTTGGCTGAAAGCAAAACGTGGTGTCCCATATGTAATGTAATATGTGGAATTTTTTAGAGTGAGAAATGTTGGGATTTGTGAAAAAGAATGTAAAAGATCTTCAAAAGAATGTCTGTGTACTCTATAGTGAAAAACTATTTAGGGTAAATGCTTTTCTGTGATTCACTATAGAGTATATATACATATTTCTATTTAAGGTAAATCTTTTTCTGTAATTCACTAGAGTACAGACATTCTTTTAATTCTTTTGTACTAATTATTTGTACCATATGTATATATGGTACTTTCTTAAAGATTCTTAATAGAAAGGAAAAGTATAACCAGCAATTAGTACATTATAATTTGTCAAATAATGATATTGTCTCAATTTGTCTCGGCAGAAATAAACTTGTAATTCAAGAAGATAGTTAAAAATAATAAGAAAAAATGCAATCTGTAGGTGTTACTTTACATACCTATATCCAAAATATAGAGTTGTATGGTATGATTGGATACAATTCTGTCCAAAACTCCTTTGTTTAATGTCCATGTTTTTGAAACTTGCCTTGTCATCCATGTTTTCACTTATTCTCACTTGCTTTGGTTCAATGGACAACTAAAAGTAGTTTTGTACCATTTCAGTGGCAGGTCACATAGCTAATCTAAAATCACTTCAATATGATTTATTAATAACACTCAGCGCTGTTGCTCCAAAATTAATTGCTCCAAATTCACATCTGATAGGTTAGTGTGTTTTTATATTGCTAACAACTAAAAATGTACTTATATGAGGCAATTACACATTTTCCATAAACAAAATAAGCTATTATTTCTTCAGCAACTACATGGCATAAAATAATACTTTTTAAATATTTCTCTCCCTCACATAGAATGAGACAATATATATTTCCGTATTCTGTTTCATCGATAATTTCCTTGCATGTAGAAATGTCCATGATCTGCAAGCCACAAAATGTATTTTTCATGAAAATTAGGACTCTGCAAAAGTTCTGATTGAGGAGAAACATCACCATTGGATTGAGCAAAACCTGAATCAGTTGGGAGTTGAAATGTTAAAATAACTTTAATACATATATAATGTAAATTACACATTTCCTTGGTTAACATGTCTTAATTTCTTGAGGCTGTGGTTTCAAAACCCAGAATATTTTCTCTCCAAATGAAGAAACCCAGCCAAACACATAAAATCTAGTGTAGGAACAATTTACTGGATACCAGTAACCACAAATTGTTTTTTAGAAATGCAACTATATATAAATATATATATGATCTATTTTATATGTTTATTACTTATGCAATAAATATTATGGTAAATAAGATTGTTTCAGAGGAAAATTATCTCTTCAGATTCTGAGAGCTCAAAAATGAAATTAATCCCAACTTTTAAATTATATATTTTTATGTATTATATTCTTATTACTTACAATTATCAATATATGATATATGTTAGCTATATGGTTTACTTATAAAAGACTTTGCCCAGCTATGCATATATTTATTTTTATATATATATTTTCATAAGCTATCAAGAAGTAACTTGATTGAAGGGATTAAGAAGTACAAATTGTTACAAAATAGTCAGGGGATATAAAGTACAGCATAGAGAATATAGTCAGTACTGTAATAACTATGTATAGTGCCATGTGGATACTAGACTAATCAAGGGGGATCGCTTTGTAAATTATATAAATGTCTAACCATTATGCTGTACACCAGAAACTAACACAAACTAATACTGAATGTAAACTGTAATTGTAAATAAATAAATAAATAAATAAATAAATAAATAAATAAATAACTTGATAAGAAGAAAAAGTATTAATTGTAACCTTTGTAAGTGTTTGCCTAGCAGTTTTACCACAAAGATGTTTTGAGAAACTAGGTGGTTAGTACAGGGACATAAAACCAGGTTTTACTAAAAGAAAATCCATGTTTCCTTTTAAATCTACTGATTTGATTTATAATTATAGAATAGAGACTTTTTCATTTGTTAAGTTCATATTTTGGAGATAGATGGTCAAATCAGAAAGAGCTGGCATAGTTAAGAAAAGCTGAGATTTCTTCCCCTCCTCACCCTTCCCCTCTTTTCTCCTCACCTCCTCTCTTCTCTTCTTATTTCTTGATCTCCTCTGCCCCCAGACAGGGCAATTCATTAAATGGCTGATAACTTAAAAAGCATCAGTAGTTAAAAAGGTCCCAGGTATTCTCGATATATTTAATACTAATGATGACACTATCAAGATGTCAGTCACTTGGTGAGCGATTGCAAACCTCACCCTTACACCTTCTCTATAAAGTGCCTGGGTCCATCGTGGGACTTGGATACCCATCTGCACACTGCAGCATCATTCACTTTATTATGCTGACAGGTAGTCATTGCAAATTACAGCAGACTCAGAATTCTATAATGTAGATGAAAACAAGAAACTTTCTAGTCCAAACCCAATTTTTCTGGTCCAAAATTGTGGTTTGGAGAGATTAAATATGTTTGAAGGTGGAATGAGAATATGTTTTGAAGATTTTGAGGTCTGAAGTGTGAAGTTTTGACACTGCTGTCTGTCTTACTATATGTGACACCACATACATATGTTTACAATTTTCTAAACTTCAGTGACTTTAAAATGGGGATTGTGGTACATACCTCAAAGGGTGGCTGTGATGGTTAAATAAGATCACGGAGGGTAAAGTGTGCTTGGGACACAATGGAATGAGTAAATTCAGGACTGTTATAATTTTTAATAGAAGGGGCCGTGTTCCTACTAGGTGACAGAAATGTGGTGATAGTCCAGGTTTCTTGACATTTAGGCCATTATTCTTTTTAATTCCATATTATCTCCCATTTATCTGGAGATAAGGAATCATATAGTGATGTACAATTATTGCTGCTAAATGAAAGATTTAATTTTCTTTGCTCATGGCAAGCCTCAAAAATTATAAGCATATTTTAAAAACAAGTCTAATAAATGTATTAAAGCAAAACAAAAATAACGAAGCTTTAAAAAATTCTGGGCAATCTACAAATTAATGTATAAAAATGGAGGAAAATATTATAATTTATTTAAATACTGCAGACATGAAAATACTTTGTAAATAATATTTGCACCAAAAATAATTTTGTAAATCAGAAACTGAATATTCTTGAGTTTTTAAAGCAATATTTCCTTAAGAAGAAAGCAGGATTAGTTTTTCAGTGACACAGAAAATTCCCATCATTTTCATTTTGTTCCAAAATTATATTAATGGAGTTTTTGTCATGGGAATAAATTAAAATGGGGCATACGGCATGTGGAACGTGATGGTATTTCTGCACCATGCGATTTACAAGAAAACAATCTCATCTAGATTGTATCACTGACCGCATGGCTGGCACCGGGATTCACCTGGAGTCCATGTGGAAACTTGCAATGGGCATGGGTTCATTCAGTAAGAAGCATGTGATGTTTAAAAGATTTCATTTAGAATTTCTCAGAAGTTTATGAAAGGATCGCTTATATTTAGATTAGAATTGTCTATTCTTTGTATCTATCTATGCAAATTTCACATTGTGTTTAAGTCTTAAAGTTTTCTGACAGTAATGTAAGTTGAATGAAAAAAACAACAACAACAAAAAACAAAACTATGAGATGTCTTAGCAAAGAGAACCAAACACCAGACTTTAAATATGAAAATATCTAAGCTTTAGGATCTTCTGCTAACTTTATTGCTCTTAGATGAGTGACTTTCTTATGTAAAGGATAAAATATACCATTATATTAAGCCTCCATGTAATTAACAACAACAGTAAGAAAGAACCTAAGAAGAAATCACAGATTTGAACAAATTAAATTCAGATACAATTATATGCAAACAATATTAAAATATAAGAATTGGCATCGAAGCATTTATTTATGTTTAATGAGCTTATAAATGTTAAAAGGGTAGAAAATATATTTTAAAAATGTTTGTAGGATCTGGAAGGTTGCTTTAATTTTTATTGTAGGCATTTTCACATAGCAATTCAAATTGTGGTGGGAATCTCCATCTAACAATCAAAAGCATTTCCAAAAATCCAAAACTTGTCTGTTTAATACATACGTAAATTAGCATATTCCAAAATTTGTCCTCTTCTTCAGATGTTTTACAAATAAGGATAGTGAATAAACCAAAGTAACAATGGTTTTGTCTAGCATTTGATTATAATCTAACATTAAATTGACTTAAATGTTAATGATGAAAAAAATCTGAATCTACATATTTATCATATCTTATAAAATCGTAAATACATGCATGGAGGGTTGTACCTAAGTGATGAGATGTAAAGAAAGGGAGATGGGGTGTGGATGAGGGGAAGGATACACCATAAATGTAAAGTTTTTAATTAGCATTACTGTATTCAACAAGTTTCAAGCTGATGGCTCCTCTGGTTTTGTAAAATTTATGCCTTTAGCTATAATGCTCCAAAGGAAACAGAATCACCCACTGGGTGTAACAGTCACTATCATTCTTTCTTCCATTTTTCTGCTTTTCCAACCCACATTAAAAAATAATAATAACAATAGCAGTTTCACAATACACTTCTCAAAAGAAGTATTTATGACCCAACAATCACTCCAAGAGACCATTAGAGCACAGAAGAGGCAGGAAGGAGCAGGCCAAAGAGAGAGATTGGAGAGAGAAAGCAAGAATACATCACACATTCTCAGGATATATCCGATAGGAAATCGCACAAGTAAGGCACTCAGCCAACTGCCATATGCCCTGACAAAGATACCAACAGCAGCAGTGCGCCCAGGGAGCTGTTTTATCATTAGCCCCTCACCCAGCAGTGGTGGAAACTCATTTAGCCCCATGCTGGACTTTCATTAGGCCAGACTCGCATCAGATGGTCTCGTGTTTCGGCTCCTGAGCGGTGTGGCCCTGGATTGGGGTGGGGGGAGGCAGTCACATCTCAGCTCCGCGGGGAGCCCAGATTGGAGTGTTCCTCTCTGACAGATGCCAGGGCCGCGGTGGAGGCTGCATGGGGAAGGGGACCGGATGCAAGGCTATCCTTTATGTTTGCATTTTGTGACATGAAACCTTTGGAAAAGGGGGGAAAAGTACTAAACCCTTCAAGTTTGTTTTTAAGCTCCTTTCGTTGAAAACAAGATGGAGTGAAAAAAATTCAGGAAGTTGAAAGCAAAGAGGAAATGCCAGAATCTTCACTTGGAACCATAGCAAAGAGCTAAGCTGACACTGGCTTTTTTTTTTTTTTTTTTTTTTTTTTTAACCTCAGGACTGTAATAAAAAGTCAACGAAGCAAGGGATGTCAATATATTCTAATAACAAAGATGTGGAATTTTAGAGGGCTTTTTTTTTCCGTCTTCTTCCGGAAGTTATGTTAAAAATATACAAAAATAGAGGATGAGTATTAAAGTTGAATAGACACGCTTAAAAGAAAGACATGTTTCTTAGAAAAAGAATACGAAACTCCATCATAGCGGTGATACATACTGCAGTTTTGAGGAAGAATTTCCAAAATTGAATTTCAGTTTATTTATTTTAAATCAGTAGTAATTCTATCAAGAAATCTAGAAGAAAGAAGACAGCTGATGGTCTTTTCAAAGAGGAAAAAAATCACGTTCAATATTTGAATACTGATCATTTTAAAACCATGTTATGTTACTACACTTTATTATGTTACTTTATAGTCCCTGAAAGTTTTTTTTTTTAATATAATCTAACCCAATATATGCATTCTGTTATTTTTTTAACATTTCTATGAATTATCCAACAAACGTCAGATGATCTAGGATAAACAAAAACTTTAATTTTATCCTTTTCTTTCATTCATTTAATTAGCTTATTTTATATCAATTATAAATGTCATTACTTTACATATAAATTTAGTTTTCATAGCAATGTGATATGTTAAACAAGACTTGTGCAAGTTAATTTATATTCACTTGCTCTTCTGTCCAATATCCTTAAATGTATATTTCAATTCATTTTATATGAAAGCAGCAGACTGAAAGGCAGAGTTTATAAAAAAGAAGCCGGGGATATTTTCCTAAAAACAACATATTTTCAAATGGAAAATCTATTTAATGTATATTTAGACTTCAAGAAAACATTAGCATATTACACAACATAAAATACCTGTAATGATATTCTGAACTCTGAATATTGGGTAACAAATTTGGCTAAAAATTGAATAGTCGTCAGTTTCTCATCCTTTTAGAGATGAGTGGCTAGTTATTGCTAAAGTGTTCTGTTCTTTCCTTATCTTCTCTTGGAACGAAGTTTGCAGATATCTTTAGATCAATGGACCATAGGGAGCTTTCTTTTTGCTGTGAAGCTCTTTTTAGTACATTTCACTCCAGGCATCTCTATTCCTGTTTGTCAATGACACGTGACTTATCCACTTAATCATCCTGGTTTATGTCAATTTATAGATATGTTAGGCAGTGTTGCTGCACATGGTTCCCTTTACCGAATTAATAAAAGAGCTGTTGGAATTTTCATATATTTTTTCACTTATTTGAATAGTAAAATTATTTGGAAAAGGAAATCTATTTTTTTTTCACTAAGAATAAATGCCAAAATTTTGCAAAAAATTAAGGGAAAATAATAGCATGCATACATACAAATATGATATAAAACAATAATCCAATCAAAAATAAATATGAAGCTGAAATTACTGAAGTACCAATGAAATTTTAAGATCAGTTTTCTCTGGTTTTTATTTTCAGAAGTGGAGCTAGTATAGCTGTGTTTGTGTGTGTGTGTGTGTGTGTGTGTGTGTGTGTGTGAAAATAATCACCAAGGATATATACTAACAGCCCCGACTGCCGATGTTTCAGCTGCACTTGAGGTAGTTATTGCCAGAGATAACAATTTAGCTGCAATGTTAGCAAACTGGGCCAAGCCTCTTCCATGCACCACAGGTATTAGAAAACTGAGGACACACGGAAGCCCTACAGCAGGTGGGCTGTGTTGAAGCGCCACCTACTGAAACGTTGTGTTCCAGAGTCCTGCACACCCAAAGTTGGCGTTTGCTATAGCGTTGGCAAAACTGGTTCAGGGGAAAAAAAATGACAGTACAAATGAAATCCTATTTTTGGCAAGCAGGACTCTATAAGTGTGTCAGCTTCAAACTTTACTGATTACAGCAGTTTGTCTATGCTAACGCGTTTGTGATCTCCCTTTTCTAACAAAGGAAAAAAAAACAGACAGGAGAATATCAGCCGGCTGCTCATAAATTGGGTCGTGTATGGGTATATAAAAAGGGAAGGGAAAGAGAAGGACGGAACAGTTTTTGGTTTTACACATTTGAAAGATTTTGTTCAGGATGAAATAGCAGATCTGAGTAAAAATCATACAATTTCACACACACACACACACACAGCTGTAACAGATCATATCATCCTAATGAAGATGATAAATTAACAGATAGACCTAAATGCATGCATGCCCTTATCTCATCTAACCAACTCTCTACTCCCATATTTAAAGCAACCGAAAGAAAAAGTTCTCAGGAGGAACTGAATATTCTGTCTCACTTTATAAGTAAGAATAGAATGCCGTCCAGCCACGTTGCAAATGGGACAACGATCGTAGCTCATGACTGACTGGACAAGCTTCAGTAACTGATCTTGAGATTGGCAAAGATATTTTTAAAGGGTTTTAAAATAGAATTTCATGTTGCATCTTGTGGATATTGATTAAATAAAAATAAAGATGTTTTCTTTCTAAAACAACACCTTAAAAATATAATGGAGCATTATTCCACAATCTAGTTTAGACCTTAATGGAGAAAGTCATTCAGCTTGAAAGCATATGGGTTTCTGTTTGTATAACTTAGATGAGGCTATTGTTTTGTTTTGTTTTTCTTCTGACCTCAATTTTTAAATTTATGCAAGTAGCAAATCCATTCTTCATAGAAGTATAGACTATCTATTTAAATAATATCCAACAGGCTAACTCTGACAGTGCTAATATAATTTTCTGAATAAAGATAATTTATTTAATATATATTTTTAAATAACCAAAGTAAAAATTCCCAGGTATGATATATTCTTGAAGGTCTCTCTGGTAAATATGTATTTGTGTGATATATGTAGGAGCTGTACAGAAGTCTATATAAATAGGAAAGTCATTTATATGCTTAACTACTATAGTAACACATTTACATGCCCTCCCCTTAAGACTGCAATCTTTTTATTATGTTGACTTTTAGACTAATAAACTTCCAAAGGCAATACCCTCCCATTGCTTACTCTCTCTTCCATAAACAACCACTGCCTTTTCATTATTTAGGAAGCTTAATTGCCAAAGTCAAAATTAAATCATACTAAGGGATTGGTCCAAAGCTACAAAAAAGTAAAATGAATTTCTGAAAAATGGCTTAATCCTTTTCTTCAGATGTAATTTTACTACTATACATTGTGTTTTCAATGTAAAAAGAACTTGAATTTAAATATTTAAAATACTTATTTACATGTAACATTTTAGGAATTGTTCTAATTTATTTTAGGCCATTGTCCTTAATCAGAATTCCAAGTTGCAACAGGAGGAGTTATAACCCTAGCAAGAACTGGGGCTCACGTTTGTGGTCTCCACTAACTTATTTAACTTAAAAAATGATAATAATTTCCCTATTATCCATGAAAAGAGAGTTACAATAACTACTATTTCTCCCAGTAAAGCTATGAAAATAACATCCTTAAATCACCAAGATTTTTAAAGAGTCATTTCAAAACCCAAATTTCAGTACTTTGCTAAAAATGCAGTTTTAATTTTAAGCTTAATTAAGCCAAAATTACATCTGGAGATATGTACAAGTCTATGCAAATATACTTTTAACAGAAGGGCAGCCTCAAAAACAATCCTTTTACCAGTTTAGTAGAAATGACTGACAGAACGGGTATCAGATTCAGAATTCCACACTATCCAAAAGAAAATTCAAGAGTATGATTTGTTAAAAGGAAGACTGCATTCTACAATGGAATTTCATTTTAAAGCTTTTCAAATATCTACCAGAATAGAAAAGGAAAATAAGCGCATTGAACACCTGTGGCCCTGAAAAGCAGATCATCTCCCTGAGCCTACAGGAAAGAATGAATCCCACGTAAGAAGAAACTTTCTCTCATTTAATGGAAGCATATGGTGTTCAAATCTGCCCTTGCAAAAGAACATAGATCTCAAAATATGCCCATGTTTTAGGACATAACAAGGAACACCTAAAATAACAAAGCCCAAAAGCATAAGAAGAATCATGAACATCTTGATAAAACGGATTAGACCTTATCTTCTTCCATTGTGTCTGGAACACTCTATCACTCATTCAATAGTCCAGCCCCCAGGCGGAATCCTGAGTAAACAAATGGGCCTTGCCCCAAGCTGCAGGGTCACCACCACACTCTAGCCTGCCTACTTGATGGAGGCAAATTCCTAAGTGGAGAGCACCCTGCTCTGAGTTGGACTGTTAGCAATCAAGGTAGCTGGTGTTCTTTGGCCATATACCGTGCACAAGCAATTCTGAAACAAAATAAGTGCCCAAATCCTTCCATCTGGTTGATAAGCAGGGGTCCATTTAGGTGGCTCTATTCATTATCAGAAAATTATTTGAAATAATTGTGCTTTCTTTACATATCTCAAGGTTGGCTTAATTTGTATACTTTGCTAAAAGATCAGTATGTAATTAGTATCTTTAAGGAGTGGTTCTAATTTAACATTTTCTGGATTTCATTTAAAGAAATCTGGAAGGACTTTCAAAGCAATGTGGCTTTTTCAGAGCAAATGAAAAGTATATCTTAAATGCTATTTGGCAGCTAACATCCCTCTAACAACACCATTGCTGACTTGTTTGTAAACTGTGATTCCCATTAGCTGGACAGAAGAGCCCAGTTTTCTCTCAAGAGGGTCCTGTTAAGCTCAGTGAAACAAGCCTAGGACAAAAGTCCATATAGTTCAGAATTTAAGCAAGAGACTCAGGGAAGTACATAGACGGCACAGATCAAACCTAATTATCTATGTATTTTCAATATACAGTGTAAGTCAGGGCTCCTGGGTATTGTCATAAGAAATGACTATTGGGGGTCTATTAATATCAGCTAATAGTAGAGTCCTAATCAGAAGATGCACCTCTCTCTGCTGAGCTCTCTGTGTGCCAGAATTTTGTTAGGCCCTTAATATACATTACTTTATTATAGCTTCTCTTCAATTCTATAAGTATTAAGCCATTTTATAGACACAGAAACTAATTCTCAGAGAAATTAAGTTTACTTAAAATTAAACAACTGAAAAGTAGAAGAGCTTTGATTTAAATCCAGATATTTCTGATTCAAAATTCTATGTTCCATTTATAACTATACTACATGGTCTTTAAGCATGGTACATTGCCTGTATTATCTTATACTCTGTTGGTTGAAGATTCTTGGTGTAAATAATTTGATTTTTATATTTTTTAATCATGAAACTTGTGCTTTAGATAAATTCATAAACTCTTCTTTTCCAAGGGCAAATAGCTTGTTCTCTATGTCTAATTTTTCTATGTTCTCTATAGGTAAGATTTTACTAAGAAGTATTACTACGTATTATCCTAAATACTTGCAAGAAATTGTTTTTCTTTATAAAATAACAACATATATAGTTAACTAAAACACAAAATTTCTCTGTACTTTTAAATTAAGGAAGAGAGTTCTATAACCAAAGATTATTACTCACTCAAAATACTGCACATATAAAAAGGAAAGCACACTGAAAATTTGGTAATTAACCCAAATAAAAATCAATGTGACATTTGTTTGCAGTTATTCATATTGCTTCTCTAAACTTCAAAGCAACAGCATAAATGTTTGTCCAAAGTTCCCAATTTTAGTTTTAACTGTGGTTATTTAGCTTGTAAAGTACAACGCTGGCCTAATTTTCAAGCTCTAGACCTTATTAGTGAACAAATTTCTATATTTAGAACCTCATATTAGTACTTGATTCTTCATGTACCTAATTTTTAGTGCCAAGCCCCTGATTTAGGTTCTTAAATGCATATTTCAAGCAGCCAACTATTTCTTGTTGTAATTGGAGTAAGCTGTCAATGATAGGTCATAAAGTAGATAAGACATGCCAAGAATGTTTATATAAAATTTAAGTTAGTAAGTTAGCAGAATTTTATTTAACGTATTACCGTAATCCTACAAAAACCCAAAGCCATCATTGGTCATTGGTTAGGTTTATAAATTATGTCACTAAATTAGCAGATCAAATATGATGGCACTGATTTTTTTCTTGAAATAAGAAACCTCATACTTATAATAATTCTACTAGATTTGCAGTATTGACAATCATTCAAGTTGTCTGTTATCTAGATATTTTACTTACATAATAGCAAAACTGAAGGTAAGTTTAGGAAACAGCAAGCTCATCCTATCATTTTATAGTTGAGGTCCAGTGACTCGCTCAACATCACACGGATAACCCAGGGTTCCTGGTTTCTGGTCTTATGGGCTTGCTGTTATTTTTGTTACTTTAATTTAAAGGTGAATAAATAATATCATATTGTGGTAAAGTTATCTAATAAAACTGCATTCAAGAATCATTTATACTAAAATTCAACTCTTTTCAAATCTGAGTGTAAATCCATTTGAGAAACAAATTACTTCTATATGTGTTTCAGATTCTATAGATTTAGAAATAACTACTAGTACCATTGGTTTTGAGGGTGGATATAAATAGCAGTTAAGTGAACCCAGAGAGGTTCACGCCCACCGCCCCCCTTCGTGTCAGTTATCTGGTTTACCTATGCTGGAAGCCACAGCACTGAAGGTAGTTTAGTATTCACCTCAACATTACAGCCCAACAGGGAGGCACTCTTAGGCAAACGATATCACTGAAGGATTTTCCTGACGAGGAGAAGGTGCAATGAGAACATGGGAAGCGATGCAATGTATGCATCTGATTCAATACAGCACCTGAAAGCAAGAGGACTGAGGTCTCCAAGATAAACCAAAGTTAAATCAGAGGACCGTCCTTTCGCTCTCTCTTTCCACCCTTCCATTCGCACAAACACATCGAAGTGTGATCTTCCTTGGTTTCAGTTTGTATCCTGAAATAACGTGCTGCTTGTTTTCCCCGGCACTTCCTCTAAAAAGAACTATCTAAAGAACTATCTAAAAAGGCACCTAAAATCCTAAATAAAATAAATGGGGTGGGGGGTTCCTTCACCTTGAACACATGCATTCTTCAACATCAGAGAATTCATGCGAAAACTGAGGGAAAGGCTTCTGCAGGGATTTCTCCCTAATACCTTATCAGAGAGAAAATTGATGTGACTGTTACTAAATGCATTGACTTCTTCAGTTACATTAAATTTTTGCTGTAAACATTAGAGATTGAAAGTTTTTGAGTGTTGTAGAACGTCTCCTGTGTAAAGCCTCCCCTAGTTCTCCCAAGCAGTGTGTTTCCCCGCCTCTTTTCCTAGAAAATACAGGACCTTTCCATCTATCAAGCACTAACTAGATTGTCTTGTAATTAGTTACTTACAAGCCTTCCCCCAACAGCCCAATTAACCAATGGCTCATTGTGGGCAGGCAATGTTTTTCTCTTTCTCTATGATTACAGGCTCTGTCTAACCAGAATGCCCATCCTTTCCCCATTTAACCCCCCAGGAAATGCACATTCAACTTGAGAGAACCAGCTCTATCAAGTATGTGTGTGTTCTATTGTTTCCTGACTCACATGGCTCAAATAGAATTAACCACCTTCCAACCTGTTCAGTGTGATATTCCAGCACTTTCATAAACTATTTAACTATTTAATATAGACCCTGGCACATACTAGATAGCATTTTAATATAATATTATGAAAATGATATATTTAAATGGTTACTAGAATTTTTTATTTTTATACCTGACTTAATTTTCTTGGGGTATTTCATATAGAATGTAATGGGTGTTTAACAAAACAGAACAAAATACAAATCAAGTTGGGCATTTTCTTTTATTAATGCTTTTATTCTCCTAAAAACTAAGGGTAAAGAGAACATTCTAAATTCCAGAGAAAGAAGAAAGAAAAGTATATGAAAAAATATCTTTAAAAGTAGAAATCCTGCTTTTATCTGTTACTTTTTCTCATTGTTCTTCATTAAATGTGTTTTTTAATGTGATTTATCAGTTACTAGAGGCTCTTTGTTATTGCAATACCCTATATTCAGAAAATAGAAATAGAATTTTAAAAACACTCTAGCCAAATCACTTTAATGAAAATATTCAGAAGTAATTTGAAAGAGATTAGCAATTATTTTATAGCTTGTTATGCAAATAAGATCTAAATGCTTTAAATAATGAAAATGCAGGTCACCTTATTTTCAAAGAGTACACATTCTGTAAGGTTGCCTATAGCACATTTATTTAAAATTGTGCTTAATATATGCTAAGAATCATTTTGAGCATTTTCCTAACCTATGTTATAGCTCAGGAAACTGAGGCACATAGAAATTAAGTGAAGTCCAAGGTTACATAGTAAGGGGCAGAGTTGGGATTTCAACCTGATATTCTGCCTGAATTTAAAACTGAATTGATGCTTCAGACGCAGTCTTACTTTGTGGCAAATAATGTTTTTGAGGAGTGCTTATCCATAGCAGTGATTTGGTTTCCCATAAAATTCTGCCTTTATTTATGGTTAGAAGGCACAGTTTAAAAAATATGCTGGGTACCAGAACTGGCAAAACCACACGCAACTTAGTCAAAATGTCCAACCAAAGCTCATCAACATTTCCTCTTCATTCCCTGACTGAGCAATTATCATGGCCCAGGCACTCAGGCATAAACTTCAGAAACCTACATTTTCTTCTCACCTCCCTTTCTTCCCCAGCCCCACGTGTAGTGAGTCACTCAACCCTGTGCATTTGCCTTCCTTTCTATCCTCCAACTCCATCTCCTCTCCACCCTCATTGCCACTACCGTATTCCATCTCCCAAGTCCCGTGTTGGGTAACTGCCATGATCTCTCACTGGTCTCCAGGCTTCCAGGCTTTCTTCACCCCTTCCCAGTTCATCCTCCCTAGAGCTACTGCAGTAGGTGGACTTCCTAAAAAGCAAATTTAATAATTTCACCATGTATCCTAGGTATAAAAGGCTATAAATGACTGTCTAGCCTTGTGTTGTCAAATATGGTAGCCATTAGTTGCATGTACATTTAGCATTTGAAATGTGGGTAGTCTAAATTCAAATGTGATCTAAGTGTAAAGCATATGCCAGATTTCAAAGACTTAGTATGAAAGAAAATGTACAATATTTCTTTAATATTTTTATATTGATTACATATTGAAATATTACCATTTTGGACATCTTGGGTTAAATAAAATATAGTGTTAAAATCAATTTCACTTTCTTTTCTTTCTTTTTACTTTTTAACATATGTGGCTACTAGAGAATTTCAAATTAAATATGCAGCTTGCATCAAAATTCCTATTAGACTGTGTTGAGTAGCTGGGTTGAACTCTGGGCAGCTTCTAGAATAGAGCACTCTGCCTACAATACCCTCCTATAATTCCACTCCCACAACTTGCATTAGTAAAGGCTTATTCATCTTGAAACACTCAGTTTCCCTACAAGCAATTACTAAGGTAACTGCTGTGTGTAAGAACCTTCGCTATCTGGCCACATATGCCTTCCGTATCCCCACAGTCTACTCCTCAAAGCTCATTACTATCATCATCAAAGCTAATATCTATAGCATTTCCCTTGTGCTAGGCACTGTTTTAAGTGCTTTCCATATATTTATTTACTCTTCGTAAGAGCTCTGTAAGGAGTTCTCTAGCACTATTTAATTCTCACACAATCCTGTGACGGGTACTATTCTTATCTCCATTTCACAGATGAGGCATGGAGGTGTAACTTTCCTGGTCTCTCCTCCCAGATCCAGAAGATGCTCCTAGAAATTCCCCATTTCCATCTCTCTAGTTTTCAACTCTGACCGACTCTACTCCAATCTTCCCTGCCTTTTGTTTTGGCTCATGACCTTTTTCTTTGCAGAACTGTCACACTTAACTATTTAATACCAATTGTTTTCTAGCTGATAATAATGCCCATGACAGTAGTGCTCAAATCTGTCTTGAAATAGTCTCAGTGCATAAGAGATATATGGCACATACTAACCTGTCAATACATACCTTCAAATAAAGATAAAGGAATTACAGGCCTATTTTTTCCTCCTTCTGGACTATATAGGGACTGTAACACATGTAAGTGAAACATAAAAATGTTAATAATAATAATAGCTGTCTTATATTCAATGCTTGTTGTGATAGCTGTCATATATACTTACCTCTGATCCTTATAACCTGTGAGATGGGTATTATTGTCCTCAACCACAGAGGTGAACACTCAGATTGTTACATGCCTTGCTGTGCCTTGCTGAAAGAAATATAGCTGGTTAATGCTGGGGAAGAATTAAAATCCCTATATGTCTCATGCTGTTTCCACTATATTGTGAGGCTATAGGAAATACTCCCAGAACCCAAGAGGCTTATAAAACTGGCTGTAATAAATGATGAGTCTCTCTTCATAAAAGTACTAGAGCAATGCTTTTCATGAATAAAATCTAGCTCTGAGGAGGCACTGGCCAGACTTCAGTTTTCCCCGTTCTCTTCTCCGACCCTAGAAAATAGAAAGGTAAGAATACTAAATAAAAATGTTCACGCTCCTGTTTTGTGCAGGGCTGGCTGTCCTTTAGTCAGATTCTGAGGGACAGCCTCCTATTTTCTGACCATGTGTCTCTCCTCACCTCACCTGTCTATAGGCCACTCCCCTCCTACACAATCCTGCCTGTAGCTACACAGACTCCTTATATCTTCAAAGAGACCAAACTAGTTTATGCTTCAATAATTTAGCTCTCCTCAAAGACTATTCATTATTTTACCTAAATCTCTCCCCGGATTAAGGACTAATCATCTGTACCCCGAGTTTATGGCTCTGCAGGACTTAGTGATGGGTGCCTCCTATGATTCCTGGAACACATGCAGTTTCAACCACTAGTTTCTACTCTTGGCCCATGTACATGGAAATGCAAAATCACATGGGGTTGTGATAGTGCTAACAGCAGAGAGAGTACTTAATGATTCTTTGTACCATCAAGGTACCCAGCCTGGTGAGGAAGGTACTTTCATTGAATCATTCATTCAATCAACAAATATTTATTGTGTACATACTATGAACAAGGCATTCAACTAGGAGTCTTAAAGGAAACAAATATAAATACTTTATGGTTCTTGGTTTCAAAGACAAATATACACAAATAACTACACAAATAGCTATAAAACCAGGAAGTACACAAATAACTATAAAACCAGGAAGAATGGGATACATAGGAAATGAACACACAAAATGTTGTAGTCTTACGAAAAATGGATGAAGGCTGGTCAAAAAAATTTAAATAGACGCAATGGCAACTAAAACTAGACCTCAAACAAGATGGCAAGCTAGTGGTAATTGGGACAGTTTATTGATGGCCCTATTTGGTTAAACTATATATGTATTTTTTAAAGTATATGTTTTTAGACAGATCCAAGATGGCAGAGTAGATAAACACCGTGCCTGCATCCTTCCATGAACACGTTAAAATTACAACTAAATTATAGAACAATTAACCTGGAGAACCATCTGAAGTCTAGCTGAACAGAAGTCCTATGACTAAAAATATAAAGAAGCCATGCTGAGAAAGGTAGGAGGGGCAGAGATGCAAAACAGGCCCCAAACCTCCGAGTGGCATTTGAGAATAATGGGAGATATATCAGGCTCAGAGGTTCCCCAGGGAGGAGAGAGGAACCCAGCCCCACACCAGGATCCCAGCTCAGAGTACTGGTACCAGGAAGAGGAGCCCCCACAGCATCTGGCTGTGAAAAACAGTGGGGATTCCGACCCTCTGGGTGGGAATGAAGGCTGCGGGGAAACCCAGACTTCCTCTTAAACGGCCCGTGCACAGACTCACTTGCTCTCAGGCACTCACCTTGGGCTCCAGCATAAGGACGGTGCTTTGGGAGGTGTCGGAGACATACAGGGTGGGCGGACTGAGGTGTGTGACTTCAGGGGGCAAACAGAAGGACAGTAGACATTTTCCCTGTTTCACCCAGTCACCTCTCGTGCAGCCTGCAGGTGGACGTCATCTTTCCTGTGTTGAGCAGCGCCCCCCAAGGCCAAATCTGAATCTGATTAGCCTGATGAGCTCCACAGTCTGCCCTGCTGACTCACTGGGTCCCCGCCCCACCCAATTCCCTCAATGCCAGAGGCACTTTTTCCAAGAGCAGCCAGCCCCAGCCTCACTGCATTCTTTCTTAGAAAACTATCAGAGTCTGGCAGGTTCCCTGCAGGCAGCAACTGGTCTTGGTATGCCCTGAGACTTTTGCTGAGTAGCTCCAGGCTCACTACTGGTACCAAACCACAGTTTACATTAACCTGGTGAGCACAACTCTTCCCACTCTAGTGACTCCCTGAGACTGTCTCACTCAACTTGCACACCACATGAGACTCTAGCAGGGGCTGAACCTTAAGGGAGCCAGCAGGTGTCAGCTGGCCTCGGGGTGTCCTGGCTTTTTGTAGAGCTACCCCAGGCCCAGTACTGGTGGCAAACATCCTTGGTTTGTAACGTGGCCTCTTCCACATGCTTACAGGTTTAGGATAGGCAGTGAACAGCCAAATAACCACAGATCACTTTGTAGCTCCTACCAGGTAGTTCCTGAACAGTCATCAGAATTGCATGACCTGGGCCTGCCCCAGAACTCCCCCCACTTCCAAGAAGCCCCAGAACCAACATACTTGGAGTTTGGCTTCAGACCACAGCAGAACACCACCCATTTAGCCCCACAAGTAGCACACACAGAAAGGCTGATCTCAACAGTCACCAGAGACTGTTGGGGTGAATCCACCTCAATGGGGTAAGCACCCTGCATAGCAGCCTGTAAGATGTGGCCAAATTCCACAGCCAGTCAGCCTGACGGTCAATCCCACCCACTGACATGGCAATAGCAATAAAGTTCAAGTATAACCAGAGGGTACATACAATCCACACAAGGGACACTCCTGCAGCACCCAGAGCAGTGACCAGGGAGACTGTGCCACTGGGCCCAACAGGATACCTACTACATAAGGCCACCCAGCCAAGATTGGGAGACATACCAGATCTACCTAATATATAGAAACAAATACAGAGAGGCAAATAAATGTGTCCCAAATGAAACAACAGGAGAAAAATCCAGAAAAAAGAATTAAAGGGGAAAAAAACCCCAAGGGTAGAAATACTTATACAAGACAAAATAGATTTAAAAACAAAGGCTATTGCAAGAGACAAAGAAGGACCCAGTAATCCCACTTCTGGGTATTTATCCAAAAAAATTCAAAATGCTTCTTTGAGGGAATGTGTGCATCCATATGTTCATTGCAGCATTGTTTACAATGACCACAATGTGGTGGCAGCCTGGGTGTCCATCAACGGATGAATGGATAAAGAAGAGCTGGTACATATATACAATGGAATATTGCGTGGCCAGGGAATGGAATAGGTTCTTGATAGGATGGACCTGGAGGGTCGTGCTGAGTGGAGTTTCAGACAGAGAAAGGTAGATTCAATGTGATTTCACTCATATATGTGAAATCTAACAAACAAAATAAACAAACAAACAAACAAAACAAAAATAAACTCATAGATACAGAAAATATTTTGATGGTTACCAAATGGGAGGTGCTTTGGGAGTGTGGGTAAAAAAGGGGGAATGGAATAAGAAGTACGAATTTGTTGTTACAAAGTAGTCATGGGGACGTAGGTATAGCATAAGGAATATAGGCAATGATATTGTGATAACTATGTGTGGTGTCAGATGGATACTCGATTCATTGGGGTGACAGATAGGAGGGGTTTGTAGGGCAGGGTGAAAAAGGTGAAGGGACTAAGAAGTACAAAATTGGCAGTTACAAAATACTCATAAGGATATCAAGTACAGCATAGGAAATATAGTCAATAATATGGTGATAACTATGTATAGGGCCAGGTGAGTACTAGACTAGTCAGGGGGATCACTTAAATCATATAAATGTCTAATCACTAAGCTGTACACCTGAAATTAATATTGAATATCAAAATAAATAAATAATTTTTTAAAGTTCTAATAGGAAGAACAAATGGTAAAATAAATGATACTCACTAAGTTGTAAATAAAGAGTGTGATTTATTATTTCTAATATATTCAATAACATTTATAAAAAATTAACATAAAAATGTATTAATTCATGTATGACTTCAAACAACCAACATTACTCCCAATTTACAAGTGAGGAAAGTTGAGGCACAATCAGAGAATTGCATGGATCTCTTTAATACAAACAGAATATGACTGGCATTACAATAAAGTTTTATACTCTGTAGCAAGGGAGTCTAACCTAAAATCTGAGGATTGGAACTGAAAAAAACAGGCTGCATGATTGGTTTCTTTGTTCTCCTTAGGTGACTATGGGTACAGTTGTTAAAAGAAAAATGTTTCTCTTTCTTACCCAATACTAACATCCTCATATAATGTGCCAGTCACATTTTACATAAATGTTTCCATTTATTAAAAGCATCAAATCTATTATTTTAAAAAAATAGCGTTTAGGGTAATAGATTTTTGCACCAGTAAAAGTATAAATGATATTCAAAATTTCCTGAAATTTTAAAAATGCTATGTTTATTATAATACTTGAGAAGTCTTTTCCAATTGTGCTTTTTGGAATGTCTAACTTAATTATTTGATTCATGCCAGTAGTTCAGACATTCAGTAGTAAATAAAATCAAATGCAATTATGTGAATGAGCATAATGCTATTGATAGAGTGGTTTAGGCTGAGCCAAATAGCTGAGGATAGCATTTTGTCTGTGGAGCTGGTCACGTACTCTTCTTTTTTTTTTTTTTTTTTTAAGGCAGGCACAGCTCACAGTGGCCCATGTGGGGATCTAACTGGCAACCTTGATATTATTAGCAACACGCTCTAACCAACTGAGCTAACTGGCCACCCACCAAATGCTCTTTTTATTCTGTAGGCTTTGGAGAAAGCAGTGGTAGAAAGACTATAAGATATGAATTTAACCCCTGTATTCAAACCTATCAAAAAAACCAACAGAGAGATAAACCATCTAATAAGGATAGAAACAGTAGGAGAAAAAATGCTACTCAGTGTCTGCAGGGTGCTCTCTAGGCGATGATAAAGAAAATCATGGAAGTTTAGGGACTGTGGATCTAAAGTTGATTTATTAAACAGTCAGAAGATTTTTTTGCACGATATACTAGCTGTAAATGCATAAAAAAACCTGCAGGACTTCTCTGGAAATGTTTCTGTATTGATTTCATCGTTGCTCGAGTCAGATATGGATGTTTTCCTTTTATGCAAAGTGCTGATGTGTACGGATTTGTGACTGGGTTCATGCCTTTAGGAATTCTCTGTAGGGTATGAAAGTAACCATATTGTAACAGTTTGAAATTGGAAGAACCTCATTTTCCATTTACTTTCACTTACTCAGCAACAAAATACTAAAAGCCAATGACAACCCTTCTCCTCCCCCCTCATTTCATCCCCAAAGAGAATTTTTGACACATTGTATCCATTTCCTGGAACTTTTCTCTTTATTGTCACTGTGTTACTTTTCTTTCTCCTGATTTCTTTTCTAAAAATAACTACTCTCTAGAGCCCATTGTTTATTTACCATAAAATATTATCTTCCAGGGAAGAAAATTATCAGGTGACGGTTCTAACACATTTCAAGTGATATTTGTTTGAAATGCCCATATACAGTGCTCAGCAGAGGGTTAAATAAAGCAGCAATGTTAAAATTTACCTTTGGATGAAATGTATAATTCATGAACGGATAGTCCTTCTTTTCAAGAAAGGCTTTTGCATTTTTTCATTTCTTTGTGTCTGTTTAATTTCCAGGACCTATGTCAATGTTTTTGTGCATCTTTATTAAGATGTCATTGTACACCTGTGAATATTTAGCAGTTCAGACAATGCTGTTCTAATCATCTCTCTCTAAGTCTGTGAAGTACAGTGGAGTTTGTTCTAGTCTTTGAAAGTCAATATGTCAAGTTATTGAGAAAGGGGATTTGGATGGTGGGTCTGTGCTAAGGTGCTCTTTGTGACTGTTCAGTGTGTCCACCATATGGTGACATTTGGCTGAGCCTCTCTATGTTGAAGCTGGTGAGTGAGTCGAGTCTTCTTGGGCTCATGGACATTTTGTGTAGTTAACCTGTGAGATAGTAGACACAAAAATAAGAAGAAACAATGAAAAGAAAAATAAACAATACAATGAACTATGTATAGGTTTCTAAGCAATAAAAATTATATATATATATATATATATATATATATATATATATATATATAAATCCATCCATATATTAAATATTTTAATGGAATTATTTCACCTAATATAGAAAAAAGGAATGTGATGGCAAAGGAGTACAGCTGCAGCAAATTATCTAACTGTGACCCTCTGAGTTTCACTGATATTTTCAGGTTTGCTTAATTAAATTACTGGTATCATGCTGGACACAACACACACATTCATTACCCCCAATAAAGTCCAAATCCAGGTGAAGCAAACTTGTGTACAGTATGTACTACCCTGCATTCAGCTCTCAGTTCTGCTCTATCTCTGTGACCTGCCGAATGTTACTTAATCTCACTAAAAAAACCTTAGAAAGACTTACTATAAAATGGGTAATAATCCTAACACCCACCTCACAAAGTTTTGGTGAGCAGTAAGCTACATAATCCATATGAAATGATTAGCACAGAGCCTGTCCATTAGGTAAAAGCTGGATGAATATTAGGGAACTATTACTATATTAAACAAAACCATTGATTGATACCTCCTTAACATACTTGATTGATAGAATTTTAAAACCATATTTTTATTAAACACTACTGTTTATTTTCTGAGGCCACTGCAATTCATAAAATGTTTGTGTTCACTTACATAGATGCAAATGCACACACACACACACGCAAATCAAAACAGGACTAAGAAAAATATTAATGAGTTGGAGGAAGTAGAATGTAGATTTGAAGACTGTAAAGTCTGTATCAGGCAGCGTCCAGTCAAGAAGCAGAAACCACACCAGTGATTTCAACATAGAGAATTGAACATGAAGAATTCCTAGCTATGTATAAAGTTGTTAATTAGGTAAATAAAAAGATGACACCAAAGTTATTACAAAGGTACAATTTCCAGAAACAACTACCACATCCAGGGCTCAGAGGAAAAAGAAAAGTGGTTGGAATTATTAAAACTTGTGGGCCTCTCTGGAAGGAGCTTGTTCTCTAGGTGGTGGCGACACGGCAAAAGGGATTCAGCAGCTACTTCCTACTCCAAGAAGGAGCTGCCGGTGCTGGCATTAAGAATGTTGCTAGGGTTATCACTTTGTGAGGGGTATAAATGTCTATTACACTGTTTTGTACACCTGAAACTAATAATAAAAAAAAAGAAAAGAAAAGAAAGGAAAATAAAGGAAATAAATTTAAAAATAATAATAAATAAACAACAACTACAAAAAAGAATGTTGCTAGGGTGAAGTCACAGAGACAACAAGCTGACAGGGAGCCCACAAGAAAGCAACAGAAAAGAGTAAGTCCCTTCTCATTCCTCCCTTGCCATCTCCCCCTGAGTCTCACAAAAAACCATCTGGCAAAGCAGAAATGGGGTGTGGAGTCCCACCCCCACCTCCCAAAGCAGCATAGCAAAGTGGGTTGAAGCTGTGATAACTTAACTGGAACAAAGTTCAATATGATTTCACTATCTGAGTTGCAAATTTGAATCTGAGCCTTCCTGTCTGGAAAAAACAAAAGTGAAGTGATGGGACACAGAAACGAGCACAGTAATTGTTCTCAGTTTCCTGTACTGTCTTCTTGTCCTTCAAGCAAAGCTAAAATCAGGACATAGGAGAACAAGTAAGAAGATCTTCATGGCTCCAAGACACTGTGATTAAGTCAAAGGGAGAAAATTAAAGCAAAAGATTACAAAACAACCACAAACAAAACAGGGTTACAAAATATGTTGTTAAACCCAGCTCAACCAGGAAACGCACGCCATCGTGCACCTGAAAAAGACACACATACAAGTGCAGTTAATCCCCCAAATGGTAGGACAACATGGGCACTCAGTCTCGAATCCTACTTTCCAGTCCTCAAACTACTTCCAAAACAGTAAATCCTAATGAATAAGCTTGATGCTAAAGATATTATATCTTTTGTAGTCAAGCTCAATAATGTTTTCTCCAGACCATTAGACACAGTTTTAGTTGTCCAATATTTGTGACAATGCACGTATTGTGTGTCTTCCTGAGTGACAGAAATTGCCTCCAAATGGAAATGTTGAAACTTTCAGATACATATTTTTTTCCTTTTTCCCTTGTGACTCAGACATGCTACCTGTGGCATGCAATGTCTGGTGCCCACGTGGGAGGTGTTGTCACTGCATTATTTAGTGCTCAGTGCTGATGTCAGTGGAGCTCTCACAGGATAAGTTCTGTGGTCTAATCAGGGGAGCGTTCTTATGACAGACACGCTGGCTGCTCCTGTGTCTCTACGTCTCCTCCCTTTCTTAGTCATCTGACGGCTCAACTAGCTTGCTGCATTTGTCATCTGCCCTCTGTTCCAGTCGCTCCAGTTTTGCACAGCCAGCCCTGAGTACAGGTGAGTCTCAACGTGAGGTCAAGCTGAACATTCTGAGGATGATGGTTAAGATGTCTGAGTCAGCCAATTTCTGACACCTCGTCAGGACCAGGTGAAGAGGAGTGGGACCCTGTCCTCAGGACGCTGCTATTTTCAGCAGCCCACCGGGGTCTTGCCGCAGAATCCCAGCTGCAGAAAAGGGGAGTAGGTTCCCCTCCAACCAGTCACCTCCAGGAGTCCTGCCCTATTTGAAGTTTTTCTTTTTTTTCTCTTCATTAACTGTCAGACCCATCTAGGGAGCCCTCCTCCATCTGCATCCCAGAGCTCATCTGTGCCCTCTCACTCGAGGTGAGGTCTCCGTGATCAAAGTAGGGTACAGTTCATCATTAAGTCCCTATTCGGTTAGCAGCCTGGCTAGTAACTGCCAGCCGTCCTAGGATGTGTATCTTTTGTCTTAAATCTCATAGAAGAGGTCTATAAGTATTTGAAATTAACAAAAGTACAATAAATGTCTGTTATTAAGAAAATGGATGACCATGTGACTGAGTCCTGCCCAGTGGAAGGTAAGCAGGTATACATTTGAGAGTCCCGGGTCCCCTGACTGTCCTGTGCACTCTGATTGGACAGGCACATGCCCAGGCTGATCACACTCCGAGAAGTCTTTTCTCTGGCCTCTGTATCGCTCCTGACTTTGCATGTTTTGTCAATAGCCCTATCCGGGCTGCCTCCAGACAGTCAGGTGTGATGTGTCTTCCCCTACGGTCTTCATTCAAGAGGAATATCTTCCCATCTACCTGCCGCTGTGAAGCCGACCCTCCATTCTCACCCAGGAAGTAGTATCTTCATCTCCCTGACCTTTTTATGTTCTTTCTTAAAAAATAAGAGATTCAGCTGAAGGTTCAATTGAACAAATAACTGATGTTTCAAAGTTCCTCATGGGTATTTAGATGTGACTTCAAACCTTTTCCTTTACCAGAGATTACTCCAAAGATTCTACTTTTTTACTTTCATTTTGCATAAGGTTTGGAATCCTCTGAAATTTTTAGGAGAACATGTTTTTTAAAATTCATCAATAAAATTATTTTTTTATTTTAACTGAATAGAAATATTTTTGTTTGTATAGTGTGATTTATATAGATCTTTAATTTTCAAAATTCTTCTATTGTTAGTTTTAGAGTTCTCTTAGCCTCCCTATCACAGTGCCTGGCCTGGGATAGATTTGTAGCAAACCTAAACATCTACAAAAGAATGCAAAAGGACAAAATGATGTAATCACAATTGTACCACATGCAATATGAAAATGGGTCAAAACTATGTTCAGATTTGCGTAGTTAATGTCTCACGTTAAAAACTGTGGAAAAGCAGAAGTATTTTATCAGTAGAATGGAACTCTCAGGTCACTTCCAGATCTAAGAGGGTACAACTGGAGTCTTAGCTCCCTCCTCACCAGTAAGTCCTCTGAAAAGTAAGAGTCCTCAGTTCAGCTGAGGGTCTGCATTTCTATAGGCCATCCTGTGTTATCTACCAACAACAGATATAATTCCAAAGTCTAACCAATGATACAACAAAACAGATGTTTTGTCCCCATATACTACATCCTTAGCTAAAGAAAACCTGAGGATACTACCAAGTTAGCATAATTTATGAGAGTAAATATTGAATTTTTTAAAAATTGTGAAAACAAAGTTTGCAGCCTTATTTTAATCATTCATTAGGGTGTTCATTCAGTATTTGGGGGAGGAATAGTCTTTTAATAATCCTTAGGGTTGTATGCTCATCATTAAAAAACTACAGAGGGCACAAGATTTTTCCCTCCTTTCCTGGAAAAGATTTCTTTTTGAATTAAGAATGTTACAGTCCTAAACCTTAGATTACTTCTGGTGATACAAGATTCCCACAGGATAACTTTTCCAAGAGATATTTACCAATACCCCCTGGGACTGAGAGATTTTAAAAAGCCTACTTTTGTGTGGAGCCATGTGAAGTTGCTGACGCTCCATTGTTTTGACCTATAAAATGGACATTTTATATGGTCAGTCCACACCTGTGATGGAAAGATGTCATATTACATGTTTATGGTGCTTTATATCTGGCGGAGTTGTTTAATATGTATTATCTTATTTGATCCCTAAAATAATCCATGTGGTAGGGTAGCCATTACTAGTATTTCCTACTTACAGATGATAAATCAGTGCTGCAGAAAGACAAAGTGGCTGGGCTTGAGTCACATAACTAGTGCCCTGCTTTAAGCTCAGAGCTTCCTGCAGCGACAGGGACTCCGCATGAGTGTGTGGCTTGTGCTTGCACAAGGATGCTCACACAAGGCAGTGAATGGGGGTCGAAATAGAGGCAGTGCTCTGCTTCCCAGGATGGGTACCTTGGCTGAGATGCCCTTTTCTAATTTACACCCAAATCTGGTCAAATCAAAACAGAAACAGAATAATTTTCTGATGGCAGGAAGAATATTTCATAATGGGCCTTCATTAATGATATGATGAGTTGGGTATTCAGTGGAGGGGAGGCTGTTGATATACTGGAAGATCTGGCATAATCCTCTTGGTTTGTCACAACTTGGAGAAGGTTGAACAATCTTAGGGTCATTGTCATTGTACAAATTACCATCCAATGTGATAAGGAGGTGAGGTCAGCAGAATCATTAAATGGCTCCCAAGACTTCTGCCCTCTGCTGTATGTGGCCTGTGCACTTGCCTTTCCTTGAGTGTGGAAAGAACCTGTGAAAGTGATGGGATATTTACTTACATGTTTGCATTATGTTGTATAAGACTCCTTCCTAGCCAATGAGAGAAAGATTCCTGTGCCAGTTTTCATGAAGTAAGATGTCAAGTTATACAAACAGCTTCTAAGAGCTGAGAGTAACCCTCAGCTGATAGCCAGCGGAAAGAAAGCAGGGACCTCATTCGTACAATTCCAAGGAGCTGAATTCTGTCAACAACCAGTGAGCTTAGAGTAGAGCTCCAGATGAGACCACAGCACCAACTGAAACCTTGATTTCAACCTGGTGAGACACTGTGCAGAGGACACACCTAACCTGTACCTGTACACTTGGCACATGGAAACTATGAGATAATAAATTGTCTTAAGTGGTAATTTGTTATGCAGCAACATAGGGAGAGAGTGCATCAAACAGACTTAATAGTTGGACTAGATGGGGATGAGACTTGGTTACATAAGTATACACTCTTATGGTCATAAATTTAAACAATATATGTGTTCTTTTAACTTTAACACTTTTAATACACTCTATGTCCTTACAAGTAGATACACTTATTATTTTTTTAATTTTTAAAAATGTATTTATTAATTACAGCTGACATGTACTATTATATTAGTATCAGGTATATAATATAGTGATTAAACAGCTACATACCTTATGAAGTGATCACCCTGATAAGTCTAATACCCATCTCACACCCTACATAGTTATTACCATATTATTGACTATATTCCCTATGCTGTATTTCACATCACTGTGACTATAATTATAACTAGCAATTTGTACTTCTTAATGCCTTCCACCTTTTAAACTCATCCTCCCCAACCCAACCCTATCTGGCAAACACCAATTTGTTCTCTGTATCTATGTGTTTGTTTCTGTTTAATTTGTTCATTTGTTTTGATTTTTAGATTCCACATGCAAGTGAAATAATATGGTGTTCGTTTTTCTCTGTCTGACTTTATTTCACTTAGCATAAAACCCTCTAGGGTCCATCTAAGTTGCCACAGATAATAAGATTTCATTTTTTTTGTATGGCTAAGTAATATTCTATTGGTTATCCATACCACGTCTTTTTTATCCATTCATCTATCGATAGACACTTAGGTTGCCTCCACATTTTGACTACTGTAAATAGTGCTGCAGTGAACATAGGGGTGCATATATCCTTTTGAATTAGTGTTTTGGATTTCTCTGATAAACACGAAGAAGTAGAATTGTTCAGTCATGTGGTAATTCTGTTGTTCAGTTTTTGAGGAACCTCCTTACTGTTTTCCACAGTGGCTGCACCAATTTACAATCCCAAGAGTGCACTAGTGTTCTCTTTTCTCCATATCCTCTCCAACACTTGTTTCTTGATCGATTGGAGCTAGCCATTCTGACAAGTGTGAGGTGATATCTTGTTGTGGTTTTAATTTGCATTTCCCTGGTGATTAGTGATGTTAGCATCTTTTCATATGTCTACTGGACATATGTATGTCCTTTTTGGAGAAATGTCTATTCACGTCCTCCACCCATTTTTTTAATCGGATTCTTGGCTTTTTTTGATGTTGAATTGTAGGAGTTCTTTATATATTTTGGTTATTAACCCCTTATTGAATGTATCATTGGCAAATATCTTCTCCCATTTCAGTAGGTTGTCTTTTCATATTGTTGATGGCTCCCTTTACTATGCAAAAACTCTGCAGTTTGATGCAATCCCATTTGTTTTTTGTTTTGTTTTTTCCCTTGCCCGAGGAGACATATCCAAAAAAATATTAAGATTAATGTCAAAGAGTGTACCATCTATGTTTTCTCCTAGGTGTTTAATGATTTCAGTTTTTATATTTAAGGTTTTAATCCACTTTGAGTTTATTCTTGTATATAGTATAAGAAAGTGATCCAGTTTCATTTTATTTTCTGCATGTGTCTATCCAGTTTTTCCATCATCATTTATTGAGGAAATTGTCCTCACCCCATTTTATATTCTTCTTCCTTTGTCATATATTATTTGACTATATAGGCATGGTTTATTTCTGGGTTCTCTACTCTGTTCCACCGATCTATATGTCTGTTTTTATGCAGGCACCATGCTGTTTTGATTATTATAGCTGTATATTATAGTTTGATATCAGGGAGTGTAACACCTCCAACTTTGTTCTTCTTTCTCAAGATTTGGGGTCTTTTGTAGTTCCATATAAATTTGAGAATTATTTGTTCTAGTTCTGTGAAAAACCCAGATGATTAAACTACCCTCATTAATCTTTTTTTTCTTTTTTTTCTTTTTGCTGTTCTGATTGGGCATTTTCCACTACTTTGTCTTCCAAATTGCTGAGTCAGTCCTCTGCTTCATTTAATCTGCTGTTGATTCCATTTAGTGTATTCTTTATTCCATGTGTTGCATTCTTCATTTCTGACTGGTTCTTTTTTTAATGTTTTCTATCTCTTTATTGATTTTCTCACTGAGGTCATCTATTTTTTCCCTAAGTTCATTGAGCATCTTTATAAACAGTGTTTTGAATTCTGTATCTGGTAGTTTACTTGCCTCCATTTCATTTAGTTTCTTTTCTTTTTCTTTTTCTGTAGCTCTCTCTCTCTCTCTCTCTCTCTCTCTCTCTCTCTCTCTCTCTTCATTTCAGGCATGTTTCTTTATGTCCTAATTTTGATTAACTTCTTCTGTTTGTTTCTGTGTATCAGGTAGATCTACTACATCTTCCAGTCTTAGCAGGATGCCTTTATGTTATAGATGTTCTACGCGACCCAGTGGCTTAGTCTTTCTGGTCACCTGAGATGAGTACTCCAGGGATGTCTCCTGTGTAGGGTTTGTGTGCCTTCCTGTTGTAATTGAACCTCAATTGCTGTTGGCACATCAGTGGGTGGGGTTGATCCTCAGGCTGCCTTCCTGTGAGGTCTGGCCATGACTACATTAGATAAGCTGTTGTTTGTGAGGCAGGTCCCACAGAGTGGTGGTAGCTATAGGAAGGCTCCAGTGCCAGCCAAATCTGACCTTTGGCTGTGTCATTTGTGAAGCTGGTTGGGTGATTCACTGGTGTGGTCTGAAGCTGGTCACTGGTTGTGCTGGTTTTGGAGTCTCTTGGGAGTGGCTCCAGTGCAGGCCAAGTTTAGCTTCAACTTGTGCTGGGCTTGGTGCCTCTTGGTAGAAATTACAAAATGATCTATGGTTTGTTGACTTGTGCTGGGCTTGGAGGTGCTTGGGAGATGGTACACTGTGAACCAAAGCTGGCTGCCACTTGTGCTAGGATTCGGACCCTCTGGTAAGCACCATGATGTGAGCTGAGGCCAGGCTCCAATTGTGCTGGGTTGTGATACCTTAGTTGAAACTACCTTCCAGGCCAAGACTGGCTGCCACTTAACTCAGCTTTGGAGCCATTTGATGGGATTTATAATGCAAATTGAGACTGGTTGCCCTTGTTGGGCTTGAGGCCACATTGCAAAAGCTACAAGGCACTCTGAAGCCAGCTGCTACCTGTTTGGGGTTTGTGTACCTTTGAGAATTTTTTGAAAAGTCTGAGTGCTAGTGGTGGCAAGGAGCTTGTGTGGAGGAGCCGCTGGAAGAGGCTGGGGAGGGGTGGGGTAGGGTCTCAGGGAATCACTAGAGTGGGTGAATAGTGTTTTCCAGGTTAATATAGAGTTCAGATTAGGTGCCTGCCTGTGCTGGGACAGCAAGGTGGGAGAGGAATTCAACAAAGGAACAATGGCATCTGCCAGCCCTTCCATGCAGGGGGAAAGTTGCCCCAGCCCCAGTCTCTCCAGCACTTGCCCTGCAGTTAATCACTTTAATTCCTCCCTGTATGTCCCTGTCACTTTTTGAGCTGCTGCACCTACACTGAAGCTTAGACCAGGTAGATTTGTGAGTGAGTGAGCCTGTGCATGTTCCCTTTAAGGGAAACACCTGACTCTAGGAGCTCTTTGTCTTTCTCAGATGCAATTCCCACTGGTTTTCACAGCCAGATGTCATGGGGACTCTGTCACTGATGCCCTGGGTTAGACAGCCTATGTGGGACACGGACACTTCATTCCTCAGGGGGGCCTCTGCAGCCAAGATATTCCTCCTGATTCTGAATTACCACATTGTGTGTGTGTGTGGGGGGGGGGGGGAGTAACTGCTTGATCTGCATCTCTCCCCATCCCACCAATCTTGATCTTGCTTCTTCTTTATATCATTAGTTACAGTAATTCAACTCAGATAGTCTTTAGTGGTTCTCAATGATGGTTGTTCTATAATTTAGTTGTAATTTTGATGTGGTCTTGGGAGGAGGTGAGTATCTTACCATCTTGACCGGAAGTTAACAACACATGTCTTTATACTAAAGAAATGATCCATAACTCATATTCTGAACACAAAAGCAACATTATACTAATTTATACTCAGGCTCTCTAACACATCATAAAAATAGGCTTTCTGTTCCTAAATTCCAGATCAGTGAATCTGATACACGTACTTGCTGTCTTAATTATTATAAAAATGGAAAACAATGTTTTGTTTTATTTCATAATATAAAAAGTTTAGTTAAAGAAATCAAGTTTTGTTAATTTTTTAAAAACATAATAGAGATAATTGCTGGGCTATGATATTAGATTTTGTTGACATGTGCATGGTTCTATATGTTGAGTGTGTGTTAGCTCCATTTTGTAGATGAATAAATTAAACCATTGATTAATTTAAGTAATGTGGTTAGAAAAAGTAACTGGCAATTTTTGACTATGAACTAGCTTTTCTAACTCCTGGGTTCAAGATTATTTTGATCACGCAAACCTTCAAAAGTAAAACAAATAAACCAAAACGAAACAAAAATAACTGTAATAGTCTCAAGAGTTTTTCACAATTGTTAAAATAACACAACAAAAGAATCCTTTAGTTAGGAGAGATAATGTTGGCTAATGTGATATCTAAGCTATTTCCTCCATAACTATGTTAGAGCCTCCAGGACTTGAGATTAACTTCCCAAGTGAATTCCCCTAGCTCCACCCCTTCTCCACCCCTTGTGTGCCTGTGTGTGTGTGTGTGTGTGTGTGTGTGTGTGTGTGTGTATGTGTGTGTATGTATCATGCCAAAAAAATGTATTCACATTTTAAGAAAGGAAAACTGTATTAAAATTGTAACACTCAATATATACCAATAACAAAAGATTAATACAAGTCACATTTGATTTCTGCAATTATAAGAGGTGCTCAAAGTGGTTACCATCAGTGTCCAGACACTTCTGATTATGGCAAACTACATATATATATAGGCAAACTATATATACTATATTTATATATATATAATACATATATATAAATATATTGTATAATATATATATATATATATATATATATATATATATTTTACCTTTTGATGCTGATTTGATTTGCAGAGGACTTCTTCAGCATTCTTAGCTTTCTGCTCGTCTTTTGAATAGATGTTTTAGATCATTTCTAGATTCCTGAGTCTGTGCTCACAAAAATCTGTCTGTTTTTTCTTTGCTTCTAGAACTCTAATCTACTTTATGCCCTGGATCCCCACTGGAGGGAAAACAGGTTATCTTGGGTTCTGCAATAGGCCTGTTTTGTCCTGGTCCAATTGTTCTCCGTGATAAGTGAAAGTTTAAATGATTGAAATCAAAGAACTATGTCCAGTATTTGTTTGTTATATTAAAGAATATAAAATAAATGGCTTTATATGTAGGAGTACTTGCTAATGAAATTTATATACCCTTAATTACTGAAATATTGTTTTCATAAATTAGATATCTAATTATAATCCTGTTGATTAAAAATAATTGAAGTAGGTTTTGTGATCAATAAGGTAAGAGATTACCGTCCATTATACAGTTGTTTAACAATTGTGGCTTCCATATTATGGAGAAAAATATGTTAGAAGCAAACAGCAATATTTTTGTATTTGTCTCTCTTACAAAAATGGATACAAACACAACGAATGGGCATAATGTATACTGAAATATTTTACTTTGTAATGATTTCAATAAATTCTGAAACCATGGGTTATTTGTTTGAAGCATTTATTTAAAAATATATAATCAGGGTTAAAAATTTGGAAGCCTTTAAAATATTTGATTTCTAGTCACTTAAATTCATTTCAGATGTAATTACCTGACCTAAAATAAAATATAATTAATTATGTTATATCAAGTAAAGAAATATATATTTCAGAGTAATGTGCATAGAATGATAATTTATCTTAAAAATTCTGATTAAAAAAAGACTAACAATATTGCTTATCTTTTAGTGATAAGTATATGGGTTACCTTTCTTCTTTTCTGTATGTTCAAGTTATTCTTTAAGAAAATAATATATTTTTCTGTAACAGGTAATTTAAAAATAGTGATCTAACAATTATAAGTTGTTACAGATAAACGTAAAAAGGGAGGGGGGCTTTAAAAAGTCACTTGTCTGAGGTGTGTTCTTAAATTCCAGATCAGTGAATCTGATTTCTTTCTTTATTTTTCTCTCTTGGCATTCAACCATACTCCTTTGTCATCTATCTTTATTTTCAGTGGCATCTTGATATCTTCTTTCCAGTTCTGGCCTTGCCTTTTGACTTTTTAAAAGAGTTTTTACCTCTTCTCTGGTTTTTATTTTGAAATATGAATGTCTCCCTTATTAGAAATCCACATTTCTTAGCCTGTGTCTTGACACTAAGCACAATTCCCTAGTGCTAACCCCCTTCTTCTTGAAGTCCTGTCTCCCTTGTCTTCCATGCCAGCATATTTTCCTTGTTTTCTCCCTCTCTTTCTGGAAAGTTCCCTGTCTCCTTTGCCAGTTATTTCTCATGTTTTCCTTTATTTGTTAAACTTAGGTTTTCCTCTAGACCCTGAGCTAAGCTTTTTCTTTTTCTTTTCTTATAATGTACTCCTGGCCATTTCCAAGTCTTTCATACCTAAATGTTGCCAAAATCTAAATTCTTATCTCCAACACATGACTTCTCTCTTTTGCTCCAGACTCATGAAGATGAAAGCCCAAACCTCAAGCTCAGGGTGTCAAAAATAGAACTCATCATCTTTTCTTCCAAACCTGACCCCCTTCTTATGTTCTATCCACAGAAAAGAATATTATCATCTATCCTGTTGATCGCTCTTGACAGAACATTGTGAGTCCTATGAAATTTCTTTCCTTACCTATTTATCAATGCTCAATTAACTACCAAAAGATGTTAATTCTATTGTTTAAATGCCTCCAGAATCTGTCCACTTGTAATAATCCCCATTATTTCCTTCATGGTTTAGCCCAAAGTCAACTGGTTCCTTGGCTAATACAAACCTAATTTCCCATACCTATACTACTCTCCTCAATCACTATAGCGAGAGTTCATTTTTGTGAACACACATATAGAAACTGATTTCTATTGTCTCTAACCATTTTGTACTATAGCCTAAAAGCATCTTCATATAGTTCCTGTATACCTTTCCAGTATTATAAACTATTCTTTTTTTCTCAATATATAATCCACTCGTAATGGACATTTTGCCTCGGATCTTTGCATCATAAATCTTTTTTTCTTCCCACTTTGTCTCCTAGCTTAATGTCTATTCTTTCTACAGTTTTCAGTTTATATGTCACTTCTTTCAGGAGCTCTACATTGACCCATCCTTACCCTCAGACTAGGTAAGCTCCTTTTAAAACAAACAAACAAACAAACAAACAAAAAACAACAACAAAGGAAACAGCATAAATAGCACATGTTAGATCTTCAATATCTGTCGTTTCCACTTGACTATAAAGTTATGTTTGCTTAACAAGGGGGATACATTCTGAGAAATGCACCTTTAGGTTATTTCATCGTTGTGCAAGCATCACAGAGTGCATTGATACAAACCTAGATGGTACAGCCCCACTGTACCAGCCCCACTGTACTAGACTACAATGAATAGCCTATTTATCCTGGGTTGCAATCCTGTACAGCATGTTACTGTACTGAATATTGTAGACAATTGTAACATAATAGTACATATTTTCTATTTTTAATTTTTAAAATTTTTAAAATATTTTTGTTAAAAACTAAGACACAAACACACACATTAGCCTACGCCTACATAGGGTCAAGATCATTGTATCTAAACATAAAATGATACGGGAAAAATATGGTATAAAAGTTAAACAATAGCATACCTGTGCAAGGCACTTACCATGAATGGAACCTGCAGGACTGGAAGTTGCTCTGGGTGAGTCAGTGAGTGAGTGAGTGTGAAGGCCAGGACATGACTGCACACTGCTGTAGACCTTATAAACACTGTACACTTAGGCTGCACTACATTTATAAAAAATTATCTCTTTAATAATATATTAGCTTACTATGACATTTCTACTTTATAAACTTTTAAACTTAAAAAAAATTGTGACTCTTTTGTAATAACACTTACCTTAAAAACATAAACACATTGTACAGCTATACAAAATATTCTTTTTATGTGCTTATTGTACAAGCTTTTCTATATTTATTTATTTTTTACTTTTAAACGTTTTGGTTAAAAACTAAGATACAAACACACACATTAGCCCAGGCCTACAAATGGTCAGGATCATGAATATCACTGTCTCCACCTCCACATCTTGTGCCACTGGAAGGTCTTCATGGACAATGACATGCATGATGCTATGATGACAATGACTTCTGGAACACCTCCTGAAGGACCTTCCTGAGGCTCTTCTTGAGGAGGTATCACTCTTTTCAGAAATATGTCCGTGGTAGTTTGCTTGGTCATAGATTATCTTGCAAGCAGATAATGCACCATGAAAATTCCTCTGTATTAAGGAAAATCTTTCAGTGTTGAGGTTCATGCTTTCCAAATTTTTAAGGAGCTTGTTGAGATCTGTAAACACTTAGCTAAAGCCTTCGTTGTGAATTGTCTTGGGGGTTCTGCTTCTGAATGGACCACCATCATATATGGAGTCCGATGTTGGATGAAACATTATATTGCACATCAGAGTATATTTGAGGAGGCTAAGGTTCTTACTTACATTGTGTTAGTGTTTCTCTAGAACATACAACAGTGTAGACATGACAACAATGCAGTCACATTGCAGATACTAAAAAACACGTGTTGAATAATAGACTAATGAGGATGATTTGCTCTGATGGGACAGCATTGGTTCATATACATATATCAGCTGTCCCCAGCATGCCTAGCTCCTGAGAAGCTTGAGGTCTTCTAATGAAAGAATTCAGAGGGAAAATAGATAAATAACTTACCACTCTTCTTTGACTGTGTCTTTTTTTACAAGCTATTGAGGCTTAAGTCATTTTGTGTGAGGAATAAAGTAGTTATTCTTACAACTCCAAAGAGATCCTCTGTATTCCTGAGGGGACTAGGCCCAAGTGTGTGTAATTGCTGGCTTTAATCCTAATCAGAAGCTTGAAGTACCGAGAAACCCATGACATATTTCTTGTCTTCTGTCTGAAAACTTTCACATTGACATCAATCAGTGGTCAGCTGAAGAGCTGCAGACTGTGTGGACTAGGGCTGGGAATGGGAGAAGGAATGTTAGCGCTTCATCCAAAACAAATTTCTCCATTGTTTGATAGCTGTTGAGCAATAAGAAAAAATGCAGTCAATTTGGATTCTTTTTCTCACTTGTGACCTGCAGTCTTTTGGCAATGCAACATGCCAGTCAAGAACAGTAGGGGAAACATTATCATAATTTGTTCTTTAAGGTTTTAAAGTCTAAAAAGCACACACAAAAGATACAAAGGTGTGATTAAACAAGACGTATTGTTATTATGTAGATATATATCTAATTATATATATATATATATATATATATATATATATATATATATATATATATTAATGTCAACCAACAAGATAGAATGCCAAGATGATTTCTGTATAAAATTCCAGAAAATTAATGTTACACATTTAACAAAAATACAAAATATTTATCTATAGTTTTAATTTTTCAGGAGTTCTTATTTCTAAATTCCCCCAATTGTGGCCTCAAGCATAATGGAAGTTAGAAGAGAGAGTCCACAACAAAAAGGCATCGAGATCATCTGGATTCTGCCATAGGACTGTTCTGTCAAATTGTTCACACAACTTTCTTCTAACAGGCAGAAATTCTGAATAATTTACAGAGTTTCTCCTAGGAAAGAAACTTATAAACCACATAAATAAGTTAAGGGAAAAGGACTGTGAAAAACTGAGATGTCTCTGAGATTTTTACCCTACTTGCAAACTAACAAGTTAGCCTGCCATGGTTTCATGGATATTGGCGAGACACGAGACTCCTGGGTCAAAGACACAGAACTTTATGACTCATGGCAAAACAAGCAGCATGAGTATCATGTGCTAATTCCCGTTGCCTCCCAAATCCTACAGGAGTGATAGTGAATGGTCTTGGTGGATTCTGCACACATAGTGAGTTTGTGTCACAGTTGAGGAATCCCCAATTCAGGAAATCCGAATGTCTGATAAGAGGCTATAAGCCGATGGCCCTTTGTGCCAGAGAGGGACACTGTCTCTAATTTCCAAGGCTAGGAAAGATACCTCTTATGTTCACAAGGCAGACAAAAAAGTGGGAGAGCCTTAGGTAATTGTTAAATAAATTAAGGGGAAAAGACTTAGTAACTTTTTTCCCCTTTTCTTTCTATCGTGCCTTAAACTTAGAAAGCAGAGAGAATACTTCAAATAAAACCAGATACTTATGTTATTATAATGGACATGAACGATTAGGCATTCAGCTCTCTTTTGTTTTTCTCATCATCCTTCATCATGGCTCAGAGTAATATTTACTTAGCATACAGTAAGAACTCATAAATACATATTAATTGCATGAATGCTCAGAAGGATGTCAGATAAGCATTGCTGCAGCTCATCTCCAGAGAAGAAGCAGTAACTGTCCAGACAGAAAAGTCACCAGCCACTGGCTCACTCCTACTCTGACTTCAAGCACACTTCTTTAACACCGAATAACATCCAGCTGTAGCTCAGATATGTCACCTGGTACAGAAAATTACTATTATTTTAGATTTTTGTTACACTGATGAAATGAAGCAATGCTATGCACCATCACTTTAGGCATAGGCAGAATACCGATTCTACCAGAAATTTTCATGTTTGTTGTGCATGTTAAGGCAAAACCTGTGATAAACACTCTCTTTACCTATGGGAAGCTAAAACCTCATAAACATGTGGTCTTCTCCTGCAGAGTGTAAAGATTGGTAAATAAAGAGCTCTCTGATAGAAAAAGTGCTCATCCCTGTGAGGTCAATGAGTCCTTTGAAGTCACCATGGTTCTATTCAGTGATCGGGAAGAGTTCATTAACCCAACGCAAATAGACTATTTACTCCTACCTAGAGAATCATGCTAATTAAATTGCTCTGTTTACCCACCTATGTCCTGATTTCCTATGAATACATGAATGTCTTGAGTCTCATTTCCTATGTTTTTTTTTGAAGGCAGGGATGATTACAGACGAACACTTTCCAACTTGTACTTCAAAATCTCAGACTTCATTGGACTTCTTTAAAATCAATTTTTTAAAAGCTTGCCACAATAGTGTTATATTTAGTAAGAGAGCCCTCATGGAGGAATTTTAAAGTTTTATTTGTTTCTAAATGTCTATAATAATTATCTATGGACACATTTTATTGCTATCTTATTTCCTTCTAGTTAAATTCAAAATATTCATTCCTTCTACTTAAGGCTAATTTCTACATCTGTGCCATGAATTTCATCTTCAGGAATCTTAAATTATAAGCAAGTGTCTGTCTTTTGTATATTCTCTCTCTCTCTCTCTCTCTCTCTCTCTCTCTCTCTCTCTCTCCCCCTCACTGTAACTTTCCCACTGGCTTTTAAATGTGCTTATGTCTCTTTTATAAAGCATCAACCATAACAAAAAAATCTCTAGGCATCGCATCTCCTTCTGGTAAATTGCCTCTTTATTTTCTACACTTCATAGCCAAACTTCTCAAAACAATTATCTTTGTGTCTATTTCTTCTCTTTATTTTAATATGGATTTGTTTACTTTATGAACCATTGAAACAGTTTTCATTAAAGTTAATACTGATAGCTTGATAACAGAATCTTAGAGAGATTTCCAGTCATTTTCCACAAGTCCTCTCAGCCGCATTCAAAGTTTTGAGTACTTTTTTTTTTCTTAATTTCTCTTCCATTTGCATTTAGAGCCTACCATCTCCAGGTTTTACTTTGAACCTTTCTGCTGCTCATTTTTGTCTTCTTTTCAGGATTAGCCTCATCTACCTTGGACATGAAATGCTGATTCCAAGGATTCTCTTTTTCTTACTGTATTTTTTTCTTTTTTTAAAATTGATTTCAAGCATATTTGCTGTTTCAATTGCAACATATTTACAGATGACCTACAAATATATAGCTCCAACCCACTTATCGTCTGATTTCTGGATGCATATATTCAACTGCCTTTTTGACATTGTCTTTTGGATACTCAAAGTCATCTAAATCTAAAATTCTCCAACTAGAGGGGCAACTTTATATCCCCCCAATCTTCCCCCACAACACCATGCTTCTCCAAAACACCCTCTTATTTTATTACCTAAGCCAGAAATCTTGAGTCACTTTTGATATGTTCCTTTGCTAAATTCATCAGCAAATCTCATTGATTTTTTTCTTACACTGTTCTCACCACCTGTACTCCACTACTTTAGACAACACTTTCAATACCTTTCTCAGATATGAGTAGAGTAGGCTTATAAGTAGTCTATCTGCATTCGCTCTGGTCCCCCTTCAAACCATAATGACAATAAAAATTTTTAACATGTGTGCCTTTAAAAACAAAACAAAACCAACCAAACAAAAACTACCCACATTACTATTTTAGCCTCCCATTGTCCTTGGGTCAAAGCAAACTTTTCAAGGTGGTCAACTCTGCCCTCTCTAGGCTCTCTCCATATAGTTCCTCATCCTCTGGGCTCTAGCTATGTTAGTTTTTCTCTTGATCCTTAACATTACACATGCTCTTGTTTTCCCATGGTGTTATGCACATTTTATTGTCTCCTTGGATGTTCCTCTTTTGAATCTTCATGTACACAACTATAACTTATCCTTCAGCACTCAGGTCAAGGATGCTTTGCTCACAAAAGCCTGCTTACATTTTTTGACTAGGTTAGTTTTAGTTTTCCCTGTTATGTGTTCTCAAAGCATGCTTGTCCATCTCTCTTATCTCTAGACACAGAAACAATTTTACATGTTTGCACAATTATTTGATTAATATCTGTCATCTCCATTAGAATATAATATATACAAAGTTAGCGGTGGATCATTTTTTTTTTCTTGGTAGGGATTTTCACACTGAGAAACATATGAGAGGCATTCAGTGAATGATTCATGGCATAAGAAATAAAAACAAACAAACAAATAAAAAAAACAAAATAAAACCCAATAGATTAGGAATAAAAGGCTTGTAGAATAGAAGAGAATGTCAATGAGGCAGTCAACGAGCTATAAAAGAAAAGAAGGAGAAAAGAAAGAACAATGGGAAAGAGGAGAAAAAGATCCATTTGGTTTAAAAAATTATTAAAACTTTTGTATGTGCTAAGCATTGTGTTAAGATATTTATAAGCATTACCCTTAAGACAAATCCAAAGGATGAACTACTTTCATTTCTGTCATAGATGAGACAACTGGGGCATAGGAAAGTTCAGCATCACAGTATGTGTAAGTGCTATGATTTAAACCAAAGTTAGTTTGAATGGAATGAAATGATTAATGTAGAATTTTCAAGCCCAAGATTATAGTTTTGAATTAAATATTTGGGTAACATAGAATGCTTGAGAGCTTTTGAGAAGTCCACTTATGTGGTTCCAATGGGATATATAAAAAACAACCCAGTATCATTTACTAGATCAAGTAAAAAAAAAAATGGTAAAAATAAACAATTAATTATCAGATGACTGATTTTTAATTATCAAATAATGTTTTCTATTTTAAAAATAACAATTCAGTTAGCTATGAACAATAACTATGTTTTCCAGTTTTTTTGAGATATAGTTGAAAAATAACATGGTATAAGTTTAAGGTGTACCACATAATGATTTGATATACGTATATAATGCAAAATGATTACCATAATAAGTATAGTTAATATCCATCACCTCACATGGTTACATTTATTCCCTTGTAATGAGAACTTTTAAGGTCTACTCTTAATAACTTTCAAATATACAATTCAGTATTGTTAACTATAGTTACCACACCGCACATTATATCCCCAGAAGAACTTATTTACCTAATAACTGGAAGTTTGTACTTTATGACCGCCTTCACCCATTCTCCTCACATCTCACTATCTGCCTCTGGCAACCACCAATCTTTCTCTGTTTCTATGAGGGGTTTTTTTGGTTTGTTTTGTTTGTTTGTTTTTTAAGATTCTATGTATAAGTGAGATCATACAGTATTTTTCCTTCTCCATCTCACCTTATTCTCTTAGCATAATGCCTTCAAAATCCATTTATGTATTTATACCATCAATGAACATTTAGTTTGTTTCCATGAATTTGATTCTTTTGAATGGGCATTATAATGCAATGGTTGAGAGCCCAAACTTTATAGAGAGAACAGAAACAGTATTTTAGCACTTAGACTTCTTAGCACTAACACCTCAATTGCCTGGGGCAATTGGCTTATAGTCTTTAATCAACAGTGGAATAATGACTACCTTACAGGATCATTGAATGTATTCAATGAGATAAAATATTTTAAAAATTCTCAAACCTTAGTTGCTAACTCTGTTGAGTTTTTAAAAAGTAGTCATTGACAATGACAATAATAATAAAGAAAAAAAAGGAGGAGAAGCAAAAACAAAAAAGACAGAAAGAAAGTAGAAAGCAAGGAAGATAGGGTAACAGTACCAGCTCTGTCTTACTGATGTATCTTTTATGCCTCATTCTTATAACCACAAAACTCTACCATGGGCTCATATCCAGGGCAGCTTCTTGGTAAAACTATAAATTCTGACGTTGCTACTGAGTGCACAGGTCTTCTTCATTCCTAATTGTTCCTTCCTTAATTAGATAATGTTTACTCTCTTGCCATCTTCTTGGCTGTCTAGCATTTGTCATTACCACACCCATTCTAAGAGGTCAGTAATTCCCAGTTGCTCCCTCATCTCTGTGTGTCATTTTCCTCAGAGCTCTGTACTCAGCTGTCTATCCCTTAGAATATCATCTAACAAAATCGTGGTATTTCAGTGTTAATGTTTAATAGAAACTTTAATATATTACTTGCCTATTGCCCAAAGGTATCTGCTTTTTAAATGGCTGTATCAATCCGTGTTCAAACAGAGAAACAGAACCAGTAGGAGATTTATTGTCAGGGATTGACTTACCTAATTGTGAAGGCTGGCAAACCAAGTCTGAAAACTGTAGGGCAGGCAATCAGTAAGGATAGGCTAGAACCCTGGGGCACAAGCTGAAGTCACTGCCCACAAGCAGAATTTCTTGTTCTGCGAAGCCTCAGTACTGATTTTAAAGCCTTTCAGCTTCCCTTACATGAAATCAACTGATTGTAGACTTTAATGACCTCTACAAACGACCTTCACAGCAACACCTTAATTAGTGTTTGATTGAATGACTAGGGATTATAGCCTAACCTAGTTGACACGTAAAATTGACTATCACAGTCCACGCCTTGTCAATTTAGCACCTATACCCATCTCTTTAAATCATACTTCATTTCCAAATAAGGACAATAGCAAAGTCCTGCTTTTGTGTAACATGCTACAAGTATCCAGTGTATAACCAAGACATACTAACTCTTTCCTCAGGAAAGGATGGGAAGTCCTCAGGTGATGTTCACTTTTCTCCTTTGATTTCCTGTAACTTAAATACCGTGATATGCAGTTAACTATAATCAATATATCTTATGTTACATAACATGGGAAATGAGGGAACAAAAGGAAAATATTTTGTTAATAAGTATACATACATTTTTATAACAAAAAACAATTCTTCATTTTGCAACTGGTCACGTGGTCACCACTTGTATTTACAATCACCTTCTTTTACCATTCATTCCATATTCATTTTGCCCTCAGAAAGAACTTCAGCTGGATATGATTCTTTGCCTCATGGGGTGACACAAACCTTTATTCCTAAAAGGTCTGGACAATGAGAAGCCCTGCCTAAATTGGGTCATTTAGCTTTCCATTGACTTTAAGTCACAGGGCATGGTACTACCATGAGATGGACTAAAGGATCTCTACTATTCCAGACATATTCTTAACTCCTTAACACAGTAGCAACCAAGTTTTCTCCTGGCAATCAGGATCAATAACTCCATCCAGTATTGCAACTGCTTTATTTATTTATTTATTTATTTATTTATTTATTTATTTATTTATTTTTTTGCCTGTTACAAGGAATCCAAGTAGTTATAAGGAATCCAAAGTGATTGAGTGGCAGTCTTAACTTCCAGTTCAAGGATTTATTGTTGTGTCTGCTTATGAAAGCATTTCTCCCTTTGCAACTAAGACCAGCGTTGCCCAAGATCACAGGGATGGGAAACAAAAATTTTGCTAGTGGATTCCTGGCAGTAGTAGTCAGTGGTACCGCTCTCATTTCTGCCTTTTGATTTCTGGACCCACGAATCCTGGCTATGGGAGAAACAACACCACATTCAATGTTGATTTAAAGCATATACAGCCTCCTGACCAGTCCTACAAGATATTGCCATCTAACCGGTGCTATAACTGAATCTTCCAAAGGCTATCCCACCATGCTATCAAGACAGCTGCTTCAGGATGATGGGCAATATTGTAAGATCAGTGAATTCTGTGAACATGGGCCCACTACCGCACTTTATTTGCTATGAATTGAGTTCCTTAATCAGAAGCAGTGCTGTGTGTAACACAATGTTATTGGATAAAGCATTCTAGTAGTTTTTGCAGAAGTGCTATGTGCCACTCAGGGAAATCCACATCCAAGATAAGTGTCTATTCCAGTAAGAAGAAAAGTTTGCCTCCTCCATAATAGAAGTGGTTCACTGGAACCAAGCTTCACCAGTTAGTTGGCCAATTGTCCAAGTGAATGGTTCCAGATTGGGCATTCATCAGTGGCCATGGCCTATTCAGCCTCAGTCTGTTTTTTTTCTCCTTCCAGGCAAATGGACAGGTATATTGACAAAATTTCTGCCCACTTGGAGAATTTTTCTTTACCACTGTTCTTCAAGAATGTGCCAGGAAGGGACTTTAGTGCTGTCCAAATTTGGTGATGCCAGCAAATCATGCCAGAACTATTTGTAACCAGAGTGGGTTTTCTCTTCCTTAGTCAATTGGTTGTAGGGAACTCTTCATGAGGCCGTAAGTCCAGGCTGGAAGAGAGAATATAAGTTAGCAGAAATAGGGGCCATAAGCATTTGGGCCACTTCCTTATACAGCTTACCTGTATTCAGGGCAGTGGCTAAATATTTAGAGAGGGACCCCTAAAATGTGAAAATTTTCAGAGGGTTCTACCAGGAATTGCTGGTAAAACAGGAATTGCTGTGATGAGGCTCAGAACCCAATTAAAGGGTTAATTGGAGGATCAATTATGAATGAAAATGACATGCTTTTCATGGTTATCCATCTCACCTTCTTTTCAGATGTAGCTTTTCTTTGATAACATCCTCAGATCTCAAGGTCAGCCTACAATGCTGGCCAAGGCCATACAAGATATGACAATTAAGTTCGCAAACTCATCCTAGAAAAATTCCTACATACCTCATTGCTGAATATCATCTTTGAAGTACTCACCTTGGGAAACTATGTACCAATGCTAGTGTCTATTCCACCCTTCAAAGCAATTTTGGAACTCTTTATCTGGAATGGCAATCAAGGCTATCTTCATATTACCCTTGATGTCCTGAATGTCACCAAAATGTCTTTCTTTCAATATTTTCTTTATCTTTGGGTAAAAAAAAAGAAGTCATGGGGGCCATATCAGGTGAGTAGGGAGGGCATTCCAATACAGTTATTTGTTTACTGGCTAAAAACTCCCTCACAGACAGTGCCATCTGAGCTGGTGCATTGTCGTGATGCAAGAGCCATGCATTGTTGGCGAAAGTTCAGGTTGTCTAACTTTTTCATGCAACCTTCTCAGAACTTCCAAATAATAAACTTGCTTAACTGTTTGTCCAGTTGGTACAAATTCATAATGAATAATCCCTCTGATATCCAAAAAGATTAGGAACATTGTTGCAACAAGTTTGTGAACTGAATTGCCAGACTTCCTATACCAGTCCCATCTCCTGAGACAAACAGAGGAGTTTTCTGCTAGATAGTATCATGGAGGATGTTTCTTAGAGTTAAAAATATCTATTGAACTCCCAATTTTTCTAAGTCTTTTCAACATGTGCCACACCACTCTTGTGGTTTAGAAATTGTCTCCATACTTTATTAATATATGGCTGTTAAAATGAAGTGTGAATAGAATTAGACATTTTCTTTAAATTTTTGTTATCAAAAAATGTGTCTTGAATGATTAGTAACCTCTCCATTCACACATTTGATGCTTAATGTTTCCCAAGTTAGCTCAGGGAGACTTGCATTTTCCATTCCTGCAGCGCAGAGCAGGTGGAGGACACCACGATGCCAGAAGTATGAGCTTGCCTAAAACCCTAGGTTTATACTCTTCCCTCGAGATTATACACTGTGTTTTCTTTTATTTGAGGATTATTAAATAAAGTACACTTGCCTTGTTTTCTTTATTAGTGATGATATTATATCCAAATTGAGATTTTACCTTAAAGTATATAATATGCTGCTTCATGAAATGAGAAAATGTTCATAACAGAATTTGAGCCTTTATAACCTTTTCTGACATTTAAATCATGTTTGATTTAATCTAAAATTATTGGGATTAAGTTATCTAAGATTCACCATGAAAATTTTATAAATACATGTAACTGTGGCCTCCAATCCAATAAGTATAAAAGCCATAACTAGAATACTCAACTAGTTAGGTTAAAAATATGTCTTTATCAAAGTATCCTAGCTAGTACCATAATGTGATACATAAGAAATATAAATATTTATGAGAATTGTTACTGGTTTGAGAAGCCTCTACACATACACACACTGGAATCAGGTTTGGGAACCCTTTTACCTGGATAGGTTGCATTTTATTTTATTCAAGTTCATTTAAATATCCAATCCGAAAGATATAATTTAATAATTTGTTTCATGCAATAACAAATTTCTTTTTATAAACAAATTTAAATTTGCAGTATAGCCAAGGTTTTATTTCTAGCATTTATAAATTATACATAAAACAGATTTATGTTGCTTATTTAAGATTTTTTTGCAGCTATAGTATAACAAATAATTATTGTAACTTATTTATTGAAGATTATGGTGCAGAATATCTAGTAAAATATTTTGATCATGGGATTTGTGTTATTGCAATAGATATTTTGAAAGTTTTATTGATATATAATATGTATATCATAAATTTACTAATTTTAAGTGTAAAATCAATGTTGTTTAGTAAATTTACCAAGTTGCATGATCCACAATCCAGTTTTAAAACATTCTCTTCACCTAAAAAGAATCTTCATAACCATTTTCAGTCAAACTCTGCTACCACTTCTATCCCCAGACAACCCAGACAAAGATTAGATTTTTGTCTCTATAGGTTCACCTTTTCTGGACATTTCATGTACATGGAATTATGCAATATACATTCCTTTACATCAGCTTCTGAAATATAATAGTTTTGAGGTTCAATCATATTGTAGTGTAGTGTGTGTATACAAACACACACACACACACACACATACAAGGTGTGATTAAAAAAATGTGGTGAATGTTTAAATTTTAAAAATTTATTACAGTTAAAGACACATTGCCATTAATCCTCCTCAAAATACGCCCCGTGGCTTCAAACATGCTTATCCTTTCCTTCTTGCCACTTTCTGAAGCAGTTCTGGAAGTCCTCTTTTGTGAGTGTCTTTGGTTGCTCTGTCATGGCTGCCTCGATGTCCTGAATCAATTCAAAATGTTTCCCTTTCGTGGTCATTTTGACTTTGGGAAAGAGCCAGAAGTGGCACAGTACCAGATGTAATGAATAAAGCGGATGAGGACACACTGTAATGTTTTTATTTGACATAAATTGCTATACAGAAGTGATCTGTGACACAGAGCTTTGTCATAATGGAGGATGAAGTAAAGACACTCAAAAAGAGGACTTCCAGAACTGCTTCAGAAAGTGGCAAGAATGATGGGATAAGTGTGTTTGAAGTGCGGGAAGGGGGGTATTTTGAGGGGGTTTAATGGCAATATGTCTTTTACTGCAATATTTTTAAAAAATAATTTAAACTTTCACTGTATTTTGTGATCACACCATATATACACATACATTTCCCATCTTATCAAAGAATCAACTTTGGCTTCATCAATTTTCTCTATTCTATTTTTGCTTTCTATCTCATTGGTTTTTGCTCTAGTTTTTATTATTTCCTTTCTTATGAATGCTTTAGGTTTAGTTTGTTAATTCTTTTTCTATTTTCTTAAGGTAAAGGTTTAGTTTTCTAATACAGGTACTTAAAGCTACAAATTTCCCTCTAAGCACTACTTTACTTTCATCCCATAAATATTTATAGTTCTTTTTTATTCAGTTACAACTATTTCCTAATTTTTTTGCAATCTTTGTTAACCCATGGGTCATTTAGAATTATGTTGCTTAATTTTCAGATATCTGTGAATTTGCCAAATTGCATTCTCTTTTTGATTTCTAATTTAATTTCGTTGTGGTTGGAGAATATATCTTGTAGGATTTCAATCCAATTAAATTTATTGAAACTTGTTTTATAGCCTAACATATGGTAGCCAATCTTCACAGCCTGCACCAATAGAGCTGGATCAATGGAAGTGAAACAGCCCTAGAATAAAACTCCAATCAACTCATATTTGGAGACTCTCTGGTACAGAAATTATCTATTTGCTACTTAAATGAAGGATGAAATCTTTGTCGTCAAAGATCATTGGTTAACCTAAAAATAATTTATATAAAACTTCAATGCAATAAATATCACTACATGGCAAAGTTCTGGGTAAAAGTCATAAAATATTCATAAGAAAAGATATTGATGTGGTTATTAAAAAGCATCCTCCTAATTACAGAGTCAAACACCTTCTTTGATTTCTACTCAGAAAGAAAATTTATATATATATATATATATATATATATATATATATAGAGAGAGAGAGAGAGACAGAGAGAGAGACAGAGAGAGAGAGAGACAGAGACAGAGACAGAGAGACAGAGACAGAGAGAGACAGAAACAGAGAGAGACAGAAACAGAGAGAGACAGAGAGAGACAAAAATGTGTACACATTTTAAGAAAGGAAAAAACTGCATTGAAGTTATGCTGATGGTAACTACTTTGAGCACCTCTTATAATTTGCAGAAGTCAAACGTGACTTGTATTCATTTTTTGTTATCGGTGTATACTGAGTATTACAATTTTAAAAGTTTTCCTTTCTTAAAATGTGTATACATTTTTTGGCACCCTCTGTATATATATGTTTAGGGTAAAACCCTGAAATGAATGATTCAGTGCACTGAGTCTCCACCTGCATCTGGCCCTATGCCAGATATTGGATAGCAGTAACAGGGAGTTGAAGAACATTAAAGAATGTCTAGTTGAATAATAGTAAAACATTAAATATCATGAGGATATAGTTTGATTTTAATAAAACTGAACTGATACATTTTGCCTAATTTCTTTTTACAATAGGAATGCAAGATGTTAACAAACAAAGACAAAAACAAAACCCCTCAGAAAGCAACTGAGATGGACTGTTTTACTATTTTGGTAAAACAAAGAATTGAGTGAACAAACAATCAAAGAACACTTGCACCTTCTTCCTCAATTACCATCACAAAAATGTGAGCAAATAAAAAAATATAGTAAACTATATTTAAAAAAATCTGAAGCCAGATGTTTTATGCTCACAGTTCAAAGACAATAATCACACCTCTCCCTCTATTGTCTCCTTCCCTTCTTTCCTCCCTCCGTCCCTCCCTCCCTGTTTTCTTTCCTTCCTTCCTTCCTTCCTTCCTTCCTTCCTTCCTTCCTTCCTTCCTTCCTTCTTTCCTTCCTTCCTTCCTTTTCCTCCTCTCCCTCTTCTTCCTCCTTCTCTCATTTTCCTCTTCTTCCTTTTCTTAATTATAATTATTCCTCCTCCTCCTTCTTCTTAGTCGTTCTTCTCTCTCTTTTTTCCCCTCCTTTACCCCCATTCTCTCATGAAAATAGAATGCTAATATTGAGATAAAGTGTCTCAGACTTTACATAAAGATGGCGGCCCAAAACTAATATCTGAGTTAAAAGATTCAGGACAAGACATTCTAAAACTTTCACATTGATTCAGCTCAGAACAAAAGCTGAAAAATATGTTAGTTTCTAAGTTTCAAATTATAAATTACGGCTTCTATAGTAAATAAAACTCATAATAAGATTTTTATGAAAATGAAACAAAAAAGATAATTTGATAAATCTTAGATTTAAATATCTAATGTTTTAGTTTTTAAATATTTTAATTTAATATTTAAATCTCATATAATATTTAAATATTAAATTTAAATCTCTAAAATTTCTTTTTATTGTGTGATCAAAATTTTCTAAAGTTTCACTAAACAGAAATATTAAAAAAAAAATCTTGATTTGACATGTGCTCTGGACTTGACATTATACTATGTGTGGGAATAGGCCCAGCATGTGTAGCATCTGTGCCCTGCTATGTATAGAAGCTAACAATAATATAGTGAAATATCAATGCATGTTACAAAAATAACAAATACTAGGCAGTGGATGTTGAGTAGCAAATAAATGTAAATAGTACTAATAAATTATAAATGGATGAGAGCTTTTTCATTTTCGATGGTTAAAAATGTTTACAGCTTGAAATAATAAAATTAATTTACTTATGTTTGCATTCAATGGAAATGATATTTTAAGTTACTTTACGATCATCTGTTGTAAAATGGATACTGGACTAGCAATGATTTAACTTATTGGGGTCTATGATTTAATATGTAAAATATAGTATAATTAATGTACAGTTTTAAGCCTTCTTATTTTAGAATTTATTGAATATTTTGAATTATTAGTCAAACTTTGGTTTAATATACTCATAAATAAATTTTATCCCAAATTTAATTTTCATTAGTTTTGAAATCAGAGTGTAATATTTTTGTGCATGTGTGTAATTTTCAGGAACACTTAACCCATATGTTTTTATTCATAAGCTCTTAATTGTTAAAGTACATTATTGTATTTAATTGATATTTTATGTTCCAAAGAAGTCTTTTGAGCTATTTGAATAACATTTTTATTCTCATTATAAAACACAATGATTAGTTTTTAGCCAGGGGATTACAAAACAATCTGGAAAAAAAGATTTTCCCAGGTCTTGCCTCTTTGCACATCTTGTTTCTAGAATGCATTGTCACCACAGGCATAATACCCTGAGTGCAGCAATATAAGGTAAAAAAGAGAGAAGCGATTGACACAAACTAGTACAAGGGATTTGTAGAATAGCTTTACTTTTCATTTATGAACAAAGAAAACGTTCAGGTTTATGATTAAATGAAGCAGAGGTATGTATATCATCATTAGGTTTGTTATAGGTCTTTATAGTGATTCAAGTGAAATTACTTGAGATGCATTTAATGATGAAACCACACCAAAATACAATATATTTATCAAGAGAGAAAGCTCTATTTAGTAAATTTTGTGAGCTGATTAAATAGATTAAATAGATGAGAATATTGATGGGTAACACTGTTGTATTCTTAGGGAAGCCAGCCCTGACATAATCCAGTGATAATATGAGGGCTTTCAGACTGAATCTATGAATCAGCATCATTCATTCACCTATTCAATCACTGCTCAGTGTAAGGTAGCCAGAGCCATAAAGAAGTAATGTGAGAAAAAGATAGCCAGAAGGACTGCATTGCATGCCAGTGAAGTAGGTAGTTGCTAGCAACATCACAGCAACAGTCTTCACACAGTGTGTCACTAAAAGCTGGAAATCCATGAGTAGGGATTTATTTCTTTGACTAAAGACTTTGTCTTCGAAACAATTCAAACCACTCCATGAAAGGAAATACAATAATCTTTCGCTGAACGTTAGTGATAAAGTTTATCAGATTCTTTTCAGGGATTATAAATTTTGATGCAGAAGGATGGATTTTGCTTTTCTTTAGGGTTTTGGTGAGATTAGATAATTTGTAAAAGGCTTTAAGAGTGTCCTCTTTTTGCCCAAGATCCCATCTACATAGGTTAAAAGAAACAGTAAAAAGGAACTTTCTTCCAAGCTCATAGTCCAGGCCAAAAGCAATCTGTCAAAGGAATTCTGTAGTTGGTTGAGTTATTTATAATCTAATAAAACTCAAACTTAATATATTCTGGCATATTCTGTTGGTCTGAGTTTTCATGAATAAATTTCATGATTTTTTCCCCTGTGTTGAAAGGCAAAATGGCCAGGCAGCACGTAGATGTTGACCCAGCTCTATTGACATAGGTTTATAGTACTCAAAAAAGGATGCGTTTTCTGTCAAAAGTTTTAGAGTTATTAAAGTTATTTAGCGTTATTAAAATAGTAGAGGTGGAAATCTAATCTACAGAAAGCATGTGTGACAAACCCCAAATCTGGCTTGTAATAGATGCTTTGTAATAATAATGCCTAGATTTCTTTCTTTTTAAATTTGGGATCTTTTCAAACATTGTATTCATTTTATTATCATAACTTAATAAAGGAACACATTATTGTCATCATCCATTTTTACAGATGTAATAACCGAGTCTTAGGCTAGCTATGTGAAAGTCCAATCTTTGATGGAAGGGCAAGTGTCTGGTTGTATTCTAAGATACATTTCCTTTCTCACTCAGCAACTCTTTCTCTATTCCACAATGTGAGAACCACGGGAATGCTTCCAAGTCGCCTTTAAGAAAGTATTTTCTTGCTTTGCAGAATAAAGTTTCTGAAGCCTATTCTAGGGCCGGGTAACCATCCTCAGACTCAGGATGTTTAAAACTATCCATGAGCTGTAACATCTGCACAGGCTGCTAGATCCCTTTTAGCCCTTCATTCTAACTGCAGTGAGCTGAACCAAACTTGTCATTCTTGGGGAGTTTTGGAATGGTCAATGCAATCCAAACCTGGGAGTTAACCGCTCTCTGCATGTTAGAAGGTAATTGAATAGGAACAAGTACAAGAGCAATTGGACATGTGGGCTAGAGGCACTAAGCTGCAGCCTCAAAGAGGTCACACTGAAATGAATTTTTTAAAAGGACTATCAAATTGCATCTAAGATAGATGGGGAGCAAAAGCAATATTTAAATGAAATTGTTATGGATATAAGTCACTTCTCAGGCATTATAACTATTTCTAACATAAAATATGTTTTCACTTCATACATAAAACATTGTTATTATTCACATCTATGACACGTTAACATATTAAAACTTAAAACTTTAATGCATATATTAAAATTTTGTGTCATCATTAACACAGCAGATGAATTCTCTTTGAAAAAAATAATGAAAAAGATATATCAAGAGAGATAATTTTTACAATTAGAATTAAAAATGTGTAACTTAAAGTGTGGTATGATAAAAATGTCTATCTCAAAGTTTTAACCCCCGCCCCGCTTCTTTTTTTTTTTTCTTTTTTTCTTTTTTTTTTTTTGCGTATGGGAATCCTACTGCCATTTGTTTTCCTATTAAATGACATTTCAAATACTTTATTATAAACATAAATCACATCTCCTTTCAAGAAAGCAAACGACAAACTAAATTTGAGATCTGGCTTGCGTTTCCAAGCCTTACCCAATCCTAAATAGATGAACAATTGCTTTATAGATTGTATCTGAAAAATAAACAAAGAGAAACAGTAGATTACAAAAAACATGTCACTTGAAACTGACATCTGCCCTTTAATTCCCCAACATCATCCTAAACTCTGTCACTTCAGTTGACATCTGTTACACATCCTGATACAAGAGGTTCTGTAAAAGCACAATCTTATCTGCAGTTGGTTAGGGGGCAGAAAAAATACACACACACACACACACACACACACACACACACCGTGTTTCCCCAAAAATAAGACCTAGCTGGACTACCAGCTCTAATGCGTCTTTTGGAGCAAAAATTAATATAAGACCTGGTCTTATTTTACTATAATATAAGACTGGGTCTTTAATATAATATAATATAATATAATATAATATAATATAATATAATATAATACCTGGTCTATAATATAATATGATAATATAATATAATATTCGGTCTAATATAATATAATATAATATAATATAATATAATATAATATAATACTGGGTCTTATATTAATTTTTGCTCCAAAAGATGCATTAGAGCTGATGGTCCGGTTAGGTCTTATTTTCGGGGAAACACAGTATATATTTTATATGTAGGTGTAAACTGCTTTGATTTATCTATAGATATGACTTCATCTTTCTTAGCCTTTTAAAATGCCAAAAACATTGTTGTTCACATGCTGATCCCACTAGATTTAGTCGTGGCTGCTGTTGAAGACACTTTCAGTCAGTCCTATATGCCCAAATTAAATATCCTCTGTGAAATAGGAAATTTCCACCATTAATTTGACTTCTTTGAATTAAATCATCATTAATGCTTTAATGCTAACAAGACACTTGTTAGATGTATGCATATTACCTGAGATGAATAAACCATAAACATATTTATGGTCGTTATCATCAGTTATCACATTAATGGAGAAAAGGTCCTTGGAAATAGAGGAAGAATTACAATGGATTGAGACAAAGAATTGAAGATTGAGACAATGAATTGAAAATAGTAGAGCCTAGACCTAGTCCTGTGCTAGTCAAAGTATTGTCCACCGATTAGTCAGTCATTATCAGCAGGACTGGGAGGTGGTTAGAAATGCAAATTCTCACGTCCCACCCTCCCCCATAGGCCTCCTCCACCCCCACACTGAATCCCAATGCTCTGGAATGGAGTCTGCTTTATACCAAGCTCTCAGGGTGATTCTAATGAGTACTAATATTTGTCAAGCACTGATCTAAACTTGAGATTAGTGAGACCCCTTGACAGCATGAAAAGAAGGGATGGACAGAGTTGGAATAGGCATTTCACACATCACTTATATTCATTTCACAGATTTATTTACATGATCCATAATCTTAATTACATTTGCCTGAAAAAAAATGATGAAAATTAAATGGTCAGTATAAGTCTATACCTATAAACTCCTATTATATTTGCATATATCATGATAGCATAAGTAGGTTTGAAATATTCCATCCTAGAACACATACTTAAATAGATTTTGAACAATATATAATTTCTAAAGCTTTGGAGTATTCTCTAGGGAAATTACAGTTTTAAAGAATCATTATTTATGTAGCTATTTTTATATGTGAAGCCACTGCTAAATGTTAGAGGGTGAGTGGTGTATAAAACAAGACACAACCAACCAAAAAAAAAACTCTACTTGTGTAATACTTATTTCACACATACGTGAATGACAATGCCCTCATAAGAACATGGAATCAAAGAGTTTATAGGAACCTGTGAAGTCACCAAGAATCTTTTAGTTTGTAGATTATAATTGTGCTCACTAAAGTCATAAAGCCTTTTAAACATGTGCCATTGCTAACCACCTACGTATTCAGTTGACCTATCTCACTCAAATGGAGAATACTGCATATGCCTCTGTTGACCCTCATTTTGTTAGATATAGTTCACTGCTCAAGCCTGCTGAGAAATTGTCAGAGCCCAATTTTATCATCAGATGAATTTACTGCTCTACCTGTTTTGTGAAATCTAGAAATTTTGTACATATGACTTACTCATATGCACATTTTTTATAGACTACCCTAGGGGCAAGACAGCTTCAGAATTCAAAACTTTTCAAGTTTTAGAAAAAAACATGGTACATATATGAGGTGTAGACGTTTTTGCTATGATTCCATGTGACTGTTACTGAAAAACCTTGTGTTCTGTAACATGGTGCACTACAATTAATAGGACTTATGGGAAAAATAGGTTTGTGGCAGACCATCTAAATCCTGTAGAATTTTGTAGTCAGAACAATAACTACAAAAACAACAAAATAACTGTTCTAATAAAAATTTTGCACAGCTGATCTCTATTGGTATTTGCACTTAGCACCCCACCTCGTCAATCCTTTGCAACACGAAACCATGGAGCTCTTACTTTGTCTCTGGTGATGTAAGTCCTGAAAGGTGCTTAATATTAATGGTGACCATTTTCATCCAAAAATCGAAAAACAAGAAAATAAAACCCAACTTTCTCTCCTGGATTCAAGGCCCCAGTGATTTGATCTTAGCTGACCTCTTTACTGTTAGCTCACACTGTTCCTTTCAGAGAAACTTTCTTTATAGCACATCAATATTTACAATGACACTGGGATTTCATTTCCTAGTCCCATGTTTACACTTTTCTCTTCATTGTTTTCTTTACCTAGAATTCCATTTCCCATTCCTCTCAGTATCCAATTTTTTACTGTCAATTAATTATGTATCTCAAGTCTCCCTTTGCAACTCCTCTTCTCTGTCTCTGTAAAACTAAACTCTAATTATATATTTTATTATTATCATATCATACATTTAATTTAAGTTTTTTTTTATTATATATATATATATATTATATATATATAATATATATATCATCTTCCATCTCATCATCCCCATCCAGTTCAGTTCATGTTCATGTCAATATAATGAGTTTAATTTTTAAAAAAAATCCATAACTCATCATTATATTTGTGTTGTTGAAAAAATAAGACCCGGTCTTATATTAAGGCTTTGCTCAAAAGATGCACTAGGGTTTATGGTCAGGGATGTCATCCTGAAAAAAAATGCTAGGGCTTATTTTCGGGAAACACAGTAGTCAGGGTTCTCCAGAAAATATAGATATAGATAAAGATACATATATATATATATATATATATATATATATATATATATATATATATATATATAGAGAGAGAGAGAGAGAGAGAGAGAGAGAGAGAGAGAGAGAGATTTTAAGGGAGCAGCAGACTGGAAATCCTTGAAAGAAGTTGATGTTTTGAGTTCAAAGGCTGACTGGAGGCAGAATTTCTTCCTCTTAGGGGGATGTCAGTTTTTTCTCTTAAAGAGGCTTATAACTGATTGGATGAGACTTACTCACATTGCAGAAGGTAATCTGCTTTACTCAAAGTCTAATGATCTAAATGTTAATCACACTTAAAAAACACTTTTATAGCAACATCTAGACTAATGTTTGACAAACTATTGCACACCCACTATAATTCAGTCAAGTTGACACAGAAAATTAACCATTACATCATTTAACCATCCACTCTTTCGTGGTCATGGAGAGAGCATTTCCAATTTGCCATTGCTGCAGTGAGTAAGCCTGCAAAAATTATTACACACACTGTCATGTGCCTGACAATCCCCTATGTTCCTTTATCTCTCCATCTTGATTTCTTCTTATTCCTACGGATCCTCAGGCCACCTTTCACTCCCTCCTGACAGTCACTATTATGATGATCTACACCTAATCCAGCCATTTTCTCCTTCACATTTTAATCATTCCAGCCCCCATCCCCGGTCATGGAGCATCACTGGCAGTTTCGATGTTCTATTTCTGACCCTGTTGGAAGGAAGTAGGAGAAGGGCTTGTGGAACAGTATTTTAAAAGTCTATGAGATTTATTTTATTGTGATATTTGTTTCAGTGCAATGATCTGGAATAGAAATCTGCAACATCTCTGATGTATGCCTATAGTTATACCTGTCTTTTAAATTTGAACAAATATATTTATGTCTAATGTTTATTATGTTTATTAATATGAAATTATATAGATGTTTAAGAGTTACATAGAGTATGTATTCTTTAGGTATTTGGCTTCCTTTGCTCAACATTATGTTTATGACATTCATCCGTATTATTCTGTGTAGCATTAGGGTCTTTATTCTCAATGCTGTATAAGATATGTTACTGTATCATATTTTTCTTAGTCTGTTCAGGCTGCTATAGCAAAATACCAGAGACTGTGTAGCTTATAAACAACAGAAATGTATTTCTTACAGTTCTGGTGGATGGAAGTACAAGATGAGACTCCCAGGAGGGTCAAGCATGAGGGTTCTGTTCCAGTCTCACATTCCTTGTATCCTCACGTAACAGAAGGGGCTAGAGAGCTCTCTGAGTCTCTCTTATAAGAGCATTAATCTCTTTCATGAGGGCTCCACTCTTGCGAGGTAATCACTTCTCAAACACTCCACCTCCTAACACCATCACATTGAGCATTAAGATTCCAACATGGAAATTTGGGGGTGAGGGAGAACACAAGCATTCAGACCAAAGCAATAATTCACTTATCCATCAACTGTTGAAGGACATTTAGGCTGTTTAAATGTTTCATTACTTCAAGAGTGCTGCTAGAATGTGCTTATATATGTCTTTTAGAGCATATATGCACGTATCTCTGCTGACTATCTATAGGTGTGATCAAACAATAGGGTGAATGTTTAAATTTAAAAAATGTATATTAGAGTAAAAGACATTATTGCCATTAACCTCCCTCAGAATACTCCCCCTTGCTTTGAACACACTAATCCCATCGTTCTTGCCACTTTCTGAAGCAGTTCTGGAAGTCCTCTTTCGTGAGTGTCTTTAGTTGCACTGTCATGGGTGACTTGATGTCCTGAATTGATTCAAAATGTTTATCTTTCATGGTGATTTTGACTTTGGGGAAGAGCCAGAAGTTGCAAGGTGCCAGATCCAGTGAATAAGGTGGATGAGGACACACCGTAATATTTTTATTTGACAGAAATTGCCATATACCAGAAGTGATGTGTGACACAGAGCATTGTCATGATGGAGGATGATTTACAGCACACTTTAAAACACACCTTCTCTCAACCATAGTTCACACCCAACTGACTGCACTGAACAAGTTAAAACTTGTCACACACTGTTACTAAGGTTCGTTGTGCTGCTTCCTGTATTGTAGATCACTGTTTTTCTCATGGATGGCACTTGGCTGCAGCATTCACTCTATGTTTTGATCACAAAGAAAGGCTCCATGTCACACATTGCTTCTAGTCTGGCAATCTCTGTCAAATAAAAACATTACGGTGTGTCCTCATCTACCTTATTCACTGAATCTGGCATCATGTGACTTCTGGTTCTTCCCCAAAGTCAAAATGACAGTGAAAGGTAAACGTTTTTAATCGATTCAGGACATCTAGGTAGCAATGACAGTGCAACTAAAGACACTTACGAAAGAGGACTTCCAGAACTGCTTCAGAAAGTGGCAAGAATGATGGGGTGTGTTTGAAGCGAGGGGGAGCATTTTTAAGGGGGATTAATGTCGATGTGTCTTTTATTGTAATATTTTTTTTAATTTAAACATTCAATGGATGTTCTGATCACACCCTGTATTTAGGAGTAGAATTGCTGGATCATAGGGTATGCATATGTTCAACTTTAATAAATATTATCAACAAATGATTCCAATGTGATTGTAAAAATTTTCACTTCCATCAACAGTGTATTATCTGTCACTTTAACATTAGTCACTCTGTGTTGTGGTGCTTTACTGTGTACATGTGCATTATATTCTACTGATGACTAATGAAGTTGATCATCACCTTTTGGACTTTCTCTATTGGACATTCATTTTAAAAACCATTGTTTTATTATCTACTTCTGTCTTTGGTATGTGTTCTTTTTCTATCGATTGCTTTATAATTTAGTTCTATAAATTTTATTTTGCTTTATAAATTTTGAAGTTATATTTTTGATTGCACTAAAATTTAGAATGTTTATGTCTTCCTGGTGAATTTACTTTTCCATTATAAAATATCCTTTGTATGTCTATTAATACTTATTGCTTTGACAGCTGTTAAAACTTTTTTGTGTTTTTCACTAATCTTCCAATATTAAGCTTATTTGCGATTCTTTTTTTATTTATCTACTTATACTTTGCATAGTATATTAAATTTGTGGGTTGATATTTTCTGTTGATTTTGGAATATTTTTGGCTATTTTCTGTTCAAGTATTGCTTCTGCCCCATTGGCTCTTTTCTCCTTAGGATACCCTACTTGCATGCATGTTATCTGTCATTTCTCACATACCTCTAATTCTCTTTTATGAATTTTTACATTTTTTTTCTAATTCAGATGGATATTCTCTATTCACCTGTGTTTGAGTTCACTACTACTAGTGTTTTTCAATTTATGCAATTGGTTGTTAAAACTCACATAATGAATTGTTAATTTCAACTATTCAACATATATTTTTTGAGTAGCTAGTCTGTGCTAGCATTGTTTTATGCCCCAAAAATGTATCAGTAAAAAACAAAACCAAAAAACCATGACAAATACTTGTACTTTCACACAGTTTACACTTTAGTGTAGAAAGAAGCAGAAAGAAAAAAAGAATCAATTAATAAGTATATGTTAGAATGTGAATGTGCTATAGAGAAAATTAGTACAGATGTTGGTAGCAGTAAGGAGTATTGCAATTTCCAATAAGGTGGAATGTGAAGAGTTCACTGAAAAGGTGGCATTTGGTGCAACACTTAACAGAATCAAAGGACATAACCATACAAATTTTTTAGAGAAATGGACTGTTCCTGACAAATTCAAGGAACAGCAAGGATGCCATGTTTGTGGATCAAAATCAGGGATTGAGTCATGACATTAATGCTTAAGAAGTTTTCTTAACAGGGAATTGAAGCCCTCTGGAGTGGGGACTAGGAGCATGGCAGGCATTAAATTGATTTGCTAACTCTTCCACATACACTCCATTCCATTCTCTTGCTCTTTTTGTATGTGTCTATAACTTTTTCTTGTGGAACTAATCAACTCAGGGATCTGTACAATTTTTCTTGTTGTCCTCAGGAATCTGTACAAACTTTCTTGTTGTTTTCACAACAAGAAATGTTGTTTTGGAATATTTATAAATGGAGAAAAATAAGATTCTGCATTATGAATAATTTCCAGACTTAGAAATCTAAGTCTGGAAAATCCTGAGGGTAGATTTCATGGCTATATATTGTTCTTGTTAGCATAACCTCTGCATTTAGGATCTACGTAAGGATTGTGCAGCTAATTTAAAGGCTTGTTTATGCCTACTTGGGGCAGTCTGTCCCGGGCTGATTTATAGGTTTTTCCCAAGAATTCAATTTTTTGTTTATCTCCATTAATTCAATAATAGAAGTTCTGGCTGTACCTAGACATAAAATATTTTGTTATATTTTCTTCATTGAGTTATTACTTCTTTGCTCATTTTTGTATATCTCCAAAGGTATTTAATAACACATTGTATTTTAATATATGCTAGTCGTACATTAGGAAAAGACAACTTCTGACTACCATGATAAACTGAAAATTCTCTTAACTTTCCTGATAGACTTTGAATTTGACAATATGTTTTTATTTAAAGAAAAAATATTCTTCTGATCATTTGTCATAGAACAAAGAATGCCCCCACGTTATTTAATTTTTTTTCTTTTCAATGATTAAGTTTTCAATCCAGAGAAGTTCTTCAAAGAAGATGTATTTTAAAAAATCATTCCTTAATTTAAAGCTACCTACTAGTATTTATTATCTATACCCAATTTCTACAGGTAAAATACTTTTAATCCCATGGATTTCTGATAATATCACATGTATATATGTGTATATGTATATGTATATATACACATGTATATGTATATATATGCATATATATGCAACTTATTTTTTATGAAAGTATGGTTGACATATAATACCATATTAGTTTCAGGTGTAACAAGTGATTACATATTTATATACCTTATGATGTGGTCATCACAATAAACCTAGTAACTATCTGTCACCGTATAAAGTCATTGCATTATTATTGACTATTATTGAGTGTGCTGTATATTACATCCCTGTGACTTATTTATTTTATAACTGCAAGTTTGTACCTCTTATTTCTTTCACCTTTCCTACCACCCTTTTCCCTCTGGCAATCATCTGTTTAGTCTACAAATCTATGAATCTGCTTCTGTTTTGTTTTGTGTGTTTGTTTTATTTTTTTAGATTCCACATGTAAGTGAAATCATATGGTATTTGCTTTTGTCTGATTTATTTCACTTAGGATAGTATACTTTAGGTACATTCATGTTGTCACAAATGGAAAGATTTCATTCGATTTTATTGCGGAGTAATAGTCCAGTGTGTGTGTGTGTGTGTGTGTGTGTGTGTGTGTGTGTGTGTGTGTGTGATGTCTTCTTTATCTATTCATCTATCGATAGACACCTAAGTTATTTCCACATTTTGGCTATTGTAAATACGGTTGCAATGAACACAGAGGTGCATATATGTCTTTTTGAATTACTGTTTTCATTTTCTTTGGATAAATACTCAGAAATGGAATTGCTGTGTCATACAATAGTTCTGCTTTTATTTGAAGAAACTCCATGGTGGGTGCACTAATTTATAATCCTACCAACAGTGTATGAGGGCTACTTTTTCTCCACATCCTCCTAACACTTGTTTGTTGACTTTTGATAATAGCCATTTTGACAGATGTGAGGTGATATCTCATTGTGGTTTTGATTTTCATTTTCCTGATGATTAGTCATTTTTAGTATCTTTTCATATGTCTGTTGCCCAACTGTATGTCTTCTTTGAAAAAATTTCAGCTTATACCCTCTGCTCATTTTAAATCAGATTGCTTTTTCAATGTTGAGTTGTATGAGCTCTATATACTTTGGATATGAACCCCTTATCAGATATATCATTTACAAATATCTTCTCCCATTCCATAGGTTGTCTTCATGTTTCATTCGCTCACAAAAGCTTTTTAGTTTGCTGTGGTCCCATTTGTTTATTTTTTATTTTTGTTTTTGTTTCCCTTGCTCTCTGGGACACATATCTAAAAAAACTATTGCAAAGATTGATGTCAAAGAGTTTACTGCCTATGATTTCTTCTAAGAGTTTTATGGTTTCAGGTATCACATTTAAGTCTTTAATTCATTTTGAGTTTATTATTCTATGTGGTGCAAAAAAAGTGTCCCAGTTTCATATTTTTGCATATATTTGTCCAGCTTTCCCAATATCATTTATTGAAGAGACTGTCATTTCCCCATTGCATATTCTTGCATCCTTTGTCATAAATTAATTGACCATATAATCATGGGTTTTATTTCTGAGATTTCTATTCTGTTGCATTGATTTATGTCCCTGTTTTATGCCAGTACCACACTGTTTTGATTACTACAGATTTGTAGTATTGCTTGAAATCAGCGAGCATGGTGACTCCATTTTAATTATAAAATATTTTCGTGTTGATCTCTTTGGGTTCATCTTGTTTGTGAATCACTGTGCTTCCTGGACCTGGATGTCTCTTTCTTTCCCCAGGTTAGAAATGTTATAGGCAATATTTTGTCAAAATCAGTTTTCTGCTAATTGATCCCTCTCCTCTTCTTCTGGGACCTCTATAATGTGAATGTTATTATTCTCAGGGTTTTTCCAGAGGTCCCTAAAACTATCCTTGTTTTTTTCTCCTTTTAATTCTTCTTTCTTTGGGTGATTTCCACTATTCTGTTTTCCAGGTCATTAATCCATTTCTCTTTATCATCTAATGTATTTTAAATTTCTTCTTGTATGGTGTGTGTGTGTGTGCGCGCGCGGAGGTTTATTTCAGTTACTGTATTCTTCCGCTCTAAATGGTTCTTTTTTATATTTCCTAACTCTTCATTAAAATTCTCTCTGCGTTCCTCTATTCTTCTTCCTAGTTCAATGAACAGTCTTAGGACTATTACTTTCAATTCTTTGTCAGTCAAATTACAAATTACTTATCGCTGTTTCTATTCGACTTTTTGCCTGCAAATTTTTCTTTTTCTTTCATTTGGAACATAGTTACTTATATCTTCATTTTGTTAGACTTTCTATGTTTGTTTCTATGAATTTGCGAAAACAGCTAGCTCTCCTGATCTTGAAGGAGTGACCTTTTGTGGGACCACACTGCATGTGCTGGGGGGCTTGGGCAAACTGGCTGGAGCCAGAACACATGCACATGGTGCCAGGTCTGGAGTGGGCATGGGCCCATGTATCTCAGGGTACAGAGCTCTGGGGGTGCTCTGGAGGGCTAGCTGGCCCAGAATGGAGTGGGTGCTGGCCTAGGTGGCCTAGGATGTGCCTGTGGCAGCCTTGCAGGCTGACCAGCATACTTGGACTGAAAGCTGCCACCTGCGCAGTCCAGGGGGAGGTGGAAAGTCACAGCGGTGCTCACCAGCATCTCTGATCCTGGAGACGTCCTGCAGATCCCCACCCATTTGGCAGGCACTTTGGAATCAGTAAATAGATTTCTTTCATGTATAGTTTCAGTGCCTTTTAAATTGCTGTTTTATCTCCATGCCCCAGGGCAGGCAAGTCTGCACATAAGCCTTTCAATGCTATCCCTCCCTACTGCAGGTTGTCCCACTCGGGAAGGGTTCCTGTGGTTACTCCAGCTCCTTCTCTTTTACCTTCTTATGTGGTCCCTTTCTTGTTTGTTGTGCAGAAGCTGTTCAAGCAGCCCTCAGTTGTTTTTCAGGAAGAATTGCTCTATAAGTAGGTATATAAAGAGGGTGCCAAAAAAACGTATACACGTTTTAAGAAAGGAAAAAACTGTTAAAATTGTAATACTCAACATATTCTGACAACAAAGGATGAATACAAGTCACATTTGACTTCTGCAATTACAAGAGGTGCTCAAAGTGGTTACCATCAGCATCCAGACACTTCTGATTATGGCGAACTACTGCTTCAGCAACGTTAACCAAAGTATCCTCTTGTACATATTTTTTTTTGGCACCCCCAGTATTTGGTGTGTCTGTGGGAAGAGGTGTGTTTAGGGTCTTCCTATACCACCATCTTGAATGTGCCTCACATCTGTCTATCTATATTATGATGAACAAATTTAATCTAAGTCATCATCTAAGCATCTTTCTTGTCTCTTCCAATTTCTCTAATTTCAGTGCTATTCCTTTTGTTCAGTATTCCATGATTAATTTCTTACATTAAGAGAGGGCCCCATTCTTAATTCCCCCCTTGAGTTGTTGTCTCTGTGGTATTCCCAATGTCAAGGGTACAACATTCTTCAGTGCAACCTGAAATGCTCAAAATATTATCTTCCAGTTCCTGAACATGATCTTAAGAATTTACCCTCTGCCTCTATTTCTCTCCTTATTCCTCAACAATGAATTGTTTAATTCACTGAAAGGAATTATGTTATGTTATCTGTTTTTTCTGGCTAACACTGTGGCCAGAAAATGTATACTCCTCATTCAAAATTCAGATTAAATACTACTTTCTGTCACTACCCTCAGACAATTGTAATCTTTTTCCCCTCTGTGTTCTTACAGCATTTTGCACATATCATACCAAATTTAAAGGTTTTTTGTTTTGTTTATCTTTTGTTTTAACATTTCTTTTTCTCCCTCTAGATTTTTACGTTCTTGAGGGCAAGACCTTTGTCTTATTCTTTGTGCCACCAGTAAAAAATATACTACCTGAAACACTGGACAAAAAAGTAAATACTTTTAATGTATAAAATAAATAATCTGATGCTTCTGGGTCGGTATAAATCCATCACCACTTCAGAAAAAATGTCCAGGGCACATCCTTCAGATAGTGGAAAACAAATTTATTTGTCCTTATAGAGGAAAAATAAAACCTTTTGGAGAATATTAAATATCTTGTTCCATTGGGGTATTTATGAGGTTTCTGAACTGACTTGAAATTCCTCCCTCAGTATAAATCCTAGCTACAAGTCAAGTATGCTTAGGGTACTAATACTAGAAAGAAAGAAAAAAAAAAAAGGAAAGCAAACATTATGTTTTAGTCTAAGAATTTGAGTGCTGTTTTAAACCCACCAAATACAATCAGGTTTATATTTATTTTTACAGAAATGTTTGCTCAGCTAATGCATTCCTAATCAAATAATGGGTGTTCCATGATGGAAATTTCAAATAAAGTTTTTAAAGCTGTCAAAAAGTAAATAAGCTAACGAATTGTATTTCTTTGTTTCCCAGTGGATCTCATAAATGCTTGGAGAGGAATATGGTGTACTTAGAAATAGGTCAGATAAACACTCAAATGCAATTATAGTCAATGCTTTCTCTTCCATCCCTCACCACCAACCAATGATTTAACACTATCTTCTGAGATACATCCATTTTTTTAAGTGACAAATATCTCAAAGATCTATTAATTTTTTTCATTATTTCTTTTTTGACAAGCTCCACACCACTTCAAAAAAATCTGTAATTTAATTAACTAATATAACTTATTTTTATAAAAAATAAAGAGCATTTTACATTTCGTCAATAAGTTTCTGTTTGTCATTATCCACATGACTTTTAACTGTATTAGTGTCAATGAAAGTTGATGAAATTTTTACATACATTGCAGAGTGCACAAGTGAACAATGCAGATTGTTTTGAAATTGATTTTGAGTTCCTTTGTTGAACCTTCCAAAAATCTTTGGCATGATGCATTTGGTCTGTAGGATTTTTCTTTTTTATTTTCTTTTAAACCCCCACTCCCACCCTAACGCTAAATGTCTATAGGGATTTTCTAACTTAACATAAGCTTTTCTACTTTAAGTCTTATGACATAAGAATCACAGTAAACTTATTAAAGCAGTGCTCTTGAGATTCAAATTTAGACACTGTAGACAACAGTCTATTGCCAATGAAATATTTATGAAAAAAACATGAGTTTATTTTCAGTTTTGTGATTCATAAGACAGTAATTAAGCCAAGTTTTAGGATACATCATTTTGAAAGATTTGGTTAAAATAGATTTGGAAGCATCAAAATAAATGGCAAAAGTTCAGATTGTCTGTGTTTACTCTTGTTTGAAATATCTATCAATGGGAAGAATGAGAGCAATGGTACTACAGTTCAGTTTTTGTAAAGTTGAGGGTCTACTTTATATGAAAAGAATTTGTTTCACATGTTGTGAGACAATTTGAGAAAAATTAGATTGCTACCCTCTGAGCTCATGAAACATTAGTACAATTGGCCATAGAAAGAAATAGTCAATAGGGAGTAGCTTATTATTCAGACACTAGAATGCTGAAACAGCCTCTGAGGGTTCATTTTTCTCTCTTTTTTTATCATGCTATCCAAGACAGAAATGTCTACACAATTCATAAGAAACATCTGAGTTCTAAAATAAATAAAAAATATATACATAACAAATTGTAAAGAAAAAAGTTATCTATCCTTAAACTAATCATGTTCATTTGCATTTCCAAAAGCTTCAGAGAAAATGTGTTTCTTGGAAAAGTCACAACTGACCTGACTCGGTAAACGTATCTTTAAAGAGCATTAACAAGAGCAGCAATAGTACCTACCCTCATATATCTATGCCTTCCATGTTCCAGTTCCTAAGATAAACACTTTATTTAGTTGATTTTATCCTCATAAGCAATCTGAATGACCTCATTTTGCAGGTAAGAGAATTGAGGTCTGGAGTTTGAAATCTGTCCAAGGCCACATCTCTGGAAACTGGAAGAGGTGAAATGTAAGCTGAGATCCAAAGCCTTTAATATTCTTGAGAGAGAGAGAGAGAGAGAGAGAGAGAGAGAGAGAGAGAGAGAGAGAGAACCTCTCTTATACAGGAAAATACAGGAGCCCACAGAATTGAAATGGACAGAAACTGCAGCATCTGGGAACTGGTCAGCTGACTTAGTACTAGCATGTTATAACATCTTTCACTTCAGGACAGGCTGTTTTCTTGGCTGGATGACACTGACCCTGGACAGCGCCACTGCTATAGTAAACCATGGCTGCTGCTGCTCCCTTGTGTCCCTGTGACAGGTTCTCAGCTCTCCCTCCACCTTTAGTCACAGGCCTCGGATTCAGTTGCCTAAGTCTTCATCACAGGGTTATGTCATGGCTAGCAAAAGTGGGGAGAGGGAAGATCTGCCGGACATTGGGCTGCAACCCATCAGGTTCCACTAGTAATATACACAGATGAGAATTCCTGAAAATAGGAAAGCTTAAAGTCTGGTCTCTACAACTATATGATCTTGTTCACCATCACCACTTCACTGTATTTTAAAGTAACATCTTAATTGGTTCCTCTTCTTATGCTTTCATTCCATCCCTCCATTCACAACAGAGTCGCCAAGGTATTCCTTTTTAAAACATGTCAGATTATGTTACCTCATTGTTCAAACCTTCAGAGAGTTCTCATCTTACTCAAGAGTAAAACCTTGAATACAGTATTCAGATATGTGGGCAGGATTAAGGGAGCGAATAAGGAAGGACAGTGAAGTACTCAGGGCCTAACAAAATTAGGGAGCTGTCACAACTCCTAGACTTAAATGTGTTTGTGTCATTGTTGAAAATCTTCAAGCTTAAAAGTCCTCAAATTTATATGCTAGTAAACTTGCCCAATCTTTGTCCCATAACAAAGACATTCTCTTTCTTATGTGGGATTTCAAGCAAACCTAATCTCTGCTTCAGAGGGAGATACTAGCTATACCTCTTGTTTCATGAAACAAAGGCTCTCTAAGACAAGTAGAAAAACACAGACTCATAGACTCATGTGATAAATACATGTCAATATTTTAAAACATTCCTTGTGTGTTGTAGGATGCTCAAAGTATTTCATAATAATATATCAAAATAACATGAACTCTTTACATAGTTGGCCCTGGGTACTACATATGTTCATTGGACGAAGCTTCAAGTTGTGTTGTTTAAATCATCTATTTTCTTAATAATTATTTTCTATAGATATCTTCGATACTGAGAGTGGTATATTAAAATACCTCATCATTATTTTGGATTTTTAACTTTATCCTTGTATTTCTTTAAATTTTGGCTATATATATATAGCTGCTTTGGGGCACTTAATTTTTTTTTTCCATTTATTTTTCTAATGAACTGTTAAGTAACTTATTTGTGATTCTTTTGATTCATAATAATTCTTTTTGTCTAAAAGATTATTTTGTAATAGAGTAATTATTGCTGTATACCTGATTTCTTCTGTGAGAATATTGGTTAGGCGCCTCGCTACAAATAGATGGTCTGCTATATTAATTGAGGAGATTTTAATAGACTACTTACAAAACAAAACAGAAATAGACCCACAGATATACAGATATAGAGAACAAGCTGATGGTTGCCAAAGGGGAGGGTGGTGGTGGCATGGGAATATATTTTTTTAAAAAAAGAAAGAAATATGTAAATATAAAAAACAGTTTTAGCTTGTGAGCCACAAAAACAAAAAACAAGGAACAAACAAACCAAAAAAAAAGGTGGAAAAAATAGAGGCTATTTACAAAGTTATGGACAAGATTTGAGGAAACAAAGAATTTGTCCAGTACCCTGGGGGTACTGGTATTTTAGTTCCAACTGTTCTCAGCTTTCCCCTTGTCCATACTAATAGTTACTTTTTTTTTTTTTAAGTGGAGTTGATATGGTACAGTGAATTCATTAAAAAGCATTACGTTTCTCATGTAACTGCCCTTTCATTTCACTCCATCAGATTTCCCTTTCTCATCTCCAATTTAAGTTTTGTAAAAGCTGGTAGATAATCCAGCCACTTTTAGGCACTAAAACAGTCATTGTCAACTTTAAAATGCCTACTTGGAATGCAATCTGAACTTTAATCTCTCATCCAATTGAAAATTTCTAATACTCTTCAAATCAGACCTGTGATTTCCTCTAACTCAGTGAAAAGAAATGAGAGGGCTCTATTCTTTCACACTTTCTCCATTTATTCATTCCACTTTTCCTCCATTCACTGAGGTGTTATGAGCTCTTCCAAGATGAAGGACGTCAGAGTGAGAAGGCAAAAAATGTTTTACCAGCCCGTGTTTATAATACAGTATTTGTGTCCTATATGTGGCAAATGTTCACAAACTGGCTTTTTTATGGTAGAGGAATTGGTTTTTGTTTTTTTTTCAACTTTTCTACAAATCCTCCTCATATCCTTGAAGAGATCATGGAATTCCCTAAAAGATACAATCTATGGCTGCCCTCCCATATTCCATTTCAGGCCCTGACCTCATGGTATACCCCACATGTATTAGTCTTGCTGTGTAACAAATTACCACTGATTTAGCAGCTTAAAACAATACCCATTTCTTATCTCACAGTTTTGTAGGTCAGAAATCCAAGTATAATCACCTGGATTAGCTGTTGAAATCAAGTAATTGGCTAGTCTAGGCCGTTTCCTGGAAGCTCTGGGGAAGAATCTGCTCCGAAGCTCTTTAAGGCTCTTGGCAGAATTCACTTCCTTGTAGTTATAGCACTGAGCTCCCCATTTTCTTGCTTTCTGTCAGCCAGAGGCTGCTGTCACCTTCTGAAGGTGTCACTTTAGTCCTTGCATTCAACTCTGTCTTTTAAAGTCACCAATGGTATGTTGAAACTTTCATATGCTTCAAATCTCTCTGACTTTTCCTTCTGCCAACCACCAGAAAGAAAACACTTCAATTTCAGAGGGGTTGCCTGGTTGCCTCACGTTTGCTGAGATAATCTCCTTATTGAAGGTCAAATGACTTAGAATTTCAATTATACCTGCAAAATCTTTTCATGACAGTACTTAGATTTGTGTTTAATTAAATAACCAGGGGATTGGAATTTTGGGACTCATCTTTACAATTCTGCCTTTCAAAGGCTGTCTCTGGCCCTGAAAGATCCACATCCCTCCTAAATGCACAATTCATTCACTCCATTCCAGAGTCCTTGTGATGGTCGTTTTTATGTGTCAACTTGGCTAAGCTACAGTCCCCAATTATTCTATCAAACACTAATCTAGATGTTGCTGTGAAGTTATTTTATAGATGTAATTACATCTACAATGAGTTGATTTTATGTAAAGGAGATTGTCCTTGATAATCTGTGTTGGCAGATTCAATGAGTTGAAAGACTTTACGAGAAGAATGGAGGAAGAAGAAACTATAGTGGTACCTTGGTTTTCTAATGTAATCCATTTTAGAAGACCATTCGAGTTCTGATAAAATACCTCACCATTATTTTGGATTTTTAACTTTATCCAAAACCGAGGCATGGTTTTCCCATAGAAAGTAATGCAAAATGGATTAATCTTTTCCAGACCTTTAAAATCAACCCCTAAAACTGCAAATTTAGCATGAATTTTACTATCCAATGATACCATAGATCCATAAAATTTATGGTGTTCGTAAACCGAAATGTTCGTCCACAGAGACGTTCGAAAACCGAGGTGCTACTATATATCGTGAGTAGCAGTGTCAGTGTTTCTAGCCTGTCCTCCTGATAGCCTGCATAATTGATTTTAGACTTCCCTAGCCAATTATATGTATCCTACTGGTTCTGTTTCTATGGTGGACCCTTGACTGATGGAGACATCCCCAAAAGTCTCATCCCATTACAGCATCCAAAATCTCATTTTAGTATGTATCATTAGCTCAAAGGTCCGAAATCTCTTCATCTAAATGAGATGCCAAAGAGGCTCCCAGGTGTAATTCATCCTGAGCCACAATGCTACTTCCTCTGTGGATCTGAAAAACTGCTGAATAGTTTTATCAACCTATTTTCTGTCAGCAGTATCCTGAGGTTCTGAAAGCCTTTTTTTAAATATAACAATTTTCAAATCAAACAGAACGTTTATTTTTTCTTTAATTGGCTCTTTAACATTTTATGGTTACCAGTTTTTTGCTGTAATTTCCAAGCTTAAAAAAATTGCACATAGAATAAATACATATTTTATGATCTGTGTCTGATAATTGAAATATCTGAAGTCTTTGGGATTTTCTTTTTTTGTGCACTGTTTATGATGGTTCTCTCTAACGGTGTGCTGTTTCCATAAGTCTGCTCATTGTAATTTAATAATTATTTTGATTAATATTTGAGTTCCAGGACAATAGTATCTTCTTTCTGAGAAGACTTTAATGTACTTCCATTGGTATAAACCATCGAGAACTAGCTTAATCAAAATTCAAGTCTTGAGGTTCCTTGAACCAACCCATACAAAGTCTTCTTATGATTGCTTTAATTTGGGGTTATTTTTTCTTGAAGTCTTTTCCATTTAAGCTTCCATCTTAATAGCTGAGATGAGCAAGGCTAAGACTCCCTAACGCGGACAAATTTCCTTACATCTCACTTTTTTTAAGTATCCTTCTGGATATCTAAAATTAACAATTTCTGTCAAAGCAAAAATAGCTTTGAGTGCTGGGCTTTTCTCTCTGGGTTATTACCTTCCTTTTGAGTGTTGGCCCAGTAATTTCTCACTATTTTGTAAGTTCTTTGAAACCTTAAAAAATATTTTAAAGAAAATATTATATATAGCCTTTTGTAGTTTTCTCAGTGAAAGGATTGTTTTGAGTTTTCAGCCCATCAATGCTGGAAGTAGAAGTTTCTAAACAAAATATTTCTTGTGTCTGTTTCACATGTGGATGAACATTGTGAGGTTCTAGCCTTTATTATATGAGTGCAATTCTAAGTGCATGAAAGCCTGAATATATGAACTCCCTACAACCACCTGGGTTTAAAATACTAGTACTTAATCTTCATTATCTAAGGTCAATGATGGTTCCAGCTCCCTCTATTTTCTACTTTGGCAGTGAGTTCACTCTTCATTTCTGGTGCATGGTAATTCTTCCTTCCCATGTTTTTGAGATAAATTAGGTTTTATTGTTTTCTAGTTTGTTCATTTTTAAATATTGTAGATGCAACATTTATACAAATAAACAAAGAGGTTTAGCTATTATATCTTTTTGTGATTTTTCGAAGAGTTTTCTTTCTTTCTTTCTTTCTTTCTTTCTTTCTTTCTTTCTTTCTTTCTTTCTTTCTCTTTTTTCTTTCTTTTTGGCTAGTTCAGGATAGAAGCTTTCCATATCAACTTACTCTGCACGATGTTGGAAACACACACACACACACATACACACACACACACAAGTTATTGTTTAGGCTTCTCTTCCTTAACCAAAAACATACTAAGAGCTACATATACTTTATAAACTATCTTTGAGGATCTCATTTATTTTCATCTTTGGCTAATGTACAAAATTCTGTTTACGCATCACTACATTTACTATTTAATGTTACGACACCAGATCAAAAAAAAATCAAACAAATTATACACTTCTGATGGGAAATTTGACATCATTACTTCATAACTACAAAGGCCATCTCTTGGCATGCTTCTAATATAAGAATATCAATGATATTTCCAAGATCTAAACTTAATTACTATTCTGACTTTTTTTCAGTGGAAGAACTTATATGCCTTTCTATAATAGTCAGATTATCATAAAAACAGCAAATTCTGCTAATATGTCAAAATCCTATATACCAGATTATCTCTAAGAGAGCATAGCTATCCAATCAATGAGCCAATAAAATCTCACACTTATTTGCAAGAATAGTCCTAGTTTGGGTAAGAAAGATCCAATTGTGCTAACAGTGCAATTTACTTTCTGGTGTTCTCCAAACTAGGAAGAAGAACTAAATTCTTGCCTAGCTAACAATCTTGAGGTGATACTGAAAAATTTATCTTTGACTACATCTAAGAAAGTCACAGAATTTCAGAGCCAAAAGATTACTTAAAGATTCAAGATAATGGCACTATACTGTCACAGTAGATAATTTTCTTAAAAAGTGATAGTACCTCCCAGCACTCATACTGTAATACCAACTGGGTGTCCTACTATTCCTTTCAGTTAGGTATTGCATAAAGTCAGTGCAGACTTCACAATTTAAAGGCTTAGGCTCACAGACTGTCCTACTTCAGACACCAGTCTCAAGTCTTGGGTGTTCCTAAGGCACTGAAACTTCCGCCCGACTTAATATGGAGTTCCACAACCCCTTCTTCAGGTTAGATAATTTGCTAGAATGACTTAGAGAATTCACCGAAAGCACAATACTTACAATTACAGTTGTATATAAAGGATACAATAATCAAATGGTAAAAACCAAAGTCTGAAAGGGTCCCAAGCATAAGAGCTTCTGTCCCCATGGAGTCAGGGTGCATCACCCTCTTATTACGTTGGAGTTTTCACTAACCAGGAAGCTGTCCAAATCTCATTGGTCAGAGTTTCTACCTGGGATTTCATTACATAGGTGTGATTAACTAAATCACTGACCAAAGGAACTCAATTCCAGTTCCCTCCTTGACAGACAAGTCAGGAGATGAAGCTGAGTTCCAACCCTTCAATGAATTGCTTGTTCTTTCTAGCATGGCCAGCTCCTCCCTTGAAACTATCAAGGGGCAGACCTTGACGTATTTCTTTAGCATAAACTCAAGTGTGGCGGAAAGGGGCGTGTGAAAAGCAAAAGACACGCCTTAGAATATTCCAGAGGTTTTTTGAAGCTCCCTGTTAGGAACTGGGGGCAAAGACCAGATATATTTATTACAACACAGGTACTTTAAGGAAATTCTCATAAGTGAAAGAAGTGAGTCTATATTTCAGGGTGGGACGATTAGAATAACAGAGATAGGAAAAACAAATATTCAATGTTAAGACAGCATGTGAAGTGTATGCACATCGTGTAGCGAAAAATAGATGCAAGTGACGCCAGTGAAACGAATGCCCCCGAGTGGGGACTCAAGCCCTGGGCCAAGAAGGTTCTTGGCTTCATGTAGAAAAGAATTCAAATGTGAGCTAATGTAGAGTTTAAAGTGAAAGTAGATTTATGTAGCAGAGAGTAAGAAAAGGCCACCTCACTGATGGAGTAGCTATCTCTAATCGCTAGTCAAATAGAGACACCTCCGCCCGACTGGGTAGAGTTTATGTATTTCTTGTTTCTATGGAAAACTTCTCAGTATGGGGAAAAGGAGTTAAAAAGCGAGGTACAAGAAGATTAGGGGCAGGCTTATCTTTACCTTTTGTAAAGTACAGCCTATGGCCAGTTTGTAATAAGTTTAATTATGGGAATGGCCATTACAATGGAATCTCTTCTCAATATGCTTCTGATAATCTGTTCTGCATGATTGATTAACGTCCGCCTGAGTGCTGTGTCTGGTAGCCTGTAGGCAGCATGTTTTGAATCCAACCTCCTAATTCCTTATGTAAAAATAGTCCTCATGCCCTTTCTCCATATTACTAGTAGGAAAATTATATAAGAGTAATTATCAAAGGGGAAAACCATATTCTACATATTTCTGATAAGTTCTTGCTTGTGGGCAAATAAATCCAACTGATTATTACCCCAATATATTAACAACATATCTGGATTGGTTGTAGAAATCTCATTGGAATTATTCATCTCATCCTGACTACTAAGTTTATACATCCTTGAAGAAAGATATTTAATTTTAAGATGAAATGAGTTTAGTTTCTCTGATTTTTTTTTTTTTTTTTTTTTTGTAAGAACAGCTGTTTGTATGTATTTGCCTATTCCCCAAATGCCCCCTGCCGGTACCCCAGAGAAATCTTCCCAGTAAATTCAATATGAATTATATTATTCAGAAACTCACCAGTTCTCATTTGTAAGTTACAGTTATGTCAGTATGTTGCTACCTGTGATCATACAGTTCTACCCTGTGTATAAATGATGACATGGAATAGTGAAAAAAAGATCATGTGGGAGCCAAATGGCCAGGGTCATGTTCCCAGACCTGACACTCATTTAACATGGGATTATAATGGCAACCACGTAACCTACAAGAACTCTAACTTCATCATTTGTTGAATAAACAGATTTAATATTTCTGGATTCCATTCCTGTTGGCTGCAAGCTATAGAATAATAATTTGACCTATATTATACACCTATAAACACACCAGTATACAAATTTACTTTACACAAATTGGCAGTATCTCAGACCACAAGGAATTAAAAACGCACATCCTTGAACGTTCAGAGGATATTGTAATTTTTATTGATTCGCATAAATACCCTTTAACAAATACAAATATAAATATAAAATATAACTGTGCTACTCAATCAGATATCGCTTCCTCTTGACTTATGTTTTACTCCAGCCACTGCTATGGCAATTAGCTTTTTATCACCCTATCTCAATTGTACTTCTTGTTTTCTACACCAAGGCTCCTTGATGGCTGGGGGATTTTGTGGCAGGAGAATCATGTAGAAACTCACTAAACTCATGCAGGCACAAACTGGAAGTGATGGAGAGTTAATGGCCCATGGTACAATCTTGAGCAATGGTAAAGGATGAGACAGATAACTGTCCTTGTTTTTATCCCTTGGGAATGCAAGGTTGAAGATCATTCTGTACAGTTTCTCAGAGGATCCCGGTATGATTGAGGCTCAGATGTCCTCCACAGTGATCAACTCAATAATTCACACTGTATATTGGCTTCCTGTTTCTCCCTGTTTCAACCTATTTTCCTTTCTTGTGTCTGTGACCTCTTTCCAAACAAACCACCTACACAAAAATTAATGGCTCAGGCTCTGCTGTAGGTGAGGACATACCAAGACGTTTGGTCATAAAAATTGGTAGTAAAAATATCCCAGGAATCAGAACTTAAAGAGGAGATTCTGATACTGGACCACTCATTACCGCTACAGTCATGAAGATGCCATTTCTGGTCATAAGACAGGTGGTATTTAGTAGCATTACAACTACTAGAGCTCTCACCAGCGGTGTGTTAAGATGAGCTGCAGGTAGAAGTTAATCACCACCTAGTCTTGAACACTATGGAACTGATGGTAAATATAGGCTGAATGTATTTTGTTATCTGCTTTATTTTAGAAGCCGTGTAAAAATAAAATAACTGTTTCTGATCTGATAATCATCCACTTCAGACACACTATGAAAGCCAGAGACCCTCATGTTTATAAAACTCTTTATCTTCTGCACCTGCATGGCAAAATATACTTGCACCAGACTTCATATTTAATTATGAGGACAGAAAAACTAATGAGGAGACTAAATGACTCAATGGGGTTCTATGTGAAAGCGCCAGGATAAGAAAGGACACCTGAAGCCCAGATGGAAACGTTTGAGAATATGAGCCTGAGAATCTTGGATCCTTAGATTCTACTGGGACCTCTTTGCCAGAGGAGAACTGCATATCCATGCCTGGAGTCCCTGTAAATGTCCCCCTATGGTAGATTCCTCTCAAGATGAAGACACTCCCCCTCCTCAAGCACAGCTGCACCTCTATTCATTATCTTTAGATTAACAACTGGAACCAGGTTTCATTATAGGCCAAATGGGAAAATGCAATCACTGTTGTGGAAGGAGATATCAAAACTCAAAAATAATTACAGAACATGGCTACTATGTTCCAGTAAGTACTAAAGAGTGGATCTTGAGATGAAATGGAAGAATGTAGACTATAAAGATGAATATAGAAGAATTTATTGACATGGGAGACTACTCATATAGTTCCGAGTATAACTTCCTAGAAAGTACCCTGGAAGCTGAGTATATTAAAATGCTAGGCTGTCTCCTTGAAATTTGGACACACCAGCTATAGTAAATGAAGTGGAGATGCTGGGATGGCCTTGCCATACTATTGAGAAAAACTCAAGAGGCTCAGGAGGTATGGATGTTATAAAAAATGTATTTTGCAAGACCAAAGAACCGACCATCTGACTCTGTTCCCTGGGAGGCCTTAAAATACCATCAGTAAGAAAATAAGAAACCTAATTGTTAAAGGGGGATTAGCATGTTGAGAAGATTGGTGATGGTTGCTTCTCCTAGGCTGGAATTGGCAACAAGAGATCCTGCCTTGTAACTGGGCTCCCTAATATCATGAATGGTTCCAAAATGGCAAAGTCCAGGTGGTGGCACTTAACTCACAAAATGCAAATAATGAATAAAATAGGCAGAGAGCCCTAAGTAGCAACCAGGCTGCCTTGATCCTCAAGAATCTGTGGTGATAGCCTAAATCCATAGTGTCCCCAGGTAAGAGATAGATGGACAGCCAAATACAGGATTGTTAGACTTGTTTAATTAACAAGTAAAAACAAAAAGCTGACAAGCAAAAGGCTGTAATTGCTTGTCAATTATTGGAAAATTGAAAATATTTACCCAATTTTCAGATCTGAACTATTGATGCCCAAATCCCATCAATTAAAAGTAATACTGGGCCCCCTTGAGTAGAATTCGCTAACTCATTCCAAAAGGGACAGGCAGCCATGCAGCTATGCACTGAGGAAATGGGAAAACACAGACCTTTCCAAAGTTGTTGGAAGCAGACTATGAGCTTACAACTAATAGAGGGAACCTGAAATGCTGCACTGGTCCCCCAGTTAGAATGCGGTTTCTGAAGGCCAGGTAATGGCCCAAGTCCATCTCACTGTGAGTCCACTCGTATGCAGCAGTGGTTCCCAAACCTTGCTACTCATTAAAATCATCTGGGGTGCTTTAGAAAGTCTTGGTATCTACATATCTGCTATGTGAAAGATTAAATCCTCTACCAGCTACATCCTCCAACTAGTGTGAAGGCCAAGGATCAGCGTTTTAAAATTTCCCCATGGTTATTTAGTTTCTAAGCACATAATGGGATGGATATACTGAGAAGCTACTAGAATCCTCATATTGGTTCTCTGACTTACAGGCAATAGGAGCCATGATGATGGAAAGGTCCAAGAGGAACCCATTGATATGGATTTCCCCACACAATGGTGAGTAAGAAATGGCAACTACTTTGAATATACTATTAAGAGTCACATGTGTCATAGGATGGGAGGAAAACTGGTAAATCATGTTTATTCCTTAGGAATACTGAAGTACCTTGGAGTAAGCTGACATTCTTCAGTAAGAGTGTTGTCAGTAATGCTTTAAATTCCAGCATGCTGTTTACGTATCTGAAACTAAGTCTGTTTCTTGTTTTGTATCTTCTCTCTGACAATAGCAAGGAAGTGTTCTTAAAAAATAAATTAATTAATTAAACAAAAATAGGCAGCTCCCCCCGAAAAAAAGAGTCTGTGCAATACCAGTGTCTTTTTAGGAATTGAATGGTGTTATGAGCTAAATATATATCTCCCCCAAATTCAGATGTTGAAGCCCTAATGCCCAATGTAGCTGTATTTGTAGTAAGGAAGTAATTAAGGTTAAATGAGGTCATAAGAGTGGGGCCCTGATTTGATAGAATCAGTAGTCTCATAGAAAGAGACGCCAGAGAGCTTGCTTTCTCTCCTTCTCTCCTTCACTCAAAAAGACCAAGGGAAGGCCATGTGAGGATATAGCAGGATGGCAGCTGTCTGTAAGCCAGCAACAGTCATCACCAGAAAATGAATCAGCTGGAATGTAGACCTTGATCATAGACTTCTAGCCTACAGAACTGTGAGGAAAATACATGTCTATTGTTTAAGCCAGTAGGTCTAAGGTATTTTGTTATAGCAGCCAAAGCAAACTAGTACAAATGGTCTGAGATGTAGGCTGAGATATGCCCCCTAAGGTAAAGAACCAGTTGTTGCTCCTTGTACCTACCACTAAGAAAGAGGCACAGCAGTTAGTGGGGGAATCATTGAATTTTTTTCAATCCTTTAATTGATGTATACAATATATACAGAGAAAACACACGTCATTAGCGAAAAATGGCTTCTGGTAAGCTACTAGGTTCTGGCACATACTAAGTATATTATCATGAGGAATCAATTAACTCTGTGATCATAGCTTCCCATCACGAGCTGGGTATTATGTTATACACTGAATCAGAAACCACAGGTATCTATTGTACAATGGAAATAGGACATTCAAGATCAGGCTGGAATAGCTCCAGAAAACAAAAGAAAACCACAGGAACTGGTGGTTCAGACTCCCACAGCATCTGTCTTTAAAAAATGATGCCTCTAACTCAATTAAGACTTATTCCCTTACTGGAAAATATTGACCAAGAAGGAAAACTCTCAGGCCTGTTCCAAGGATAGGCCAACTATATATATTGCTTGTCAAAAAAGGATTAGTGCCACATGCACTCCCATTTGGGATGGACTTAATGGATAGACGTAAAAGGAAATCCTACTAGTGGGCAGAACTTCAAGAAACGTACTCAGTCTTTCAGTTTGAATGGAGGGAGAGATGATTGGGGTATAGACACAAACTCTGGGTAGAACAAATGTCTTGGCTAGTCCATTATGGGATCGGAAGGAGCAGAATTGGAAGATTAGAAACAAAGAATTTTAGGGAAGTCATGTGGATGGATGGACGGGAGTGGTCCAAAGCCCATTGTGTCTCTTTACATCCTCTAGAAAGAATTTAAAAAGAAGAGGCACTCAACAGAACATAGGACTTTTCAGCTACTACAGGGTTGGGCTAAAGGGCTTGTGACTCAATCATGGAGGAAGGGAGGGACATCATGCATGTTTTGACATGGGTGCCCTCTCGCCAATCATGATCTAGTCACTGCTGAATGACAAATCTGCCATCAGAGATTGATGCTAAGCCCTCTAAATGACAGCATCCCTTGGAGAGATGATGTAGCCACTTGATGGAGGTTAATTATAGTAGAATCCCACCATCCTTACTAGAATTGATACTGGCTCTGGATATGGAATTGCCTTACTATCTACAGACTTTAAAAATGCCTGATTTCCTAGTATGTTATCTCTTGCAATATTGTCTTTAAAAAAAGATCCATTATTAAGGAAGTGCATTACTAGTCATTACACTGTCCTCTGGTCCGTCCATATAATATATCACTTGAAAGTAGCTAGTCTAATAGAATAGTGGAATGGCCAACTAAAGGCTTAACTGAGATGTCTGCTTAGGAACCAAATTCAGGAGTTTGGGTGTTCTGCTCCAGAATGGGGTTCACACACAGAGTCCACAGCTGATATATGCTGCTGATTGCTAGATGATGCCAATTGCTGTAATACATGGACCCTGGAACGAAGAATGAAGCAGATTAGCCTCTGTCACCATCATCTCTAACAGACTTGCCATCCCTGAACATGTAGGCTCTGTCAGACTAAGAGATAAGGGTCTCTGGGGGAGTCACTTCCACTAGGCACACAGTAACGACTTTCAGTGAACTTAAAGCTAGGGCTATATCTGGTCACTCTGAGCTCCTCATGCCTTTGGATCAACAGGCAAAGAGGAGTTACCGGACTGTTAATGGTAATAGATCCCGACTACCATGAAGCATTGAGGTTGCTGCTACACAATGAAGACAGGAAAAGCACGTCTGGAAACCCAGAGATTCACTGAGGCAGGTTGGACCCTTCATGTCCAATGATAATTCAATGAGGCAATTGCAGCAATCATAATAACAAAAACTAAAAGGCAAAGGGCTCATTCTCTCAGGGATTAAAGTCTGGGTCACTTTACCAGGCAAGCATCGTAACCCAGGTGATCACTGAGTGAGGGTAAGGAAAATCAGATGGTAAATGAAGAGCATGATACATATAAATTACTATCTCAGGCCCAGATGCAGCTCAGAAAAACTGTAGCTTGTTCCACAAATCCTATTCCTGCTGTTGAGATTGTGATCTGCTACCACCTAAATACTAGTGAGGGCTTCGACTTAATGAAAGACACAAGACAATCTGAGCTGTGTAAGGGATGGGGACCACCTTTTACCTGAGCCACTACTGTAAATACCAGCTTGGTGCAGGTATAATCTGGCCGCATTTTACCTCACCTGCGCAGAGCACAGCTTTCTACCTGAGACTGCTCTGAAACCAAGGTGAGAAATACCTGTGAAAACCCACCCAGTACTCACATATGTGGATCTTGGAGGCATGGGGGTGTTACTGCACCATGGAGATTCTCAACAATAGGGGTTAGGAGGCAGTGAATAAATGATCCCCCCTCAATCCTCAGGAGACATGTTCTATATAGCTTCTCAGAAGATCCTCGTGAGTTTGAGGCCAGTTGTCCGCACAGCATAACCGTTTAAGTGACATATCCTTTGTTTTAAAATGTGGGTTTTATTACTATTCAGGTATGGTAAAGCCAACAGATCAGAAGATGACTGCCATTGACAAAAATGATGTGTTGTAATTCCCGTGCAATGCATGGCCACACAGGCCAGCACCAGGACACTTCAGAAGGCCAGAGCCAGGAATCAGGGGAAAGGCAGGCAAGAGCCTTTATTGTGGTTTTTGTGGGAAGAAATGCGCAAGGTAGGGCAAGCAGGCCAAGCAGGTTTAGGATTAGCTAGTTTGAGTGATTTCAGCAGGTTCCAGGATGTAGTGGCTATAGGGTGTAGTTGTCTGATACCTGGCCCTGGGGGTGATCAGGACAGGGGAATAGTAGCATGGAGAGTAAAAGACTGGTAAAGGAGGAAGTTGTGGGTATGGGTAATTAGCATGTGAAAAGCATGCTCCCAGGAAAGGCATTTACTGTCTCTAGGACTTGGCTAACCTTGGGGGAATTGGCTAACCTGTGGGGCTGGGGCAATCCCTCCAGAATCAAGGAGGCCCAGATGCCAAAGCCTCAGAAACCTCGGAAAATAAAAAGGCATAGTTAATACACCCTTGCATTTGATTTCCTCCTTTCTCCCATGTTTCATTCTTTTCAAGTTTCACTCTTATCCCCTGAGGTCACATTACAAATACTTTGATGCTGACTCTTACCTTATGCATTAATGTCATAAAGGGGTCGGATGGTGGAGAGGGCAAGGAGTGAGTGGTGGGGGAACCCAGGCTATGAAAAATTCTTTCTAACCCACTTATTTAGCTTTATATTTTATTGACCCTATGTATATTCAAAAGATTCAATGCCCATGACTTGCATTTTGCATTTTTAAGGAGAAATGATTTGCAAAAGTAAAGATGCTATATTAAGAAAAAAGCAGAACTGGCCCCTGGCCTGGAAAATTATTTACAAGATTAAAGAGCTGTGTTTTTGTTTCTTTAAAAAAATTTTTTTTAAATAATGAACCTGGGCAATTGGAACTTCTTGATTCTTGGTAATGCTAAATTTTAAAACCTATATTGTACATCACAGGGAAAATTGGAGCTAAATCACATGGGAAGATTTATTAAGAAGAAGGATGAACAATCAAGAATGTAATCAAATAAATCAGACATTCTCTCAGACATTCCTCCTAAGTGCTGTGTCATTTGTTGGCATCAAGACCCAAAGTTGCTGCTCAGGTAGTTGTGTGCTGGTGTCCTCTGTGGGCATATATGAATGTTATTCCATTCCTGAATCTCCTTCCTCAAGACCCTGTGATGGCAATCCCAGTATGACAAGAGGAAAGCAATCCCCAAATATATTGCCTGAAGGTGGGGACGATAAAGATCAGGGCCCCCTATTTTCCCTGGAGCACAAATTGGTGCTCCATCTGTTGATGCTCCATTGGTTTTCCATTTCCCAGCCCACATTCTTTCAGGCAGACTCCTCCTGTAGCATTTTCATAGACTAACCTGGGCAGTGGAAAGCATCAAAGATTGCCTCCAAGAAGCTCATGATATGGCATTTTTTAAAATTAAAATTTATAGAATTAAATAATTTTAGAATTTAATTCTAGAGTTTAAGAATTAAACGTAAAGAAATATTAAATTATTTTGCTGGCTTAAATAAAAAGTGGGGGAATAAAGATCTGCACTAGATTAACTACTCTGTATTTCAAAATGGGAAATTATTTGGCATGAGTCATAAATTTTCCATTTTCTGAGATTTCCCTGTTTACCTTCTGAAGTGTCTGAATTTGGAAATCAAATACATCAAGGACTAAATTATTTAGAAATTACCCCAAATACCAGATTAGTGAGATTATCTAAAAATAACTGAGGTAATGAAATGCAGAAGGTAACTAATGACCTGTAAATGCAGGTTCCTCTACAGCTCTCCCTTTAGGGAGTAGCTAATGTTTCTCAAATGGCTTCTGTGAGAACTGGATGGTTCAGAGGAATAGGTAATAAGAGATGATACAGTGATTTTGCCATTATATCCTAACTTGAGCAACATCTAAACAAGCCATCTTTCTAAACAAATATATTCATAAATGTTTAAGAAATGCACCAAATGCTGATAGCAGACTGGAAATCTGTACTTCTAATTGAACTTTTCAGGCATACTTGTCAGAATCCATTTTGCAGATAACACAGCATCATTTCTTTGCTTCTCTGCAACAATAGGCTATGCTATCACTCTAGTGTAAAACTTCTATTGCAAACAAAAGTTAATCAGAACTTCTTCCTTCAATTGTACCTATTTCAATTGGCCTTTATATAGATAATCAAGTAATTTAGGAACTAACACAGAGAATGGAAGACAAGAGCATTTACTAATAGGTGCAGTGCTATAAGATGACCACAACAGGAAAAAGTAGAGCTGCAACAAAACTTATTTACTGACTCATTCTTTATTTCATAGATATACAAAATGAAACAGAGATGGTTTAAATTGACTTGCTCCAGGTAAAGCACTTAAGAAATAGCAGAGGCTCAGGTCAAAATAAAAGTAATAGTGAAAGAATGATTGGGAAGATAGTATGAATAATATAAAACAAAAAGATTGTCATCCTCACAAACGCTGATTAATTAAGGATGTGACAGACATCAAGCTGTACTACTAAATATGATTTTAGGAAGGGAATCTTAATAAGTAATACTGCAGCTACTATTCAGTTGAAAAAATTATAGTGAACATTTCTAAACACACTAATACTGGATACAAGATAATAATAGTTGTTGTGGTAAACAAAAATCTTGGTCTTTGTGAAAGGATTTCGAAGTTCTAAATCAGGAATGAACTATACTTTGTTATTCATTTCCAGCAATACAAAGTATTGTCAAATAAGTGAGCTATAGCGAGCTTTCTCTTCCTATAAGGAGCCAGTTATCAGAAATCCATATTGGTAAAATCTTCATTTCACTACAGGTCAGTAGAGAAGAAAGAAAACATTTTTCTACAAAGGTCTGTGTTGCTGTCAGATGAAAGCACATTAAATTGTTTGAAAAATCCACATCCTGGCATGTGAGTATTTCTCAAAGCTAACTATTCATAAAATGTTGACATATCATTACTGTAACTGTCAACAGACATGGATACTGGTCTGGTCACATGAAATTCTATTTTCAAGGAGACCAGAAATCACAAGACTACTCTGAGAACTTTCAGAATACTAGTACTTAAAACAAGGAAATGGTCAGTTATATTTAAATATATAAAAATATGATTGAAAGGAACCACTTCAAAATAAGAAATTCTGAAATAGTCACTAAGTCAGAGATTCATATATTATCACAGGTCATTAGAGAGGCCTATTAATTATATTTGTCAAACTTAGTAAAGCATACGGATTTGCATACAGATCATTATATATGGAAAAATCATTTTTTAAATATGAAAAGTTCATATAAACCTTTACTGCATTAATCATGGTTCCAAATAATAGTATACACAGTTCTTTGATGCTCTTGAAATATGAAGCTTTGCCAGATTTATTTATGCCCTGTTAAGGTGAACATTTTAATATTTGTTGTTAGACACTATCAAAGGAATTTAATTTGAGCAAGAGAATAAATTATAGAAATAGAATTGCCCCAGTTATTCTCTAGTTAGTGGGAAAAAGTATGTAATTTAACAAATTAGAGGTATTATCTTAATTATCATCAAAATCTTTGTAAAGTAAAAAAGTTATCAAATCTTTAAAAAATAAATTTATAATTTTATTTCAAAACAGGTATTCTCTCTTTCAGTAGTTCATCCATCATCAACATTAATTAAAGCCCCATTTACTGAATGCTTATTCTGTGAAAGGCAAAGTAATCGGGGTTTTGTATATGTTATTTCATGTTTAATAATGTACAGCTAGGCTAGTTCCAGTATTTCCCAAAGGGGGGAAAAAATCAAGAAACCACCAGAGATAATGGATCTTATTATTAACATGATCAGATTCTGGTGATGATTACAGTGGGCAAGTTTTCTAAATCCCTTGTTTGTTTTTCATTCTGCTTTTCTTTTCAGCTTACTGTTGATTTCTGTTAATCTTTTAATTTTTCCTTCCATGAAAGAATTAAGCATTAATAACCTAAGGCATCCTCTGTATGTAACCATTTGACTTATCTCCTTTGCATCCAGACTGGTTCCTATTATACACTATTCCTGGAAGACAGATGAGAAAATAGTCACTCAAATCATTTTCTGTGTTATGTGGTTCACATGAGGAACTATGATCGAATCAAATGGATTTTGTTGAAGCTTCTGTTGGTCATATAAGTGGTATACTCTTGTGTATATATGCCAGAAGGAAAAATAGAGCAAAATAGAGGAAGGTTTGCTTATAGAACATTAAACACACACACACACACACACACACACACACACACACACACACACACTTTTCTAAATTCAGGGTTCCTTAGTTGAGATGCAAACCCACTACATGTGAGAATCCACCTGAGTTTCTATGCATTCCTCCCGTGAGACTTGGGGGACTAGGGTAACCAACTCAAAATAATGCTCATTCTTCTTTCTGTACTGTGAACAATTAATTCCCTTTTCATGAATCAAGATCCTTCTGTCTTCTTCTAGGATCCATGAAGCTATGGGATGATAATGTTTTACCTTGCAAGTGGGACAAAATCTCAGGTCAGTCATACTTCTTGACACAGGATGTGGGGAAAAAAATCCTAAAATTGTATACAAAAATAAATGAGCTAAACTATATTTCAAATGATTGGCATTACCACAGTTAAGGGACTGGGGGAAGTACTAACCCAAGTAACTTTTCAAGACAATATTTGGACTATGTCCTCAGGCTAAAGACAGGAAGAACTTCAAATAATTTTTATTAGCATGTTTATTTTTCAGAGGTATGCATTAGCAATACTGAAACTTTCTGTGTATTTTAGGATTGAGCAAATAAATAAATATATTGTGAATAATGAGAGTTTTCTGACTGTCAAAACTGAAACTTAAATTTTAAATGGGGAGTCACTAAAATGAATGCATCAGTGTGAACTCACAGGTTTTACTATAAATAGATGATAAATGATAGATGATAGGTAGATAGATAGATAGATGATAGATAGATAGATAGATAGATAGATAGATAGATAGATGATAGATAGATATATGTTTGCATATGTATGTGGGTATGTACATATTTATGCTCATGTATGGATGCTGTGTGTATATAGATATGTCATCTATTACATGCCTCCAACCACTGAGAAGATCTAGATACAATGCTATCTCATTATCAATGAGCATAACTAGCACGACAAGACCTTTGTTTCTAAATATGACAAAATGACACCAGGGTCCATGGTGAAATTACTAATACCAAGATTTGCACAATAAATATAAGGGATTGCAATGATACAGTGCTTAAATGGCATCCCATAAAGCACTTAGATTTTTAAAAAGCTGTTATGTGTTTGTTTTTATTTGATTCATTGCTTGATCCTTGGCTTATTCAGAATTACGCTAATTTCCAAATATTTGGGATTTTTCTCAATTTATTGTTGTTACTGATTTCAAGTTTAATCCAGTTGATTTCATTTTTGCCAAAGAACATACTTTGTATGATTTCAATATTATAAGTCTTCATCATATTTGCTCTAGGTCTCACAAGATACATTTTTACAATGTCAGAGCTAACCTTTAAATAATATAATATTATTGCATGTATCTTTTGTGATATTGCTGTCATACATTTTACTTCTTCCTAGGCTACTATCCTTACAATACATTGCTATTATTTTTTGTTTCAATAGATAAATATATTTTAAAGATATCATAAAGGCAAATAAAGGTATAGTCACCATATCTTTACCATTTTTGATGTTTTCTATTTTCTTTTCTAGATTCAAACTTCTATTTTCCTTCTCCCTGAAGAACTTCTTTTAACATTCCTTATCATATCGGGCTGACAGCAGTGATTTCCCTTAGCCTTTGCTTATCTGAAAAAAATTTTTATTTCACAATTTTGAAGGGAATTTTTTTCTGGGTAAAGATATCTAGGTTAATAGTATTTCTCCCACAATCAAGATGTCTCTACATTATCTTCTGGTTTGCATACTTTCAAGCTAGAAAGTCATTTTTATCTGTGTTCCTTTAGAGACACTGTATTTTTTTTCTCATGCTACTATTAACTTTTTTTTTCTTTTGTATGTTTTTTGGCAACTTGATTAATTGTACCTTGGCATATTTTCCTTTATGTCCATTATATTTAGGGTTTAGTGGAGCTTCTTTGATCCATGGGTTTGCAGTTTGCATTAAATTTTGAATATTTTTGGTCATTATTTCTTAAATATTTTTCAGGTGCCATCTGTCTTCTCTCATTTTGGAACTGTCAATACCTGTATATTAGATTTCCTGATGGTGTCATACAGATCTCTGATCCTTTGTTTATTTTTTTTTATTCTCTCTCACTCTCTCTCTCTCAATCTCTTCCTCATTTGAGATAATTTCTACTGCTGTGTCTTTTCTTCTTCTGTGCTTTATATGCTGTTAATCTCATGCAGAGTATTTTTTTATTTCATTTATTACTTTTATTATTTCTGAAAGTTCCACTTTAGTCTTTTTTAATTAAAATTTATTGGGGTGACTAACGGTTAGTAAAATTACATAGGTTTCAAATGTACAATTCTGTAATACATCATCTATATATCACATTGTATGTTCACCACCCAGAGTCAGTTCTTCTCTGTCACCATATATTTGACCCCATTTACCTTCATCTACACCCTCCACCGCCATTACCCTCTGGTAACCACTAAACTATTCTCTGTGTCTATGAGTTTTTGTTTATTTATTTGTTTGTCTTGTTCCTTTTTTGCACTCCTATGCTCTGAGTCTTTTGAGTCTAACCACTATGCTATACACTTGAAACTAATATAAAATAATATTGAATGTTAACCTTAATTGAAAAATTTTAAAAGTGGAGAAAAGATCAATGATATTGTAATAACATCTTAAAGTGTCAGATGGTTGCTGGACTTATCATGGTGATCACTTCTATAGCATAGAGAATAAAATCAATAATGTGGTAATAACACTGTATAGTGCTAGGTGGGTACTGTTGAATAACTGATGTACATCTGAAACTAATATAATATTGAATGTTAGCTGTATTTTAATAAAAAATCTTATATAAAAAAAGAGCAGGTGATACATATATGTGATGGATGGACCTGGAACCAATGGAGTGTGCTGAGTGGAGTGTAAGACAGAGAAAGACAGATGCAATGTGGCTTTGTTTATATGTGGAATCTAAAGAACAAAATAAATAAACAAACAAAACAGAAACACAGTCATAGATACAAAGAACATATTGACAGTTGCCAGATTAGAGGGGGTTTTGGGGTGAGTGAATGGGGGGAAGGGATTAAGAAGTACAAATTGATTGCTGCACAGTAATCATGGGGATTTAGGGTACAGCATAAGGAATATAGTCACTAATACTGTAATAACTATGTATGGTGTCAGGTGGGTACTAGATTTTTTGGGTGATACATGGGAAGGTCTTGCGGGGCAGGGTGAACAAGGTGAAGGGATTAAGAAGTACAAACTGGTAGTTACAAAATAGTTATGGGGGTGTAAGGTAAAGCATAGGGAATATAGTCAATAATATGGTAATAACTACGTATACTGCCAGGTAAGTACTGGACTAGTCAGGGGGATTATTTCTTAAATTATACAAATGTGTAATCACTATGCTGTACACCTGAAATGAATATAAAGTAATATTGAATATCAGCTGTAAATGAAAAATTGTAAAAGGGGGGGCAGAATATGAAGGGGAATAAGAAGTCCAAATTTCCAGATATAAAACAAGTCATGAGGATGTAATGTACAGCATAGGGAATATAGTCAATAATGTGATAGCGTGGTACAGTGTCAGATGGTTGCTGAACTTATCATGGTGATCACTTCTTTAGGTATATAAATTTTGAATAACTATCCAGTTTCAGGTGTATACCTGAAACTCATCTAATATTGTATGTTAGCTATATTTTAATAAAACTTTTAAAGCATATAAGGATACATACATTTATGCTGATATCAAAAATGATTAAATCACTTAATGGGATAGAAAACTTTTGCTTACGTTAAAATTGTAACTAATAAACACAGAAGAAAGAAGGAATAGAAAACAATCAATGGATGCCAAAACTAGCAAGAGACAGTTTAATAAGACTATAAATGCACACAATCTCAAGCAGTCACTCTGAAAATTGTGTGTTAATTACACAGAGAAAAATAATGACTTCGCACTAGAAAGATTGGATGGACACCACTTCCATCTGATAATCAATGCTGAGATCTCCAGTACTGGGGAAAACTTACATCTCTTGTGCCTCTGGACAGGATGCACTGCGGAGGAGGACCAGCGTGGCTTCTCTGCCATACCTTCTGTGTCAGTTTGGGATCTCCAGAGAAACTGAACCAGTAGGATATTTGTATGAAGACATGTATTTTAAAGTGTTGCTTCATGCAGTTGTGGGAATGGCCAGGTCCAAAATCTGAAGGGCAGGCTGGCAATTTGAAAACTCAGGCAGGATTTCCATATTACAGTTCTGAGGCAGAATTCCTTTTTCCCTGGGAAATCTCAGTTTTGCTTTCAAAGCCTTCAGCTGATTAGATGAGGTCCACACTCATCTTGGCGTGTCGTAACCTTTATTTAAAGTTAACTGATTGTAGATGTCAATCATATCTTATAACATCTAGATTAGTGCCTCACCAAACAACTGTGCACCAGATCTTAGCCAAGGAGACACATAACATGTAATTATCACATCTGCCAAAAGTGTATAATCTAATGCAATCATGAAAAAAATTAGATAAATACAAATGGAGGGGTAAATTATGAAATCCCAGTGATATAGCCTTTAAAAATGTCAAAGTAAAAGACAAAAAATAATGAGTTAGATTAAAGTAAACCAAAGGCATGCAACAATTCAGTTTAATATTGGATTTGGGATTCTATCCAGTATTGAATGAAGAACATAATTGGAACAATTTATGAAAGTAGATTTCAAAGTGTGGATTAGACAATTCTCTAATTTTGAAAATTTTGTTTTGGCTATGTCAGAGAAAATTCTTATTCTTAAGAAGTTCATTCACACTGAAATATTAGAGGTAGGGTGAAACTGTCTCCATTTCATTCTCTACACTATGCAGAATAATGGCCTTAAAATGATGTCCAAATCCAGCACCTGTGAACATGTTTCCTTACATGACAAAAGCAACTTTGCAGATATGATTGAATACAGATCTTGAGATGAGGAGATTGTCCTGGATTATGCTAGTGGCCCCAATGCAATCACAAGGGTCTTGGAAATGAAACAATTAGGAGAGTCAGAATCAGAGAAGTGAGGACAGAAGTAGAGTCTGTAGTGATAACAATTACTAGTTTTAAAGGTGGAAGTGATCACAAGCTAAGGAATGCAGGCGGCCTCTAGAAATGAGAAAGCAAGCGGCAGATTCTCCCTAGGCTCTCCATAACACCCTGCTCACACATAGTTTTTAACACCAGAGGAAACATTTTAGATTTCTGAGCTCCAGAACTATAAGCTATTATAAATGTACACAATCTCAAGCAATCACTCTGAAAACTGTGTGTTAATTATACAGAGAAAAATAATGACTTTGCACTAGAAAGATCTGATGGATACCACTTTCATCTTCAATGTTAAGATCTCCAGTACTGGGGCAAACTTACATCTGGATAGGATGCACTGCGGAGGACCAGCATGGCTTCTCTGCCATACCTTCTGTGTCAGTTTGGGTTCTCCAGAGAAACTGAACCAATAGGATATATTTATATGAAGAGATGTATTTTAAATGGTTGTTTCATGCAGTTGTGGGAATGGCCAAGTACAAAATCTGAAGGGCAGGCTGGCAATCTGAAAACTCAGGCAGGATTTCCATATTATAGTTCTGAGACAGAATAAATCTGTGCCGTTTTAACCCCCTAACTTTATGGTAATGTGTACAGTAGCAATAGAAAACTCATTCACTCTGCAACGATTCAGAAGAAGTATGCATTTATTTGAAGTTACAGATAGAGATAATGTAAACTAAGTGAACCAAACATAAAATACTAGCAAATTTTGGTTAAGAGTCGCTTGGAGTTCCTTGTATTACTCTTGTACATTTTAAGTTTGAAATAATATTAAAATGAAAAGAGACCCAGAAAAAGATTGTTGGCTTTTGAAGACAGAGAAATATTCACAATTAGATTGGTATGATGTACAAACTTTGCTTCAAATAAAACAGAGAGGAGGGAAGTGTGTAGGGTATGAATACGCAGCGTTAACTCTGGGTTAGTAGTTGTTAAAATGAGCAATGTGGAAAAGAGCTTGTGTCGTGCAGGAGACCCTGCTCGCTGCGCCATTTGTCATGCAGGGTGCCAGGCGGGGTCTCAGCTCCCACTCCCCACATAAGAAAGCAGGACATGGTGAGGCCCAAAAGGAACACCCATGGAGCCATAAGTAGGGGAATCATATCACTATATTCTCGCTGGCGGCATCCACCTCTCTGCAATCCGCTCTTGCTAGCTCCCATTTTGCTGCTAGCATAGCCACAGCAGTTATATTAGTGGCCAATGGCTCACTGGTTACAGCTGACGGCCAACTAGCCACAGCTGATGGCCATCCAATCACAGTTGATGGCCATTTACTACCTGAGCCAGCACCTTTCTATGTGAGGCCGAGAGTCTGGAAACCGCTTTCTGGGGCTCTGTCCTCACAGCTTGAGTATCGTTTTTGTCTGCTTTTGTATGTGTTTCAAATTCTTAAAAAGTCAAAAAAACAAAATCATTTTATCTAAAAATCTATGGAAGGGAAAATGATGCAACACTAAACATTTCATGTAACTATCAGTCTATCTGGGGAATTAGTGGCCTCAATTAAAAAAATTGGCATAACTCTAACATTGTAGTGTCGTATCAATTTAATATGTTTTATTTACTTGAACAGATAAAGCAGGAAACAAGAGCTTTTTCTCAGAGCATGTCAACCAGTGGACACTAACCTTTTCTGTTGCCAGTGCTACTCTGCAGTTTCTGCAGTTCATTTTGCTTTTTGTCATTATAATTATAAGCACTACCAAAAGTGTTTAGAGCACTCTGTTGAAAACAGCAGTATTTGAAGAAACTGGATGTCACTTAAAATACGATCCTTGGATAAACATCACATGCTGCTGGCCTTTTTACAAAATGAGTAAGCATCGAGTTTGTTTCTTTCTGGCTGCCAAAGTCAATTCTACTTTCCTGGAGCATTCTAGTTAGCAGGTAGTTTGAGGAGACTATTGGGAAGGGACAGACGGTATGCATTTGGATGACCAGTTTCACCTGTGCCCTTTTTTTGAGTAAATACATAAAAGGGTTAAGGAAATATTTGTAAACAATTAAAAACAAACAAACAAAAAACTAAAACAGTTCAAACTGTGAACCTAACTTTTTGCTCTTCCCCAATGAGAGAAACAAATGAGAGCATGCATTTCTTGGCCAGATCCAATGAATTTAAATTTTCCATTAGCATATAATAGGTTTAGATTATAAATCCCTTTGAGCGTGGGAATCAGCGAGGAAAAAACAACGCTCTGCAAGCTATTGCTCAAAAAAGCTCAAACGGTTATTTTAGACTACACTGTGCCTATAAAGAGAAAGATAATAAGTTTTATATGTGGCAGTTTTTTTCTAATAGCAAGATTTTTTAAAAAGCCATTTCATCTCTGAGAGATTCGGCGATCATCTTTGATGACAAGCCAGATGGCAGCCGTTCTCCAGCCTTGGTGCCAAGAAGCATGACAGGAGCCGCAATTTACCTTCCGCGGTGAGGCTAGCTGCTGAAGCCCTCCACAGCTGCGGGCAAGCAGGCTGCTGCCGGTAGGTGCAAGCACAGTTGGTTCCCTCCCAACTTGGAAGGAGCAGGTAAGAGGCTGAATCAGTACCCAGCAATTATGGAATTGGCATGCACTGCATTGTTTACTCACAGTAATATTCCTACTGGACTTTATTAAAACACCATCTGTTGTCAGGGCAGACAAAGAATCCAAACAGAAATTCAGAGCAAGGCACAGAGAGCGAGAGAAAGTGCGCGCGTGTGTGTGTGTGTGTGTGTGTGTGTGTGTGTGTGTGTGTGTGTGTGTGTGTGTGTTGTTGGAGTCATGCTGCAGGACATGGTTGCATTTCTACCAGCCCAGGTTTGGTCCTGGAGGTTATCTTTTAACACGACGATATCCCCACTCTCCCAGATTTTTTTTTATTGGTTCCCACTGTCAGCTAGGCCAGAACAATTTGTGGTCCAAATGAAGTTGGCTGTGTGTGAGTTAGGCTGGAATGGAAGGCAGTGAGTGCATGCATATGTGTGGAACCCAATACATTAGTATTACTACAAATTAAAACCAAAATGCGGGAAAGTAAAGTTGTCCCGTTGAACGATGCTTAGAGTAAACTTCTGAGTTAATGTTCAGAATATAGGCTGAGTAATAAAGTATATCTGCCAATAATAATACCCTCAGGGCACAAGGAAAAGTGACTGTTTTTTACACTCAGCTGTTTTCTCTCTCTTTTTAATCCTGCAGATGGGGAGCAGATATTTCTAATATGCAGCTGGTCTCTACAAATGGCCAAGTGTAATTTTTCATACACCGGCATACAATTCCAGGTGAAATTAATTAGTCAGAATTCCCCATTAGATAATATACTAATAAAATGTGATGCAAGTAATTAAATATGCAAATACAAGAAAGACAGCATAAAACTCTGATGTACCCTTTCAATTTTACAAAAAGACATCTGTCTATTTGGAAATTTAGTGGAAAAAAAACACCCTTAAAATAAAAGTGTAAACAATCCCCGATTCATGTGGCAAAATGAAAGCTGCAGAAAAGTGATTCTCAAACAAGCATTGAATACCTTCTGGGTAAAAGAATTGGCCCATTTGAAATATACATTCAAATATTATGGAGCAAATTAATCTGGAGTATTTTGGGGAAGCCAAAGGGAAAGCTCATGCCATGTATGACGTCATTGTCTGCTTTGCCTGACATTCAGACCGCTGATATTCTTGCCAGGGTGTGAGCAGTCATTTTAATTTACAGAAATTCTGTTTACTACTTTGCAAGCCGTACCAATATTTAAAGAGAATTCAATGAATGAATGAAAAGAAACAGCTGCGACTCCTTCCACCTCATTGCCCAGTTCCTCTCTAACTCTCCTCCCCTGCACCGCCTTATTTATAGGCATTTTGTTGAGCAACGGATTGGGTTGGCAGCATCTAACACGCTGATGCCGGTTTGGTAAACTAAAATTCTCATCAGGAATTTTCTTTCCTCAGTGCGTTTTACAGAAAATACCATGATTAGCTGACTGCATTCTGGATTTATATTTTTAATAGGCTTCAAAATGCATTAATATGCTATGTATTTTTCCCCTAAAACTGCACTTACGATGGTTTTAAGCCTGTCCCAAATACTAGGATTTTGTACTGATGACATTTTGCCATTTACTAATGTATGCACGGCATAGTATCAGTTCCTGGAGAGGATGTTTAAAAAAATAAAGACATAATTCTTATATTTGGAGAGCTTAAAATTTAGTTGGAGAGATAAGGTATATACTGAAAGAAAAAAAGAAAACAATATCAGGTTACATATTCGTATAACGAATGTGGACCAACTTGAAAATTGTAGGAATTCAGAGGAAGAATCAATCAAGGAAGGAGTTAGGAAGGAAGATCTGGTTTACCTGACTTTTGAAGTTGAGAAGACTATGAGTAGGTTCACAGGAAAGAACAGACTTGTAGAGAAAAATGGAAGGGCAGACTTTGCAAGGGTGCAGAAGTGGGAAACAAGATGGGGGTCTTCCAGGAACCCTGAACTGTGTTCTTGGCCCAAAGCAGCAAATGCAATGATGATTTAACGCGAAACCCGTTGCAAGAAGCACCCGTGGTTTATCGCACCTCACCCAAGGAGACCTATCTTCCTGAGAGCATGGTAAAGATTTTAATGAAGGAGAAAGTAACTTTTAAAAAATATTTTTAGGCTCAATCCAATTTTAATGTACAACACTGTCTGCAAAACTGGTTATATAAATATTTGAAGAGCAAAGTTTACCCAGAAAGAATGAACTGGCAAACTGATTGTAACAACTATAAAATACGAATAATAAGGAAATGTTGCAGAAGCTAAATGCCCTTGTTGTAATTTTGCCCCTGATATGTGGTAAGAATTTTGTTTAGATTTTACACCCGCAACTAGAGCAGACCAAGTGCATTTTTCATGGTTGCTATCACTTGGGTCGGAGCTCTTACCCAGGATAGCAGAAGGATAGATGGTGAGGTTGAGCCATGCTCAAAAGGAGTGGTTCTATGGTCAATGACAAAATAACTTGTCTCTGGTGTCACGTCTGAGGGTGAGATCAAATTACACAGAATAAAAGTGTTGTAAGGTCTGAAGCCAGGAAGAGCTGGAATAGGTTAAGAGATAGGCATGTAAGTAGAAGCCATGATAATTATGGTAGTTATTAGTGTTGGCTGTATGTGGTACTAAGTACGGGTCCAAGCACAGGTTTTCCAGGAAGGGAGGAAAATATGTCACTATTTTATCCCATGGTATACATTTTAAAAAGGTTTCTCTTTCATCCTGATAGAAATTGATCCTACCTAAAATAAAAGCACTATCTTTTACTATCCTTACTATCTTTTTGTCCTGACTATCTTTGAATTACATTGCTATTTGCTTCATTAGCATAAGTAGTTGACAAATAGATAACCATCTACGTGAAATGATTAGAGAATTTGAAAGAGATTTTGTTGGGTAAAATATTACAAAATAATTATTTATGGGAAGTAATATTTAACCTATCATCCTTATTTTCCCTAGTACTCACTCCTAACACTTCTCCATTGGAAACTTAGGAAGAATAAGCTTCTGGTTTGGGGGTTATGCTTGGAGAACAGCAAGGAATCTTCCTTGTTCTTTTGCCACCAGAGTCTTTCCTTCCATCTGCTATGCCAAATGTGGGTCCCTTCACTAGAGTTGGTGAGTTCACATGTAGATCATTCGCTTTTGACATTAATTCATGACATAGGCTCATCTCTTTACTCACCAGAAGGATTTAGTTTGAAAACTTCAGAATCTAAAGGGAACACTGGAACAAAACATATTTATTAAAGTGTTTCCTGTTTTATGGCAAACAGCTTTGCAAACAATCTGGAGTGTTTTCTCTGGGGCATTCTTGCCAATCTCAACAACTGTTTTCCTTACACACATGTGCACGTGTGTGCTCACACACACACACACACACACACACACACTGCCCTGAAATTGCCAGCGTTCGGTGGAAAACAAAACAGAACTCATGAATGCAACAAGGCTGTCTCTGTACCCTAACTGTGCTGTAAAGTAGTTCAAATAGTGTGGAGATGACAAGCTTAGGCTGTCACCACCTACACTCCCTTGTCACTGGCTGGCTCCGTTGGGTGAGAAGCTTTGGAAACAATAGAATAAAAATATCCCAAGGCGTGTGTTTACACCACAGTGTAGAAAATTGAGAGAATCTCTAAAGCAGCCCTTCACGTCTGTTTACATCTTGAGCTGCTAAAGAAATCTCTCTATATATAATGCTGGACTCCAGGAAGTAGGACCTCAGCCTTATACAATTATATACCTGTTGACAGTAACAATTCCACTGGAGGCTTTCCACAGGCTCCTCTATTGTATTGAGATGGCAAGAGCCCCTAAGCACAAATGAAATTTTCCTTTCTTTTGCTTGTTTTCCAATGGTAGTGATAAGTATTTAGGGCAAAGGCTTCCATGGCTCTCTTGATAGAAGGACACTGGATTGAAACATCATTAATGTGCCGATCAGTTATAAATTTTAACACTTCAGCTCAGAAGCCAAGACAGTCAGGCTGTATTCCGCCTGTCACAAAGGCAGAGTTTCCAGCATCCTCCTCTCTGGAGAGCTGATCAGAAGTGATAACCCCTAAGGGAAATCTTCAGATAGAGTTACAGAACATTGGAATCTGTCTTTCTATTTAGAAGGCATGTGTGCTAAAACTCTGTTCCTGGCTATGCCAGTTTAGGAATGTACTCTCGTTGTCTTCATGATTAGTTTGTTATATGTATAAAAGTAAGGGAATATTCCTGTTCACGGGAAGGAGCTGAGATCTGAGTCTCTTCATATCTGGAATGATTAGAAAGAATGAAGAATTTTTGGAGAGGATTGAGAAAACAGCCCAAGACAGGACTTTAAATGAAATACATAGGTAGTGATAGGAAGTATGTAACCCAGGAAGCGTAAAAGGGGACTAAAAGAAGTCACTTCACTTATAGCAGACCGTATAGCAAATCTGACTATGTTCTGAGACATAAGCAACAACTTTAACACTTGATATTACAAGGTGAGAAAGAAGGCAATCACTCATGGTGTTTGGGGACTCTGCTGAGAAGTATGGACCCAGGTTTATGTAGACTGACATGGCCTAAGTAAGCTGGGTCACTGGAGCAGTCCAGATAAAGAGTCATCTTAAATTTAATAAAGCACTTCTTACATTGAATGCATTCTGCAAAGAAAATCTGAAATCTGTCTCTACTCATTTTGAAGTCCTGGGTAGAAAACCCAAGTAGATGAAAGCAACTTCAAATAGAATGTTGTGAATTGGGGAAAAAAAAGAAAAATCTGGAAACGAACCACTGCTTATGAAGATGTTATCAAAAGAGGATTTATTATTATTATTATTATTTATTATTATTCCAGAAGGATGGAATCTTGGCAGCGCTAAAGAATAACTGGAAATAACAAGGAAGAGAAAGACTAGATCAAAAGGGTAGTTTTAAACTAAAAAATGAAGTAACCATAAGAAAAATATTCTAGAGACAACTTTAAGGCAAATAAGTGCAGAGAGGATAGCTAGAATTATGTAGAAGCTACAGAAAGCTTCTACATAAATACATAGAGAATAAATAATTAATTGGCTTGGATTTCACTGGAAAGAATTAAAGACCCCAGAATTCAGAAAATAGGATAAGACCATGGATAAAATATGGCAGACAATGGAAACGAATGCTGTTTTTGAATTTAAAAAAAAAAAGGAACAAAGAGATCTAAAAGTAGAACAAATTCCTTTATCAAGAAATTATATGCATATATGAAAACTCCTTTAATGCAGAAAGCATGTTAAAAAGCAGTGGGACAAAGATTAAAATACAAAAAAAGGTTTTGTTATGGAGGTAGACGTCAGACTATTTTGCCAGATGGAATTATGGATAAAGTTTCCCAAATATAGATTAAAACCTGACACAAATACAAGATATATTCAGAGTGGGAGAATTCAATCGCTAGGATATTTGTTGCTTCTTGTTCTTTTAAGAGCAGAACATCCGAGAAATTCTTATCTTGTCTACATTTCCTTAAGTCGTATTAGGGAAACTCTTATTCCAAATTTGGTTTTAAGCATTTAATAATTTGAAGTAATGGGAAAAGTAGGGAGAGTGTCCATGTCATTTTAGTCTTTAGTTATCAAGGAAATAAATTAATAATGAGGACATCAAGCAAAATTCAGATGTAATTGTGTTAGGGTTAGAAGGGCATGCTGTAGGTTTAAAGAAAAAGTAGATCTCATTTGAATTTCTAATGAATAGTTTACATATATCTAGAATACAGTGTTATTACCATATGTTGCACTAGATCAGAAAATTGGACTTCAGAAACTCTGTAAGTTTTATACAAATAAAGTCACTGAAATAGAAATTTGCTGTAATAATTCAAAGTCTGGCAATTAACTATGTCTCCATATGGGGAGAGGAAAAATGGTCATACTGGGCTAGTTACTAAGCAACCAATTTGTAGCATACTTATCTCACCAGTCTGAGAGGAGAATAAAGAGAATAAAGAAATGATGCTTTCCTATTAGACCCTATTAATCCCTTTTAAAGGGACATATTACCAATGCAAAAATGGAAAGTCATTTCTTTAACAACTTACTGGTAAATGGGTTTTGCATTTCTATGATGCTTCTTTTCATTTTTACATTTTACTATTTCTTGAGACATAACCACTTTGGGAATCATGAAAACAACAATGAATGAGTGAATGAATGAATATGTGTGTGTGTGTGTGTGTGTGTGTGTACACAACAGATAGTAGTGCTCAAGGTTTGCCTTTGACATCCTTTTACAGATCATCAGATAAAACTAAACACAAAGTATATTATTACTAGTTTTTTAAATGTTCACTCATAGTCTAAAAATATTTGTCTATTAAAATATAAAGTACATATTAAGAGCCAAGGAAAATATAAATGTTTACTAAATAAAAAGACCCACAAATATTCAAAAATATTCCTAGAAGAAATATTACAATTGCCGAGACCTAATGGGGATATGGCGATCATCCAAGACAATATATTCTTTTTGAAACGTAAGTTGGACCCATGATTTCAGAAAAACTGACCATACTTTGTAGGTGAGGGTCAGCATGTATTTTATTTGCCTAAAAAGGAAAACAAAATATCTACACACTACCTCATCAGAATTACCCACGGTACTTTCTGAAATATAGATCCTTGGACTTTTTGCCATACCTACTGAACCAATCAGATTTTTCTCTCGCGAGGCCCATGAATGGATGCTTTTAAACAAGTGTCCTAGGAAATCCTTAGGCAGACTTAAATTTGAGAACCACTTTTCATAGTTTTAAAGCTTTTCATTAGGAGTTTTCTGATAATGTAACCAAAGCTTCAATTCTACGATGATCTGAAATTTCACTTTGTTAAATAAAATGTATTTGCAACCTGGATTGCCCTATTTTTTGGTATAGGTATGTTTTATAGATTTGATGTTATTGTCCATGGGAAGTTAAAAGTGCTACAACTCTTAGGGGTATAAAACTATACCTATCTGTGATTGTCATCTTGTTCAGTTAATAAGAAATAATAGCAATCATATTATCTTGGGAAATGACAAGAATCGTGGTGACCATTTTCACCTTGAGAGCTGAATAGTAAGATCTCCAGAGATTATTTTCTGAGAAATGCAAGATACCCAAATCTGAGTATTATTCAAAGTTTTAAAAAAATCATAACCATATGCACAATGTAAGTACAACAAAATTGAGATGTATCTTTCATTTGACTCAGATTATGGAATATGTGAATAAATGGAATAAAGTGGGATAAAATTTTTGCTCTTCTAGTATCACTTTAATCATTCAGGTTTGTATTCTTTCCCTCTCCCCCCACAGGGAGAGAATAGCACGGAGAGGGGAGGTTTGGGGAGAGGGAGGAAACACAAGACTGCCAGTTGTTCCAGAAATGAATGTTTTTATGGTACAGGAGTCCATTAGGGATTCAACAGAAGCAAGTAAAACTAATTACAAGAAGATAACAGCTCCCCTCCCCTAAGGATGGCATTCAGTACTGACCTGCTAAAAAGATAAACACCAAATACATTTATTATCACAGGGGTCGTGCTCACCTTGTATGGCAACAATCCAGAATCTGTTGGCACTAGCCTTGTATCATGTGCCACCTGTATGGGAGCAGCAGTTCATCTGAGGACGACTCCATCATACTGTGCAGTGCAAACACGCTGAAACTGCAAAACATCTGTGCCAGAACTTTTGCATCCTTATAAATCACTCTCCAGCTCTTGCTGGGGCAACAAGAAAAAATTGCTGGCATATAAATGTAAATTATTGCATGTCCTCTGGAATAGAATAAGAGTCGTGTTGATTTACCAGCTACGCACTGTTCCTTAGTAAGTCTGAGAGTGGGGAGTGGTTTTAATGGGGTGGAGGGACTGGTTTCTACTGAACCTTTCATACATAATTAAAATCATAAGAAATCAGCAGTATCGATCACACTTTCTAGGTCGAAATTACCATCAATCCTTGGAAATATACTGGAGTGAGAAGAACGTGGAGAATTTCACACCTCTTGTCAGTATAACAGCTAATCTTGTCTTATTGTGCCCAAAATAAAATTATTTACTGTACACCAGCAGAGCAAACACCAGTGGTGTGCTCATTCCCATGATCATTGACATTATGGGTTTAAATACTTTTCAGGGGTCAAGAGGAAACTAATGGAAAAACTTCTCTGACTTTCAATTCACAGTTTTGAGAAATGATGTTGCCAGGCTTGGTTAAAAAAAAAAAAAAATGTATCCCTAAAAGCAATAAACTTCCCCATAATTTTGGTGTCTGTACAAATGTATGTTTCTCTTTTCTCTCCCTCCCTCCTCCCCTTCCCCCTCCCTCTTCTCCTTCTTCTTCTTTCCCTCCTCCTCCTCTTCTTTCTCCCTCCCCTCCTCCTCCTCCCTCCCTCCCTCCCTCCTCCTCCCTCCCCTCCCCTCTTCTCCCCCTCCCCCTCCCCTCCTCCTCCCCCTCCCCCTCTCCTATTTTCTCCAGGACTGTTCATTGTGTTTAATTCAGTCCTAATGAGGAACAAGGAAATAACGCTAGTACATGAAATATTGACCTATCTTCAGTAGACGGCTATGCATAACATAATGACTAACTGAAGTCATTCCCCAAAGCACTAACCTGAGCATTAATTCCATCAACAAAGTAACAGGTGAACTAACAAATCCTCATTATCCTTGAAATTATATGTTTAGGTTTCTCAATTGACAAGCAACATTGGAATGGTAGATGCAAATAAAGTTTATCCACAATTTCCTAGAAGCTACTGAAACTTCTAACTGAGCCCCTTTCCAGAAAAGGAAAGATGTCATTATTATAGACAAATGAAAGAAATATACATACTCACATATAAATGTGCACAGGTTCATATAATTGCATTTTTATTATATTATTATTAAACATTCTTAAATTAGCATTGTTACCACTTAACATTTCTATTATTTTCACACATAGATATAAGCATACAGTAATGTTGCCTATTGATGTGTAATTAGATGAAATGTCATGCTTCCTGAATGAGCAGTTAAACTTTTTGGACAGTAAAATATTTGTCATTTTCTAATCACGACTCTAAAAATATCTCCTAAGGAGGCAAGTCAATTTTTTTGTTAAGGTATTTATCTTAGGATAACTTCTATGGTATGTGACAAATATTATAATAACCCCACTTTTCACAATTTATCATGAGGAAAAATCTGAAAATATTAAAATGATCCATGTACAAAGACATTGCCTGCAGTATTGTTTTCAGGAATGAAATTTTTAAAACTTGTCTAAATGCTCAACAACAGAGGGGAATAATTATGATTTATCATATTGAATAAATACACAACCTCTAAAATAGTTTCAAAGTACTAATTTTGAAAACTGGATAGCAACTGGGAAAATAAAGCTGGTGATATAACTATTAAGAATAAAAAGCAGCAAGTAAAGGTATATTTTTGCTATATTATGCATACCTATGTCAAAAATCACACAAATGGCAGGAAAAGCAGTAGTTTCTTTACACCTGGTGGTTTTTACAGCTTTTATCATGATAGTTTTTAGTCCATTATTTATATAATTAAAACTAAGACTATCAGGGCATTCATTTTTGCAGATTTTATGACACCATCATGACAGTTCTTTAACATACTTTAAAACTGAATAACTTATTGAGCTGAAACAATTTTTTTCAAATGCAATTTTAATATGTAAAGTTGTCATTTTTTTTCTCTGTCCTTTATGCTTAACAGCAAATTCCCTGCTTTAGGAGTTCCAACGCATCACTCCCCTATGTCCCCCGGCCCACTCCCCATCCATAGTGATTTCAAGGTATCTGGTAAAGAAAAACTTAACTTCCCTCAACAAATGCTTCACACTAGTGTTAGTATTCTATCGCTGCATAATAAATCACCACACACTCAGCGATTTCAAACAACATGAATTTTATCACCTCATAATTTTCCAAGGGCTGGAGTTTGGGCACGCAGTAGCTAGCCATCTATCCTGGGTCTCTTCCAACTGGAATCTAGGTGTCCCCGGGTGCTGCCATCTCACCTGAGGCTCAGAGTGCTCTTCCAACCCACTCAGACTGCTAGAAGACTTGCCATGGTAACACCCAAGTCCCTGCTTTCTTGCCAGATCTTAACGTAGGGGTTGCTTTTAGCTCCTAGGCGGCACTGACATTCCTTGCCCCATGACCCTCTCTTTGCTCCTTCTATATCAGCGGAGGAAATTCTCCCTTATCTGCTCTGACAGAGTCTTATATAACACAGTGTTGTAATGTGAGTGGCTCTCCCACCACCTTACTCATAGGAGGTCGCCTAGTAATCACATTTGCTGAAAGGGTGAGGATTCCACAGGCATGTACACCCTAACCCTAACCCTAACCCTAACCCTACCTGGGGACTATCTCAGAATCCCGCTTACTGTAGTACTCCTACCTATGTTATAACAAGGATAACAAGTTTAAAAAATTATTTTCTTTCTAAGAAAGAAATCATTGCATCAGATATAAAATATATAAATTAAAAAAAAACCTAAATGTGGTCTCCAGAGAGCAAAGAGAAGCAGAAATTATTATTATTTTTTTAATGCAGATGTGCCACATTTTTTTGTGTATGATTTCTGGGAGGGACAGCATTCCCTTTGTGAAAAACTAAGTAATGATATATATGACATTTATGGAGATTTTTTTATTAAAGACATTAAACTCCAAAGGAGCTAGTGTCTTATTAAGAAATGAATTATTACTCCCTACCCTCAATATTCTAGTCTGTAATCTGCATGCATTTCCTCATAGATGTGTATCTCTGTTCAGGTATATCTTCAGGATAGCTTCTGCAAAATATGGCAGATGTTACAGTAATGAAGGGTACACCCAAACAAAAATGCATTTGTTTCCCTTCAACTCTACTCTATACATGAATATGTTGCTGTTTACATGGTCACCCATTTTAGTTTAAAGCATGCCAAGCTGGTCAGCCCTATGGGTACACTCATCAAAAAGTGGTTATCTACCACCTTTCACTGTGCAGACTAAGTCAGGAAAATTGATAGGTTAACTGCTTATTCTGAGGTTTCATGACCAATCGGTGATGCAACTGGGATTATAATTCCGCCTTTGCTTGTGTGTCCATAGGCACTGTATAAGTTTGAGTTGGGATAGCAATAAAAAAAATTAATAAAAAAAAGAACTGAGGCAATGGTATGAACTTCCACTTAATTTCCCTAATAGTATTTCTTTGGGTACAAACAGTAATGCCATCAACTCTTGTCCTCAATGAATTTACTGCGTCTTTATACATAAACACAGATATATGGATGCTTAATGTTCCGAGCTGTCAAATTCACTGTTAATCTCCATTTAGGAACATGATTTTGCAAACCATTCTACAATTGACTTAGGCAGTTTTTCCAAGTTTATCTCATCCAAAGACAGAAGACCAAAACTTTCTACCCTGTGAGCAGTGAGACATCATTTAAGATAATTACTTACCTCTTTGTGGGTTTCTGACAAGCACCCTTCACATTGAAACACAGCTTTAAACTCTTTCAGCTCATCTCTTTGCAAATATAATTTTTAGCTTAACCCCTGTTGGGACTAACACCAAATAAAAATGCTTGGAAGTTATCATTTACTCATTTATTTTTGCTACAGTGCACAAAGTGTTTCTTGTTTGGCAGGTATTTCTATTTTCCAAATTTAAATCAAAGCAGAGTTCCAACGGATTAAGGAAAATAAACGTTTCCTTCCAGGAGTTAACCAATACCTTCTCAAAATGCTTTTTCAGCAGTATGGCTGGTGTTCATCCTTTCATTTAAATTATCTTTATACTGTTGAGTTTAGATGGTAGACACCTGTGGTTTGGTTTTTTTTCAAACATTTTATCACATTGTTTTTATTCCTTCCAGTAATTTTTTTCAAATAATCTCTAAAGAAATGTCTGATATCTTGGCTATAATGGTAGATATTGACATATAGTTATTTTCAAACTTGCTTACACAATAGAGCCAAGTCAAATTGTTATATAAATTAAGGTCTTTATGTAATATTGTATTAAGGAAGATTCTGAAAAAATAGATTAAAAATAAAATATTCAGGTCATTTACACTTATCTAGTGGCTTAAGCTGCAGCCTCATCAAGCATCAAAGAAGTGAGATAGGTCCTTGGTCCACAAACTTAATGAATCATTTTCATCATCCTGAGAGTGTGTTGCATTACAAATTTCTCTGTCTCTGGCCACCCTGAGATTTGGATTCAGTGGGTCTGAAAGTTGTCATGGTGTTTGCTAATATTGAACACACTGAGTAGATTAATTTTCTCACTATTTTCATCTATGAAGACATATGAAGATTTTATTTCAAATGATTTTGTTCTTGAGGTATGAGTATATACCTTATTTTATGGAAAATGGAAGTTTTAGGAGAGATTTATACTTATTTACTATAAATATAAAGATCACTATCAGTGTACAGATCCTAATTAGAGGTTTTATCTAATGAATTTCAGTAACGCTCCTTAAGAAAAAATAGAAAATTTGCAAACTGACTGTAAACTGCACTTAAGCAAGTATGTTTTTATCTATTAATATCATCTATCTATCTATCTATCTATCTATCTATCTATCTATCTATCATCTATCTATCTATCTACCTATCTACCTATCTTCCTATTTATCTCATCTATTTGCCAAAAATTTGATTGGGGTTGCCTTTCCTATAATGCTCTTAAATAACTGCCATTTAAACCCATTTTTATCAGTATTTCTATTTCTTTGATTGATCTCCTAAAATTAGAAAAATACCATCAGCAATTTTTAAATGTGGATTTCCTATTTTCACCACTGTCTAACTTGTATGTGTTTCTTTAACAGTAAAGAGTGTTTGAGTTTGGTGACTTTACACACACTAATGATTTTATCCTAGAATATACAGTTTCAAAACACACACACACACACACACACACACACACACGATAGCAGAAATTTTCTCAGCCACCTAAACAGACTAGTCTTTTTTTTTCTAATTTATTTGTTATTAAAGTATAGTTGGAATATAATATTATATATTCCAACATAGTGATTCAACATCTATATACCTTACAATGTGATCCTTACCATAAGTAAACAGACTAGTCTTAATGTTGGCATGATACTTATCTGTGTGAATGATACCGTTTTAGAAGTGAATTTTCCCAGAAATGAAGGCAGCAAAATGGGTAAAAAGTACTTCAGAGGTTATCTTCTCTATACTTCCCTGTGCTTCATGCCAAGAACTATGTATAAGAACTACGTATGGAGTAATTATAGTTTCTGCTTATAGCTTTCTTATTTGGTATTACTCCAATATAGATAATTGACTTTAAGTGTGACCTTGTTCACATTAGTGAACTTGTTATCCAGAAAAGAAAACTGATAACAGGCTTCTTTGTCATCAAAGGGTGAAGAAATGTGACAATCTGGGAACTGGTTTTAGGGCCCCATCTGCTAAACCAGAGAGAAATCAAGATTTTACAGTTCTATAAATATTTTAGTGTATCCCATCATTTATGAACTGTGGCAGCTATCATAAAACGTCTCTGACTTTTGTTACAACTGCATATAAGGCCAGAAAATTGCATCTCGTGGTAAACCATAAAAACCTAAGTAAAAGCACCATTCCTTCCAGTATATTCTAAAAATATACAACCTCCCTGTCAGTACATGGCAGAGTAGTTACCATCCCAGGATGCCTGTTTCTTTCTCATTTTTTTATCTGATCTTACCCTGGTCTTTTCAAGCCCTTTTGTATTTCAGTATCTTTTTATGTTTCATAAATAACAGCCATTGCCATATAACAGCTGAAATAGATTTTACTTTGTCACAATATACTGCAAGCAAGAGACACTGGATGATGATAATGCTGTTACACAACAAGCTTTCATTCTGAGTGTCTAATTGCTCAAGATGTGATTCTCATTGTGTCTGTACTGAGACCTTTAGTGTCATGATTAGAATAAGTTAAGTAAGCAATGGTCAGCAGATTTATAAGAGACAGCTACTCCTGAGGAACTATAGAGTAAAAATGTAAGTAAACCTGACCTGAGAGTGAGATTAAAATAGTGCTTTGTGGATTGCTTCATCCCCTTATTCCATACACTCTTATTCTCTGGCTTTTAAAAAACATTTTATGATACTTGTGATATTTTAACACTTTAATATGTTTGGATCCTTCTGATGGTCTCTGAAACATGTAACAGCTTTGATGGTCATGTCACATTTTAAGGAGGACAAACTATCCAACTGGCATCATTTGATCAGACAACAGAATGTTTTTCTTATGACTAACCTATACGAGATTGATAGACATACTCAAGTTAACAAGGTAATATATCTCAGGGTATTCAGTCATACGTAGAAACTTGAGAGCTCTCACTGTATCCTGATATACATATGATGTTATATGGATCATATTGGGGGTTAGGCAATAATATTACCCATTGCTGTTCGTTTTTTATACATAAATGAACACATGATTCTCAGTGTGCAAATCCTGCCTGAACATTGATCATACAAGTCAAATACTTCCAGCTTACTTTTTAATGTGATTTCCAACTCCATAAAATCAGTCCTTCCGCTCTCCTTTTCTTCCCTATAAACATGCCATTTTCATTTGCAGTGAATAATGCCAGGCTAATACTTGGGATGGGAATGTAAATTTGAGACAACGTGAAGTTGATTTATTGTCCATGAATATAGTTTGGGCACACTGAGATTCATGACAGACTGCTCTGTGTGCCCATGTTCTCAGATATAAGTGGTGGAAATAAAATCATATCCTGAATCTTCCTCTTATGCTCTATGAGCCCAGCTCTGACCTGGAAAAAAACATTCATGCACATCCAAAGTGAGTGGAGGAAGAAAGAATGGACAGAACTCCGGGAACACTCTTAAGGTACTGGCAGAAATTCAGCAGAAAGATGAGTGCCATGCCCGTGTGGCCCTGAGACCGCTACTGCCCAGGGCTAGCTCTTCTTCCTGGCACTGCTGGACTCCTTCCAATAATAACAGGCATGAGACGATGTCACGTGCCTGGACTTTTCATGGCAATGACAGGAGGAGGCAATGAAGACTTCTGATTAAGAAACTGGTTGTTTGGAGCACTTGACCCAAATTTTCTGGATGCACTGATCTGTGAATGTGCTGTAGACCAGAACCCAATAGTGAGAGAAGGGCAAGGGCTGACTACCACAGTGATGGGAAGAATTGATCATGATTAACAAAAACAACATATACATTATACTCTTGTGAAAGAGACCTGAAAGGTTTGCCACTTGCTAGCTAAATTGATTTAATATCTCACATCCTTAATTTCCTCTTCTGTAAATGGGCTTCCCTGTGCTCCCAGTATAGTGCACTGGCAGGAGCAGGCTACTTACTAAATATTCTGAGTAATACCCCTGTCTATCCATAGTTACTGTGAGAATCAAAGTATGTTAGGTAATGAAACTCTGCACACAGTACCTGAAGCAGAGTAAGTACTCAAAAATGATTTAGCTGTTGTTACTATCTGTATTATTGTTCCTGATACATAGTAGGTGCTCAATAGACTTCGGTTGAATTGAATTAATTTGAACTGAAATGTATAGAAGTATTATATATGGATATTGTTTCACTCATTAAAAACAGCTCCGGATGGGGATATTTCAGCTATTCTAAAATAGGAATGAACTGAATGAATATTTAATAATGCCAGATGTGGTATTAAGTACTGTCTGGTATCTGCCCTCTAATTATCATAGTAATGCTATAAGTTAGGCATTTTTCCACTTTCCTGATAAGGATGTTAAATTTCAGAGCAGTAAATTAACTTACTTATGGTTACATAATGGAATGACAAAAATCAGAATTTGAACTCAGGTTACCTGGCTCAAAACCAAAAGACAAAGGGGAGAGACAATAGCAGACTGAAGAAAGGTAAAAGTTCTCAAGTCCGTATTCTACCTGTCACACACAAAAAATAAAAAAATAAAAATACTATAAATTCTTAGTAATTAAAATAACAGACATCTTAATATTTTATCTAAAACTTCCTACACTCTCTTAAAATGTTATGGTTTGTGAAAAGTAAACTAAATTCTATAGTCTTAAACAAATAAGTTCTATAGTTAGAGATCAGTGGCTAATTAGTTCTGCATAATCCGTGCTCTTCCTCTCCACACAGAGTCCTGGTGGGGACAGGACATATGGTTGTGGTGTCACTGCAATATCTCTGTGTGTTCTAAGGAAAGAGCTCCCACATACATGAACAAAAGCACACCGCAGTAACATTCCACTAGTGACTTTTTTAATATGCCAAAGAGGAAGGGAACACTATGTAAGACCTTATTTATTGTTGCTACTGTGCTTGTGTTGCTGTTGTTGTTTCACCAGGATTAGGACCAATGAGTAGAAATGATAGGAAGTAGATTTAAGTTCCCTAAAGAACTTTGTAACCATTAGAGTCGTTGCTGAGTATTACCTACTTCAGAAGAGATCTTAGCAATGGGTAGGAAGTACAACAGGTGGCATCTACTTGCCTTTTGCCTGGAAATTCTATGATTTTTATGGAAGAAGGCATCCCTACTGCAGACGTTCTCCTTTAATTGACAATCTATAATCACATTTTTAAACAAGAAAATGAAGTCTTTTTAAAGAAAGACTTTTCAAGTAAAGTGGAGTGGCCTGGATACAGGTAAACTTATTCAATCACATAACCTGGACTCATTGAACACCTTGTGTGTTTTGACCAAGACAAATGTGGTTCCGACCTTGTGAACCATACAGAACAGCAGGCTCTAGTTGAAAACAATGATTCTGGCAGGCTCAGACTATGTATCCAAATAAATGTTGGAAAGTTTGAAAGTTAAGACATTTCAAGACTGCAGAGGGAAAGTGAAATTTTAATCAAAGTTGACTTTGATATATTTCTGAGGTCCCTTCATCAACTGTGCCCATCTTCATTGTCTGTGGTTGGCTGCACTTGTTAAATCTGAGTGCTGACAAGACCCCAGTCTCAGGATAAAGAGCACCGAGTTCCATTTCCAAGCTGCCCAACTGTGTCAGAAAGCACAACCCCTCCTCTCTCTCTCTCTACAGTTAAGCATTTATGATGGGCCTGATAGAATGACTACGGACTGTGGGAATTCATTTCCGAAGCAGGAAGTGAGATGAGGAAGCACAACAAAGCCAGTGCATGTTGTGGTAACTGAATCCATGCCTGCATTTAATCAAAGGGCACTGGTGAGTCATGACCAGGAGAGCAGGGCTCCCTGAGTCAGTAATCAGCAGCAGAAATCCACATCAAACTGCAGCTCCAGTGCTAGACTTCCTGCTCTCCATTGTTCCACAGACATTCTGAGAGTGGAAGAAGCAACAGAGATTGACGATGCTTTTAAGTCCTTGTTTTCCTGCTCCATGGCTTCCGCAGAAATGGATGCCTGCAAGTCACAAAGCCAGAAGAGCACAATAGTATTTACCAAAAGAGCAGTGAGTAACCTTGCTGGATTTGGACACTGATGGCTGTCTGGGCCTCCTGTTTCAGCAGCTCTGTGATTAGACTTGAGGGAGATGCTGCGTTTCCCTCTTGTCCATGTTGGCACCTTGCCTGGCTGAAGGGGCATCCTTCCCTCATGTGAGTTATCTCTCTCCCCAAGGTCTCAGGGGGCCTCCAAGCCAACTTTGCCTAGGGCTTTGCATTTTCAAAGACTGTCCCTGGAAAACATTATCTTCCTGTGGCACATGGGCCTCTGCGTGAAGTGTTCTTCTAAGGAAGGCAAATAATTCTTATTCATCACAGGATGCTGCCTAAAATACAAACTGTGAAGTCTATTGCAGGGAAGTTACTGTATATGGAGTTACAGAATGAATGTTAAAATTAACATTCGCAAACTATAAGCAGAGGACTATATCGAAAGTTACTCTTCTAAAGGAACATAGTGGAATAGAGGCTAGAAAAATCATCATGAGAATTTTTAGGCCATTTTCCAATTCCATGACCTAGACCTGTAATTAACATCAAGTTATACTGAGCAAATTTGGGGATTTGGAATAATGTTCTTTTGCAAATAGCCTATTGGCATGTCCTTACTCAAAATGGAGCTTTGTATTGCACTTGAATTTAACCATAAATTTTAAATTCTTTCATTAATTTGGAATTTCAAACGTGAATTACTAGAGCTTTAAAATCTATTTTAAATGTAAAAATAGTATTATTTTTCCTTTATTTTCCATATTCATATCTCAGTGGTTTCCTATAATCAGAAAAAAAAAATCATTGCTGGCTTAGTTAAATTGCTAGTTTATTTAGTATTTCCTAATAATAATAGTTAATACATAACATTTATTAAATAGTCAGCCTAGAGAACCTATAATTTTATATTCCAGATATGACAGGATGAGCTGAGGGAGGCTTTCCTCTTCTCCATTATTAGAGAAAATGCACCCCTTTGTCATCAATAGAATAATTTATGCAAGATATCTAAAGGTCAATTCTTGATCAAAATCAAATGTGAGGAGAATTTGCCCTTAAAGTGGTCATTGGGAAACCACTAGCTCAATGGGAAGTTTTTGTTCACAGTGTCATTTCAGGAAGCTGTTCTGTTCTGCTTAGGGGACATTCAGTTCTGGAAGAAGAATGCCATTGCAAGTCATAAATAAGACATCATAGACCTTCATGCATCACTTCTCCTACAATAAAAGAGATCTGTGGATGGAGAAAGTTATTCTGAACTTGTGGCTACTCAACATTTGCAAGATGGCAACTTTTCTACTCTAAACTTTTCCTAAGCTCCTTGATATATAGATGTTTGCAAAGCTATTTGTTTCTCCTGGTTATATTATTTTTTGTATGGATCAACTTGTTGATTTGAGAAATGTAATTTGATCACGTAATTGCATCCAGAACAAATACTCCTATGACCCATATGCTGGCATGAGTTTACAGCATCCTATTTACACTACCTAATCGAAGACCACCTCACTTCAAAGCAAAATAGAGAATGTTTTACTTTAGCTATATTTCTCAAAACAAGACTTGGTGTATCAACAAAAATTAGAGATACAGCAGGAATATTAAAAAGTTTCCTTTGTCTGTTTCCATTTGTTCTTCAGTTTTAGTTAATTATTTTTTTTCATTGCAGACTTAAATAACAAACACAACAGGAAATGGTCCTACTCCCCTCTAAAACTATAAACACTTTGCAAACCCTAGAACAGAAAGGAAAGAAAAGTATATCAAAGGAAAGGTTTTAGGTTAAAGGATTGGTTTTGTACTGGTAGAAAAAACAGTTTTGTGCTCTCAAAACTTCTGTTCTAGTTGCTAAACTGTCAGTGGCCTTCCCTGCTAGTGGCTGTCTTAACATCCAAGTGAAGCATCACTGAGAGGCAGTGAGCACCATTAACCTAATGACTTGGAGTGCTTTGCCCAGGGCCGCAATTTCCATTCTTACTTTCTCAGGACATAATTTGGTTTAGCCATGACTTAATTTCTTTAGAGGCTTGAACCCAGGGGCCTCCAATAATTTCCATGTCCACAGCACCATGTTGTTGGTAAAAAAAAAAAAAAAAAAAAAAAAAAAATATATATATATATATATATATATATATATATATATATATATATATGCAATGATAACCAAGAGATATAGTATACTTTATTAATGAAACTTTAGACTACTCATAAGTATCACCGACAATTTTATTCCATAACTGCTCCTCCTAATGGGCATTTTTACACTTAATAATCATATCTGGCATTGAAATATAAAACAAGTGCCTAACAACAGTTTTACCATCTAATTTTTGTGTTAGGGTACAGCATAAGAACAAAACTCCACAGCTGTAAACATTTACATTTGAAGTAGCTCATAGAAGACGTTGTTATATGCCACTAACATGTTGACAGTTACAGTATGTGTGCTTTTATTTGATATTATACGGTTTAAGTTAAACTTTTCTTTTTATCAGTGCTTTGGCTTGAGAGTAAATGATTCCCAATCTGCATTCCCTTAGACAATGCACAGAACATTTGAGAATGGCTTTCACATTCTGACAACCTTCTTGCAATTTTATTTAAACAAATTCTTCTCCCCCAATTCCCTACAGAGAAGCTATTGTACCCTTTTGTTGATTGTAGTGGATGTATTGCAGATCTCCAATTACCTCCCAATGGACCACCCACCACAAGAAGGTTTTGTGTTGCCTGCACAGCAGCACTGCCAGCCTCCTGAGGCCTTCTGGAGACTGGAGAGAGGCTTTTGTCTCAGCCCCAGTCTCCACTGGCCCCACATCTGTGCTTTTCTGACATGGAACAACCTAATCAATTACCCCAAACCACTTAGCAGTAAATACATTGTCTAACATAATAATAATTAGGTGGTAAAAAGAAAACATCATAATGTTCTTTTGATATTGGGAGTTGACAGTTTCCAGACAAATATAGAGGTTTGTCAGGATGTGACGTTATAATGGGGCAAGCAACCTGCCCTTGAAAAGAAGCAACTCCATACAATAGGACAAAGTGGTTCCAAGTATTCTCATGAATCTCTGAGTATTTACAATCAATACCTTAAACTTAGTACTTTTTTTGTAATCTTCTGAAATAGATAATTTGGTTAGTAAAATTTCTTGCTAGTGGTACAGCATTTGAAAGAACTATTTGTATTATGAGACTTGATACAACATGTATCAAGGTAAATTGTGGACTGAAAACTGACACATTATGTTGGGTAAACGATGTAAGTTCTGTTTCTTTGCTGTAAATTCTTTTCCCAGGTAACTTTGGCTTACATTAGTATTACATGAGATTTCTGGAATGATATCCTATGTGTATTCTAAATTGTTCCCAAAATTTTCCTGCATAAACAAAAATAATTCTTCAAATATCAAAAATCAAATGCTATTTCAATTGGTATTCAAAACAATTTTGAAAATACATCCCTGTTGTTCCTATTGTTACAGTCACCACTTACCATAAATTTATAACTCTAATTTTTTAAAAAAGTAAACAGCTTCCAATATTTTATGAATTAAAAAAATAGCAGAATAAAAATTTGAAACATCAAAGCTATTCTCAATTTATTAGTTTTTCTTCACTAACCTACGATTAAGTTGTTCTATGACTCACTTGTTTTCATCAGAGAAAAATATATATATCTGTGGGTTTATATCTAAACACAGAAATGTGAGAAGAACTTGGGATTTATGTACTAAAATTTTTTTAGCTCTTCCAATACATATTCTTTAGAATGTAACAAAAAAATGTTAGTGGCTTCTTAAGAAATGAACAACAAAGAACCATAATTAAAGACAAAAATAAAATTGTTAGCTGACTTCAACCATTCCTGCTTTTCATTACTCAAGACCAAATTTCATCACTTAATAATTGGATAATCTGGAATCATGTACCCACAACCAGGTTGGAAAATATTTGATTATTAAATTCATGCTCTTTTTTCGTTACTTATGCATTAGAAGTAGGAATTGCTATTATGCATAATAAAGGTAAACTGATACCTTAATTCCCTTCTTATTCCGTTGATTCTACAACCTTGCCCATCCCCAAAACCACACACACACACACACACACACACTGGCACATCCTCCAAGATCAAGATTGTATTTCATATCGATGCCTTTTTTTATTTTTATTTTATTTTTACGTTGCAGCGTTTAGAAGCATTTATTGTAGGACAATAAAAAAGCTGTACTTTGAAAAGAACTGATGGTAATAATAGTATGCCTGAACACATATACACACACGGAGTTCCACTATTGGGTTATCTGCTTTTATCACCACTGAGGGAAGCATTGAAAAAAAACAAAAACAAAAAAAAACCCTCTCCATTCTTTATGTAAAATTGAAGTACAACAAACATACAGAAATGTACACAAATCATAACTGTACAGATGGATGAAATGTCACAAAGTAAACACACTTGAAGCCAGCACACAGACGAAGAAATAGAATAAACTCAAAAGTTCTCCTTAAGCTCGTGTTTTCCACAAAAGCAAGCATTACCCTGAATCCTAGCACCATAAATTACTTTTGCCTGTTTTTCAAACTTTATATAAATGGAATAATTCATAACATGCACTTTTTATATGGCATGCTTTGATCAATATTGTGTTTTGGGGATCTAGTCATGTTTTTGAACATAGCAATAATTAATTCTTTCTCAGTGCCATGACAGTATTCCATTGGATGATCCTACAACAATTTATCTGTTCTATTTTTCAGTTGTTTTCATTTTGAGCTAATCAAAATAGTGCTGCCTTGAGATTTTATACAAATGTCTCTTGGTGCAGATATATAGGCTAAATATTTAGGAGTGGAATTGTTGAATTGGACAATATTTATAGTCACTTTTAGTAGGTACTGCCAACTGTTTTCCCAAATGGTTGTACCAATTTATACTTCTCTCTTCAGTTTGTGAGAATTACAATTACTGCACATACTCACCAGCATTGATATGACCTATTTCCTCATTTTAGTCATTTGGATGTATGTGCAGTAACTTACATTATGTTTTGAATTTCAAAGTTAATAAACTGAGGATTGAAAAATAAATATTTGTTGGCAGTTTCTGAAATAATTTTTACTGTAAAGTGTCCCTTCAAGTATTTTGACATTGTTCTGTTAGGTTGGGGTTTCTCTTTCCTATTTCCTGTAGGAGTTTGTTATTGTCAGAATGTGAGTCCTTTATTGGACATAAGCATTTCAACTATATACTTCTTCTATATAGCTTGCATTTTCACTCTTTCATGTCTTATAAGAAAAATCAATTCTTAACTTTCAAGTAGCCCAATATAGCCCATAGTTTTCCTTCAGAATTGGAAGTTTTCATGTCTTGTTTGAGAAATTTTTGTTAAACTAAATCATGAGGATATTCTTTCACTTTTGCCACTAAAAGCTTAATTGTTTTACCTATCACATTTAGATCTAGAATCTATTTGAAAATCATATTTGTGCTTGGTGAGATAAAAATTAAGATTCATTATTTTGCCTTATGATCTCTAAAGCATCAGCATTATTAATTGAAAATACTAGTCTTTCCCTACCACACTGTGGTTTCCCCTTTGTCACCAGTCACATGACTGGATATATGTGGGTTCTCTGGCTTTATTCTTCTCAGTCAAGATTGTCTTAGTTATTCTTGATTCTTTTTATTTCTTCATAAATTTTAACTTATACCCACAATAAACACCTAAAGCCTTGCAATGTTATGTCCATCCATTTATGTTGGTCTTCTTTAATTTTCTCAATAATGTTTTGAAGTGGTTTGTGTAAAGTTTCTTCATTTATTTATTATTTAGCTTAAATATTTGATTTTCCTTGTCATCATGAATGACATTTTTAAAATTTTATTTTCTATTTACTTATGTTAGTATTTGAAATATTATTTTTTCTATATTGAGCATTTATCATTAGATCTTAATTCACTTATTAATTTTACCAATTCATTTGTAGATTCTATGTGTACAATCATATCATCTTTATTTTTTCATTTCCAATGCTTTTACTTTCGATTTTCTTTTCTTTATTTCTGAGAGTAGGTAGGACTCCCATTAAAATGTGAATGGAAGTAGTAATTGTGGGTATTCTCATCATGTTTTTGAACTTAAGGAAAATATTTCAATATTGCATTTTAAGCATGATTTTCCATACAGGTTCATTGTTACACATTTACCATATTATCGAAAAAACATTTTCTATCCCTCCTTTCTAGAAATTGGTAATGTGAATGTGTTTTGTTTTTTTTGTAATTAAACTTTATTGGGGTGACAATTGTTAGTAAAGTTACATAGGTTTCAGGTGTACAATTCTGTATTACATCATCTATAAATCCCATTGTGTGTTCATCACCCAGAGTCAGTTCTCCTTCCATCACCATATATTTGATACCTTTTACCCTCATCTACCACACCCCTATGCCCCTACCCTCTGGTAACCACTAAACTATTGTCTGTGTCTATGAGTTTTTGTTTCTTCATATGTTTGTCTTGTTCCTTTGTTGTTCTCAGTTTTATATCCCACATATCAGTGGGATCATATGGTTCTCAACTTTTTCTGTCTGATACATTTCGCTTAACATTAAAATCTCAAGACCCACCTATGTTGTCACAAGTGGCACTATTTCATCTTTTCTTATGGCAGAATAGTATTCCATTGTGTATATATACCACAATTTCTTTACCCATTCATCTACTGAAGGACACTTTGGTTGTTTTCATATCTTGGCCACCGTAAACAAAGCTGCAATGAACATCAGAGCACATATATCTTTACAGATAAATGTTTTCAGATTTTTTTGCTAGATATCCAAGAGAGGGATTGTTGGGTCATATGGTAATTCTATTTTTAATTTTTTGAGGAATCTGCATACTGCCTTACATGGCTGCCGCACCAATCTGCATTCCCACCAACATGTATGAGGGTTCCTTGTTCTCCACAGCCTCTCCAACACTTGTTACTATTTGTCTTGTTGATGACAGCCATTCTTACTGGTGTGAGGTGATAGCTCATTGTGGTTTTTATTTGTATTTCTCTGATTATTAATGATGTTGAACATTTTTTCATATGTCTATTGGCCATTTGTATGTTCTCTATGGAGAAGTGTCTATTTAGGTTCTCTGCCCATTTTTTAATTGGATCGTTTGTTTTTTTGTTGTTCAGTTGTATGAGTTCCTTATATATTTTGGATATTAGCCCCCTATCGGAGGCACTGTTTGCAAAAATCTTCTCCCATTTGGTTGGTTGCCTCTTTAGTTTGTCGATGGTTTCTTTTGCTGTGCAGAAGCTTTTTAGTTTGATATAGTCCTATTCATTTATTTCAGCTTTTACTTCCCTTGCCTTTGGAGTCAAATACATAAAATGCTCTTTGAACCCAAGGTCCATAAGTTTAGTACCTATGTTTTCTTCAATGCAGTTTATTGTTTTAGGTCTTATGTTTAGCTCTTTGATCCATTTTGAGTTAATTTTGGTACTTGGTGCCAAATAGCAGTCTGGTTTCATTCTTTTGCATGTAGCTTTCCAATCCGTCCAGCACCATTTATTGAAGAGGCTGTCTTTTCTTCATTGTATGTTTTTAGTTTCTTTGTTGAAAATTATCTGTCCATTTTTATGTGGGTTTATTTCTGGGTTTTCTATTCTATGCCATTGGTCCATGTGTCTGTTTTTCTGCCAATACCATACTGTTTTGATTATTGTTGCCCTGTAGTATAAGCTAAAGTCAGGGAGTGTGATACCTCCAGCATTGTTCTTTTTCCTTAGGATTGCTTTGGCTATTCGGGGTCTTTAGTGGTTCCAAACAAATCTGATGATCTTTTGTTCTATTTCTTCAAAAATTGCCAAGGGGATTTTCATGGGGATTGCATTAAATCTGTATATTGCTTTGGGTAATGCGCTCATTTTAACAATGTTGATTCTTCCAATCCATGAACACGAATGTCTTTCCATTTCTTCATGTCTTTTTCCATTTCTTTTAAAAATGTCTTATAGTTTTCAGTGTATAGGTCTTTCACATCCTCGGTTAAGTTTATTCCTAGGTATTTTATACTTTTTGTTTCAATTGCAAAGGGAATTGGATTTTCATTTTTTTAAATTTCTTTTTCTGAGGTTTCATTGTTAGTATACAGGAATTCAATCGACTTTTGGTACTGTGAATGTTGAATAATTTAATCATTTTTTGCATGTATTGTAGTGACCATATACATTTTCTCCTTTTTTCCTATTAATGTGATAAATTGCAATGATTTTTCAAATGTTAAGCTAAACTTGTCTTCTGAGAAAAAATAAAAAGGCCTTAATTGGTCATGATGTATTGTAATTTTTATGTATCTTTGCATTTGGTTTTCTAACATGTTGTTTAAATGCATGATAATGAGAGAGATTGGTCTGTGATTTTTCTTTATTATAATCTCCTTTTTGGTTTTCATGTCAAGGTTGTGCTGACTTCATAAAATGCTTTGAGAAGTGGCACTTTTGAACATTTTGAGAATTAATTATTGAAATGGTGGGGGCTTAGGATTTGCTTTGTGGGAAGGTCTTCAATTATAGTTTCAACTGCTATAATTGATGTAGAATAACTCAGCTTCTCCATTTTTTCTCACATTAGTTTCAGAAACTTACTTTTTATGTAGGAATTTTTCAATTTATTCTAAATTTGCAAGTGTGTGATATTAAAATTGTTTATGATGCCCTCAATTTAAAGTACTTTTTGTTTCGTGGTCACTTATACTTTAACATATAGATTATATAAAAGTATATTGCTTCATTTACAATCTGCTGAGTATTTTCTAAATTTCTGTTGTTACTGATTTCTAGTTTATCTGCACTGTGGTCAGAAAATGTACTCTGAATGGGTTTAGTCATTAAAAAAAGCAATGAGGAGGAGGGTGTCAGTAAAAGTATTTGTGATTTCAGAATGTGTTCACACTTAAGTGACCATCAACTTAAAATAGACTGCTATCAACACATCTTGATATGTACGAAGCACAGAGCAACCACAAACAAAAAATCTACAAGAGATACACAAGAAATAAAGAAATAAGAATCCAAATACAATACTACAGAAAGTGATCAACATACAAGAGAAGAAAGTAAGAGAATAATGGAGGAACAAAGAAGAACTACAAAGGCAATCAGAAAACAATAAAATGGAAATAACTACATACTGATCAATAATTACTTTAAATGTAAGTGGATTAAATGCTCTAATCAAACTATGAATGGATAAAGAGAAATGATAAATGCATGCAATGAAATATTAGTTGGACATAAAAAAAATGAAATCTTATCATTTGTGACAACATGGATGGACCTAAGTGTTTAAAGCTAAGTGAAATAAGTCAGACAGAGAAATACAAATACCATATGATTTCACTTATATGTGGAATCTAAGAATCAAAACAAACAAAGCAGAAACAAACTCATAGATACAGAGAACAAACTGATGGTTGCCAGATGGGAATGCCATGGGGGAATGCATGAAAAAGGTGAAATGATTAAAAAATACAAAATTGGTAGTTACAAAATAGTCATAAGGATGTAAAGTACAGCATAGGGAATATAATCAATAATATTGTAATAATTATATATGGTGTCAGTGGGTACTAGAGTTACCAAGGGATCACTTCATAATTTACATAAATGTCTAACCAGTATGCTATATACCTGAAATAATTATAATACTGAATGTCAACTGTAATTTGAAAAATTTAAAAAGAAAAAGAAATAAAAAGCAATGAGAAGTGCATTACCACACATGTGATCAGTCTGGGTGAGATACACATAATCTTGAAATGTAAACTTTTTTTTTTCCTGTTGGGCAGAGTTCTAGATATGTTATTTACATCTTTATTGTTGTTGTTTGATTAGTTGTTTTTGTTGTCCATCGTTTATTGAAAATATTACAGCACAGCAGAAAGACTCAAATGGATCTATGTGATATTCTGAAATTCATCACAACTGTAGGCTGAGTGACCAGCATGTTGGACAGATTGCCAAAATCCAAGAAGTTCAGCATTTCCTCAGTGTCAGGACCAACTTCAATGATCTCCTTAACCAATGTTGAAACTTCAGGAATGTAATTTTCTGTCCTTTCTCTCTCCACTTCCTGCAGCTTGTTAGAGATACCTTCCACCAGGCCTCTCTGAATCCACTTCATCGGATGTGGACCTGGAAAATTTTAAAATAATCAAGAGACATTAAGATCTGATAACTGACGTCCAAAAGATTTATTGGGGAACATATCATCAAAGGATGATTTGGGAGGGAAGAAGAATAGGCATGAAGGACGTTCAGACCATGATTCATGTATGGTAACGCGAAAAGGAAAATGGGAATGAGAGGAATATGTGCAGGAACTCTCAGAACGCAGACTGTTCTGCTCAGGTTTTGCCGAAGCTGATGGAGAATCTCAAAGCAAAAGCTGTCTGTAGGTGAAATTTCACATCAGGCTGGAGTGGCCCAGTTGTAGTATCTACTCTATGTTCAATTGACTGTGAGCAGCCTGGAGGAGTTGTAACCCCAGATGAATGTCAATGTAGAAACAAAGTGAAGGCAACTAGAGGCTGTTCAATCAGCTCTTCTCTTTTAAGGGAGATCTATGCTGAGCATCTCCATAGCCATTGTAACTCATTATCCAGATTCAATAAAATAAAAGACTATTAAGTTCAACTACATACAAATAAATACACTTGTATGACAATTTTAAAAACTCATATGAAAAGACAAATGATAAACTGAAGGAAAAACATGTGTCATCAGTAAAGGGCTAATCCATCTAATATACATTTTTTAACATTGAGGTAAAAAAAAAAAAAAAAATGACCTGAAAGCTAAGAAAAAAATTGACAAAAAATCATAGATATAGTCTAAGGAAATATGCACACACTTATAATAAGCAGAATAAAAACTAAAACTAGTATTCTACTCATATCAGGTAATTCAACACTTGACACTCATTCTGTTGGTGACAATATGAGAAAATAGGCATTTTCATTTATTAGTGATGGGAGCCCTAAGTAACACAGTCTGTATAAAGAGGAAATTTGGCAAAACAGTATTCATTTATCTTTAGTTCAGAAACCCCACTTGAAATATGTAACTGAAGGTAAACTTCTTAATTACGAAACAACATATGCACAAGAATTATTCATTGTGGTAATAGTAAAATATCAGAAAAAACCTGAAATGCCCACCGATAGTGAAGTGTTGGAATAAGCCAGTGAGTACTATGTAGACATGAAATGAATTAGGAAGACAAATATAAACTGAAACGGATTGATTTTTATAACATATTCTTACAATCAAAATTGCATTTATAGTTAAGTTAGATTTTTGCGCAACAAAAATAGAGAAATTATTTCTTTCCTCTTTTAAAGAAACCCAAAAAGTATAGACCATAATTTAATAAAAATGATTGCCTACAGGGTGGGGATAGAGAGGAAGAGTAGAGGTAGGAAATAAAATTTTCTGACAATATGTGTTTACATAATTTTAACTTTGAACTATAAAGATTTTCTTCATGTTAAAAAACAAAATTGAAAAACTTATAAAAATCAAATCTTAAAACTGAATAAAAACAGAAAAAATAAATGAATCTGTCTATCAAATTAATAAAATAAATACAAAGAAAAATAATGATCAAGTACAATTTAAACCCCTTACTCTGACTATACACAGCTAGTAGGATACTCTGAAGACAGAAAGAAATACAAAGAAAATCAGAATTTTGTTGTTGCTAATGGTATCAGTGTAATAATTCTGAATCTATATTTTGATACATTTAAATTAACAATATGTTGATATAGCCAGGGGTCAGCATTTTTACTGTTAAAGGGGAGATTAAAATATTAAAAATATGAAATGTGGAAGGTGAAGAGAACCCAGTGATGTTGGATTAGAATTGTATCAGTATCAACATGAAGTTTTTTTAAATGTCTGTTTCCCAGTTCGAACCACTGTAAGGGAACCAGTGATTCTCCAGTACCAATGAACACATCTCAACTTAAATTCTTGCTTTCAAAATACCATTCCATGTTTAAGGAATGAGGGGTTCTTGGAGGTTGTATGATTCCACAGAAAGTTCTGGGTGAGCCTGGAATTTTATTACCAGAAGGCAAGAGAGTGCCCAAAGATTATTGAGGACATGGCAAAAGTGGTGCAAAAATCAGCTTGAACTGATTCCCACTGGCCATATTTGTGATATTTTGAGCACAAAGAATAACATAATAGATAATCACACATCAAATAAAAGGTATGTGTATCAATAGCAATACCTAAAGCGGGAGGTGGTGAGAAAGGGAAAGCTCTTCTTTAAAGAAGAATGACAACAAACAAGTATAGAATACAGAATTAAGGGAATAAATCACTGTTTAGCAACTATAATATAATAATTGGTTTAGGCAAAGATACTCAGTAAATTGTTGGGGAATAGGATATTCACATAGTGTCGAAATTTAACAGAGATTTTAATTTTCAAAATGGGAAAAGGTAACTTTACCATGAGCAGATGTGTTTGTTATCACATGAAGTAGATGCTACTGATGCTCCACCAAACTACACACTTATTCCCCCAAAATTACTTAATCTGAATATAATTATGAAGAACCTACAAAAAAATCCAAACTGTGGGAGATAACTGGCCTAGATTCTTAAAAATAGTGACAGTGCAATGAATGAACAAAAGAAAAAAAAGTTAGAGAACTGTTCTAGATTATAGAAAACTAAAAATTATGAGAACAAAATACTGTGTGCAATCTTTGGCTGAATACTGGATTTTAAATAAAGCTCTAAAAGATATTTTAGCAAGAGTTGGGGATATTAAAAATAGACTTATTTAGGTAATTTTATACAAAGTTGAACATAATGGATGACAAAATAGTGCTGAGATTGTGTGAGGAAAGTCTTTTTCTTAGGAAATACATGCTGAAACTTAATGGGAAGAGTAATGATGTCTACAGCTTTTAAATGTTTCAGGAAAAAAGTTATATATACATACATAGGTATGGATGAGGAAACAAAAAGAGATAAAATTATAAATTTTTAACAATGGTGAATGGTATACATGCATTTACTATATTATTCTTTCAATTTTTCTATAGTGCTGGAAATTTTCATATAAAAAGTTGGGGAGGGGGAAGCTGGAATAATTTGACCAATAAAATAAATATTGATAGTGCTGGATTATAACATAAAGAATAAAATAAATGTGCACAAGTAAATATTGATATACTAAATGAAGGAACAAATAAATAAATGGAGAAGGGACAACTCACCATGCAGAAGGGATAAATCACTATTAGGACACCACAGTAATAACTTCTACAGGAAGTCCACTGTTAAAATCAATAGGCAAAACTTTAACACCTATAAGATATTTGCATAGCATCAAAGTATCTCCAACAATATATTTATTAATTACTCTGGTGTTTTTAACCTATGTCCATAAATTCTCTGATATTCTTTTCTCCAGGAGTTGGACTGCAATTCTCTTCTCATTGATTAGATTTGGATTCTCATAGATTGGATTAGATTTAGTGACTGACTTATAACAAACTGAATATAGAAAGAAAAAATAATATCTTGTCTGTGAAGAAACTTACCATCACCAAGTTAAACAAGTGACCAAGGTTCATATTGCCAGTAATAATACATAATGATATAATGTAACACACCTTGTATGACACAGTGAGAAAGGCTTAGCACTATGTGGTATTCTTCCCCCAAATCCATATTATCATTCCAATCACAGGAAACATCCATCAGACAAACCCAAAATGAGGCAAATTTTACAAAATATCCTATACTTTTCAAAAGTGTCAAGGTCATAGGAAACAAGGAAAGACTCAGAGCAATCACAGATTTCAGTAGATGAAGACATGACAACTAAATAACTAAATGCAATATGACATTCTAGATTGGATTCTGGAAGAGAAAAGGAAATTGATAAAAACCTGGGGTACCTAATGTTAATTTTTCAGTTTTGATAACTGGATGATAGTTACATAAGTTGTTAATACTAGAGGGAGCTGTGTGAAAAACATATAGAAACTCCGGAATATTTTTGTAACTCTTCTGATAGTCTAAAATTATTTCAAAATAAAAGTTTTATTTTTAATTGGGGAAAATTTTAGTACAAAATATGGGTAAATCATATTTTGATTGAAGAGCAGTGGTGTTTCAGTTCTTTCCTGCTTATTGGCCTATACAAGTTTTCCTCTTTTTTTCATTACTTTTTCCAAATGTATAAAATTATCCACATTTTCCAATTTTTTATAATACTCTTTTATGCTATTATTTTTTTATTTCTATAACTTTTTCCCCCTTGCATTGTTTGTTCATTTATATCTTCTGTTTACTATTTTTCTTAATCATCATGCTAGGTATCCACGTTTTAAAGAGAGCTTTTGATTTGTCTAATCTTTGTATTGTTGTTGCTATTTTTTTATTTCACTGATTTATTTTGTCTTTATTATTGCTTCTCTGGTTTATGATTTACCTTTACTATTGCTATTATTAGTAAAATATATAGTTTAGTATGTATTAATTAGCATATTGATATATTAATATTAAATTCATATTTAATATTATTATCAAAAGAGCAAACCCCCAAATATGAGAAAAGGTAATAATATAAATATGAGAAAAACTTGTGCAAACGAGCAAACGCCCCAAAATATGAGAAAAGGTAATTGCTCATTTGATCTTCTTCTAACTCTTTAATTGGAAACTTAATTCATTTGGTTTCAGATTCAGTTGTTTCCTGACAAAATATTGTATAAATATTTATGAGAGACCTTATAACTGCAATAATTCCACTGCAGAGTTCAAAACAGCCCCTATTTTTGCTTTCTCAAGAAAAGTACCAGTTTTCTTAAGTAACCTGAGTTCTTGCCTGGCTTTTTAAACTGTCAGATTATATGTTATTTTGACCGACCTATCAATTTACATGTTATAATACCATTGTGGAAGGATCCATTTCTGTCTGGTTTGGAATAATCTTTAAAAAGGGAGGAGCATTAACTTTCCTTTGAGTCTTTCTCCATATCAAACTCCACATGAGTCTGTTTTTTATCTTTTTCTCAGAAAAAGTATTACAGATACAAGGCTTTATTTTTTATTCTTAGACAGTTCTGCCCATCTTAAAACAGTATTTGGTATTGATATTGAAAAATAGGACATGAGTCCCTCCCAGGCCTTTTAAAATAGAGGTCCCTCCCATAAGCCTGTGACACTGATGAAATGCTAAACATCTATGAAGGAAGAGTAAAAAGTTGAGAAACTACCCCTGTCTGGTCAGGCTCCACTAGCAATGTCCAGTCACAGAGAAAGTATTGAAAGATTAAAAGTAACAGACCTTCCCACTCAATTGCCCTTGCAATCTTAGAAATGAACTTTTAAATAGAAATTTAAATAGTGAAATTTCTACAAAGTGACACAAACAAGCTTTGTGGCATTAATCACTCAGAAGAATGAATATGAGACACACAAAGAAAATGCATTTTTTCTCTAGAACATTGACCACCAGCTAGAACTGAATTGTCCAAGAGCTCTGTTTTGAATCAAGTGAATCTGAGTGGGTGTTCTTTAACAGCAAACTGAGGGAATTGAAAGAGAGAGAGAGAGAGAGAGAGAGAGGAAGAAGGAAGAAGGAAGGAAGGAAAGAAGGAAGGAAAGGGGCTCTTTTGGAAATGTATCATATTGATAAAATCCCAGCAGAATCCTAATAAGAGTTGTATAGCTACAGAAATAACTGCTGGTGAAATCTTTTAGCAGTCTCTGAACGTTTTCTTCTACATCCACTTCTTCCCCTACAACCACTCTGAAGTTCTAAAAATACTAAAGTTAATAATTCTTAAGGGACCAAAATAGGTAGCACCTCAACATTAAATGTACATTAAAACTAGTTAGTGTACAAATCCATTTTGTTAAAGGAAAGTGTTCAAATGACAGTCCGAAACGCAACTTCTTCAATATCTTAAACAGTTCTTGCCATTCTGAACCTTGAAAATAGTACCAATTTTTTTTTAAGATGAGAAAACTGCAACGTAATTCGGGATTTGTTCTTTTTCTGTTTCTCCCTTCTCTTCCCATTGGAGTATATCACACCACTATAACATTCACATGTCATCATTTGCCAACACTTTACAAATGATTGTGAAAGAGAATTTTCTGAGATTTTTAAAAATGATAAATGCTTCTAAATCACAGATTCAAGAATAGGTTTCTATGAGTAAGGTAGAAGAAAGAGTTTTCTTTTTTTTTTTTTCTTTTTTTTTTTTTACTTACTAAAAATTATTTATTGCACAATATATCAGTTTATCCTAAGAATAAAACAGATATTATTCTCAACTTCGAAATTCAGTACATAGTCAAATCCATTTTCTTAAACTAAAGTTCTGTAGCATTATATTATGAGTAACAAACTCTTTGTTATTGAGTTAGGATAGGGAAACTTTATAACTTATAAATTTCTTTTTTTATATATAGCAAAGTGAAGAACGCTCTTATACACCTATGTATGAACAGAATATTATTGTATGGATTTAGTCATTCATTCCACAAGTATGTGTTGCCTTTATTATATGCCAGGGGTTATGACCTAATACAAGGTGTGAACAAAACATACGGTGAATGTTTAAATTAAAAAAAAAAAAATATTACAGTAAAACACACATTGTCATTAACTCTCCTTCAAAATATTCCCCTTCACTTCGAACACGCTTATGCCATTCGTTCCTGCCTCTTTCTGAAGCAGTTCTGGAAGTCCTCTTTCATGAGTGTCCTCAGTTGCGCTGTCGTGGCTGCCTCGATGTCCTGAAACATTTTGACTTTGGGGAAGAGCCAGAAGTCGCATGATGCCAGATCCAATGAATAAGGTGGATGAGGACACACCGTAATGTTTTTATTTGACAGAAATTGCCGTGTACCAGAAGCGATGTGCGACACAGAGCGTTGTCATGATGGTGGATGAAGTCAAGACGCTCATGAAAGAGGACTTCCAGAACTGCTTCAGATAGTGGCAAGAACGATGGAATAAGTGTGTTCGAAGTGAGGTGGAGGGATTAATAACAATGTGTATTTTACGGTAATGATTTTTTTTTATTTCAACATTCACCGTATCTTTTGATCATACCTTATATATGACCCTACACTCTTAATGGGCACCAAGTCTAGCATTGTATATTCTGCTATAGATTTTCCAGGCTTTCATAGCAAAACTGAGTGAGATGCAGTGGCTCAGGCGAAGGCCAAGGATTACCTTCCGAAAAACCACATCCTATCCTTACAGTGGTACAATTATCAACCTTCCTACATGATACTCTTTGAGGCTACTTCAGAGGAGTGTAATAATATTAATCACAATAGATATTTATTACATGGCAATGCTATGCCGGATACTGGGGAAATGCTTCCAATTACAGTATTTCACTTGTACATACAACAGCCAGTGAGGTTGATAGTGTTATCCTTGTTTAGGGGCGGGTTTGAATAAAATTCAGAAACTGACATTAGCTTGATGATGTTCACATAGATATTAAGAGAGGAAACTGATATTCAAACTTGAGTCTGGTGACTCTAGGGCCAAACCAGTGCACTTACAGAATTCTACCCTTTTGTTGCCTTTGCAGGCATATTACCCAGGCCAATCACAATTTAACAACAACAATAACAACAAATGATCCATCAAGCAAAAATATGAGGCATAACTGAAAGGGGCTAACCAGTGCCATCTGGGTGAGGCAAAGCTTTGCTTTCTTTCTCCAACTATCAAGACTGTCTTACTGTTGCTTAAAAATCATCTTGGAAGGATGCATGAGCAGACATGCCCTCTGATCCATTTTTCTCATTTGTCCTAAGCGAAAATAAATTCCCAACTGTGTTGTTGATGGAAACTGTGGCCTTTATTTTTGTGACTTCATAGCCACTATTTGGGAGCCAAAATTAATAAACAGGGAGTTTCCTGGAAAGAAGAGTTACCTGGGAAACTAAAAATACTCCTGAACGCCTATAAGGAAGTGACTTTGGAGATGACCTTGTTAAACATTTTAAAGGAGAAAAATAAAACATGTATTCTCTATAAAATTTAAAGAAGTACAAATAACAATAAAAATAACCAAGGAATTTGGCTAATAGTCAAAATAATAGTGGTTAATGGAGAGCACTCTATTAAGCACTCTGTTAATATGACATGGAAAGGTGCCTGGTCTGGGATCTAGTGTAATATAATGAATCATTCAACTTCTCCTGGCCTCATATTCTTTGTGGGAACAAAAAGTCGGGGTGGGGTGGGGACTAGATGATCTCTAAGTTCATTGAGTGTTGCTCTTCTTTCTGCATGTATCAGGAAGTAAAGAACACTAAAGGAGCATAGGAAACCATACCAACCCTGAAGTGCATTAAGCTACAATTTGGGAAAAGGAAAGTGTCTACTGACAGCTGTGTTTCATGGCATGTTCCATAGAAACCACACTGCGTATGTAAACAAACAAAAGATATGCAAATGGCCAAAACAGAAAGGTAAGAACAAATGAAGTGTTTTTGAAAGTATAAGGCAATAATGCATAAAGGAAGAACTTTTTTAATTGTTATGTATTAACTTTAATTGGAAGAGGAAGGGACAACTTTGCTTCTTGATTGGAAAAACAAACAAACAAAAACAACACAAAAAAATGATATTAAGGTAGATGTAAAGATCAGACCCAACAATTGTCTAGAGTAAATCTGGAGAGCAATAGAGAGATTGAAAGAGCTATTAGAACAGATTAGAACAGATAAATATATGATTAAAGAGTTCACAGATGAAATGTTAACATTTACAGCAATCTGGCACCCAGGGCATTTCGATGGTGAGCAGACTTTACTGAAAAGCCCCTAAACATTGTTTTGATTAAAAAGAAAAACAAAAAAAGCATGAAATACATACATACTAGAACACGATTAGGGTTACAATCTACTTGTACTTTTCAGAGGGAAAAGAAATACGAAGCATAATCTCAAATCATATACTTTTCAGTTTACTAACTATGGCTTTAAAACAAGTGTTTTGTGGAAAAGAATATGAGCAGCCCTCTAAGTAATAAGTTAACAACCATTTAGAATAATAAAAATACATAAAATATTAGGGAGCCTCTGATGAAGCTCTGTTAGGTGACACAGAGAACAGAGTCCAAGTTATTTTTAAGACAAAAGCTCCATTGTATCTTCTGTTTCTATAGTGTCTATAAATGTGCATAATCAATAATAATTTTGAATTTTTACATATATTTGTTTTGTATGTTGGAACAAATTAATATATATATATATATATATATATATATGTATTTTAAATTAAAGTTTATTGGGGTGACAATTGTTAGTAAAATTACATAGATTTTGGGTGTACAATTCTGTAATACATCTATATATCACATGGTGTGTTCACCACCCAGAGTCAGTTCTTTTTCCATCACCATATATTTGATCCCTTTTACTCTTCTTGAATGAAATTTAATAATAAGAAGTATAACAGATAGAAAATTTATGTGTCCTTGAGCCAGACTGACCTAGGATCAAATTTTAATCCAGTTATTTACCAGCTATATGACCCTGGGCAAAGAAAAACCCTCTGGACCTCAGTTTCTTCCTTTGTAGAATGATGGAGATCATTTTGTGATTGTTATTTGCACCTAAAGAAGCTTTGATAAAAATAGCAATCATCTTTACTATCAGAATAATAAGGAAAATTTTAGAGTCTTGTACCAGAGAGACTACAAAATTTCTGGTTATTTTCTAAGTCAATCACTCTTTTGTCAATTTATTGGAGAAGTGCTTTAACTTATACTGACTGTACTTTTCAGACAATGCACAACAAACCCTAAGAAACAGTTTACTTTTTTAGTTAAAAAAAGCTTTACAAAATGTGTATACTGTTATATATGGGGTAATTTATAGTTCTCATAACTCCTTAATTACCTTTTCAATAATCACAGTGGGAAAAAGCTGAATTCAAATTAGACATTGATCACAAGTTTTATAATTTGAATAATAATGGACTGTAACTGACGCAACACAATACGATTCATTGGCTATTAGTGATAACAAAACATCTCAAGGATGTTTCTGACTTCAGTACGTGAAGTTGTCAGACTGTTTCATGCATGATCATTTTATAAGCAAACTAAAATGTTTTTTGTCTCTATATTTATAAAGTAATTATTTTCCCGGTATATGAGATTCCTGGTAGAATGAGATCAATTATGATATTGAGTTAGTTTTCCTTCAGTATGTGACTGCGATAGTTAGGCTTACTTGTAAGCAAAGAAACAAGGTTTTTGTGTTACAGAAAAATTTTATAGATTTCCTCACCAGAAGCCCTTGATGAGATGGAATAAACAATGGAAAAGAAGTTACGCAAGCCTGGGATGCAGTCTTGATTCAGTCCCTGTGACAGCTATGACACCCTCGATACGTCACTTAACCACTTTTGGCATTAGACTCTTCTTTCATAACATTGTCATGTGTGACCTAAGGGTTTCATCAGGCCTCATATAATCCATGATTCATGATAGTATCCTACCAGGCTGAAAGAGTTAATTTTTCTTTTTACACCCAGACACAAATATTTCAAACAGAGATGTCAATTTCTTAACCAGTGTAGTTATATGAGTGTTTGTTTTATAATTATTCATTAAAATCTACATTTATTTTCATACACACATACACACGCATACAGTTATATGTATGTACCGGGAGTGCCAAAAAAAGTATATAACTTTTAAGAGATGTTATCTATGCTCAAGCAGTAGTTTGCTATAATTAGAAGTGTCTGGATACTGATGGTAACCACTTTGAGCACCTCCTGTAATTGCAGAAGTCAAATGGGACTTCTGTTCATCTTCTGTTATTGGTATTTATTGAGTATTACAATTAATACAGTTTTTTCTTTCTTAAAATCTGTATACTTTTTTTGGCACCCTCTGTATATTTTACAAATCAATTTTTAAAAGTTTAAAAAAGCAAAATAAATACAGGAATGTGAACAATTAAAATACACAGGTTTTTTTCCAACATGATGATACAAAACACAAATATTTTGAAAATGTTTGCTTTTATTCTCTGCTGTCCCCTTGCCAGTCTTGTGATATCTCTGATTGTTTTCCTAAACCGTCCTCCCTAAACCTAGTAACAAATGCATCATTGGTTTACTATAAACTAATCAGGCACAGAGATTTGGAAAGGTTTGTCTTCTTGAAAATCATTGTTATTGCCAATGAACGCTGTCTAAAGAATAGAATCTTACAGCTTATTTGCTCATTAATACTTGTTTTGATTAAAATGTGTTTATATTTACACCTTTCCCTGTGCCTAGAGATACTCTGTCTTTTGGCATTAGAAATAAGATGACCAAAAAGCCTTTTGTTACCCCCGTTAACACAGGAGCAGTTTAAATTATATTCTAGGTGTCTTCTTTCTGAAAGTTGTTCATTTGCTCCATTTGGTTTCTGTCATGAATTGATTGGAGCTATAGAATATAAACCAAATTCTCCAAACACTCCAAAGTCACCCAAATGCTTATGAACTTTGACCACTTTTGTCTTTACCACATGGTTTACCAGCAAATGTAGATTTAGTCTCAGTTATACAGCCTTTCATCTCACTTAATGAGACAAGTAGAGAGGCCACTGGGGAAAAGTAGGGTCCAAAAAGTTTTATGTTTTATGGAAAACAAGCAGGACAGGAAAGGGTTAGTTGAGTTATTAAATAATAATATTTGAGTTCTTATTATCCTTTGCTAGCAAAGTATAACCCTAAGAATTAGAAGTGGTGGGTTTCTCTGTTCTTTCTACCTTTACCCTTTCCTCTTCCACATCCCAATTTCTTTCTTTATAATTTTTGTTTTCCACTAAACATTAAGCTCATTGATTACAAGGATGGCGCAAAGTGACCTAATGATGGGTCAGTTCGAATGAGAAAAGCGGCTGCCTGTGATGTGGCCTGGCTTGCCACCCCCAACTGAGTCCCGGCATGTCAGACTTCGTCACCTTTAAGAGACTAGAGCATGGAAAATCAACAGAGACCCGACCAGTGCCTCTTCACAGAATGGACCATGTGCATGGCTATTTAGCCCTATAAAAGAGGGCGCATTTGCACAAATGGGAGTGAACATAAGGAGTCCTTCAGAAAAGAATGGGGCCTTGGCAAATTTATAGACTCCCCTGAAAGAAAGTGATTACAGATCATTATCCAATTGAGGCAGATTGATGAGTTGAGGTCAAAGTAATATTGCAGATCTCACCAAGGGGACAATGGCTGCTTGTCAGAATGAAAGAAAAGAAAGAGAAGGGAGACTGCCACACAGAGAGGCAATACTTAAGCTTTACCAACTGCTATGAAAGGGCTTGGATGTATATGTCTCTACTTTTCTTGAGCACCATGTTTTATTTTATGTTACAAAGGACGTGCCATTGAGATCAAATTGGGCATTCAAACATACCCTAATAATGAACATACAAATGGCCTAAATACAGACTGCAGCTCTCGTTTTCTTTTCTTCCAAAAAGCAATAAAGCAACAGATAGGGAAAAGGATAGGTCACAGAAAAACGCTGTTCTCTCTTTCTCTCTCTCAAATGGAACTATCTTATAAAATATGAATATGCAAAATTATATAACCGTAGATTGAAGGTCTTTATGGTTATAGGTAAAGCACCAGTCAGCTGACAGCCAGGGTATGAACAGATTAGACTTTGAAACTCTGCAACATCTGGTCAAGCAAAACTCAGCAGCCCTGAAATGGAATAAAACAGGAATAAATGTGCTCCCACCGCTTCCTCTGTATTGATTCTTGAGTGTTTAAAAGTGCTTTGCATTCATGCGTTTTACAAAATGCAATACAAAGGGCAAAAGAATAACTAGTACCCCATTGTGCATTGCCTTTCATTTTACAATAGGTTTTTGGTATCTAGAGATTTAGAAGTAAGTATCAGGCAAACATTTATTCCAAGGAGATCTGATTTTAGTCTACTTTGCTTGAGTCCAGAGAGTATTAGCAAGTAAAAGAGGACTAATTTATATTCTGAACATATTTTACCAAGAAGAAGCATAGTCAATTTTTTCCACATATAGGCTATTCTTAAACAATATGATTATTAGTTATATAGAATTTAGGAATAGATACGTAGGTACATGAAAGATAGATAGATAGATAGATAGATAGATAGATAGATAGATAGATGTGAGTAGATAGATAGATAGATGATAGATAGATAATAGAAAGAAAGAAATTTGGGAAGAAGGAAAGAAAAACTCAGTTTGGGAATGTGGAATTTTTTAGCTTTTTCTTCCATGATAAAATTATAGTTACAAATTCTATCAATTATATCATCTTTTCTTATTAAGGCAAACAGGCTAAGATATAATGAATGGTAATATTATCATCCTTTTGTGTTTTAAAAATATATACAGCTTACTTGCCTTCACCATCAGATGCCAGTGATATATTTCCTGTTCTTGTGAAACATTGAGGACATTTATAAATGAAGACTTCCTTTTCAGCCCTACTCTTTTTTCTTTTTCCCCGGATTACAGGGTCTTCACTGTTTCCTAATGAGCTCTTAATGAGCTGTCAATTGCTTATGCAAATAGAGAAAGAAACAGACACTGAGGGGTTGCTACATATTCAGTTAAAATATGACACTGCCTAACCTTTCAAAGTTATTAAAAATGTAAATTGTTCCAACTTAATAACTGGCCTTAACTCTCCCTTTCTTTCTTCTCCACTTTTTTAGGGTATGTGATTTGAAACAATCAGCGATATCATCACTTTACTTCAAGGGTTCTAAGTTTATGTTTGAAAATACTGCGTATGTAGTTAAGGTTTCATGTTGAATGTACTGTACAGAACATAGATTAAAAACAAAACAAAACAAAAAAACTGAATGAAAATTGTTTGACCTTATTTGTGACACATAGACTAAAAGACTGGAAGTAAGGAAGTATATATGCCAAATTCATAACGATAGTCCTATCTAAAGGGAAGGAAAAAAAATAGAAGCTGTTAGCAGGACTTAAAAACAAAAGCATATATGTTGCTTGAATACGTTAAAAAGAAATTAAAGATAAAATTAAAAATAGGTCCTTGTCCCTGAAAATAAATTTCCAAAATTATCTGGGATTCATGAACATTAACAAAGAAATGGAATTCTTAAGTTTATTTTCATCGCATATTTTACTCAAATTTTATTTCCAAGCTACTAATGTATAAGTCTAGGTTATATTTTTTCATAAATTTGCTGCATCCATGCACATATTGAGACTCAAAGGGATTCTAAGTAACTCCTTAGAACTAAAGATCTTTAGGTAGGGACTGAAATGGTATAATGCAATGCTGATATTTTATTACACTCCAGAAATGATACTTTATAACTAATGTTTTGCAACTTCCTATTTTCTACGGAGCAAGCTAACTGAGGCCCATGATGGAGCTGAGAATCCTGGGTTAGGAGGAAATTGTATGAGAGTGATTGGTGGACATTGTACTAATTAGCTTGCTATTGCTTTATACTTAGATAAGGACTGGGCTGACTTCACAGGTGTCCCAAATTCTTTACTGCAATCCTGGCTCTGGGGCCTGAATTTATTGGCAATTGGACATGATAGACCCTGAATGGTGGCATCCTTCCAGAATGTCCAGACAATTGGAGTTTTCTAAGGGCACTGGTTTAATTCGATATCTAAGGGGAGAAAGGTTCTGAGGATATAAAGGACCAACATGGTAAGTGAGAGTTCACAAAAGTGCACTGGTCTACGTTTTCATTTACATGGGATGGATCCTGCCTTGAAATTAGTGACACATAAAATGCTTGATACCCCTTCAGAGGTGAAAATTACCTGATGATACACAACTGTCAAGTACATTAATTGTGATTGTAATTCGCATGTACCTGATTTTGCTTTTCACTGTATTATGAAATAGTAACTTAGAAGATTAACTGAGCCAGTGTTGGTGCAGTCTGAAAGCTGTCAGGGTTCTACACTGTGTTCAGTAAGAGGTAAGTGCACTTCAGGTATTTTGGCACAAAAAGATTGGCACATTTCTTTATAGCCTTGTATCAATTTGGCAAGATAAGCTTCTTTCTTTAGGGGGCCTTTTATACATTGTGAGGTTCTGTAGTAAATCCAGAAATCACGAGCCTTTCTGTACAAGACAGGCTAAATTCAGACATGAGTACAAAAGGTTTTATCAAATCCCCATTTCCCAATGATGTCCTTTTGTAGCTCTGCACTGCATCTATGGGTCAAAAATTGGGAGAGTTAACAACCTCAATTCTCTTTATACAAGCAAACACTCTGTATGTACTTAATATGTTTCAGATGTGGGCGGCCAGATGGCTCAGTTGGTTAGAGCGTGAGCTCTGAACAGGGTTACCGGTTCGATTTCCACCTGAGCCAGTGAGCTGTGCCCTCCACAACTAGATTGAAGACACCGAACTGCTGCTGAGCTTCCGGAGGGGCAGCTGGATGGCTCAGTTGGTTAGAGCGCGAGCTCTTAACTAAAAGGTTGCCAGTTCAGTGGGCTGTGCTCCCTGCTACTAAAGATTGAAAACGGCGACTGGACTTGGAGCTGAGCTGCGCCCTCCACAACAAGGTTGAAGGACAACAACTTGGAGCTGATGGGCCCTGGAGAAATACACTGTTCCCTAATATTCCCCAATTTTAAAAAAATGTTTTAGACAATTTTAACAGACTGGGATATGCCTAGAACTTTGAATTTTCAAATATGCATATTGCTAAAGATTCTTTTCTTTTTAAATCCTCCAAATGCAATGCAAACATTGCAAATAATGATTTTAAAAAGCAGTCATTCAAAACTCAACAATATAAAAACAAACAACCTGATTGAAAAATGGGTCAAAGACCTGAGCAGATGCTCCACCAAAGAAGAGATACAGAAGGTAAATAAACATATGAAAAGAGGCTCCACATCATATATCATCAGGGAAATTCAAATTAAAACAACAATTAGATACCACTACATACCTATTAGAATGGCCATAAGCCAGAACACTGAAACATCAAATGCTGATGAGGTTGTAGAGCAACAGGAACTCTCATTCACTGCTGAAGGAAATGCAAAATGGTATGGCTACTTTGGAAGACAATTTGGTGGTTTCTCACAAAGCTAAGCTTACTCTTACCACACAACCAACCAATTGTGCTTCTTGGTATTTACCCAAAGGGGCTGAAAACTTAGGTCCACACAAAAATTTGCATATGGATGTTTATAGCAGCTTAATTTGTAATTGCCAAAACTTAGAATCAATCAAGAGGTCTTTCAGTAGGTGAATGGATAAATAAAATGTGGTACATAATATTCCAGAAAATGGAATATTAGTCAGCACTAAAAAGAAATGAGCTATCGAGCCATGAAAAGGCATTGATACTTAAATTCATTTTACTAAGTGAAAGAAGTCAATCTGAAAAGGCTATATACTCTATGATTCTAATGATATGATATTATGGAAAAGGCAAAACTGTACAGGTAGTAAAAAGATCAGTAGTGTCCAAAGTTTGAAGGTGGAAAAAGGAATAAATAGCAAAGCACAGAGGATTTTTAGTGCAGGGAAATTACTCAATATGTACTCTGTATGATACTGTAATGATGGCTACATGCCATTAAATATTTGTCCAATCTCATAGAATGTACAACATCAAGAGAGAAACCTAAGGTAAACTATGGACTCTGAGTGATAATGATGTGTCATTTTAGGTTCATCAATTGTAACAAATGTACCACTCTGTGGGGTGATTTGATAGTGGGAGAGGCTGTGCATGTATGAGATACCTCAGTCTATAACCAAAACTTTTCTTAAAACAATCTATTTTTAAAAATAGCAAACATTCAGGGTGAATTAGAATTGAACAACTTGACCATCTTATCAACCTAGGGTCCCACCATATAGAAGTGATATAAAAACAAACTTACTCAAAGTGTGGGTAAAATTACCAATTTGAATATTTTTTTACTTTGTTTTTCTCTTGTTAAAAATACCTATTTAGCCATAATAGTTGCTGTATTCTTGTGTACATTATAGATCCGCATAGAAAGAGAGACATTAGGCTTGTACATTATTTTCTAGAAAGAAAATACTCTACGTGAGTAACAAAATACTTTGAGAGAATTACAGCTAAATTCTTAGAGGTAGATTTATTTGAAGTAGGGTTTTGATACTGCTTTGGCAGAGGTGTAATTGTTTTAATAAGGCATAAATGAATCTGTATATATATAATTACTCTGTAAAGAAACCAGAAATAAAGTTTTGGTAGGCTGTGATTGCTTATGACAAAGTGGAAAAAAAGCTATAATTTTTAACAATCTGATGTATTTTAATAGCTAATCTGGATCATCACAGTCTGTAAAGGGGATTTGGGGCCTGACTGATTTGGTTCTTATATCTAAAATGAACCATCATTGATTAAAATACTATTTAGAATGCCTTAAAGAATTTTCTTGGGGAAAAAAATGATGGGTCCCTAAAAAAAATGATTAGAGTTATTAATCTGAATTAAATGGAAATAAATAACATTATTTTCATGTGTAGTATCTGTATATGTTATAGTTTTATCAAAATAGATTGCCTTCCTATTCAAAGTATGCGCAATTTAGGAAAATTACAGCCAGTTAAAATTAAATATATACCTAAACTGACACTTTCCTCAACTTAATTGACTCATAAATTTAAGAGCTTATTATAGCATTCATTGTTAATTCTTACAATATCAGATAATTTTTATGATCATAATAGCTATATTTTAAAGTGTTGTAATTTTCAATACTATTGTGATACATCATTTCATTTAATCCCGATTGAGGGTTGTAGATCACTTTGAGGATAAGAAAGTTAAACAATTTCTCAAGTACAGATGCTAAAGGGAAAATAAACAATACTATTACTCAAAACCTAGTAGTGGGTGGGATTGACCCTCAGGCTGATCGGTTGTGTTGTTTGGCCATGTTTGCAGCTTACAGGCTGCTTTGTGTGTGTGTGTGGGGGGGGCTTACCTCTCTGAGTAGGATTGGTCCCAGTAGTCTCTGGTGTCTGTTGAGACTTCCGTTTGGGCATGACCCTTGTGGGGCTAATTGGGTGGTGCTCTGCTGCGGTCTGAAGCCAACCTCTAAGTGTGCTGGTTCTACGGTCTCTTAGGAGGGGCTCTGTTGCATATCCAGGTCATCCACTGCCTGTGATCAGCTATAAAGTGAGCTGTAAAGTGATTTGCAGTGTTTCCCTGCCTGTTCCGGATGACAACAGGCCACACATTGTTGAATGGAAGAATTGGATATATTCATTATTGGGATGATATCTTGACTTCTAAATTTAAAGGTGATTATAGAAACTCAGAGTTGTCTATAATAGTCCTATTATGTTGTAGCCATTAGACATCCCATTGATTTCTAAGGTGAGGATGAATGACAACAGCGCCACCCCTAGGCTCTTGTATGCAGAGTATTGGTGAAGGCAACAGAGATTTGGATGGAAGCAGAGAGCCAATGTTTTTTGACTCAGCGCTTAGTCCCTCCCAGTAAGTAAACTAGGTGTTCAAACTAAATCAGACCTTCTTGAAGCTAATGTAAAGCTGTTTATGCATTTTAATTAGTCTAATAAAGGATTTCTTAAGTATTGTTTGTGTATATAGCACTGATAAACAATTTTAAAGAAACTTACAACAGCTTCATATACTATTTGGTCTGAAAGGATTCATGTACCATTCAAGAATGAATAATTTATTATACAGGAATAGTTTGGCACATTGAAAAATGCGGTTCAGGGAGGAGACCCAAGATGGTGGAGTAGATAAACACAGTGCTTGCTTCCTTCTGTGAACACATTAAAATACAACTAAATTATAGAACAATCCACCTGGAGAACCATCTGAAGTCTGGCTGAACAGAAGTTTTATAACTAAGGATATAAAGAAGAAGCCACATCCAGACTGGTAGGAGGGACAGAGATGTGAAATGGGTCGGTCCCAAACCTCCATGTGACAGATGCACATGGAAGGATACCTCAGCTGTGGAGCTCCCCCCTCCCCCAGGAGCGAAGGACCCCAGATGCATTCCAGGCTCCCCAGTCCAGAGTACTGGTGCCAGGAAGAGGAGCCACCACAACAACTATCTGTAAAAAACAGTGAGGACTCCAACCATCTGGATGGGATGGAAAGCTGCAGAAAACCCAGGTGTCCTATTAAAGGGCCTGCATACAGATTCACTCACCTTGGGCTCCAGCAGAGGGATAGTGACTTGGGGGATGTTGGAGGCATACAGGGAGCAGACTGAGGTGTGTTGATTCAAGGCCAGGGCTGGAGGACAGTCCCAATTTTCCTGTGAGGGGGCCTTCTCTAGTACAGCTGGAAGGTGGCCACCATTGTTAATGTTTTGAGCCCACCCCCTACACTTATGGCCAAATCTGAATCTGATTGGCCTGGTGAGCTTTGGAGCTCTGTCCTGCTGACTCACTGGGATTCTGTTCCTCCCAAATCCCCCAACGCCAGAGTCACTTTCTCCAAGAGCAGCCAGCCCCAGCATATTGCACTCTTTCTTGGAAAATTATCGGAGTCCACAGACCCCAGATGGGCAATGGCTGGCCTTGGTGTGCTCTGAGAGTTTTGCTGAGTAGCTCCAGGCTCAGCATTAGAACCAAACCAGAGTCTACGTTAACATGGTGAACACAATACTTCCCACTCTAGAGGCTCCCTGAGACCCTTCGTCTTCCAACTTGCATACTGCATGAGACTTTATCAGCAACTGAACTTTAAGGAGGCCAGCAGATGGCAGCAGGCCTCGGGGTGTCCTGGCTTTTCACGGAACTACCCCAGGCCTGGTACTGGTGTCAGTTGTCTTTAGTTCACAGCATGGCCTCTCCCACATGCCTCCAGGTTTAGTACAGGCAGGGAAACACTGCAAATCACCTTACAGCTCCTATCAGGTTGTCCCCAGCTGATCACAGGCAGCAGGTGACCTAGATATGCAACGGAGCCCCTCCTAGCAGGCCATAGAAGCAACACACTTAGAGGTTGGCTTCAGACCACAGCAGAGCACCACCCAATCAGTCCCACAAGCATCATACCCAAACGAAAGTCTCAATAGACACCAGAACCTGCTGGGACTAATACTACTCAGAGGGGTAAGCTCCCACACACAAAGCAGCCCATAAGCTGCAGACATGACCAAACAACACAGCCAATCAGCCGGAGGGTCAATGCCACCCACTGACATGCCAGTAGAAATCAAGGCTTAACTATAACAGGAGGGCACACATAACCCATATAAGGGAAACTCCTTGAGCACCCGGAGCAGATGACCAGGGAGAATGAGCCAGGGCCCCACAGGGCACCTACTATGTAAAGTCACTCGGCAAAGACTGGGACACATAGCAAATCTACTTCATACATAGAAACAAACACAGGGAGCCAACCAAAATGAAGAAACAAAGAAATAGTTCCCAAATAAAACCCAAGAAAACTCCAGAAAAAGAAGTAAAGGAAATGGAGGCAAGTAACCTACCAGAAACATAATTCAAAACAATGGTTATAAAGATGAAAACTTAGTGAGAACTTCAACAAAGAGATAGCAAGCATTAAAAAATACATTGAAACCATAAAAAAGAACCAGTCAGAAATGAAGAATACAATAACTGAAATGAAGAATATACTAGAAGGAATCACCAGCAGACTAAATTGAATTAGCAATTTGGAAGACAAGGTACAGAAAACACCCAATCAAAACAGCAAAAAGAAAAAATCCAAAAAAAATAACAATAGATTATGAGACATCTGGGACAACATCAAGCATAACATTTGCGTCACAGGGGTGCCAGAAGGAGAAGAGAGAAAGCAAGGGATTGAGAACCTATTTCAAGAAATAATGACTGAAAACTTTCCTTAACCTGGTGAAGGAAACAGACAGACTAGTCCAGGCAGCAAACAAAGATAGTTGCAAACAAAATGAACCCAAACAGGGTCACACCTAGACTCATAATTAAAATGGCAAAGGTTAGAGACAAAGAGAGAATCCTAAAATCAGCAAGAGATAGGCAACTAGTAACTTATAAGGGAGCTCCCATAAGAATGTCAGATGATTTCTCAACAGAAACTTTGGAGGCCAGAAGGGATTAACACAAAATATTCAATGTGATGAAAAACAAGGAGCTACACAGAAGGGTATTCTACCAGCAAGGCTATCACTTGAAATCGAAGGACAGATAAAGTGCTCCCAGATGAGAAAAAGCTAAAGAAGTTCATCACCACCAAACCACTATTACAAGGAATGTTAGAAGGACTTCTTTAAGCTGGGGGCAGAAAGGGAGGAAGATCAAAATTATGAATAATAAAATGGTAATAGCTACATATCTATCAACAATTACTTTCAATGTAAATGGATTAAGTGCTCCACTCAAAAGACATAGGAAGGCTGAATGAATAAGAAAACAAAACCCTTACCTATGCTGCTTACAAGAGAATAACTTCAGATTAAAAGACACACACACAGATGAACAGTAAAGAGATAGAAAAAGATATTTCATGAAAATGGAAACAAGCAAAAAAAAAGCCTTCATAGCCATACTTATACCAGACAAAATAGACTTTAAAACAAAGCCTATAACAAGAGACAAAGAAGGACCCACTCATTCCACTTCCTGGTATTTATCTGAAAAAACCCAAAACACGACTTCAAGGGAACATGTGCATCCATATGTTCACTGCAGCATTGTTTACAATGGCCAAGATGTGGAGGTAGCCCAGGTGTTTATTGATGGATGAATGGATAAAGAGGAGGTGGTACATATATACAATGGAATAGTGCTTCGTCATGGAAGGAATAGGTTCTTGCCATCTGTGATGGCATGGATGGACCTTGAGGGTATTGTGCTGAGTGGAGTATGTCAGACAGAGAAAACAGATGCAATGTGACTTCTCTTATATGGGGAATCTAAAGGACAAAATAAACAAACAAACAAATCAGGAACAAACTCATAAGATACAGAGGACATTTTAATGATTGCCAGATGGAAGGTGCTTCGAAAGTGTGGGTTAATAAAGGGGAAGGGATTAAAAAGTACAAATTGGTTGTTATAAAGTCGTCATAGGGATGTAGGTACAGCATAAGAAATATAGTCAATAATGTTGTGATAACTATGTATGTTGTCAGATGGGTACCAGATTTGTTGGGGTGATAGATGGGAAGGGGTTAGGGGCAGAGTGAAAAAGATGAAGAGATTAAGAAGTATAAATTGATAGTTAACAAAAGAATCATGGGGATGTAAAATAAAGCACAAGGAATATAGTCAATAACATTGTAATAACTATGCATAGTGCCACGTGGGTACTGGACTAGTGAGGGGGGTCACTTCTTAAATTATATAAGTGTCTAACCACTATGTTGTACCCTGAAATTAATATAAAATAATATTGAATGTCAATTGTAACTGAATATTTTTAAAAGGGGGGAAAAGGTGAAGGGGAATAAATAAAAGGTCCAAATGCCCATGTATAAAACAAATAAATCATGGGAATGTAACGTACAGCATAGGGAATATAGTCACTAATATTGTGATAGCGTAGTATAGTGTCAGATGGTTGCTGGACTTATCATGGTGATCACTTCTTTAGGTATATAAATGTTGAACAATTATAGTGTATCCCTAAAACTCATATAATATTTCATATCAGCTATATTTTAAATAATAATCTTTAAAAAACAATAAAAATGTGGTTCAATGTTCGAACAATGCAGAGTTTCTCAATCTTATTCCCCACATAATATGGGGAAATTTTAATAATGTATAATTCTGTCCCAATTCTCCTCTTCATGAAACACTAGTATCATAAATCTCTTCACAGCTGTAACATATTTATTTTTAAATCACCACCAATGGGTATGTCTTCATAAATTTGGCAAAAATATTTCTTTTTCCTCCCCCAAAATAAGTGTTCACAATAGAACATAAATTTTACTCATGCAAGAAATGGTAACTTTTTGCCATGAAAACTGTTTCAGTTCTTTAGAAAGTCTTACAATAAACTTCAAAATATAACCACAAAGTCTTTCACAATTTGCAATACTACCAAATTTAGATATTTCCCTGTTTTGTCGGAAAATAAAATTTGTTTTTTACCAGAAATTTTTTTTCTAACAAAGAAGTCTCCCCAGAGATTCAGAAATAATTTTTTTAAAAACACTAATTTTAGTATTGTATACAAGACAGCATAACAAAATCAACATATATCAAAGAGAACATGTCTATATTAAGAAAAACTGATTATGCCAGATCCCATCACAAGGTAGCACATCATTATACCAAAATGAACAAAGACATCTTTACCAATTAACTCCACTTGAAGCAGAGTAAATACATTAACCATCTTTTGCCAGGAGGGCTTTGCTACCTATTCACCCTAAAGAGGTCATTCTCACTGAGTTACTTGTCCTTCACTCTGGTGGGTTTGGCCAGATTTACATAAGACGGTTCTGTGTCTACCTGTGATTTCAGCAACAGTTTAAAGAAGATATGAGTACAATCTTGTAAAGGTAACAAAGTGTAAAAACAGTTATGTTGCTCTTTGGCAATCCAAATCGATAAAGGTAGGATGAATAAAACATTCTTGGGAATAAAGTGTTTTTTTTCTAATTAATAAGTATCCATTTCAGTATAATTTTTCATCATCATGAATATTCACTTATGCCACAATACACACAATACAATGCCTTTTATTTATACAGTGGCTTATAATTTTCAAAGTACTGTCATGTGTATTTCTCCATTTGATGTTCACTCAGCTTATCAGTAAACAAAGATTTTAACTGATTTATTCCAGATTACATGGCAGTAAATGGAAGATTTTAGAATTTAGATCTTCTGGCTCCTCTAAAGGTATCATCTTATCCTATTGTGGTAGGGGAGTGTTGTAAAGATATTTACCTAGATTACAGTTGCATGATATGCCTGATAACGCTTTTCAGAAGAACACGCCCTCTTGCTTATGTCTGTTAAAAAAAGGACTTTCTTGCTTGTGTTATTGGAATTACACTAAAAATTATCTTCTTAAATTGAGCTGCAAAGACCCATGTGAATGCTATGTTATACGATGATTTTGACTCATGATGAACAGGACTGATATTTTAAATCCATTATCAATATAATTTCTGTCCTTATTGTATTAAGTATGGTATCAGATGGGTACTAGACTTACTGACTTACTGGGATGATCACATTGTAAGGTCTATAAATGTCTAATCACTATATTGTACACCTGAAACTAATATAATATTGTATGTCAACTGTAATTGAAATTTTTTAAAAAAGATAACTATAGTCTTCACATATAGTAGTAAATGCATGAATTAAATATCTCCCCTAGTTATTGTTAAATAATAACAGTTGGGAAAAATATTGAACACAATTTCGAAGCTTTGAAATAAAATTAAATCAACAAATAACTGCTCCCATTAATCTCTATCTATAATCTAAAAAAAATAGTTATTTCAATGAATAATATAAATAAAAGTGATTGTGATTGTGTCATATAATTTTTTGGCATCATAAGATCACCAATCTGTATTAACAGCAGTGTGTTTGGTGACTTAACAATTTGTATCCAGGGCCCTGTTCATTTGGCAGGGTGGGTTATCCCCCTTTGGCTGCCTGTGTAAGGAACCTCCTTCTACATGACACCTGTTCCATTCTTCTCCTTGACCTCTGCAAAATATATGTGAGGTTAAAAGAAACTATGATTTATGATTCCCAATCATACAGTAACATAATAAAATTAGGAAAATTCTGAACAGAAGGGACATTAGACATTATTTAATGCAAACTCTGTCTCGCAGGTGAAAAACATCCCTAGATGTAACCTGTCCAAAGTCACAGAGCTAGATGGCCGCAGCAGTCTCTCCGACTGGAGTATTGGGCTCTTAAAATTTCATGGTGCTTATCTATTGACCTTAAAACCTAGAAGAGAGAGAAGAGAGAGAGAGAAGAGGGGGGATCTGCAGCAAGCAGGACAGGGATGAAAGAAATTCGTCATTATTCATTTTTATTTTTTTCTGAGCTTTCTCTAAATTGGCTTTGTATGGTTACTGAGCTCACAATGTAAGCATTTCTCTCAAAATGGGTCGATAATAAAATATGTTGTACTAATAATTAGCAAATCATATATTATGGGAAACCTGTGTAGGTTGAGGTTATTTCTATATGAACAGAGTTCATCAAAATTAGATAAACACTCCATTAAATTGAAAATGAAATATTTACCCTTCCCACATATTATCCTTTCAGCCAAACTAATGAACATTCATTCTAATGAGTCTTGAAAAGAGAAAATTATTTCAAATGTGTCGAAACATTTTTTAGTGTCCATATTCACCCATTTAATAACATGATATTTACTGGATAGGTAGTCATTGAAATATAATGAGTCACAGAGGAGTCAGGGTTGGAATAGGCCTGGTTGCACATTTGCTTAACTAAGGATGTAAATGTAAACCTTGCAGTGAGACAACAGGACTTCAGACTGTGATATTTTCATCGCTCTGGGTCTCTGCAGCTTTCAGCAATGCTGATGCCCTGCATATGGACGCTGGCTAATTGGGCTGCATTTCCGGCAATGCTGAGACCTCTTTGCCCATTAGTACATCTTTGAGTTGGACTAACTCTGATTAATAATTGCCTCACATTGTTTCTCAAACGTATTTCCCTGTGACAGAAACAATGCCTGACTTCTCCATTTGGCATTTGGTCACATAATTCACTCATAGTTATGCCAAGTCACCTCTTAGGAGGGCAAAAAAGGTGAAAACTACACTGCATTATGAGGTAGAGTGCCATGGATCTGACAAAAATGGTCAAAAAAAGCCATCTTGAGATTTTTGTTCGATTAGCAACAGGAAAACATGATGCATTATTTTGCTCTTTTGCATAAAGCCAATTTCTTCGTAATGAACAGTATATCTTTATATCCTATTGTAGGGTATGTCATTCTTTAAGCTTCCAATTAATTTTCCTCAGTAGTGATTTCTACTTTCCAATGCATGTTCTTTAAATATTTTCAAGTAGACAAATGGCAGTTGATAACTGCCATTGGCACCATAAAAAAATAAAGAAAATCATTTGCTAGTAACTATATTTGTACACAAAAAATAAATTATAGCTCACTTTGTCTATGAAAATCTTGACATCAAAAATGATTTTAAAAAATATAAAAATGCTAGCCAGCTTTGAAATGCTTTCTTTTCCTTGAGCTTTGTGAGAGGGGAAAACTAGGAAGCAATGATGTATCTTTAATAGCCTAAAAGAAATGTAGATTAAGTCACCCAAATTATATTGACCATAAAGACTTCCCTGGGCCATTTCATTAGTTTATTAGGCAAAATTGAATAAAAAGAGTCCTTAAATGAATTATACCCAGTTTGTAGAATAACAAATATATTGTGTATGAGAAAATTAGCTCCATGTGACCATATGTAAAACGCCTATTATTTGTCCTGCCTCTTTGAAAATCATTTTATTGAAATGTATCAGCTAAACTAAAACACATGACCGTCCTTCTTGGGACATGAAAGCAACCACTGAAGAAATGTTTATGCCCAGCCCCCCACCCCTAGCATGTGAACACTCTGGGAAAGCAGCCTGAAGGTTGTTTTTCGTTTTTTGGGGTTTTTTGTTTAATCAGTGTGTATGTAATAGCAAGTGCATCGCATGCACCCTGAGCCCTTAGCTGCTTCTGTCTAAAAGAATTTGGTCAACATTTAGGAATTCACTTAATGAAAGGCAAGCCTATTAAAACTCTGTTGGCCAGAGGAGCAGACTGTGTCTTTCTTTCCAACTTCCTGTGTCACTGCAAGTGATGCTCACAGTTCCTTTATGTGATGGAGCCCAGACCCTGGACAACAAGCCAGCATTGTGACTTTAGAGCCTGCACCTCTTTACTATGGATCCTGAGCTTGATTTCTGGGAAGCCATGTACTTTGCACACTGAGGCATCAGATTGCACATTTTATTTAAAGCACAATGTGAAGTTGCTTCAGGAAAGTGGTCTCCTGTGAAAGAAGTGCAGTTATGACACAGCAAAGTGTCCAGGTCACCAATGAGAATTCTCATCACGAGGCAATGTACAGTGAATCTTTGTGAAAGACTACCTATTGCAGGCTAATGCTCACCGACTATTTGCCCAGAATTTGTTTTGAGGATTGGTTGAGTGGAAAAATGACTCTAATATAAAAGAAGCCCTTTGACTAAAGAAGCTACATGAAATTATACGAAAGGGTATATTCATAGTATTGAATGTGGCCTGAGGGATTTCCTAAATGTTGCATTTTTACTTGTTTGTATTCCCTATTTTTTTTGGCAAGTACTTTCATTATTTTTAAACCATCTCAATTATTACTGAAAATTACGTTGAACAAGCATAATATTCTTTTTAATTAATCCAATAGTTAAAATAATAACAACAAACCTTAAGGTGTGCTACTTAAAATTTGGCTACTTATAACTAGTATTCTAAGAATTTTACACACATAATTTCCTTTAATATTTCCAACAAACCAATAGGATAAATATTATTGTTATCTCATTTTACAGTTAAGAAAATAGGCACAAAACCGTTTATCCGTAGTCACAGAGAACTGTATAATTTTAAAGTCTTTATACCTGATCACTATACCACCTCCCTCTGAGACCTTCAAATAGATCTTTTATCTGAATTAATAGGACTTGTAAATAATTGCTGATTATTCTGCCAAAGATGACAATAACATCTTTGAAATAAATATAATTGAATCCCAGCCTTCAAAGAATCCAAAGCAGAAGTTTCTTTCACAATGATTCTACATATATACGAGGTGAGCAACCAAATCTCATTAAATAACAGTGCCCATCACCGCTGACTTGGATTACAGGAAAGGACCTGGAAGGGAGGGAAAGTGCCATTAGGGGACTAGTGTGGCTTCTATTCTTGCTTAGCAATGTTTCCAAGAGCTTCCATAGATATGTTTATTATGGAAAACACTAGCATCCATGACAGTTAAAGTCAGGGCCCAAAATACAAAAAAATGAAAGGTTATGGCGTTCTATATGACCACGAAAGAACAGTTACAGAGAGTTGAGAGAACTGTTTGCAATAGAATTTTGAGGTTTCGAAGTGGCTTTAAAGATGATCATAAACAGTCTCCTCATTTTTTAGATGAAAAACAAAGACTCAGAGTGGTGATATTATTTACCCAACCACACAGATTTTTAATGGCAAAGACCAATGAGAACCTTCATCAGTTTTTAGGAAATAAAAATAAATGAGACTATTTATTGAAAAAAAGAAAGAAAGAAAAATATCAAAAACAACAAAAAAAACTCCTCACTCAGTGATTAGTGTAGAGAAGTACACTCAAGAAATATTGTCCTCTTACTCTCTCTGGCCTTCCAAATTAAAATCCAATGTCCACTATTTCAATCTGTGACTGATGTTAATAAATAATAAGTAAACAATCATTTATTAAGTGCATTTTCTGTGTAGAATGTGATTCTATCAGATTGTTTTTAAGTGGAACTGTTCCAAAGCCCCAAAATAGAGGAGCTAATAAGGTACCCTCATTTCTGCCAGAATCTTGAGTCCAAGACATCAAAAATATGTCTATCTATATGCAATATGTGGAGAAATAAGACAATTATATGATATTTTGGATTTTAAAATGGTGTATTGATCAAAGCAAGAGTTCATATTTTGGGGGAAAGAGTTCTTGGTTTAAATTGCTTGGTATACATTTTACAAAATTTCCAGCTTTATTTTATACTTGCAATTATAATTTATTTTTGAATGATCAAGGCTTTCCATATAATATTACTGAGTAGCACTAGACTGACAATTTCTGAATCTAAAATCATTTATAGATTTCAAACAAATTTTAATGGATAATAGTTAACACAAACATTTATTTCACTTCTGCTTTAGAAAAGAGTTTTGATCACATATGTTTGGTACCACAGACCTTACAAGACAGCCGATGACTAGTTTACAAAATTAAATCTTTCTGGGAATAACGTCACTCACATTGAAATTTCCATAAGCTATCACTATGAAAGGCTGTTTTGTTCCATTCATTGATTGTTCACAGCAATTCAGTCTCCAAACAACTAACCTGATTGACTTTAGCCTGTTGCTATTAAGTTGAACTCAAGTTAGAAAATCTAGCCATTTTTTGATGTCCTTGACATGATTCCTTCTTTATATTAGAAAATTCAAATGTTTTACCTCCAGGGATTATATATATATACATATATATATATATATATATATATATATATATATATATATATATTTCTTGTTATTTATCTTTCTCAACATCTCTCACCTGAGCTGCACAAAGTTTATTATAAATACCAAAGAATAGAACTTATTAAAGTCCTGTATTGAAGAGAAGTTGAACTTCATTCATTTCATAATAGATGAATACAGATAAAGACAACTGTGATTCCTTAGTGGTTTCTCACTAACTTATAGCAGAATGGATACAATTAAATTTGATTCTCATTTCCTTTTTCTCGTGATTACAACTGCATAGATAATTAGCTTTGATTTCTACACAATTTCAGAAGAATAAAGAAAAGTTGGAGGAAAAACTTCTCTCTCTGTTTATCTCTTATTGTTCATATAAAGTAAGGTAAGTGGGAGAAACAAATAATTGGATTGCCTTAGGACAAAAACTGTCAAATTAAAGTAGGAAGCATCCGGGGGCCATCAATATCCCCTCCCCTACCTCTCCCCATGCACATGCACACAGAGACACCAATATATTTACACATAAGGAGGTATGGGTAACATCTTTCCTCACTGGAAATATGGGAGGACAGTGGTAAAAAGAAGAATCAGGCTTTGCCTACCCAGATAAAACGATACCACATCCAAGATAAGTGGGCAAAAACAATCCCCCTCCTATGTACATCAATTAATGGAGGCCATTCAGATTATTAAAGCCTGCTTAAATATAAGCAATCAATGCTAATGCTTTTATACAAATTTGTGAAGATACAGAGATTTACTTTATGTTGAATTGAGTTTCTCCTTCTAGAATAAGAAAATCCTAAATTACTATTTCCCAATGAATTAAATATCAATATGAATACATAACATTTATTATTCATAACAATAATAATGATAGCATCTTTATTTAGGGGGTTTGTTTATCCATCTGCATTGTATAGATTATCTAAACACTAACTCCCAGTAATTAACGTATGGTGCTAAAGCATGGCACATATTTCAGCAAAATCTTGATATTTTTCTTTATTACATGTAGCTGTCAAATCTGTTTTCAGGTTTTAGTAGTTTAATTTCTTTTAATGTTTCCATAGAAATAACATTAACAAGATGATATATTAGAGGCAATAACATGATATTCCTGACATGCAGTAGAATTTATCTTCATCAGATGTCGGATAAGATCCTCTTATTGTGTAATGAACCCTGCTATTTGTATCTATCATACTTTTACTCATTCATCTTCTTATCTACTAAAGATAGAATTCTCATCCAGAATCTCTGTTATAGATGCAAATTCATATTCCTCTATGTGTCCTTCAGTATGTGTGGTCATCTAATAAAGTGGCTCTTCATGTACCAGTTCAAGTGGCATTAGTTGGGATGTATATGATAAAATAGATATATTTTATATATCAGTAATCACCGTTGCAAAATAAATTATTGTAATTAATCTTTTTGGCATGTCTGCAAAATGTCAAGAACTGCAAACACCTTTCTACTAAAAAAACATGAGCAAGGCAGAAACTCTGAGAGAAATATGAGAATGGGATGGAAGCCCTGCTGTCTATTTGATGCCCAGAAGGTTTCTAAAGGAGGAATTCATTTCAAAAGCTCTCCTTTCCCTTTCTCTTCCCTTTTTATCTTTAAACATTCACTATATTTATTCTAGTCTTACTCTTGGGTGGCAAAAATGGGGAAGAAAGCAGGGAGTAGGTGTGTATGTTTTTTGGAATTTAAGAGATATGAATTACAGTTCTAAGTTTGTCTCTAGCTAACATAGGTTTGTTGTCTATGCCTTTTATCTTCAATAATACACTGTTCCTACATCTTTCAGTGAAATAGAACTCTAATCAGACATACATAAAGGGCTTACTGTGCTACAAGAGATATACAAGTCTCTTTGGATATAATAATAAAAATACTTGCCTCATAACTTTCATAGGGACTATATTCTGGATAGACAACTAGACAAAGAAATAATTTTATTCAACGTTATAAGTTAAGTCAATTTAATTTTACACTAGTTACACTGAAGACCTATGATGTGCCATCAAAGAGCTTACAATACACCAGGGGCAAGTTAGAGATAAGAAAATGATTCCATTAAAATGTATTAAACATCATAAGCATTAGAACAGCTATACTCTCTGACAAAGGCATGACTAATCAAAGAATAGCTAATTTTGTTGGCATTTGTGGTGGATCAACAAAAGATTCCCAGAGGAGATGGTTCAGTACATATATGTGTTTATCCGCAGAGAATGGGAGAGAGGGCAAAACATGTACAAAGGATTGAGGGAGCTTGGAAAAACTTTCAGAATACATTGCAAGGTAGGGGTATACTGAGATAAAGGGCAAAAAGAAGATTGGGTAAGTATTTTTGAGAAAATAGCCAAAATGACTCATTTATTTTGATATACTAAGGATGGATCAGATTTGTATAGTTTATGTACATAGAAAATCGGTGATGGGATTATGGGATTATCTATAACACACTATAGAGAGAACCAGATTTGAGGAAGAAGACATGTTGAGATTAAAGGAAAAAATACTGCCCAAGGATTGTGTAGGAACATAATGGCAGCTGGAGTCTAGATCTTCCTATTTTTCCCCTAGAAACCATACAAAGCAAAATAGAGAACAAAAACAATAACAACAAGTTACTCACTTGAAGTAAATTTACAGTGAAATAGGAGACAAAAACTGCAAATTCTAAATTGTGTTCAAACATATCCCAAAGTTACTAAAATCAGCACAGAACTGAACAAAAAACTGAGACAAGGGGTTGGTACAGAGGAGAAAATGATGGGTGCAGAGAGGGCCTAGTGGAGGCAAATTCTACAAATCAAAAAGAATATTCATAGTTAGAAGGATAGGGTGCCACCCTGACTAGGATTGCCATAAACAAGATTAAAATAGTATATGGAGCAATAACTGAAAAATAGAAGAAAAAATGCTGTAAAAAGTGAATTTATGGTGTTGGTGGGAGGACAGAGTGGACCGAGGGTGACTCAACCTTGGAATATAGGCTTTATTACCTTTTAGCAACAGCCAATGAAGCAGCCTGAGAAACCTAAGACTGGTGATAGAAACCCTCTAAAAACCAATTAGATTCTGAGAGGCAATGGTGGCCTAAATCAATATCGATGATATGTTGTTGAAATACTCCATCACTCTAGCAATAGAGCAGCCCATCAACAGAAAAACCTGGAAAAGTATTATTATCCTTTATTTCCTTTCACAGTAAATTTTTGTTGGTCCATAAAAATTCAACTTATTGAAATACAAGTAATTTTATTTGTCCATTTGGGTTGCTATAGCAAAAAACTTAAGAGTGGCGGGCTTAAACAACAGATATTTACTTCTCATACCGTGTTTCTCCAAAAATAAGACCTAGCCGGACAATCAGCTCTAATGCGTCTTTTGGAGCAAACATTAATATAAGACCCGGTCTTATTTTACTATAATATAAGACCAGGCATAATATAATATAATATAATATAATATAGTTTAATTTAATTTAATATAACATGATATGATATGATATATTATATAATGCTAGGTCATATTAATTTTTGATCCAAAAGATGCATTAGAGCTGATTGTGCAACTAGTCTTATTTTTGGGAAACGTGGTAGTTCTAAAGGCTGGGAAGTCTTCCAGCAGATTTGATGTGTGGTGAGAAGCCACTTCCTGGTTCTTAGACAGCTGTCTTCTCACTGTGTCTTCATATGACAGAAGGGGCCAAGGAGTGTTCTGGGTCTCTTTTATAAACGCACTTCATAAGGGGTTCCCCCTGTCTCCATTACCTAATCACCTCCCAAAGACCCCAACTCCAAATACCATTACATTCGGGGTTTGGTTTCAGCATATGAATTGAGGGGAGGGCAGAAAGACTTAGTTTATAGCAATAAGCAAAAATAAGTCAACCCAGAAAGCAAAAAAGATATTATAAGAAAAAAGTTCAAAAAGGAAGAAAAACTATTTTACTAATAAAGAAAATGCAGCAGCAAAAAAAAAAGTTGTTGAAAGATATATGAAAATTGTAGCTCAATATTTTAGTATAAGTTTTTAGTAATTGCTGGACAAATGTGGATGTAAAGTAAAACACAAAACAGAAATGCAATATTTAGGAAAATTGGTGGCATTACAATGAGTGAACATGATCAAACAGTGAGGGAAAATAAAATAGTAGCAGGTAGAACTTGGGAAAGAAAACTAAGAAAATGAAAAAAGGTTTTCAAAAAAAATTAAACTACAAGGTGCACATAGATGAAAAGACACTATAGGAAATACAGTGAGGGATAGAAATAAAGATAAGAAAAATAAAGAAGATAGAAGTGAAATAATAAATTATAAAAAGTTAGAGAGTAAATGATAGATATAGAAGAAAGCACAAAGAGATCTAACATATGCATAATGGAGTCACTGAAGAAAGGTCTAAAATAATGAAATTTAAAAATATTTTTGAAATGAAGAAATGTATTTTAAAATAAAAGGATACTTGGATTCACACGGAAATAATATCCCACATTCCAGGGAAAATTGACCCAAAAACTCAAACTTAGGAAACATCCTAGTAAACAATATTATCAAAAGAAATGAAGTAATAATTCAGGCTGACAAAGAAATGAATGCATACCTTGTAAAGAAAAATTGCATCAGATTCCTCCAAAGCAGAACTCTTCAGAAAAGATTGAATCAAAATATACAGACTACTTTAAAATATATATAAGCTAGGAATTTTATATCCCACTAAGATCTTCAAATATAAAGTCTGTAGACAAGATTTTGAACACAACAAACTAGAGGAATATGTTTTACATCATACTATTGGATGCAGCTATTGGGAAATAAAACCCAATCTTAGCAAGACATTACAGGCTAAATTTAAGAATTAAGTATATTTTCTTATACATCTGAAGCAAAAACTAGAATGGGGATAAGACTGACCAAATGGCATATAAGTGCTACGACAACACAGAAATAATACAACTAACAAAAATACCACAAAGAAGGTAAGAAAAGGTGGAAAATAGAATAACTTTGCTGATTGCCTAATGTTTAAGAGCTAACAACCAAGGAAAAGTCTAGAAATATTTAAGACTGTGTTGCAAAAACAAAATCAATAATATAGATACTTCTTTAGATAAGTTAATCAAGCATAAAAGGAAGAAGCATAAATATATAAAATAAGAAACTGCAAAAGTTTAAGAGTTTTAGAATTAGTTTCAAGAGAATCTATTTTACATAATGTTGCAAATTAAAATTTAAACTATGGATAAAATGGATATTTTTTGAGGACAATGCAATTTACCAAATTGACTTCAGAAGACATAGAAAGTTTAAACAGGACATTTTTTTCTCTAGAAGAAATACAGTTTTACAAGAGCTAACTCTGCCATCACAAAAATTACCAAGACAAGATTTTTCCATGATACAATGAGTTTAATCTAGCAATGCAGGGTATTTAATTTTAGAGAATTTATTAATATAATTTATCATATCAAAATGTCAAGGAACAATTTACAATTAACTCCATAGACACGAGGGCACAATGCCTGTGCTCTGGATATCTTTTCACTGTTTTGAGCCTTCCCCATTGTCCCCCCTTATCTCTAGGTGGGCTTGCAACAACCAGGAAATGCTGTGGATCTTCAGAGGGCTATCTTTGGCTCTACTAGATTCACTTTGAACAGATACACAGTGAACTGAAAGTACCTGTGAGTTTATACTCCCTTCACCCAAACATAATCCCCGAGGTCATTAACCAATGATTATAAAGTTTGAAAATATGAAGGTCAGTTTCCTGCTTCAGATTGGGACAATTCTTAGGCATGATTTATATTCCAGAGTTACCCTGAAGGAAACAGCTGAAGTCTACCCTCTGCAGGACTGGTGCTTGTAATTACACTCTGGCTTGATTCTTCCCCTTTCTCTGCCTTGCTTCCCCCACTTCCTTACCAGTCTGTCCTTGGGAGCATTTCCTTAATAAATGACTTACACATAAATACTATTCTTAAGGTCAACTTCTGGAGAATTCAATCAAAGCAGATGCTGGAAGTCGATTCAACATTCCTTGTTTGTTCTTTTTAGAAAAAGTTAATAAAATAGAAACAAGAGCAAAGTCTTATCATTATAAAATATTACTGTCTTAGTCAAAAACCAACATCATACTTAACAGGAAATAGAAAAGCCATTTCTGCTAAAGGCAGGATTTAGACAATGATCTTCATTATCACTGATATTCTTTAATAGTGAACTGAAAGTATTAGCCAACAGCATTATACAAGAGAACAAAATTAGTGACATACAAATTGAAAGGAGAAGATAAAACAACTGCTATTCACAGATGAGTTCATTGGACTGAAAAACCTAACAGAATCAACTGAAAACCTACTGTGAACATCAGGAAAATTAATAAGATTTTTAAAAATACTATACAGAAATCAAAGCATTTTATTATACAAACAATTACAAAAATATGCATGTGTGTATATACAAACATACACATTGAGCAAGAAAGGCAATGAAAGAGATATGAAATATCTAATAAACTTTATAAGAAATATGTAAAAGCTATGTAAAGAATAAAAACATCAAAAAATATTGAAAGACCCATAAATAAATTGTACAAATAGAATATTCTTGAATAGAAACACTCAATATCATAAAGGTGTTGATTTTCATTAGCCAGCTTAGACATGCAATTTGTTCCCAATAAATATACGAATAAAAGACCAAATGGAAATAAATAGGCAAGACGAGCAGGAGAAATCCTGAAAATGAAGAGCTCTGAGGATGGAGCAACCTTACCAGGTGCTCAAACACGAAGAATTCTCAACAATTCTAACAGTGTGCTAGTGACGTCGGAGTAGGCAGAGGTGGCCAGTGGGACTGAATAGGAAATCCCGGAGTAGACACACACACACAAGGCAATGTAACATACAATAAAGGAGGGATTTCAAATTAATAAAGCACTGATGGAAATTTAAATAACTGATGATGGGAAAAGTAGGTGACCATTTGGGGAAAGCAAGATAAAATAAGAATCATATTTCACTCTGTGAGGCCGATAAACTCCAAATGGATCAAAATTCAAAATGTAAAAAACGAGACCATACAGATCCTAGAAGATACAGGTGAACTCATTACCTGAATGTAAGAAAAATCTAGCTACATTTTTAAACAGTTCAGAAAGGTAAAAGAAGGAAGACAGATCATAAATCACTTCAAAATTAAATATAAAATGGGGAAATATTTGCAAAAAATTGATAGAGGGCTAATCCTTCTAGTAAATGAAGAGAATGCCTAGAAATATAGAAGAAAAAAGCCAACTCAGTAGAAAAGGAGCTGACGAGAGAATTCACAAAAATAACATCAAATATTAAGTGGCCTTTAAATATGTGGAAAGATGATCAAATTTACCAAAACTGTCACATTTTTCAGAAGGGATATGGAAATACAGGCACTACCCTATATTGTTAGTGGGAGAGTGAAATGGAGAGTAAAATGTATAATCACTATGATGGAAAGGAGGGATTTATGAATAATATCACCACATTGTTAAAAATAAAAATGTTTAATTAGAAAAAGTAAATAAATTCAGAAGTCATCTCCACATACTAGTTGTGTGATTTAAACAGACAGCTGAACTTCTGAGCTGCAGTTTCCTCATACGTAACAGAAATGCGAGCATAGGAGAAATACTGACCATCTGAGATTCTTGTGAAGTTCAAAGTTAGGAACCATAGTTACAAAATGTAAACTCTGATCAAAAGTCATTGTTATTTATAAGTGATTATTTGCAGTCAAAAGACTTGCTTTAGAATTAGGACTAGAATCTGGATTTCTGCTCTAAGTACAGTGTATACTTCATTTATGCAATGTGAAAAAGGCCATCTTTTCTTTGGACTACAGAGTAATGTGCAGCAATTCCACACCGCCTTTCACTGATTTTTCTTTAGGAATGTCATTGGGTGAGATAGAGAGAATTGGGAAGAAACGAGGCTCCAAAAATATCAATCTTATCATGTCTTTTATTTCATTTGCTTACATTTCTAGCTGACTAAAAACACTGGAAAGTTGTTGCCCAAGATCAGAGTTTCTCAGTCTATTCCTTAGACCACATGTAGCAGAATCAGCTGGAAATGTTTATTAAAAATATGCATGCAGATTCTCAGGCTCAACCTTAGACTTATCATTAGAGGCTGGTGACAGGGAACAGGGAAAGAATATTAAGAAACAGGAATAAAAAAGGATTTTGTGAGAGTAAACTTTAAATTTCATGAAGACCAGGGATTATATTTTTTCAAGTTCATGGTGGTATCACAGGACTTAACATAATTGCTGGAGAAAAGAAGGCTTTTATTAAATGTTAGATAAATAAACAGTTGAATTAAAAATGACATAAATTACAGAGTTAGCATAGAAGGAAATGTTGGCTATAAATTTTAGGTTTTAGTAGAATTATCCAGTTTCTCAAGGCCAAGGGCCAAGGAGTGTTTTGAATGATAAAATGAAGAAAATGAAACCCAGTAATTTACACTGTGACCCTCAAGGTTTGTCAATATGCGCACATAGATGTGTGTTCAAGTGCATAGATGAAGCTCTAGTGTAGAGCCATATCTCCAAATTTTGCAATCTGATAAATGCACATAGACTCAGAAATTCTTTAAAAATGCACTTTTGAGCCCTGAATTAGCTAGTTCCAGGACAGGTGTAGCATAGTTCAATTCGGACGTATTTTTATAATCTGAAAACATTTGGGTTTTGAGCCCTTCTTTTTGGTTATAAAATACCCGCCTATTTATTTTATAAGTTCACAATATATATGTATGATAAGGTATATGTATATATGTCAAGAAGACATAGCAATGCTAACTGTATAGAGACTTAAAAATACATAAAGTAGGTCTTTCCCTTCTGGGAAGACAGAGAGGAAGTACTTTTCCATATTACTCCTGCTAAGGACAACTAAAATTCCCGGTTATTATATATAAAACAAACATAACAAGACACTGCAAGTTGGAGAAAAAAGGTGTAGAATAACTAGGGACTTCAGGATATAAGAAGGTAGTTACAAATGGAAATTACTCATCATACTAAGAAAAAGAAAGAACTCAAATTGAATGAAAAAAACAATAATAGATGCCAACAGCAAGAGGATACAGATGTTGGAATTATCTGGCAAGGGTTTTAAAGAAGGCACCATAAAATTGCTTCAATGAGCAATTATGAGCATGCTTAAACATGTAGGAAAAAGTACTCAGCAAAAAAATAGAAAGTCTTAGCAAATAAATGAAAAATATAAAGAAGAACCAAATGGAAATTTCAAAACTAATACATATATATAATGTATATATCTATATCTATCTATCTATCTATATATATATATATATTACATATAAAACTAATACATATAAAACTAATTAGTTTTATATGTATTAGTTATATATATATATATATATATATATATATATATATATATATATATGTATGTATCAAAAATAAAAACTGATTGACTCAACAACAGAATTCAGAGGACAGAGAAAAGAATGGAGGGATTTGGAGATAGAACAATAAAAATTAAAAATTACTTAATCCAGAAAACAGAGAGGAAACAGACTAAAACAAATAAATAAACAGAATATCAGGAACATGTGAAACTATAACAAAAGACTTAACACTTGTGTCATTGTTCTCACAGAAGAAGAGGAGAATGAGTGGGGCTGAAAATATATTTAAGTGAATAATGGTTGAAACTTTCCCAAATTTGGCTAAATAAATAATTAAATAAATAAAGCTACAGATTGAAGAAGCTAAAAAAAAAATCTCAAAGAGCATAAAACCAAAGAAATCCACAACGAGATACAGCACCGTTAAATTTTTGAATATAAAAGGAAAACAAAATGAGGGTAGTAAAAGAGAAAAGTCACACTACCTAAAAGGGGGAAGGGGAAAGGAAGAAGGAAAAGAGAGAAAGAGAGAGCAGATATCTCCTCCAAAATCATGGAGGCCAGAAAGGAGTGGCACATTTCGCAAGTGTCTAAAGAAAAGAATTATCAGTTCAGAATTCTATACCTTTGAAATATCCTTCAGGGATGAAGGAGAAACCAATACATTCTGAGACAAAGGAAAAGTTAAAACAAACAAACAAATACAGTCTGACAGCATATTTTAAAAAAGCTTTCTAAACAGAAAGAAAATGATAAAGGAAGAAATATTAAACTATTAAGAAGGAAGAAAACACAGCAAGAGCAAAATACAGATAAATGCATAGTTCTTTTCTTCTTAAGTTTTTAAAATTATGTTTGATGGTTAAAACAAAAATTATAACACTCTCTTATATGCTTCTTAATTTATGTAGAGAAAATATTTAAGCTAGTTATATTATAAATGGAGGCAGGCAAAGATACAAAAAGGAAGTTAAGATTTCTGACTTCTCTCAAACTCAAACTTGAAAGTATCAACATCAGTCAAATTAGGTCTATATATTGTAATATCTAGAGAAACCACTGGAAAAAAAACTATGTGAAGTTATACACCTAAAAATGATGCATCAATCAAAATTCTAAAAAAATGTTCAAATAACTTATGACCAGTTGGGGGAAAAATGAAAAGGAAACAGACAGAACAAACAGAAAATAAACCAAAAATAATGACAGACTTAAGCCATGACATATCAATTATGAAGTTAAATGCTAATAGTCTAAATCCACCAATTAAAAAGCAAAGACAGAGTGGATAAAATACATGACCCAAACATATATTGTCTTCATGAAACTGTCTTCAAGAAGAAATAGTATTCCTCAGTGCAAATACACCAAACAGCAGAGTAACAATATATGTAAAGACAAAACAGAACTGCAAATAAAAATAAAGTCACAGTCACATTGCAAGATTTCCATATTTCTCTTTCCACAATCTGTAGAACTAGACAGAACATCAGCAGTGATACAGGAGAACTAATAGCTCAATGAACCTACGGGACATTATCAACATTTACAAAACAATTCTTCAAGTTAATACTCTCATATCAAAAGGAGACAAAGACAGCACACACACACACACACACGCACACACAGCTATACAAATTATATGAGGTGTGACCAAACAATATGGTGAATGTTTAAATTGAAAAAACATATTACAGTAAAAGACACATTGCCATTAATGCCCCTCAAAATATTACCCCTTGCTTTGAACACACTTGTCATCGTCAATTTTGAACACAATTACCACCGTCAATTTCCTACTTTTGATATTGTACTTACGTAACAAAGTATGTAAGATGTAATCACAGTATATTGTTAAAATGATAATTTTCTTCAAACTGAGCTACATTTTCAAAGTAATCCTTATCAAAATCACAGTTGGCTTTTTTTGCAGAAATTGACAAACTGATCCTAAAATTCATATGGAAATTCAAGGGACCTAGAATAGCCAAACAATCTTAAAATCAAAAAAGAAAGTTGGAAAACTCATATTTCTCAATTTCAAAACTTTCTATAAAGTTACACTAAGCAAGTCAGTGTAACACTAGCTTAAGACATATCAATCAATGGAATAGTCTAGAAATAAACTCTGAAAGTCTAGAAATAAACTCTGACATTATGATTAATTGATTTTCAACATGGTGCCAATACAATTCAATGGGAGAATCATTTCTTCAACAAATCACTAAGTCTTCATGTCATTGGATCATGATTTCTTAGCTATAACACCAAAAACATAAGTAACAAAATAAAAAGATAGATAAATGAGACTTCACCCAAATTAAAACTTTTTGTGTTTCAAATAACACTACCACAAAGTGAAAGGACAACACAAAGAATAAGAGAATATATTTGTAAATCATATAACTGACAAAGGACTTTTTTCAAGATTTATAAATAACTCTAACAACTCAATAATAATAAGACAAACAGCCTAATAAAAATTGGGCAAGCGACTTGAAGAGATATTTCTCAAAAGAAAATACACAATTACATGAAAAGATGCTCAACACTACTAAACATCAGCGAAATGCAAATCAAAACCACAGTGAGATACTACTTCATACCAATTAGGATGGCTATAATAGAAACCCAGAAAATAATCAGTGTGGTGAAGATGTGGAGAAACTGGAACCTTCATGCATTGCTAGTGTGAATCTGGAATAGTGCAGCTGCTTTGGAAATCATTTTGTTAGTCTCTTAAAATGGTAAACATAGAGTTTCCCTATGAACCAGATGATGTATACTGAAACAAAATAAAAACATATTTCCCCACAAAAGCTTGTGTACAAATGTGCATAGCAGTATTATTCTTAACAGCCAAAAAGTAGAAACAACCTCAACATCAATCAATTGATAAATGAATGAACAAATGTTTTATATCCATACAATGGTATAGTACTCAGTAATAAACAAGAATAAAGTAACGCTACATGCTACAACATGACTGAATCTTGAACACATTATGCTAAATGAACAGAAGACCATAAGTTTTTATGCACATGAAATGTCTAGAACAGCAAAATCTATTGACACAGAAATTAGATTGGTTGTTGCCTGTGGTGCAGATTAGGGAAGTGTAGCAATAGGGAATGATTACTATTAAATACAAGGTTTCTTTGGGTCATGATGAAAATATTCTGAAATCAATTGTATTGATGGTTACACAACTCTTTGAATGTACTAATAATCAGTGGACTACATGCATTAAATAGCTGAAACTGATGTTATGAGAACTATATCTTAATAAAGCTGTAAGAAAAAGAAAATATACTCTTATTTGTAGAACATAAAATCCTTAAAATTACTTGTCTATGTGAACATGTTTAGTTTGGAATGCATGCTATTCAATATTTATATTGGAATTAAAATGTGCCTCCGGAATAATTTCTATAACTGAACATTTACATAATAAATATTATGTCTTTTTGGCTCAGCAATCATGTAATAAATTTATGTGAAATGATAATTTTCAGATAAAAAATGATGTAACCATTGGGTGAAACTGAATGAAGGGTATACAGATCCCTCTGTACTATCTTAGCAACCTCTTATGAATCTATTTATTTCAGAATCAAACTTTTTAAAAAAGTACATATGAAGTAAAAATTAATAAAACTAAAAGAATAAATGGACAAGTCCACCATCAGAATTGGTGTTTGTAACACCACATCTCAGTGATTAATAGAAAAACTAGAAATAAAATCAGAGCAATTTCCAATTTGAATAAAACTTGAACCACCAAGATTTAATTGGCATTTACAGAACACTACATTCAACAACTGCAGAATGCATAGCTTCAATTGTACATACAACTAAGACCATATGTTGGGAAGTAAATTATGTTTCCATAAATTTCCAAATATTGAAAACTTACACAGTATGTCCTCAGATTAATAATTTACTACTATTTTGATATATTTTTTCCTATATCTACATCTAGGAAAGTTTTAATCAAAATTAATCAGAAAAGCTTATGCTTATGCACACACACACACACACACACATACATAAAAATCACTTCATAACTTTACTTTTGAAGAGTAAACTAGTTATCAAGTGAGCATAATAGTAGTTATTTTTGCTTTTATTTCCATTATGATAATCCATTGCCAAACAGAATTTCCTATACACTACAACATGTATTGATGTATTGTTTTCTTTCTGGCAAAAATATTTTACTTTCTCTCTGGTTGTTATGTATATGAAACTGGTTTTCAAAGTTTCCTTGGCTTGCAACCAGATCCAGAAGTATCATCATCGGGATCGTTAGTGAAACTTGTTCTTTCTCTAGTTTCCAGGTCCCATTTATTCCATACCACAATTAATCCCAACTGTGACCATGTTCCTCAGATGACTAAATTGCCCTAACATTGTATTTTAGTAAGAAGGAAGTAACCTAATTGTACTGTAAAATGTTGTATTTCTCATCTTATGTTGCAAAATATATTCACATATGTAGCATAGACAAGGGCTTTTGTTTAAAGAAATAAATGCCATTTTCTTGGGCTGCCTTCTCATGTGGGATTCTGACATGAAAGCCAAACGATCCTATGTTCCTACTGACAGGGAGAAGCCTGGAAGGAGCTTGGAGATGACTGAGAAAGACATTGCTACTAAAATGCCTCTTAAACAGCCTGCAAGTGATTTCTCAACACACATAAAGTGGTGAGAAGAAGTGTTATTTGAAACACAACTCATCCTCCAAATAACGAAAGGTCTAAAATTTACCATTGAGGAAAATATATATTTTAAAACTTCACTACTCACAGTTTTAGTATACAGTCTTTAAGTTGTCAGCATACTGAGTCTGCTTTCCATCTCTCTTGACAATGCTATATGGCTATAAGAAACTGCTATCTTGGTTTTCCTGAAATTGTAGAGGTATCTTGTATTTCAAGAATTAAAGGCTTTTCTTCTTAAATGTTCCTACTTTTGGAAATTTTTTTTTTTTTTAGCAGACCACGTTCAAATGAATCAAAGGGCTTACAAAATTATTTTTTTATAAATTAGAAATAGTTGGTTGATAATATTTTAAAAAGCACAATTGTTTGTGGTGGACTATTTTCTTATATCGAAGCCAAATCAGTGGATGAAGAATTTACTGATTTTAGAAACAAAACAGATTTTAATATTAAATAATCTTGTTGTTTTTTTCCCCTTGAACATTGACTTACCAAAGGACCATATCAGGGTTATGTTTTCTGTTGTGTCACCATCTAACCATTCAACCGTCCCTGGAGACATTAATGGCACTTCTACATTGTAGTTGCCCAGAACAATTTACCAAAAAAAAAAAAAAAGAAAGAAAGAAAGAAAAAGAAAAAAACCCAAACCCAACTGCAGCCAAAACTGCAGGAGCTATTCCTTGAGAAGTGTTTTTATTGAAGTACAGAGGACACCTCCTTGGGTCCTTTAGTCTGGGACTACAACCTTTCTCACTGCAGAACTCCAGGGAGTCCAGTAGGGGCCAACCAGATAGTGAATCATAAATGTCCATGATTCATTGAGGGAGAAACTGTAGCTGTAGAATGTATTTTTTAAAAGCAAAGCCTGAAGAAATCCAACATCAATGGCATGGAACCAGTTTTTGAATTGAAGCCTGAGAACTCATTGTGATTTGCATTCATGTAAACACCTACATTTTTTCGTTAACTGAACTGATTTAACTGCTAATTAAAACTAGTCAGTAAGCACAATGCAAAATTAATTAAACCATTTAGTAGATAGATGCAAATTAGGCAAAGCAATGTATTGGACACTATCAAAGTAAATGCAACTGCTACTTGTCATCAGGCAAAATAGTTCTTAAGGTAAGCACCTTCCTTAGGGAGCAATGTGAAGGAATAAAAATCATTTTGTGGATTGTATAATCTTTCATTAAACAAATGTGCTAGAATTCAGCTTATCTTCTAAATGGGAAAACTGGGTCTCATGGTTGTTTAATAATCACTAAGAAAATTTGTGAAATTAGTACAGTATTTACAGTAAAATTTATCACTTTTTATGAGGGCAAAATTTTAAGCTACACGATATAGGAACATAGCTTATTTCACTAAAGAAAGAAGTCAACCTGACTTTTCATTCCTCTTTTTTTTTTTTTTTCAATTCCACATAGTCTTTTATCTAATAATAGTCTTCTGTTTAAAAGGTGGCTGCTTCCTTTGTCAATAAACATCATTTTGGCACTATGGACATTCTTCATTTTCTTAACATTTTTTTTTTTTTATCTGACCTTAAATTATTTTCTTCTTCGAGTAGTTTTCTGCAAAGCATATGGAATATCAGTCAAGGGAAAATAAACACTTTGTTCTTAATGCTCAAAAATACAAAGAGGGAGAAAGTTCACTAACATATTTTTTCCCTATGAATGCTGGTGATTGTATCTGCTATAGATATGCCTTGCATGTCAAACTCTGTCACCTTCTGTCACCTCACATACTCAGGATAATTATACCTCCATGGTTTGGGAAGCCATCTACTGATGTGGGCATCATTTGTGTTCAGAATGGAGATAATAAATACTAGCTAAACTGCTGAACTGACATATGTTATGTTACCCTACATTCTCCAAAGATAGAACACACACACACACACACACACATTTTGTTTTTCTGTTTTGAGGACCATTGCTAACATATTTCATATGATCAAAAATATTTTCTAACTATTGTTTAAAAACAATACTGAGTAGGTTTTACCATAAGCAAAACAAAATGACCTTTTTTAGCTAAGTTAATCTTGACTTAGGTTCACAGCTTGTTTTGCACACTTCTGATAGGATCTCTTGGATCAGTCAAAGAAGCTTCTAAATATACTTCCATAAAACTGGAATTAGAATAGGAAGATCATAGGGGAACCATGGAAAAAGAACTAGTCTCACTGGGATCAACATAATAAATGCTGAAAGAAGGAATTTTGAATCTGTAACTAAAATAAGTTTACTAAGAACCAGTTCATTTTGTGAAAATGAAACCTTGTATGTGATTTCCCTTTGCCAAAGAAGACAATACTCTTTGATATGTTATAACTTAACCATTGGCAGATTTCCTTGCCACAGAAAATATTGGCCATGGGATCCTGCCCTCTAAATGTGGTTTCCTCCTGACCATGAGATGGATGTTGAGCCTTTCAACTCCCCCAAATAAACCTTGACCTTGAAGTTTATCCCCCATCTTCTGCAATACAGCCAGGTACCTTGGCTTTTGCTATACTTGATTTATACCATGAGAATAAGCCCAGAAATGTGGATTTATAGGAGCCTAGAGTAACATTTATTTGATGTATACAATACCTATTAATTCTGAAATTTTGTTTGGAGTGGGATATGGGGAATGTGGGATGAATACATCAGATTTGAAACTGAGATACCCAGACGTGTGTATCTATTAGATCCCTCCAAATACACACACACACACACACACACACACACACACACACACACACACACATATATATCCCTGAGGGCACCAGGGCCAAAGGATGTGATATCATTAAATATGCTTTAAAACTGCAACATATATTGGAAAAGTAAGCTTGTTTCCTTTTCTAGCCTAAGAAAGTATTAAATATTGTTGCAAGTTTTCTACAATAATCTTAATGAAAACAGACCTAAAATAATAATCCTCAAGGAAATTGGGCAAGTGATAAGTTGGAAGTTCTCTAATTATACATTATAAGAAGTACTCTACTGTGTTGTGTAGGCATTCTTCCCAGTGGCTCCATCTTAAATGTATTCAGAAAGTTATTACCCTCCCTTGCCCTGTAGAACTATTTATCCATTCAAGGCCCAGGATTCTGAGTTGGGAGACATTGACTGTCTTGAGGGATGTGCCTACCCTTCCCAGAATGTGACTGAAATTGACTTTCTTTAACCAGAGCAGAATTTTTCTCAGTAGTGTGATAATTCTTTTTTTTTTTTTTTTTTTTGTAAATAGCAGAAAATGAGCTCAAACTCTATGTTAAGAGAAATAGAAAGAAACCCACCAGTTTATTAACTAAAAACTACAGTAGTAGCATATACTCGATGCTACTCCAGGCTCAAATAGCATAACCAGGTGTTTAATCTCTCTCTCTCTCTCTCTCTCTCTCTCTCTCTCTCTCTCCTTTTCTTATTTCTCTTCAGCTCTTTTAGGTTTCCTTGCCTCTTTTTCAATCAGGATTTCTCTACTATCATTCCAAGGCTCACCAGCCCCTCAAGGGCCATAATTTCTGAAAGAAGGACACCTCTCTCTCTTAGGGTTAATGCCAGTTCTTTCAAGAGTCTTATGATCACGAAACCTGAGTAATGTGCCTACGTCCACATCAGGATTGGAGAAGTAAGCCTATTCCCTGGATTGGCAGAAGAACTCCCTGTCAGGTGGGGAGGGGAAATTTCTCAAGCCCAAAATGGTCTGATACTGGATGACGAGGAAGGGATTCCAGGTAAGAATAAAATAATAGATGTTCATTGCACAAGGATTTTGATAACCAAGGAATCAATTCATTAAAAGAAATGAGAAATTTGGAGTTAATTCAACACAGAGAACATAAAGGAAGAAAAACAGAAATAGTTGTCCTGGGACTTACTTTCTGGTTTTGATTCTGCTGTTGATTATAGTTACAAAATTTTTGTCTTCTCTGGGTCTTTGTTTCCCTAGGTGACATGCAGACAAAAAGACAGGGTGAGTCTCTGCTTGCTGCTCTGTTCACACTGCCTCTTCATACTCTGCTCACACTCTTATGCTTCTTAGAATATTTTAATTGTAGTGGAGGAGAAGCATTGAAAATGTTAGGATATATTCAAACTCAGGCTTCAACTCTCTTTTTAAGTCTTTCGAAAGCATCAAGAAGCCACATATAATTACTGTTGTTCCCCTTGTTTTGCTAATGCACACTGCCTTAAGCTGATAAAACAGATACATACACACACACACAAACACTCACACATGAAGACTCCACTCTCATAGAAACTCATGGCACTGTGTTTAGAAAACTTAGGTGACAAAATTCACAAACATTAGTTCATATTTCATTTTCAAGCACATTTTATTTTAGCCAGTGTTATGGGCTGAATTGTGTACCCTCAAAATTCATGTTGAAGCCCTAATTCCCAGTACCTCAGAATGTGACTGTATTTGGAGAGAGCATCTTACAAGAGGTAATTAAGATTAAATGAGTTAATTTGGGGTGGGACCTAATATAATATGACTGCTATCTTTATAAGAAGTAGATATATTAAGACACAGACACAAAAAGTGGGAAGACCATGTGAGGACACAGGGAGAAGTTGTCCGTCTGCAAGCCAAGGAGAGAGATCTCAGGAGAAACCAACCCTGCTGACACCTTCATCTTTAACTTATAGCCTCCAGAATTGTAAGAAAATAAATGTCCGTGTTTTAAGCCACTCATTCTGTGGTAATTGTTTTGGTCACTTTGGCAAACCAATATAGCCAGTAACTGTAACAAAGAGCAATTATTTTCAAACCTAGAAAAAATGCTTGTAAAGCATGCCGTAGGTCTCATTTTTCAGTAGTTTGGAAAAGTTAATTCTATTACAAAATAGAAAGTGCTTTGAGTCAATATAAGGAGAGTATATATGTGAAATGATCACCGCAAGCTAACGCATCTCAAGCAATGTGTAGTGAACGTATGAAGACAACGATGTCTGCAGAAAGCTAACTGTTCACTAGTGATGTGTTATGGGTATATTTACACCTAACTAATGAAATTCCCTCTACACTAACTGGTATAAGTCATCAAAGAAGGCGTTGGGTTCCATAAATTCTTTGGATGAATCTGAAGTAAGTGTTGCAAAAACATGTAAGTCTATAATCTTAAAACCTTTCCTCACAATAGTCTAGAGAATGAAAATAAAAATAGTGTTTTAACTGAGTAATAATTTCCTTTTCTAATCCTTTTATTTTTCCCTGTCTGTAGTCCTTTGCCCTTTTGGCACATAAAATGTCAGATAACTTCAAAATTCCATCCAAAGTATTCTTCTTTTTTTATAGATTAATGAATAATGCATATATTTACCTCCTTCTTAAGAGAATTTGATCTTCCTACTCTGTAATCTGAGAGAAATGTGTCTAGTATAAATTCACCATGGTGATTCTGAAAAATGAACATAGCACTGCTATAGATCTGTCTACAGACAACAGAGAGAAGGCAGTGCAAAATGGAATCATTTTAAATGTTTTTATTCTGGATGATGAGTTGGCGATAAATTATTTTCCACACCTATGGCATTTTTTTAATATAGATGGGAAAACCAACTTGAAAGACTTTAGATGCCTTATTAAAGTTCTTGTAATTAAAAGCATTTTAAAAAAAAGATGATGTTTGGAGAAGTTCCAAGTTCTAACAAGTCAGAAAAAAAACTGTGAAATAGATTAGCTGTGCTAACCACACATACTCATACACAGACACAGAAAGAGTTTGGTAAACATTAGCCATATTTTATTCTGGACCAAAAAAAAGTACTTATGGAATTATTCTGAAAGGGTAAATTTTTGAAGATGATATTTTATAATAATTGTACAATATTTTTAATGTAAGTATATTTCCATCAGGAAAGTTTGAATCATGTATAAAATAACATATACAATGCTGAGACATATGCTAAAGGTGATTGTTTAGCTTGTAGACTATTGATTTTGAACTGGTCAGTCATGAAATGAAATCCCAGAGAGGGTGAAAAATAGAATTTTTAAGCTGCTTCTGACGGTGGGATACTGACATGACTGAATGACAATTTTAAAATCCAACCAGAAACTCTATGTATATTTTATGTATTTAAAGCAAAGCTTTCATTTGGTTTAGTTGGTTTAGCTTGGTTTGTTGAATTTTGTCAACCAAATTGGCGAGTAGGCATAGTTTTATATATGCAGTCTGTTGATTCCTATCTTCTAACTCTGGGGCTTCTGCCATCAGGAACCAAGATTCAACATCTACACCTTTGTGGAGTAGCAGTACTTTCTTGCCACAAGGGGGTTTATGTAGTTTCTTAGGCAACCACAGCCACAATGGCTGTAAAAGTGGGGAGAAGGGCTCCCTATCAGGTGCTCTGTGCTAGACATATCTTTCAGAGATGAGCCCAGATTGTCTCCTGGCCCATCAAACTCATAAAATAAGAGCGTACCAAATGTACAACTTAAGGGATTTCCAGAAGTTCTTTATGCAGTGAAATATCCCTCCCATATTGACTGAAACCTATGGTTTCTTCCACTTTCTGAAATTCTTCATGAATTGGTTACCAAATACGTAAATGATTTAGTCTGAATTGTGGAAAGAAGAATATGACCTAACAATCCCAGTTCCTGGTACTAGGATGGGAAAAGGAAAGTCAGATAAGCTGTTTCACCTCTGAGCTTCAGACACACTGACCGCACATGACCTAACTGAATTCTTAAGTTGGGAGTTGTAGGGGAGAAAAAATAATTTTCCCTCTACCTTTCTGATTTCTTAGTTGAGATTTCTGAAACAAAAGACTGATTTACTTGTATAACATGTATATACGAGTTCGTATTAATATGTTTGCCTTATCTGTACATACCCAGGGAAAAATGAGTAACTCAAAGATGTAGCTTCCAAATTCAGGATTAAATACCATCTTAACAGGTAAAGGGGAAAGGAGACGTAGGACTTTTAGAGGAGAGTGAGTGATCTTTAGGAAGGACGAATGGACCCTTAGAATAATAGGTGGGAGGTATAATAGTTTGTGATAGTTTGGGTGTGGTACAGACTTCTGGTTTTCTCTCCTGGTGACAAGAGTCAATCTTCCCTGATTGATGGACTCTCCGGTGGGGATCTATGACAACTGAATTCCTTTGGGAGCATCTGTCTTTAGGGAGATAAGAAAAAGCCTCTCCCCACATTTACTGTTTTAGGTGCCTGCAGCTCAAAATGTACCAAAGTGGCATAATTCCTTTTTTATAGATAGATTCATTTATTTTATTTTCTAAATTTTGATTCATCTTTTAGTATTAAGATAATTCTTTCTGATGAAAGAGTACTTTATATTTGTGTGGTGTTAGGAACAATATTTATAGTTACTCTATACAAATAGATATAACAGTTATTATACAGATCCATAGTGATAGATTTGAAATTTTAAAATCCAAATGTTTCTGGAAGTCCCAAGGACTCTCGTGACTCATTTTGTGGAAAAACTTGACCTAAACTGACACAATACCATTCATGTACCTTTTAGTTTATCCCATTGAATAAGAATATTCATATATTTTCCTGCAAAAATATTAATGCTCTGTGTACATGTGTGTGTTTTAAATATCATTTATACTTTCTAGCAGCTTAGCTCAGACATGACTGTTATTTCAATATGTAAATACACAGGTATTAAGAAGTTACATGTATTAACAAAGAGGTCATCTTTTCTGTGACCCCATTTAATGTGTTTTCTTGTAGGGTAGGACACAAGACTAAGTCTTAGTAAAACATGCACTGTAGTAATTCAGGGTTATCCTGTTAAATGCTTTCAGGGTTGTCCATATCTGGACTATGAAAGCACACAATTCTTAGTAGGTCTTTCTGCTTCTACTCTTATCTCCCTTGCATGAGTTTATTTTCTAACTAACAGTCGCATAATTTTTTAAAGCCCAATAAGTCTCCTCTCTCTTCTCTCTCAACTCTCCACTAACAATGAATTTAAAAGTCTTGTCTGTGAATACAGGGCCCTTCAAGCCTTGCCCTGGTTTCCTCTCCTCTGTCCCTTTTCATTACAGCTCCCTGGCTCATGGTGTTCGCGTCTCATTGCCCTCTTGCTATTCCTCACACCATCCCAAGTACCTTCTCCTCCCAGGGCATCTGTACTTGCTGATGCCTATGCATGGGAAGTTCTCCCACTAGATATAAAGATGCTTTCTCAGTCCCTTCACTATATCACCATTCATCTTCTTAGATAGCTTTGCCTAATCCACCTGAAATAGCCTTGCCTACCTCCTGCGGAGCTTCCATCCCCTTCATCCTGCTTTCTTTCTCTTTATTGGTTGTCACTATCTGCCATCACGTATATATGTATATACCAGGTGGGTTTTTTTGTTTTGGTTTGGTATTTTTGTTTGTTTGTTTGTTTTAGTGTTTTCTTTCTTTAACTAGGACATTAACTTTATGATGGCACAAAGTGTCTTTTTTTGTTCAACTCTATATCTCAGAGCCCATAATAGTGCCTGGAATATAGTAGGTATTAATTAAGTGAATGAATAAATGAATCTAATTGGTAATTATTATATTTTACTTTTTATATTTATTTCTATGTGTTTATATATTTATTATTTTATTTATCAACACAAGCTATTAATTTACTTGAAAAGTAGAGTATAGTTTTTCCTAAGTCAAAAATAGTTCCCTCCACAAAATCTGTTCATATCTATCACATTATCAAAACTGTTTCAATATCTAGTGAAAACAAAATTAAACAATACTACATTATATTATTTTAGTTCAAAGCCACAATGTTTTGGATAAGATCCAAAGAGCCAAAGCAGATCAAAAGCTCTCACTCAAAGCAATTTTTGCAATGAGAGTTATCAGGGTTAGCTTTATCCTTGGAGAATATTTTGTTAAGTTTTGTGTTAATACTTCTAAAAAGGCTATTATGCCATTATCGTCTCTTAAATAATTTTTATCATGCTATCTTTTATTGTGAATTTGCAAATCTATAGTAAAATATGAACTTCCTTATAAGTGGTCTTTGCCAATAGCTAGCACCTGATCTTAATACTGAGTTGTACAGCAATCTAAAATCTAAACTTAAAGGCATCCTATCTCACAGAAGTTTCTGTCTTACACCCTCTGATAAAATCCAAGGCAACATAAACAATAACAAAGCAATAACAGGTGCTGTACCTAAGAAAAAGGATAAACACTGAAATAGATAAAAGCTCTAGCTAAGCCATTAAAACATTTTTTTTTCCATTACAGAATGAGCCAGATGGGCAAACAAGACTGGAGAAATAAATAACTCACATGTGACAATTGCAGACACAGGTGACTAACCTTTCTCACAAATGAGTATAAACGCACTGTAAGTCAAGATTTAGCATGTGTGTGCATGTTAATAAAAACACCAAGTGGTTCTTTTCTCCTTTGTTCTGAGTAGCTCAGAGTAGGCAGAGCTCTTTGCCAAGAAGAAGAGGGTGGGGAATTTTTATGATTACCTTAAAAACACATAAAACTAGAAGTAGAAAACAGATGACATGATTTGGCTGAAGTCTGCACAGACTAGAGAAAAGATACAATTAAACTGCTACTTGGCTAGTGAAATTAATCACTGCCAAATGTATAGATGGTTCAGAAATACCGTTCTTTGCCTTAGTTCTCCACCAAATTTCCTCATGTGGGTAAAAACCTTTGTCAATCTTCATCCTGAATTTCAAGTCAGGTCCTAAAGCAATTGCACATTAGAGTATAAAGGAAGACATTTAACTATGACAAAAGCCCTGTGGCTTAAGCCTTGGGACTATGAGACAAAACAAAGTAAAGAAAACATACAAATAAACCACAGGGATTCCCTAAATAGCTAAAATGCGAAAATCATTTCCTTGTTTCAGTGATACAGCCAGCTTATGGAGTACGTTATGAATGTTAGAATTAGACCCAATAAATTCAGGAGCGTGTATACAGGAAAAAAAGAAGAATCTTGAGAAAAACCTTAAAGGGATATACCACAGGGTCATCCACATGCATTAGAAGCTTTGCAGATATTTCTTGTGTTCCCGCAGCTGCATCCGGGTTAATCTTTGGATCAGAAAGGTGGTTATCAAAAACAAGCACGTCATAAAAGTTCATCAGAATTTCCTCTGTGTCTCAGAAGCATGTTAGTATTGCTTAAAAAAAAAATCAAAAGAAAGCATTACCTACAATGTTTGGTGGAAAGAGGCTATTATGCAGTACTTTTGCCCTTGTCTAAATTCTGAAACTCCCAGCAAAATATCATCTTCAAAGTTTAACCATGTTTTAACCCAGTGACATCTAGAAATGAATAATAGAAACACAATTAAAATATAATATCACAAAGTAGGGTTATGCTCAACAATCTTTAGTACTTTGTGATTAATTTGTCACTCTGTTTAACACAGTATGGAATGGAAAGGAATTTTTTCATCAAGACCCAGGCATTAAGGAGCTCAAACTTAGTTGGAAGTATATGATTTACTTTCATTAATAACAACTAGGAAATAATTCATTTTAGTATATAAAAAATGTTGAATTGTGTATTTTTAAGGAGGGATTTTAGAAATAAAGGATGAAGAGATTGCTGCTACTTTTCTATTACTGACTCAACTTTTTTTTTAAAAAAATCTAAATTTTTCCCTGTTTTCCAAATATAACCTCTTCTTTTATATTTTATTTTTAGCTTTTGTGTTCCATAAACTTGAAATATGTTTCATACTACCCTAAACAGAGAGAGAGAGAGAGAGAGAGAGAGAGAGAGAGAGAGACAGAGAGACAGAGAGAGAGACAGAGACAGAGACAGAGAGACAGAGACAGAGAGAGACAGAGAGAGAATACATATTTACTTGGAATAAAAAAGAATTGCAATTTGGAGAGCACAGATTCAGGCAGACACCCAAAACTGTCCTGATTACAGGATGAGAGAAAGAGGTTTTTATGAGAAAAGGAAGGGAATAATTACATGAATAAAAGAAATAAATTTTTATTGGTGCTTACAAGCTGACTTACTCTAGCTATTTATAGCTGGCTACTGATTCCATCTTCAGAAAGAGAATCTATGATAATTAGTCCTTCTGATCAGGATACCTGCTTTCCTGTTACCTTTGCAAACAGTTGTATTAAGACAATGTGGGTTTGGCCTAGCCCAAAGGTTAATTTCCCCAGTGCAAATATTCCAGAAGTTCAAGGAGCAAGACAGTTATTCTGGAATGGCTGCTATTGCTTTGTTTTAAAAAGGCTCCACTTATGAGTTTCGACAATTAAGTTCATGAACTTGTTGCATCGATCTTGCTAATCTTTTTTGATATCAGAGGATTATTCACTATGAATTTGTATTAAATGGAAAAGCAGTTAACCAAGTTTACTATTTGGAAGTACTGAAAAGGTTGCATGAAAAAGTTAGATGACCTTAACTTTTCCCCAACAATTCATGTCTTTTGCATCACGACAATGTACCAGCTCACACAGCACTATCTGTGAGGCAGTTTTTAGCCAGTAGACAAATAACTGTATTGGAACACCTTCCCTACTCACCTGATCTGGCCCCCAATGACTTATTTCTTTACCTGAAGATAAAGGAAATACTGAAAGGAAGACATTTTGACGACATTCATGACATCAAGTGTGATACTATGACAGCTCTGATGGCCATTCCAGAAAAAGAGTTAAAAAATTGCTTGAAGGGTGGAATAGGTGCTGGCATCGGTGCATAGAATCCCAAGGGGAGAACTTCGAAGGGGACCATAGTTATATTCAGCAATGAGGTATGTAGCACTTTTTCTAGGATGAGTTAGCCAACTGAATTGTCTGCCCTCCTATGTCAACTTTTCACATTTCCCTCTTTTTGGCAAGATCTTTCTTTGAAAGCATTGCTGATCAACCATTGAAAAGCAACACTGGGATTACATCATAAAATGGCAGCTTGAGGTGAGCCTCTTGAAATTTCCCCTGGAATTTACAACAAATTGAACAACTATAATTCCACAAAGGACTTCCTGCACAGCAAACAGGCAAGACTAATAGGTGCCCAACTGAAATCATCTAAAGGTGGGCAAATAGGGCGAGCAGGTGAGGAGGGAAGCCTGAAATACGGAGACGTGGGCAGCGCCAGCGTAGGAGCAGACCGGAGTTCGGAGCTCCAAGCTCCCTGCATTCTGCAGCTCCCACAATCACACGAGAGGGAAGAACTTGGATTGCTAGCGCTCTGCTTATGGCCCACAGTCCCACCTGAGGGATCAGCATATAACACGGCTGAGACCCACCACTCACGACAGAGACGTTGGAGCAAACACTGAGGAAAGAAGGGTGAAAAGGTGGTTTAAGCCCTCACTGCCAAGCAGAGGATGGAAGGCATAGGCACAGAGCCTGGCCGCCCCCTTCCTACCCTCCCAGAGTTTGCCCCGCCCCCACCTGCCCAGTGCTAGAAGCAGAATGGTAGCAGTGTCAGATCAAAAGAACAGAATATTTGCACTTCTGAGAACTACAGCCCACAGACACAGACTTGCAGCCTAACTAGTTCTGGTGAAGGAAGAGAGACTTGGATGCAAGGACTGGCTGTGCTGGTGGTCACCACCATTGCTCAGAGCCACTTCTCACAACCCACCACGTCCCTGTTTCCACCTATCTGGGAGGATCCTTGCAGGAGTAAACAGAGCCCCTGAAACACACAGGCTCTGAAACTGGCACAAGAAAAGCTCTGAAACTTCAGAAGCTCTCCACATCCCCCCACGGAGGTGGTGCCCTGTAACCCAGGTGACCTGTTCACAGAGGAGAAGCCCGCCTTCCAGGGAATCCCCCCATTGTGTGAGAAGTCAGAATGGTGCAGAGAAAATATACACTACAGTGTGAGAGAGAATAAAAGGCTGCAGACAGAGAGAAAATAAAATATTCTACCAACACCTACTGGGAAACAAAAGAAATAACTCTTCCCATCAACCTGTTGCAGAACCCACTCCTGTAGATGCCTAGGAAGAGAAATAATAATTCATTAATTTCCATGAATAACCGAGATAACAAGACAGCTCAGAAAGAAAATGAAAAGTCTCCAGAAACTGAACTTAAGGACGTGGAAATGTGTGACTTAAATGACAGAGAATTCAAGATTGCAGTTCTGAAAAAAAACTCAACGAGATGCAAGAAAACACAGACAGGCAGTTTAATGAACTCAGAAACACAATCAAAGAAGAGATTGAAATTTAAAAAAGGAACCAAATAGAATTTCTAAGATTAAGAACTCAATAAAAGAAATAACGAATGAAATAGCCAGCTTAAGTGATACAGTTGAGCAGATGGAGGAAAGAATCAGTGACATTGAAAATAGAACTCTAGAAAAGACACAGATGATAGAAGAGAGAAACTTGAGAGTTAAAAGAAATGAAAGAACTCTACAAGAACTTTGACTCCATCAGAAAAAGCAATATAAGAATAATGGGCATACTAAAAGGAGAAGAAAGAGGGGAGGGAACAGAGAGTATATTCAAACAAACAGTCGATGACTACTCCCCAAACTAGTGGAAAGAACTGAATCCTTGAATCCAAGAAGCAAGAACACCTAATTACCTAAATCCCAACAGGCCTTCTCCAAGGCACATTGTATTAAAGCTGTCAAAAATGAACGGCAAAGAAAGAATCCTCAAGGCAGCCAGGGAAAAGAATATGGTAATCTATAAAGGAAAGCCCATTAGATTATCATAAGATTTTTCAGCAGAAACTCTACAAGCCAGGAGGCAGTGGAATCAAATAGTCAAACGATGGAAAGACAGAAATTATGAGCCAAGAATAATATAGCCAGCAAAGATATCCTTTAGATATGAAGGAGGAATAAAGACCTTTCCAGACATACAGAAGCTGAGGAAATTTTCTAACACACAACCTGCATTACAAGAAATACTGAAGGAAGCTATTTGACCTGAAACAAAAAAGCAAAAGCATACAAAACCATGAGTTACAAAACTATTATGAACAGACAGAAGCAGGAAATGGCAACTCCTACACCAAATAGGACACTATACACTTTAATATAACATACAGGGTAAAGAAGGGAAAAAAAAAAAAAAAAAACACTTAAAAGAGGAAAAAGACAGCACAGAAATCAACTCACAGCATAAATACCATGTTTCCCCGAAAATAAGACCTACCCAGACAATCAGCTCTAATGCATCTTCTGGAGCAAAAATTAATACAAGTAAAATAGTAAAATAAGACTGGGTCTTACATTATAATATAATATAATATAATATAATATAATATAATATAATATAATATAATATAATACCAGGTCTTATATTAATTTTTACTCCAAAAGACGCATTAGAGCTGATTGTCCGACTAGGTCTTATTTTCAGGGAAAAACACAGTAGGAATAATTTGTGACAACAAAAACATAAAGAGGGAGAGAGTAAAGGTCTGAACTGTCACAAGGGAATGGAGAAAGTAAGCATACTGAAGAAAATGGAATACTCTAAATATCAAACTTTCTTTTACATAAACTTAATGGTAACCACAAAAAAATCCAGAACTGAAATATATAACACACAAAAAAAGAAGAAATAGAGGAAAAAAATCATAGAACACCACCCCACAGAAATAACAGGCACCAACAAAAAGGCAAAGAAACAATGGAGACATCATCCTACCAGAAAACCAGAGATAGAACGATAGGAAATTCCCATATATCAATAATCACCCTAAATGTAAATGGACCGAACTCACCAATAAAAAGGCATGGAGTAGCAAGATTGGATCAAAAATCTAAAACCAACCATATGCTGCATCCAAGAGAAACAGCTCAGCTACAAGGACAAATACAGACTCAAAGTGAACGGGTGAAAATTGACACTCCAAGCAAATGGTATTCAGAGGAAAGAAGGTGTAGCCATGCTGATATCAGATGAAATAGACTTCAGGATAAAAGAAGGTAACACTAAACAAAGATGGACATTTCATAATGGTAAAGGGGACTATACAACAAGAAGACATAAAAGTCATCAATATGTATGCCCCCAGTCAGAGAGCACCAAAATACACCAAGCAACTACTAACAGAACTAAAGGGGGAAATTGACCAAAACACAATTATACTAGGGGACCTAAATACATATTGACAGCTATGGATAGATCATCCAAACTGAAAATAATAATGAAATAGCAGCCCTAAATGACACATTTGATAAAATGGACATAATTCACATTTATAGAGCACTTCAACATAGAACATCAGACTACACATTATTTTCTAGTGTACATGGAACATTCTCCAGGATATACTACATATTGAGACATAAACTAACCTCAGCATATTTAAGAAGATTGAAATCTTCCCAAGCATATTCCCTGATCACAAGGCTTTGAAATTGGATACCAACTGCAAAAGGAAAGCAGGAAAAAAAAAACAAACAAGTATGTGGAGATTAAACGACATACTTTTAAAGAATGACTGGGTCAAAGAAGAGAGATCAAAAGATACATAGAAACAAATTACAATGAAAATACATCCTACCAAACTTGTGCACAAAAGCAATTTTAAGAGGGAAATTTATATCATTGCAAGCCTATCTCAAGAAACAAGAAAAATCCCAAGTAAATAACCTCAAGTTACACCTTAAAGAACTAGAAAAAGAAGAACAAATGAAACCCAAAGTCAGCAGAAGGAAGGAAATAATAAAAATCAGAGCAGAACTAAATGAAAAAGAGACCAAAAAGAATATAGAAAAAATTAATGCAACAAAGAGCTGGTTCTTTGAAAAGATTAATAAAATTGATAAACCCTTGGCTAGACTCACTAAGATAAAAAGAGAAAAGACACAAATGAACAAGATCAGAAATGAAAGCGGGGAAGTTACCACCGATGCCACAGCAATACAAAGGATTACCTAAGAATACTCTGAAGGACTATATGCCACCAAATTCAATAACCTAGAAGAAATGAACATGTTCTTAGAAATATATAGCCTTCCTAGGCTGAATCACAAAGAATTGGAAAATCTAAACAGACCAATCACCAGTAAGGAAATTTAATCAGTCAATTGAAACCTTCCCAAAAGCAAAAGTCTGGGAACAAATGGCTTCACTAGTGAGTTCTACCAAACCTTCAAAGAGGATCTAATACCAATCCTGCTCAAACTCTTCCAAAAAATTGAAGAAGAGACAGTACTCCCTAACTCATTTTATGAGGCCAACATTACCCTGATACCAAAACCTGGTAAGGACAACACAAAAAAAGAAAACTACAGACCAATATCTCTGATGAATACAGATGCAAAAATCCTAAACAAAATTCTAGCAAATCGAATACAACAATGCATTAAAAAGATTATTCATCACGACCAAGTGGGGTTCATCCCCGGGGCACAAGGATGGTTCAACATCTGCAAATCCATTAATGTGATACATCACATAAACAAAATAAAGGACAAAAATCATATGGTTATATCAATTGATGCATAAAAAGCATTTGACAAGATACAACATCCATTTATGATTAAAGCACTTAATAAAATGGGTATAGAAGAAAATGTCTAAACATAATAAAGGCCATATATGACAAACTCTCAGCTACTAACATATTTAACAGTGAAAAACTGAAGCCCTTTGCTCTATGTTCAGGAACACAACAGGGCTGTCCCCTATCACCTCTGCTTTTCAACATAGTATTGGAAGTTCTAGCCAGAGCAATCAAGGAAGATAAATAAATAAAAGGCTTCCAAATTGGGAATGAAGAAGTTAAATTGTCAGTTTTTACAGATGACATATCCTATATATATATGTAAAACCCTAAAGATGCCACCAAAAAGATATTAGGAACAATAAATGAATACAGTAAAATTTCTGGTTACAAAATCAATGTACAAAAGTCCATAGCATTCCTATATACTAACAGTGAAATTTCAGGAAAAGAAACTATCAACAAAATAAAGAGGCAACCAACGAAATGATAGAAGATTTTTGCACACAACGCCTCTGATAAGGGGCTAATATTCAAAATATATAAGGAACTCATATAACTCAACAACAACCAAGAAACAAACAATCCAATTAAAAAATGTGCAGAGGACCTGAATAGACATTTCTCCAAAGAAGACATACAAATGGCCAATAGACATATGAAAAATTGTTCAACATCACTAATCATCAGAGAAATGCAAATAGAAACGACAATGAGATATCATCCCACACCAGTTATAATGGCTATCATCAACAAGACCAATAATAACAAGTGTTGGAGAGGCTGTGGAGAAAAAGAAACCCTCATACACAGTTTGTGGGAATGCAGATTGGTGGGAATGCAGATTGGTGCAGCAGCTATGAAAGGCCGTGTGAAATTTCCTCAAAAAATTAAGAATTGAATTACCATATGACCCAGCAATTCCCCTCCTGGGTATCTACCCAAAAAGTCTGAAAACATTTATCCGTAAATATATATGTGCACCGATGTGCATTGTAGCTTTATTTACAGTGGCTAGGACATGGAAACAACAAAGGGTTTTTCAGTAGATGATTGGATAAAGAAGTTGTGGTATATATACAATGGAATATTATTCTGCCATAAGAAAAGATGAAATAGTACCATTTGCAACAACATGGATGATTGAGATTATTATGCTGAGCGAAATAAGTCAGACAGAAAAAGAAACCTTATGATTTCACTGATAAGTGGTATACAAAACTGAAAACAACAAAAGAACGAGACAAACAAATGAAGAGACAAATACTCATAGACACAGACAATAGTTTAGTGGTTACCAGAAGATAAGGGGGGTTGAAGGAGGTGGTAGATAAGGGTAAAGGGGATCAAACATATGGTCATGGAAGGAGAACTGACCCTGGGTGGTGAACACACAATTTGATGTATAGATGATGAATGGCAGAGTTGTACACCTGACATTTATGTAACTTTACTAACAATTGTAACCTCAATAAACTTTAATTTAAAGAAAAATAAAAAGAAAAGCAACACTGTCAGTTATTAAAAACACCATTGACATTCCATTGCCAGGAAGGTTCAATCTCGGTATATCATGCCATTTTTGGTCCCTGATCACCAGGAAGCCTCATTGTCATGTCCCACATAGAAGGGAAAGTAGTTTTTCTTAGGAGCATTAGGCCACATTTGAACAACATGAGTGTCAGAACAGAGGAAGGCCTCACTATCAGGTCCATTTGAGGATAAACATCTTCTGCAGTACCTTGATGTTTCTCATAGAAAATAAATAAATACATAAAATAAGTATTTTTAAATATTGGATAGCAGATGTACAGGAATGTCATCCCTGAGACAAAACAAATAAATAAATAAAAGGTGAACACAAAGATTTCCCAAGTTTACCCCACTGGTATAGGTTACAGGCTATAATGCAGGAAATAGGGACTAGGACAGATGCCAGCAGTCTTACTGAGTTGAGGAGAGAAATCAGAATTCGGGAAGGCCAAGGTAGATACAGTTTGTATGACAAAATACTGAAGAGGAGTTTGTTGCACACAGAAAACTCTGAAGATCCTTCTTATAGAGATTCTCTCAAGTATTTGACTGACTAGTAAACATTACATACATAAAAACAAACTACCCAAGGATGGGGGAAAGATCCACCAGAAATCACTAGGCTGAAAATTTTCTGTAACTCATAGAAGAATGGGTGTAAAGGGGATCCAATACCGTGTTTCCCCGAAAATAAGACCTCGCCGGCCAATCACCTCTAATGCGTCTTTTGGAGCAAAAATTAATATAAGATCGGGTATTATATTATATGTTATATTATATTATATTATATATTAATGCATTATATAAATTAATATATATACTTATATATTATATAAATATATATGCATATATAATATTTATAATATTTATGAAGTATAAATGTTTATGTTAAATAATAAAATAATAAATAATATTAATAATAGTATAATATAATATTATTTTCATATCAATAATATTAATAATATAATTAATGCAATATGTAATATATAAATATATAATATTGATAATTATAATAACATTTGTAATATGAATTAAATATTATGTAATATTTATAATATATAATTACATTAGATATTATATTATATTATACTATTTTATATTATATTATATAAGACTAGGTCTTATATTAATTTTTGCTCCAAAAGACGAATTAGAGCTGATTGTCTGGCTAGGTCTTATTTTGGGGAAACACGGTATATGGTGATGGAAGGAGAACTGACCCTGGGTCAGAATGGAGAGACAATTAAATACAACGTGTATCAGGTGGTGTTCAACACGTTTTCACTTTAGTATTGGCACTTAACCAGTCTTAAACTAAAGGCTACCCTGAACGAGACTAAAAAATCTTAACAGAAAACCTTGGAAAAATTCAACTAATTCCAAGTAATTGAACTGTACACAAGAACCAGCTTTAATACTACTTAAAGGAACACAACGAAATCAAGTATGAAATCATGTGTTTTAAATTTTATAATGTCTGGCATTCAATAAAAATCTCATCAGCATTCAAAGAAGCATGAAAGTATGATTCCACAGCAGGAGAAAAATCAATTCATAGAAATAGACTTAGAAATGACAGAGATGTTGGAATGAGAGGACAGAGACAATAAATGAACAATTATAAATATGTACCACATATCAAAGAATGTATAGAAAGGCATGATTATATGAAGAGATAAAAGTAAGATACTTTTAAAAGTGCACATGGAACTTCAAATTTGGAAAATACTATATCTAGAATGAAAGTACACTAGATGGGAATAGCAACAGGTTATACATTGCAGAAAAAAAGACCAATGAACTTTAAGACACAGCAACAGAAACTATCAAAATTGAATAACACTGAGAAAAAAGTCTTAAAAAAATAAACATAACATCAGTGACTTGCAGGAGGATAGCCTAACATCATGTCATTGGAACCTCATTAAGAAGGAACAGGAAAGGTAGGGTACAGGCAATACTGAAGAAATAAAATTCTCCAAATTTTATGAAATTGTTAATCTATATATTAAAGAAGAGTAAAGAACTCAAAAAAAAAAAAAAAAAAAAAAAGATCCCAAGGAAAAAAACACATAAAAAACATCATCATCAAATTCTGAAAACCAATCTTAAAGAGCAAACCACCCATTACATAGAACAAAAATTAGAATGACATCAGACTTCTCATCAGACACTATGCAAAGATAAAACAATGGAATGATATCTTTATAGTACTGATAGAAAAAAACAAAAACACTTGTTTACACAGAAGTCTATACCTAGAGAAAATAATTAAAAAAAATAAAGATGAAATAAAGAATTATTGATACACACAAGAATTTAAAATTAATCAGTAGCAAACCTATACTACAATGAATGTTAAAGAAAATTCTTCCAGGAAAGGGAAAATGATTCAGGTGGAAATTGGGATTGAAATAAAGAAATAAAGAATGCATAAAATTGTGGATATTTGAATAAACATATATTTCTCAATGTTTACTATCTTTATAAGGTAACTTTTGACTATTTAAAGCAAAAACAAAGAATGTATTAAGGTTTATAGCATATATAGATTTAAAATACGTGAAAATAATAACACAAATAACAAGAGAAGAGCAGCATAGGAGTGTACTGTTGTATGTTTTTGCACTATATGTAAAGTGGTATAATATTACTTAAAGGTAGATTGTGATAAGTTAAAGATGCATGTTGAAATCCCAGAGCAAGCACACCGACATATAAAAGGTATTGGCATTTATTCAATAACTGATATAAAATGATTTATAAAATAATATTCAATTATTTGAAAATAAGTCAGTAAAAAACTAATCAAGGAGTAAAGAACAGATAGAACCAACATTAAAAATAGCAAATGCTAGATTTAAATCCAGTCATATTAATTATTGAATTAAATATAAATGGCCTAAAGGTTACTGTTAAAAAGCAAAGATTATCAAATGAACAAAAATATACAGCCCAACTCTAAGCAAGCTACTTAACTAAAAGCAACATACTTTAAATACAAGATACAGGTTAGTTTAAAATGAAACTATGGGAAAATGTATGTGTACTATACAAACACAAGCCAAAGAAACTGTAGTGACTATAATAAGATCCGATAAAATATGTTTACTCCATTCTTAGAAAACAACTTAGAAAAAACTTTTTAGAATGAAACCGTTTTATCAATTGAAAAATATTTTCTTATGCTTTTTAGGAAAATTAGCCTGGATTTTTCCCTTCCTCAGTGGAAACCTTCCATTTGAGATTCTACACATTTCAATTTATTCTTTCAATGACCTGCATCAGTTCCTAGTTTTAAGTCAGACATTTAGACAATAATGAGGGTGATTTTGACTTAGCACATATAGAGTACCATTGTTAGTTGGCTGCCCTATACAAGTGGCCTTAAATTGGGACTTACTACCAGGAAATGATGAAGTCACTGGGGGACATCTGGCCCTACTTTCTATCAGCAAAACACTTGGTCACAGAAAGATACAAATACATGCACATTAATATCTATAAGTTGATAAAATGTCACTTCAAGGTCATTATCTAAGATAATCATGTGGACCCACAAATAATTTTTAAAAATTATGTTCAAGAGATTGTAAAGCTGTTCAAACAAAGCCCTCCGAAAAAGGTGAGGTTTAAATCTTTTTCTTTTAACTTTCAAAGACCAAAACAAAAGGAAAAGGAGAAAGGGAATTATAAACCCCATCCTGCAGACAGACAGATGCAGAAATGAGGTTATTATCTCAAGTACTGGGTGGTTTTTAGCCAACAACAGACACATCAGTATGGGATCTTGCAGAACAGGCATACATGTCATCACCGTTAAGTAAAGTAATTACAAATTTGGCACCAGCAAAAGCTTTTTATTTGCCAAAATGTAGTGGTTTAAGTAGCAAATGATTATCACCACTTTGAGTAGGTCGGATCATCCATCAGTTATTAATTCTCTTGGCACACATTGCATAACATGGCTGTTTCTGGGTAAATGAGCCAGCATGGCTCTAGTTAAATGAAACTCACTTCGGCAGTCTGATCATGCCTCAAAACTGCAACTTGACTGTGAGATGCAATGACTTACATGAGCATTTTTGGTGACTGTCATACTTAAATATGTTTCTGGAGAGAATGTTTCTACCTTTAGTAATTGAAAAGTTGGGATTATTTTCAGAAGTCATGTTATAGACGTAGACAAATAATTACCCATGGCATTATAATTTCTTCTTTATTGGTGTCTGCCTGGTTATGTTTTCAATGTTCATGTACATAGAATTTCTTACATCATTCAAACTCTTTCACGTTGCTTATATTATACTAGTTAAATTCTTAAACTACACAAGCACTAAGATTTTGCTTCAGATGAGGTTCTTTTGGCTTTATTAACTAAAAACAAACTGATATAGCATTTGTCATTATCTAAATTATAACTTATATAATTTATTTAATTATTGTTTTGATTACTTCTTTATTTCTTTGTCTCCTTCACTGGAGTGTAAGCTCCATGAGGGCAGGAGGTTTACCGGTCTGTTCATCAGTATATTGCTAGTCCAGAGAACAGTGCCTGGATCATAATAACTTCCAATAAATATTATTTAAATGAATAAATAAGAGCTTTCTAGTGTTCCACAGCATAATGGTTTATGATTTTATTATTCTATTTTCTGAAAACGAAGAAAAACAGCTTATTTAGCTATCCCTGAAAAATAAAAAGTTGCTTTTCCTCTTTTATAATAATAAGTAAATATGTCAATATAGTTGTTTATATTTTAAGTTTGTTTTAGTTTTTGTTTCTTTTGGTTTTTTGTTTATTTGTTTATGACTAGATGGCTATTTCAGTCAGTTCGTATGAAGTCCTTGTGATTTTACTCAGATAAATCCTTGTTGTTGAATGGTTTGCACAAGTGAAGCAGTTTTTACACATTTATTTAATTATATATGTTGCAAAAAAACTGCATCTTATTACTATGGTAATAATTAGGAGCTACAAATTATCTGTTCTGTTCATAAACCATCCAAATATTGCTTAATGAAGTTTTTCCTCATTGAAGACAATGAAGCTCAGGAATTAGTGAGAACTTCAACAGAGATAGTAAGCATAAAAAAGGACATAGAAACCATAAAAAAGAATGAGTCAGAAATGAAGAATACAAAACCTGAACTGAAGAATGCACTAGAGAAACCACTAGCAGATTAGATGAAGTGAAGGATCAAATCAGTGATTTGGAAGACATAATAGCAGTAAACATCCAATCAGAACAGCGAAAAGAATAAATAATGAAAAAAAACGTGGATAGTTTTATGGGCCCTCTGAGACATCAAGTGTACCAACATTTGCATCATAAGGGTACCAGGACATGAGAGAGAATAAGGGATTGAGAACCTATTTGAAGACACAATGATGGAAAACTTTCCTAAAATGACAAAAGAAATAGACATACCAATCCAGAAAGTGCAGAGAGTCTCAAACAAAATGAAACCAAAAGAGCCAACACCTAGACACATCATAATTAAAATGCCAAACATTAAAGACAAAGAGAGAATCCTAAAAGCAGCAAGAGAAATGTAGCTAGTTACTTACAAGGGAGCTTCCATAACATCATCAGCTGATTTCCCAACAGAAAATGTGCAGGCCAAAAAGGAATGGCAGGAAATATTAAAACTAATGAAAAGCAAGGACCTACAACCAAAGCTACTCTACCTAACAAGGCTATCATTTCAAATTGAAGGAGAGATAAAAAACTTCCCAGACAAGAAAAAGCTTAAAAAGTTCATCACCACCAAACCAGTATTAGAAGAAATGTTAAAGGGACTTATTTAAGAAGGGGGGAAATTATATAAATATGAATAATAAAATTACAATAATTATGCATCTATCAATAATTATTTAATGCAAATGGATTAACTGCTCTAATCAAAGAAATAGGGTAATTGAATGAATAAAATAAACAAGATCCACACATGTTGTCCACAAGAGACCAAACTCGGATTGAGACACACATAGACTGAAAGGAAAGGGATGAAAAAATTTCACACAAATGGAAACAAACAAAAACCTGGGGTAACAATACTTAAATCAGAAAAAAATAAACATTGAAACAAAGATTATAATGAAACAAAGAAGGAAATTACATAATGATAAAAGGACCAATCCAACAAGAGGACATAACCCTTGTAAACATTTATGCACCAACATTTGATCATCTAATGTATTAAATATTGACTAACATAAAGGGAGAGATTGACAGTAATGCAGTCATAGTAGAGAATTTAACATCCCATTGATAACATTGGACATTCCCTATGCAGTCTGACAATTAAGTTCGCAAAATTGTTGCAACAGTGTTGCTAAACTTTTTTGATATCAGAGGGATTATTCATTATGAATTTGTACCAACTGGACAAACAGTTAACCAAGTTTACTATTTGGAAGTGCTGAAAAGGCTGCATGAAAAAGTTAGATGATCTGAACTTTTCACCAACAATTCATGGTTTTTACATCACGACAATGCACCAGCTCACACAACACTGTCTATGAAGGAGTTTTTAGCCAGTAAACAAATAACTGTATTGGAACACCCTCCCTACTCACCTGATCTGGCCCCCAATGACTTATTTCTTTACCTAAAGATAAAGGAAATATTGAAAGGAAGACATTTTAATGGCATTCAGGACATCAAGGGTAATACGACGACAGCTCTGATGGCCATTCCAGAAAAAGAGTTCCAAAATTGTTCTGAAGAGCAGACTAGGTGCTGACATCTGTGCATAGCTTCCCCCGGGGAGTACTTTGAAGTTAACTGTAGTGATATTCAGCAATGAAGTATGTAGCACTTTTTCTAGGATGAAATCGCGAACTTAATCGTCTGACCTTAATTGTCTGAACTTAATTGTCTATCGTCCAGATAGAAAATCAACAAGGAAACAGCAGCCTTAAATGACACACTAGACCAGATGGATTTGACATTTTTGGAGGATTTCACCCTAAAGCAGAAGAATATACATTCTTTTTAAGCACACATGGAACATTTTCCAAAATAGATCACATTATACACCACAAAATAAGTTCCAATAAATTTAAATTTATTTAATGAAGGGTGCAAAGGGCACTATTTCATCTTTTCTTACAGCAGAATAATATTCCATTGTGTATATATACCACAACTTCTTTATCCATTCATCTACAGAAGGACACGTTGGTTGTTTCCATGTCTTGGCCACCATAAATAAAGCTGCAATAAACATTGAAGCACATATATCTTTATGGATAAATGTTTTCAGATTTTTGGGGTAGATACCCAGGAGAGGGGTCATTTTTGAAGAATATTTTCAATGTGATAGAAGTCTGTCTTGTTAGACATTTTTTTCCCCCCTTTTACTTTAAAGGTATTATTCCATTGTTTTCTGGCTTATATTTTATTGGTTGAAAAGTCAGTTTCAAGTCTTTATTTTTGCTCCTTTGACATCACCAGGTAATTAAAAAAATAAAAATTCATAGCTAGTATTATGTGGAAAAATGTTAGAGCCTCTGAATGATTGTTTACTTTCTTCAAATGGGATTAATTTTTCTTAGCAAGCAGTTATTCTAGGAGCATGTCATATTGATCCAATAAGGGATTGACATGAACTGAGGCTGGCTTTAATTATTTTTGAAGGCTGATCTTTATGTGGCTTGCCTTTATTCTTAAGGTATAACCCTCAGGAGTTCTAGTTAAAAATGTAGGGTGTTTACAAACATCCTCCTTGTTGAATGCTGAATTGAATTTCTTAGACTCCCAGTAGCTGCTGGGAGTCTAATGCACTGAATTTGAAATGCTCAAAACGAGGAATCACTGAATGAACTGAGGAGAAAACTTGGCAGAGAATTTTGGGCAGAGAATGATTTTGGGCAGAGAATGATCCCTTAATCATTTTTCTCCCCGCTAAACCTTGACCTTTCAACTCCTGTCTGCCTTCTTTGCCTTTTGTTGCCATAAAACTGCTAGCTTTAGTGTTTTCAGTAGCGTATTTGCTCTAATACAAGCCATCCCATTGCAGCCAGAAGACAGTCTCCATTTGTTTTCTTATTAGATTTTATTAATCACTGCTTGGTTATTTTGATTTTATTTTTATTATGTGCAACCACTTTTGTATAGAGAGATAACATTTTATGTTACTGGCTTTACCAATGTCTTTTTCTTGATTTCTCTAGCTTTTGAAGTGTTTCTCTGCTTACCTATCAGAGTGTATTGCTCTGAGCTGTGGTTGATGACCCTACTCGTGTATATCTTTCCACATGAGTTCCCCTACTGTTATCTCAAAAGCATGATATTTCCCCTATTTTCTCTTGCCTTTCCTGCCTCTGTATATTTTTTCCAGAAAGCTATCTCTAGCCCTAAAAATGTATTTAAGAAAAAGTATGGCAAGGGTAGACTGGGGTGGAATAAGAGATGGGCAATGATTATTTCACTTCTAATTATTTGCAGGTATAAATGTTTTAGACAGAGATGAAAATGTACAGTGAGTAAAGAGGACTAGTTCTCACTTTTATGGAGGTCAAACTATATCTCTCTCCCAAGCAAACCTACATAACATACCATATAGCTGGGCATATTGTAAATTGTAGTTAGAAGTATCAGGCCACCATGTAGTCATGAAGAAATACTGGTGTAGAAAACTGTGTTAAAACAACCTGTTCACATGCATGAGACACACAATTTTCTCACTTTTTTCCCATATATGAGACCAACTCATATATTCTCATCTTTATATGCAAACATTTCTTTTCAGATGTTTACATGTTTAAAGTCCTATAGCCTATGTTTCCTATCCTTAGAAAGTTTTTCTTACTCCTACGTCCCTGAAAGTGATATAAATCACCAACTTGTTTGAATAATAAACAAATAAAATGGTATATAAATTTTCATTCCCTTCCTTGAAACTTGAATCTTATTACTCTGAATGCAGAGATATAATCTAATATTATCAATACATACTGAGCAACCTCAGCTTTCTCAATCGGTTTGCATTTGTAATGTAATATTTCTTCAGAATTATTCTTTTAAACAGTCAAACTTATCTGTATCAGCATGCAGTGATGTGCAGATCTATTTTTTAAGGGTAATGAAGTGTTGGATGAGTCTCTGCTAAGATTTCTGAGCTCAGTAATGCATTTATTTCTTCTACCTCTTTAAGAGACTATGGCATGTAACAAACTAGTTTCTATATTATTATACTCTTATAAGTGATAAAAACTAAAGATTAACATTTGAAATATATCAGATGGCTACTAATCATAAATATTTAAAGCAACATTTTCCTACAAAATAAGAACAAAAAGGAATTCATAATTAACATAACTGAGCTATGCAATGCACTTGTAGTCTGAATATAGCAATAGGAAATTATAGTCCACTCTTTCCACTTCTGTCACTTTTCCTTTGCAGTGTTATGATTGGCATATGAATAAGACCTCAGAATCACTAAGTGCAATTGTTCTAAAATTACATGTAAGAAAACATTGAGACAAGGTATTTGGATATTGCATAGCTAAGTACATTTGAAAAATAGAATTTTTATAAGAAGTGGTATACCTAGCTGCTGAAAGATAGAGTGGTAGACATGACGAGAGCTCAGTTGGATTTAACAGAATGTATCTAGACCCTTTCCTCTTGAGGGTATGGATGGTTGTATGGCAGGACCCACTGGGCTTCCCTATAGACAACACACCTCTTATCCTTGAGGTATTTCTTGCAATGATTCTTAGCTCTATGAAGACAGTCAGTCAGGACACATGCTTGTGGTTTGCAGTAGTCTCCAGTGAAATGCCTTTTGTTGTTGTTGCTGTTTGGTTGTTGATTTTTAAGGCATACAATGTGACTATTTAATATATATGTACACTGTGATATGATCACCACAATCAAGTTTATTAACAAATCCAGAAGTGATATCAGAAACACGGTGGTGTGAAGGATATCCCTTGATTTCTTCCTTTGGAGTTGCAACAAGTTGAACAGCTATAAATCAACAAAGGACTCCCCGAGCAACACAAAAACATGTGTGAGAGATCCACACATCGAAACATCTGAAGGTGGGTAAATTGGGGTGAACTGGTGAGGAAGGAAGGGAGAAGTGCAGAAATGGGGGCTGCTGACACAGCCCAGAGCTCACTGCCATGGACACAGCTCAGAGCTCACTGCAGTCCCTGGAGAGGGGAGGATTCAGGCTGCAGGTGCATTCTCTGTGGTTCAAAGCACTCCTGCCTGAGTGATCAGCATATAATACAGGTGAACCCAGAAACTGGGGCAGAGACCTCAAGGCAAAGACCAAATACAGAAGCATGACAGCTGTGGTCTAGCAGCCCTGACTTCCAGATAGAAAACAAAGCCATAGAGCCTGGTCACTTTCCCCACCCTTCCAGAGCTAGCAGTGGGCCCCAGAAGAAACTGTAGTAGTGAGTGTTGGGTTAAAGAACAGAATATCTACAGCCTTGAAAAGTAGAGAGACAGTTCCTGAGTGGCAGACATACACAGTGGCTAATTCCAGTGACAAGAGTGGAGATATAATGGTGAGACAGCTGTGGTCATGTGGTCACCATTACTCAGAGGAAAACAAAGCCACAAACACACCAGCAGCCTCTCCCAGCCCATCCAACCCCCCCACCCCCTTTCGTGACTGATCCCAGCAGGGGCACCTGGGACTGCTCATGCAGTGCAGCTCTGCCTCTGGCTGCAGGGGTAGCACTGGGATTTCAGGGGCTCAGAATCCCAATGCCCACCACACTGTCCCACAGGGGGTGGTGCCCTGAGACTGAGGCAATCTGGTCACAGAGGAGATGCCCACCTTCCCAGGGAATCTTCCACCTCTAGAAGCCAGAAGAGGTCAAGAGAAAATAAAATGCTCCAGTGCCACCTACTGGAAAACAAAAGAAAGACCTCTTTGTATCAACCTGCTGCAGAATTTATTCCTATAGATGCCTAGGAAGAGAAATAATTCATCAATTTCCATAAACAACCAAGGTAACAAGTCAGCTCAGAAACAAACAAAAATATCTCCAGAAAATAAATTTTAAAACATGGAAATATGTGACTTAAAATACAGAGAATTCAAGATTGCAGTTCTGAAAAAATCTCAACGAAATGCAAGGAAACTCATGCAGTGTAATAAACTCAGAAATAAAATCAATGAACAAAATGAATAATTTACCAAATAAATTGAAATTAAAAAAAAAGAACGAAATAGAAATTCTAGAGCTGAAGAACTCAATAAAAGAGATGAAGAATGAAACAGTGAGCTTAGGAAATACAGCTGACCAGATGGAGGAAAGAATTAGTGATATCAAAGATAGAAATCTGGAAATCACACAGCTAGAAGAAGAGAGAGCTTGAGAGTAAAAGAAGTGAAAGAACTCTGCAAGAACTATCTGACTCTATCAGAAGAGCAACATAAGAATAACAGGTATCAAATCCAAAAAACAAACAGAATACCCAACTATGTCAATCCTAAGAGGCCTTCTCCAAGGCATATTATATTGAAGCTGTCAAAAAATAACAACAAAGAAAGAATTCTCAAGACAGCCAGGGAAATGAAAATGGTAACCTACAAAGGAAAGCCTATTAGATTATCACCAGAATTTTCAGCAGAAACTCTGCAAGGTAGGAGGGAGTAGAATCAAATATTCAAACTATTGAAAAAGAGAAATTACCAGCCAAGAATAATATATCCATTAAAGTTATCCTTTAGATATGAAAGAGTAATACAGATCTTTCCAGACATACAGAAGCTGAAGGAATTTCTCACCACAAGGCCTTCATTACAGGGACTACTGAAGCGGGTTATTCTATCTGAAACAAAATGACAAAAGGACACAAAACAATGACAAAAATGACTACCACACAGACAAAAGCAGGAAATGGCAACCCCTACTCAGAAAAGGGCACTGTACGCTTACATATAACATAAAGGCTAAAGGAGACAAAAACAAAAAGAAGAAGAAAAAGGAGACAACTTGCTACTGCAACTCAGAAATAAACTCACAGAATAAATAGGGATAAGTAGTGACAACCAAACATAAAAAGGGAGGGATTAAAGGTCTGAATTTGCAAAGGAGAATGGAAATAAGATGCATGCTGAAGAAAGAGGACTATTGTATATGTGAAACTATTTTTACATAATCTTAACAGTATAAAAAAAAAAAAAATCCAGTACCAAGACACATAACATAAAAAAGAAGGAAACAGAGGAATAAAATTGCAGAATACTAGCAAACTAATACAACAGACAGTAACACAAAGACAAAGAAACAGTGGAGAAACCAAACTACCAGAAAACAAAAGATAAAATGGCTATAAGAAATCCTCATGTATCAATAATCACCTTAAATGTAAATGGACTGAACTTACCAATTAAAAGGCACAGAGTAGCAGATTGGATCAAAAAACAAAATCCAACCATAAGCTGCCTTCAAGAGACTCATCTCAGCTGAAAGACCAAATATAGACTCAAAGTGAAAAGGGTGTAAAAAATACTCCAAGCAAATGTCATACAGAGAAAATTGGGTTTAGCCATACTTGTATCAGATGAAACAGACTTCAGGATAAAAAAGGTAACAAAAGACAAAGATAAACATATCATAATGATGAAGCAGACAATACAACAAGAAGACATAAAACTTATCAATATATATATTCACAATTAGGTAGCACCAAAATATATAAGGCAACTACTAATACAATTAAAGGGAGAAACTAACAAAAACACAATTGCAGTAGAGGATCTCAATACCCCATTAACAGCTATAGATAGATCATCAGCCTTCAATGACACTTTAGAACAAATGTTTATAATCAACATTTACAGATCCTTTCATCCTAAAACATTAGACTATATGTTATTTTCTAGAGCACCTGGAACATTCTCAAGGATAAACCATATGTTGGGACATAAAACTAGCCTCAACAAATTTAAGAAGATTGATACGATAACGAGCATATTTTCCAACTACCATGCTTTGAAATTGGAGATCAACTGCAAAAAAAAAAAAAAAAAAAAAAAAAGTGGGACAAACCACAAATATGAGGAGATTAAACAATATGCCACTAAAGAATGACTGGGTCAAAGAAGAAATAAAAGGAGAGATTAAAAATACATAGAAACAAAGGAGAATAAAAATACAACATATCAAAACTTTTTGGATGCAGCCAAAGTGGTAATAAAAGCAAGTTTATATAATTACAGGCCTATCTCAAGAAATAAGAAAAATCCCAAATAAACAACCTAACATTACATCTTAAAGAACTAGAAAAGAAGAACAAATAAAACCCAAAGTCAGCAGAAGGAAATAAATAATAAAAATTAGAGCAGCATTAAATGAAACAGAGAACAAAAAGCAATAGAAAAAATTAATGCAACAAAGAGTTGGTTCTTGGAAAAGATTAATAAAATTGACAACCCCCAGGCTAGATTCAATAAGGAAAAAAGAGAAAAGACATGAATAAACAAAATTAGAAATGAAAGAGAATTTATTATAGATACCACTGAAATACAAAGGATCATTCAAGAATACTATGAAAGATTATGAAACCAAATTCAATAACCTAGAAGAAATGGACAAGTTTTTAGAAATATATAATCTTCCAAGACTGAATCATGAAGAACTGGAACATCTAAATAGACTGATAAACTATAATGAAATGGAAACTATCATCAAAAACCTCCCCAAAAGCAGAAGTCTATGACCAAATTGCTTCACTAGTAATTTCTACCGAACATTCAACAATGAGTTTGAGTTAATACCCGTCCTTCTCAAATTCTTCAAAAAAAAAAAAAAAGTAGAGGCAAAATTCCCTAACTCATTTCATGAGTCCATCATTAACCTGATACCCAAACCTGGTGAGGATAACACACAAAAAGGAAACTACAGATAGATATCTCTGATGAATACAGATGCAAAAATCCTAAACAAAATGCTAGCAAATTGAATAAAACAAACATTAAAAAGATTATGGATTATGATCAAGTGGGGTTTATTCCAGCGGCGCAAGGATAATCCAACATATGCAAACTGATTAACATGATACACCACATAAACAATATAAAGGATAAAAATCACATGATCATATCAATAGATGCAAAAAAATTTGACAAGATACCACATCCATTTATTATTAAAACACTTAATAAAATGGGTATAAAAAGAAAGTACCTCAACATAACAAACACCATATATGAAAAATCCTCAGGTAATATCATACTTAATGATGAAAAACTGAAAGCTTTTCTCTATAATCAGGAAGGAAAGGTTTCCCCCTATCATCATTGTTATTCAACATAGTATTGGAAGTCCTAGCCAGAGCAATCAGACAAGAGCAAGAAGCAAAAGATACTCAGATTTAGAATGAAGAAGTAAAATTGTCACTTTTTGCAGATGACATGATTACACAGAAAACCCTAAAGACTCCACCAAAACCTATTAGAAATAATAAACAAATACAATAATGTTGCAGGATATAAAATCAATGTATAAAAATCCATTGCATTTGTGTATACTAACAACGAAATCTCAGAAAAAGAAATAATTGTGCAATTGTAACAAAAAGAATAAAATACCTAGAAATAAACTTAGCAAAGAATACAAAGGACCTATACACTAAAACTATAAGATATTATTAAAATAATTGAAGAAAACATGAAGAAATGGAAAGATATTTCATGTTGATGGATTGGAAGAATCAACATAGTTAAAATGGCCATATTACCAGAAGCTATATATAGATTTAATACAATACCCATCAAAATACTAATGGCATTTTAAAAAGAAATACAACAAAAAATTATCACATGTGTATGGAATCACAAAAGACCCCAAATAGCCAAACCAATCCTAAGGGCGGGGTGGGGGGAGTCTGGAGGTATCACACTCCCTTACTTCAAATTATACTACAAAGTGACAATAATCAAAACAGCATGGTATTGGCAGAAAAATAAACAGATAGATCAATAGAATAGAATTGAGAACCCAGAAATAAACCCACATGTATATGTGCAGATAATTTTCTACAAAGGAGCCAAAACCATACAATGGAGAAAAGAAAATCTCTTCAATAAATGGTGCTGGAAAAATTGGAAAGCCACATGCAAAAGAAAGAAGCTAGACAGCTATCTGTCACCATACAGCAAAATTAATTCCAAATGGATCAAAGACCTAAACATAAGACATGAAACAATAAAGTGCATGAAAGAAAGCATAGGTACTTAAACTCATGGACCTTTGGTTTAGAGAGGATTTTATGAATTTGACCTCAAAGGCAAGAGAAGTAAAAGCAAAAACAAATGAATGGGACTATATCAAATTGAAATTTTCTGCATAGCGAAAGAAACAACAAAACAGAGTGAACTAATGGAATGGGAGACGATATTTGCAACAACACCTCCAATAAGGAACTAATATCCAAAATACATTTAAAAAAAACCTCATACAATTCAACAACAGAAAACAAACACCCAATTAAAAAATGGGCAGAGGACCTGAACAGACACTTATCCCAAGGAAACATACAAATGACCAACAGATAAATAACTATATATAACATCTTCACTAGCTACTAGGGAAATGAAAATCAAAACCACAGTGAGATATCACCTCACATCTGTTAGAATGGCTATTATCAACACCTCATGTCTTGGAGAGGTTGTGGAAAGAAAGGAACCCTCATACACTGCTGGTGGGAATGTAAATTGGCACAGCCACTATGGAAAACAGTATGGATGTTCCTGAAAAAGTTAAGAATAGAATTACAATATGACCCAGCAATCTCTCTCCTGGGTATCTACCCCAAAAATCTGAAAACATTTATCCATAAAGATACAGGCACCCCTATGTTCAATGCAGCATTATTCATGGTGGCTAAGACACGGAAACAACTAAAGTGTCATTTGATAGATGATTGGATAAGACTTGGTGCATATATACAATGGAATATTACTCACCCATAAGAAAAAACGAAATCCTGCCATTTGTGACAACATGGATGGATCTTGAGGTTATCAAGATAAGAGAAATAAATCAGACAGAAAAACAACCATATGATTTTACTCATATGTAGAATATAAAACTGTAAGCAACAAATGAACAGACAAATAAACAAACAAAAACTCATAAACACAGACAACAGTTTATTGGTTACCAGAAGGTAAAGGGGGAGGGAGAGAGGTAGAAGAGGGTAAAAGGGGTCAAATATACAGTTATGGAAGGATAATTGACTTTGGGTACTGCACAAACAATGTAATGTATAGATGATGTTATATAATTGTACACTTGAAACCTATGTAATTTTACTAACCAATGTCACCTTAACAAATTTAATAAAAAATTTTAAAAATTCCATTACCTCACATAGTTACCATTGTGAGGAGGGGTGATTGTGACAACACTTCAGATCTACTTTCTTAGCAACTTTCAAGAATACAATATAGTATTATTAAATACAGTTACCATGTTGTACATTAGATCTCCAGAACTTATTCTTCTTAAAATTGCAAGTTTGTGCCTTTGGACCAAACTTTCCCCCATTTTCCACACCCACCAGCTCCTGGAAACCAAAATCTGCCCTCTGCTCTGTGAGTTCAACTTTATTAGATTCCATTTATACTCAGATCATTCAATATTTGCTTTGTGTGTGGCTTTTTTTCACTTAGCATAATGTCCCACAGTTTAATCCATGTTGTTGCAAATTCAGCCATGATAAAGAAGGAAATCTATATATATTTCCTTTATCTATTCATCTCTTAATGGACATTTAGGTTTTGTCCATAATTTAGGTATAGTAAATAATGCTACAATAAACATGGGGGTGCAGATATCTCTCTGAGATACTGATTTCATTTCCTTTGGATATACCCAGAAGTGGGATTGCTGGATCATATGGTAGTTCTATTTTTAATTTCTTGAAGAACTTCCATACATTCCCACCATCAGTCTACAAGAATTCCCTTTTCTCTACACCCTCACTAAAACTTATTATCTCTTATCTTTTTGATAACATCCATCCTAACAGATGTGGGGTAATATCTCATTGTGCTTTTGATTTGTATTGCCCTGACAATTAGTGATATTTTGCACATTTTCATGTAACTGTTGAGCCTTGTATGTCTTTGGAAAATGTATATTCAGAACCTTTGACTTTCTGTTGTTGTTTCTAATATATAAGTTTCTGTATATTTTAACCCCTTGTTGGATATAGGAATTGCAAATATTTTCTCCCATTCTATAGGTTGTCTTTTCATCTTGTTGATGGTTTCTTTTGCTGTACAGAGCTTTTTATTTTGAGGTAGTCCAACTTTTTTTTTAAAGATTTTATTGGGGAAGGGGAACAGGACTTTATTGGGGAACAGTGTGTATTTCCAGGACTTTATTGGGGAAGAGTGTGTTTTTCCCAGGACCCATCAGCTCCAAGTCAAGTTGTTGTCCTTTCCCTCTTAGTTGTGGAGGGCACATCTCAGCTCCAAGTCCAGTTGCCATTGTTCAATCTAAGTGACAGGGGGCACAGCCCACCATCCCTCGTGGTTGAGAGCATGCACCCCAACCAACTGAGCAATCAGGCTGCCGGGAGCTCAGTGGCAGTTCAGCGGCAGCTCATTTTCTTCATTCTAGTTGCAGAAGGTGCAGCTCGCTGGCCCATGTGGGAATTGAACTGGCAACCCTGTTGCCCAAGCTCACACTCTAACCAACTGAGTCAATCATCCACCCCCGAGGTAGTCCCACTTTTTAATGTTTTTATTGTTTTGTCTTTGCTTTTAGTGTCACATCCCAAACATCATTTTCAAGAGCAATGCCAAGGGACTTTTTTTCCTGTTTTCTTCTAGGAGTTTTATTGTTTCAGGTCTTACATTTTAGCCTTTAATCTGTTTCAAGTTAATTTCTGTGTATGGTCTAAGGTAAGGGTCCAATTTCATTCTTTTGCATGTGGATACCTAGTTTTCCCAAAAGCATTTACTGAAGAGAGTATTCTGTCTCCATTGTTTATTCTTGGTGCCCTTATGAAAGTTTAGCTGACTGTGTATGTGTGGGTTTCTTTCTGTAGTCTCTATTCTGTTCCATTGGTTCACATATCTGTTTTTACGGCCATACCATACTGTTTTGTTCACTAGAGGTTAGTAATATAGTTTGAAATCAGGAAATGTGATGTTTCCAGTTTTGTTCTTCTTTGTCTAGATTGCTCTGGCCTCTGGTAACCACTAAATGATTGTCTGTGTCTGTAAGTTTTTTTTTCCCCTCAGTTGCTTGTCTTATTCTTTTGTTGTTTTTGGTTTAAGGGGGGGGGGGGTGGTAGATGATGGTAAAGGGGATTAAATATATGGTGATGGAAGGAGAAATGACTCTGGGTGGAGAACACACAATGTGATTTATAGAGGATGCAATACAGAATTGTATACCTGAAATTTATGTAACTTTACTAACAATCATAACCCCAATAAACTTTAATTAAAAAAAAAGAAAAAAAAGATTGCTTTGGCTATTTGGGGTATTTTTGCAGTTATATAGTAATTTTATTAGTTTTTTCTATTTCTGTGAAAAATGCCATTGAGATTTTTTGTAGGGATTTTATTGAATCTGTAGATCACTTTGTGTAGTATGGATATTTTGACAGTATTAATTATTCCAACACATGAACATGGGCTATTTCCCCATTGATTTTTGTCTTCTTCAATTTCTTTCATCAATGTCTTACAGTTTTCAGTGTACTAATAGGACTTCTGAATTACTTCCATTTGATTTTTATTATTTTCTTTTTAAACTATATTCTTCCATTCAATATGATTTGAATAAATGTCCTTATTTTCTTTTTGTTACGTTCTATTAACTAATTGCATTTAGATATTTATTTCTAATATTTATCTTTTTGACCTAATTTTCATATGTGGTAAGAAAAAGAAAAAGATAAAGGGGCACCTATAGATAGTAATTATTACTTTTACAAGGGATATGGAAAGGGTTTCATCTCTGCCATTTATGATGTCTGTCCCAGCCCTGCCCACATGAGTGTCAACTATTGAATTGAGGTGTTAGTGATAAGCCAAAAGTCTTTTTCTAGCCCCCACTCATTCAGGATAGTAACAAGTCTGCCCTCATATAATAGTATGGAACTCTTTTAAAAAATTACACTTGTCTGTTTCATGAAAACCAATTCTTTTAGGAAGAAATTTGAGATTAAAAGTTCCTGGATCTAGTCAAAAATATTCCCAGTGTAGACCAAGCTGTGCTAACAAATGAAGAAAATACGGTAGAGGCACCATTGAGGGAGGGGCCTACTGCGCAATCATACAGATTTAGATTTAGCAAAAACACACTTCTCAATTCTTCACTACAATTTCTTTTAGAAAAAGGTCCAAGATATTTTTAAAATCTCTATAAATTATCCCATCTCTTACGTGAATGTTGTGTCATATTGCATCAATACAAGCCCTCAGAGGAGTCTCTTTGTACTGTTTCCCAATCCTGAGAGCTTAGTAATATATTCAACAGTTATGTTGGAATCAGAGCTATATACAGAGGATGTCAGAAATGTATACATTTTAAGAAAGGAAAAAACTGTATTAAAATTGTGATACTCAATATATACCAGTAACAAAGATTAATACAAGACATGTGTATGAATTTTTTGGCATCCCCGGTATTTTTGCTTTCTTCTCTGTAAATACAAAAGAACTCATTTTAGTCAGCTAGGGTTTGACTAAAACCCCAAATTTCCTCAGAAAAGAAGTCTGTTCTTACTCTTAACGACAGTGATAACTACTGAGGACTCAGTCGATTTTGCAACATGTGTGTACTATCCACATCTGGCTCACTCCTTATAGAGTCCCTTTCTACCCAGGTCTACACATAGCTGAGATGACAAAAGAGCCTTGCATCTTGACTCCAAGCCAATGCCTGTCCACTAAATCACATCGCTGCTCCTCAATCAGAAGCTTACTCCACTGTGTTACACTGCTTTATTTTAACGTTTTGTTGCTGTTGTTTTCACTGTCATCCTCATTATGTTTTAGTAGTGGAAGAATCAGGAGATCTAATTCACATCTCAGATCTTGAAACTAACCACTCTCAGTCTTCTCATTTGTAATACATGGGTCTTAAAGTAGATAGTTCAGAAATGAAACAAAACAAAAAGTAGATGATAAAATATTCTTCCATCTCTCAGCTTCTGTTATTGATGTGTTCACATCTCCTTCATCATTTAATAAGGAAGATGCTGGGTATCTCTAAAGAGCAAGAAAATACCTGATTTGCAAAGAAGTAAAATACATGACCCCTGCCCTTTGGAAACTCATAATTACAGAAAACAAAACAGGTTTTAAGCAAACTTGTATCTCTTAACAGCAGCATGTGCTTTAAACACTGGTCAAAAAAGTCTCTGATTCAAGATATAAAATATAAATGACCAGTCATTTTGCAGAAGCAAAAATATGAAAACTTTTGGTTAGCTCAAAATTACACATTAATTGCAATTGGAGAGGGTTGGGTCTTTTAAGCCTTCTTCCCTGTTCGATTGGCACTTTGTAGAGTAATAAGATGACTGGGTCTTAAAATGCGGGTTTGCTGCAGGCAGCGTCATGCATCAGACATTTTATGGCCCACCTATTTCCTGATCAAAGGAGAAGTTCCAAACCCATTTTCATCAACATTTGCAGATGCTCTCCCCCTCCAAATGTGTTTTTAAGTATTCAGACACAGTAGTCTAGCTCTTCCTCTGGGTAGTCATCTCTTCTGGTGACAAGAATAGTTACACACTCCAATAGAAAGACCTTCCATTTTAAAATAGAACTATTATTTCATATGTGGATACATATGGCCTTGAAACTTAGATGATCACCAATGAGAAGTGTGATGAAGCTTTCCTCTTGTTCACAGAGACCAAGGATGGGGAGGGAGACTTGGATATGGTCCCTGGGACAGTTTCAAGATAGAAGAGCCATTGACAACTGGAGGAAATATCTTAGTCTCAGTCATTATGCCACTAGGAGTGTTTGAAGCTCAGCTGCACACAGTGGGAGATGAGAGCTCTCAGAAGAGGCAGATGGAGCAACGTGAGGAAGCTCGGAAGCAGAAGCTTCAATTCTACTTGGAGCCTTCCTCTTCCCTGCTTTGTCACACAGCCCATGAGATTCTGAGTTTGCCTGTTCTTTTGCACAGTTAAAAGCATAGCGTCATTGCCAAGAAAGAACCCCAAGCCTTCCCCCAGATGCTACCTTCAACCTTGTCTTTCAAGCCACAGAAGCACTGAATCGGAGAGAAGTGGGTTTTGAATTCAATGTTGTCCATTTAGCTGATGGGGCTTCAACTTTGTTGAAGGAAAAATCTATTTTCTTCTTTCTGTTGTGTATTTTCTGCTGGTTTAGAATAACACACACACTATTGCCAAGAATAAAGGGGAATTATATTTCCCACCATTTCTAATCTTCTTGAGTGGAACCAATTTATTCTGTGCTGAATGGGGGTGCTCATAAGCCAAAAGGTAGCCCTGGGACTGGATTGAGATATGAAGGGAAATTGAAGCATAATAAAGCCCCATGCATGATGGTTTGCACCAGATCCATAACTGCTGCCTAAGATGTTCTTATATAGACAGGTGCAGGTAATTAAGCAACACATTGACAATTTTTCAGTCCCTTAGCCATTTCCAAGGGAGCTGGGATAATGCCATGCTCGACAGACAAACCTTACTAGATGGGATCAGGAATGAAGAACTTCCACTCCGCTGTCCTGTCTCATATGAAACAATTAAAATTTAACTTTGTTCTTTTAGCTGATGTAAATTTAATCATTGCATCCAACGAGGCTGGTTACCTTCTGGAATATTGCTTACTGTAATACATGATATACTAAGGTCAAATTAAAGTTAGGATTATAAAAATAATTAAGTATTCAAAATTTCAAAACTTCTTGGAGCATGGGATTTGTTAATAAAAGTATAATGAACTAATGAATTGACAAAATTCAATGTAAAAAGTGATGTTAAAAAATAGTAATACCCATGTATTGTATGCCTTAATTTAAGTCACCTAACAATTCTTGAGATAAGTACTTTCTCTGTTTCATAGATAAGGAAGCTTAGAGAAATTAGGATATTTTCAAGACTCAATGCTACAAAGGGTGATATTTGGGTCTAGGTGTGTTTCAATACACAGTTTTGGTCCTTATGGGTAGCTGAATTGCACATCAATTGAGTAGCATTTATGTTTAGAAAACATTTGGGCAGTCATAGTGAATCAATAGATGACTCCCAATCTACAATGGCATTTTTTCAGTTTGTCATGAACAGTATTAGCTTGATGTTGAAGTTATAAAATGATATTGTTATAAGCATATTGATTAATTAAGGTGATAATAACACTTCTTCACTAAAGAATAAAAATAAATGATCTTTTAGTACCTTGGGTCCTTCTGCATTCCTCTTGTAGGATTTGCCTGATGGGTATTTGTTATGGGCTGAATTGTGCCCCAATAATTCTTATGCTGAAGGCTTAACCCCCAGTGCATCAGAGTGGCTGCACTGATGATAGAGCCTTTAAAACAGGGCTATTAGGCTAGACCCAAATCCATTCTAACTGGTGTACTTATAAGAAAAGGAGATTAAAAAAAAGAGATTAAGACACAGACGCGTACACGAGAAAGACCATGGGAGGACACAGTGAAAAGATGGCCATCTGCAAGCACCAGAATGAGACCTAGGAAGAAACCAACCCCACCAGCACCTTGATCTTGGACTTCTAGCCTCCAGAATGTTCAGAAAATAAATTTCTATGGTTTAAGCTGCCTTCTTTGTAGCACTTGCAAACTAATGCATTATCTTATGCCCATACTTATGATATTAAAAAATATAAACTCTTACTGGAAAACTGGCCAGGATATAACTTAGAGATAATAAATGAAACAGAATGATTATTTTTAAAGAGTTTTAAATATAAAAATGACCCAAATCGATATATCTTTAAATATTTCCCCACTTATACACACAAAAGCAAATTCAGCTTTTGCCACTTCCAATATAGAGAGAATAACAAGGACAGTAGATAATTATTTTGGACACTTGACCATTAGGTCTTTTTCATTGTTGTGTCTTATTTGGATCTATAAAGCCATGTACTATAAAAGACTAGAGCACCAAACGGAATTAGTTGGAAAACAAGGGCTATAGTTTGCCTCTGCCAGCAACTTGCTATGTGTCATTTGAGAAATTCAGTTAACCTCTCCAGGTCTCAGTTTCTCTACCTCCAAAGTGAGGGGGTTGGACTAGATGAAATGAACTGGGGTCCCTTCTCACATTAGTGTTTTAAATCTATGACTGAACAAAGCAGTAATAGTAAAAATAGAATTTCTGAAGAAAGAAAATATGGATACTATTCTTGGAAAATAAAATATAAACAACTTACTCAAGAACTCACTGTAAAGAAAAGAAATGCAATTGCTATGGTGACCAATTCATCTCTCATCATAAAAATGAAGAATAAAAATGGCATTCAATGAGAAAAAATAACACCATTTGGAGACCAAAAACAAAAGGCCTAACCTTAAAGGTGTTAAACACTGAAATAGAATAGAAGCAACACTAAAAGACTTTCTTCCTTGGATACCATTTAAAGTAACTTATTTATTTGTTTTTTGTTTTTTTTTAAATAAACATATTATGTACTTACTATATGCCAGACAGCGTGTCAGGTACTAGGTATAAATTAGTGAGCAATGGCAAAAACAGATCCCTGCGGTCATCCTTATATAGAAGAGAAAGTAGCAATGAAATGAACATAAAAGCAGAATTACCTGAAGAAAATATATTTGGGACTAGGATAACTTACCACAGGAAACCTGGATGGGCAGTGTGTGAAGGCTTCCACGAGGATGTGACCTTTGAGCTACTTGAGCTGACATCTGAAAGAAGCACAAAGACACTGCTAGTCTCTTATACCTCATCGAAACTCCCTTTCTTTCTTATCATCAAAATCCTGATATTTTAAAAAATTTTTTTGGCCATCAATGCGCTCAACTGAATAACTAACTTCCAGTCTCTGTTTCAACTAGGAGTAAGTATGAAACAAATTTCTTGTCTATAAGAAATAATCAGGAAACTGATAGCTTCTCGAAAACTTTTTTTCAATATAAGTGCTGCACGTTTCTCTTTATCACTTAGTTTTTCTTCCTAGCTGGACTAGAGATGCAATGTTTAGAGGTACAACAACCTTCTTGTGACAATGAAAAGCAAAGTCACATGACAAGCTGGGGCAGATCAAGATCAAAGCATTTCCTCATTTATCTCCTATTGACACAAGTTTAATAATTGATGTGAACAGCAAGACTAGTTGGAATTAACACTGAAAATTTTACCTAATATTTTGAATCTATAGACATGCTTCCACTGGCTGATTCCTCCAAATTATCCACACCTTCTAAAATTAATATTGGTGGATATTTTTATAATAGTTTATTTACTTATTAAATGTTAGTTATTTTCTGCTAAGCCTATTGTCAGATGTACTTGGTATTATAATTATGATATCTAATTACATACTACATGAAATAATGAAACATGAGTATCAAAAGAAGTTTGAGTTTTGTTTTATAAAATGAAGTAAATGTTTTTAAAAACGAAATGATTGAAAGTTGCTAAAAATATGTCCTAATGCGTTCGGGCAAAGCATTGTTAAAAATTTAGGGAAAGTATCATAAAATCTAAGAAATGTTTTGCACTCAAGTTGCTATGCAAGGGTCATCATGGTCTTCATTGCTCCAATTAAAACAAAAACTTGGAATTATGAAGGCTGATGCAACATGAGTGTGTTTTTTGTTTAAAAGGCCACAGGGAAATATAAGACACTTCAATTAAACAACTGATATTCAAAGAAATACCTTACATAAAGATTAGCAAAAACAAAATGTGCATTTATGCTTTAGTTTTAACTGTGAAGGTTAATATATGTATGTCTTCATTTTTCATGGTTTCATATCTTAAGTGACTTTCTTGATTAACTAACCAGATTCTGATGGAGTGATAGAATAGATATTGATTGAACTTCTATTAGACTATTAGTTTAATCAGCACTTACCGAATTTTAAGAATGAAAATTTTGACCCAGCCAATGACTAAATCTAATCAGGTCCTTTTGTTCAATATGCTAGTGGTTTATGGATACAAAATATGACTTAAGGATCAGATGTGATGTTGGTTTCATTTCTACTGTTTAATCCCTGAACATCATTTTGTCTAAGAAGGCACTGATACATAAAAATAGCAGGCATCAATCATGAACTGGATTTTCTGTGAACATCAACCCACAATGGCCTATAGGAGCATTCTCTCATTAAGGAAGATATCCCTTGAATGTAAGCTTGGCACACTAGGAAGTGCATTAATTGTTCTGGGCCAAAAGATAGTATTTAGTATCCTGAACAAACAATGTATACAGCTATGCAGCACTAAGTTGCCACCACGCACCAAATGACACTTTAAAGCCCTGAAAGAGTTAATTAGCTTCAAGGATGCCAACCTGGCATAGTTTTTTTGGTTGTTGTTGTTTTTCTTTTGTTTTTTAATACTCACTTTCTGTAGGAAAACAAAATGGCAACTTGCCCCAAACAAAACCAAACAAATATATACCCCCAAATCTGCCTAATTGTACAGGTCCTTAAAATAGCTGAGGTTTGGCAATTTATTACAACTCTGTTCCCTCACAGCTACAATGACATTACGTATGAATTCAACAATAGCTGCAAAATGACTGCCACTCACTATGCCTGTGTAGACAATTTTCTTCTCATGGTTTATTGTGCCAGTATTGGTCGTGACCATCAGATAATGTAATTGCCACAATTGCCCTAGAATTCTACACCACCCCAGCACACTCTCACATCGTCAAATGAAATCTACTTGGCTAAGAAAAAGCTCTGCTATGTTATGCTTGCAAAATTGTGGTAAAATATATTTATTTCCTCCAAAGTGAATGTATAGAAGATGTTGACAATGATGTGTGTGTGTGTGTGTGTGTGTGTGTGTGTGTGTGTGTTTTAATCCAGATGTGACTGTGCTCCTTTAGGTAGCTTCTGTCTTCAAATAGCAGTAGCTAAATGTATAATAAGTAAATGCATACCATAAAGTTCTAATGAGCAAAATAGATTTGAGGTCTTGCTATCCATACAGCAAATGGTTGAGTGACTATGTGTACACACACATGCATGCAGTGGTTGGGGGGGGGGGGCGGTGGTGGTTAAGATGTATTAAAAAGAATTTTCCACATTTTTGTCTCTTTCCTAAACATCTGGCCATCCTCTGTTTATTGCCATACTAACACATGAATTGATAATGATAGGAGCTTTTAAAAACGGAATTAAAAAGAAAAAACAAAACCCACATGTTTAAAATTAACAGTTTCAGGCAGTGTAAACTCAAAATTTAGTTCTAACTATAGTAGTTACATGTAGGTTCCCCATGTAACTTCATACAATGGCTAGTTTAATTTATGTGAAAAACTTTCAGTCAATCCTCTTCCCAGAATTCATATGTTGAGAAATTTCAATATTTTTTGAAGCTCAAATAGAAAAAGTTTTAAACAGAAATATCTGAAAATAATTGACACTCAAGAATATGGATTGATAAATTCTATGTCTTATAGAAATAACTTTTAACATGTAATTGCAGATTTATACGAGTTCTGACAATTAACTTCATGAACTTGTTGCAACGATGTTGCTAACCTTTTTCTGATATCAGAGGGATTATTCATTATGAATTTGTACCAACAGGAGAAACAGTTAATAAAGTTTACTATTTTGAAGTGCTGAAAAGGCTGCATGAAAAAGTTAGATGAAAACAACCTGAACTTTTCACCAAAAATTCATGGCTCTTGCATCACAACAATGCACCAGCTCACACAGCACTGTCTGTGAGGGAGTTTTTAGCCAGTAAACAAACAACTGTATTGGAACACCTTCCCTACTCACCTGATCTGGCCCCCAATGATAAAGGAAATACTAAAAGGAAGACATTTTGATGACATTCAGGATATAAGAGTATTACGACGACAGCTCTGATGGCCATTCCAGAAAAAGACTTCCAAAATTACTTTGAAGTGTGAACTAGGCACTGGCGTCGGTGCATAGCTTCCCAAGGGGAGTGCTTCAAAGGTGACCATAGTGATATTCAGCAATGAGGCATGTAGTACTTTTTCTTGGATGAGTTTGCAAACTTAATTGGCAGAACTCATAAACAATAAAGTAAAAAGAAAAAAAGAGACAAAAGTGGTTCTCAATATGAAATGCTTTTCAGTCCTCAAATGAGATAAAAAGACTGAGCTTTGTCCATAAGATTCAACTAGAATGATGATGCCAATGACCTTAGCAATCACAATCTCAGCAGAGCAGTTTTGATAAAAGACGTGGGCTTTTTCCAATGGGAGAAATTGAACATGTTTAAATATTAAAGTCAATAGAAGAAAGCCTAAGCATATAGCAAAAATGATCTTATATTAACAATGGAGGAAGATGGGGAATCAAAAATTTGAAGTACCTCAGTTTAGTAGCCAGTATTCTCAATGGCCTCCAATGATCTCTACCTCCTACTAGTCACACCTCTATGTAGTTGCTTCCATTTTACTTGGGTTGGTCTGTGTAACAAATGAAATGTGATAAAATCGACGATATATCACTTCTAGATTAGTTTTAAAAAGATTCTGTGCTTCTGTCTTGGCTGTTAGTTCTTGTACTATCCCTGGGGGAAGCCAGCTGCCAGGTGATGAGACAGCTCAGGCAGCCTGTGGAGAGGCCCATATGGCAAGGAACCTAGGCCTCGCCCAATAGCCTGTACAGAACTGAGGTCTTCCTGCAACCATGTGAGTGAACACACAAGTTATCCTCCCCTGTTAAACCTTGATAGACCACAGTCTTGGTCACTGGCTTACCTGCAATCTCCTCTTAGGAGGACGGGTACCACTTCTGTAAGAAGACAAGCATCCATGTCAGTGTCTTTGAAGCCCAATTGTATTTTTAACTTGTTTTTTAGTGTGACATTTTATTCATTATCTCCTCGCAGCCAGGTGTTACTGGAAAGACAACAGATTATTAAGTCAATCCAGACCTGAAGGTTGACAGAAGGATGATAAACCAAGAAGCTAATCAAGGACATTGTCAAGCAAATAGTAAAAACAATGAATTATGATGTCTAAGCTAGAGAGACCAAAAAGTACTTGGTAGGGAAGAAATTAAGAGATTAGGTCTAGGAATGAGTAAAAAGTAATGAAATTAAGATGTTGAAGTATAGACAGGTGTGGCCAGGGAGATGGATGTCCACAATATTGGTTTTAGCAATAGAATCACTGTAATTAACCACAAGTACAGGTTCAGCATGGCTGTTTGTGGGGAGTAGGGGGTGGTGGGAGCCGATGTTGATTCACCATGAGGAAACCATTAAAAAACCAAGGATTTAAGCTTTTGGTTAGATAACCCATGTGGACATAGAATTGATGCAGGAAGATAGCAGAAATTTAGGCATAGAAGAGGCCAGTGAGCCAGAACTTACTGAATAGTCTAGATGGTAGCGATGGGAAGGGATGGAATTGTAGTTCAGATGACAGGACAATAAATGAATGACAGTTTTAATAAGCAATGCAGAAGTAAGTATGTGTTACTTACTTGATGATTGGACTTGATGATTCTATAGAAGCTAGTCTAAGGTAAGTCAGTTATGGTAAAATGAGAGCATCTGCAAGAGAGTGCTTCAAGGAAAGTGGAATCCTTGTGGAGAAGGCTATTCTTCCAGTTAAGGAAGTTCTTCTCTTTTTCATATGTATCTAGATCACTGGCCTCAATGGAAGAGGCTTCTGGTGGCTTCTGGGGACGTACAGCCACCCAAATGACTGAGTGGGTCCACATCTTAGCATTTGTATAAACTATTCTGCATATACCGGTGGGGAAAGTGTGGGTTCAAACAAGCTGGAGGAAGTGTTCAGTGAAGAGTTCTGGATAAAAATAGTTATTTCCATGTTAATTCTGGCTTGTTTCAAGGGAAGATGGCCAACTTCATGTGTGATGACTATAAAATATTCCATTTGGGAGAACAATATTCATTACTAATGATTTGGGACTTGTAGCAGACATACTCTTTGGCTTTAGATAACTGGAAAGAATACAAGTCAGGAAAGAGTAAACACAGCTCTACACCACTTATGACCTGTTAGATGTTATCAGTTCTGAAAATATATCTAAATTTATTTTAGTGCAAATAAAGAATACTTTAGATTTTACATAGACACCTTACCTGATTAATGGATATTTGCTTCATTTCCTGTATGTAAATGATCAGGCTGAAATAACTCTGTGGACTGGTAACACTGCTCTTGGGGAGGGTGACATCTGTAGAGAAGAAAGGGCCAAAAAGACTTGTCAGTTTTTTAACTGATCATCACTTCTATTATCATGTTAAATTACTAATGGGAAAGTGACTTAAAACTTGACTCAATAGTCTCTATTCAGACAGAATTTATAATTCCCAGTTAAATCACATTCTAAATAATGTTGTGGTTGCACCTTTTCTTGACTCATTTTTATGGTCATGGTCTGTAACATCCATGAAAGCTGACTTCATTTCTAGTCTCTTTACTTAGCGCTTGACTCCGCGTTGCATATAATAGGCATCCCATAGTATTTGTTGATACAGCAATTTAATGAATGAACGCATTAGGGGTAGCTCCAGAGGGTTGCAGGAGTTTTTTATGTATCTTGTTCTTTAAATTTTTGTAACGACAAGCACTTATATGTCCTTTTAAAATGAATCTTTAATTAATGAACAGAAAATTTAAAATATTTTTATTATCTAATACTTGACAAAATTTAACATATTTATTATATCCATCACTTAAACAATCTAAATTGTTATTATATTTTCAACCAGATTTCCAATGCCTAGGATCATGAAAATATTTTTAAAAAGGTGACATCTGTTTAGAAAACAATCTGGTTTCATTTTACATCATGAAAGAGAGAGTGAGGGTAAATGAGAGTTTCTGAAAGGAAAAAAATATCCATTCTGAAATGTTTAATATTTTTCATCTCTGCATAAACAAATGAACACATTTATATACAGTTCATTTCTTTCCATTTTCTGCAATAGTTCTCTTTTCAAAAATATTTAACTAACATAGTTCAAATAAAATAGTTTTTTTCCCTTTATAGCACATTTATTTAATCATAAAGAGATATTCAAATATATATTCATATTATACAAATAAACAAAACAAAAAGTAAAGAATCATAGTTATACAATGAAGATACCCAAATGATAAAAACTGGAAAAGATATTCAAAGATGCAATAAAATGGTTTTCTGTTTTCCATCGACTACTGAGTCTCTTCTCCGTTACTCTAATGCCAGGTCCTGACAGTGCATGCAAGTAGCACTTCCACAATCCTAGTCACAAACCTAACCCCATTGCTAGGTTACATACATGTATGTGCATGTATGTATCGTGTGTATTTAAATCACATACACACACATACAAATATATATATAATATGTACATTGATTGAGAAATTACACTAGCTAGACATTTCATTAGGTGCTATTCAATGTTATCTCCTTTAATCATTGCTCAACAAAAGAGAAACTCGTAGCTCACAATAGCAAAGTAACTACTTGGCAAATGTTGGATTTTGAACTTAGATCAAATTCCAAAACTGTATTTTAATAACTATGCTACACTAAATAGTAGCTGATCATAAACAATTTGCTTTGTAAATAAATATTCATATAAAAGAAAAATATTCACTGAAAAGAAACAACTTTCATGTCTATAGAAGGTTGCGAATATCGGAGCTGCATTTAAATTATCATAAGTAATGCTGTTATTCAGAAACTTTACACTTAAAAAGAAAATAGAATTGGCTTGTTTTATAATTTTATCTCTATTGCAAACATGTGAGAACATGTATCCTAGAAGCATATGGTAAAACCAGGCATTCTAAACCCTTGATGATGACAATTAAGGCTAGGTAGGAATAATCCATGATGATTCTAAGTTTTCTTTTCATTCTGGTTCAAAAAAATCAAAGAGCATACAGGCCATTTGAAAGCTTCTGGGTAGCACAGTAAAGAAATTATTTAGAAAAGGCAGAAAATACGTGTTTAATGCAGAATAGTTTATCCTGTCTATCTAATAAGAAACATAATGGAGATGTACGAGGGATACTGTATTCAAATAAACAGACACTAGCAAAGCAAGAGGAATTGGTCATCCTCTTTAATGAGACGGGGGAGTTGAGACATCAATATCATTGACACCCTCCTCTTTTCAGACTCTCAAACCACCTGCTACCTTTAAAAAGATTTTCTTAAACAGAATGTATTTTGTTTAGAGCAATCCTCAGAAATGCCTGATTAGAAAGCCCTGATATCATGATGAAGCCTTGAGATGGTTCCACACACTGAGGGGATTTGCAGGCTTTAATGCTAGAGTTTCACACTAGAGTTTATATTCTTTCCACCACCATATATACCACATCTACAGAGAATTACAGGATTCATCTAACAAAAGAAAGAACTCATACTCTTTTAATCATGTTAATATTGGCCTTTATTCATGCCACACTATGCCTCCTAGGAAAACATTTTGGATCTATCAGATTTTAAATGACCACCAGATGAGGAGAGAAAATTGAAGATCACAATCAGTGAATCGTTATTTATTAAGAATGTCAGTAAATTTTCTAAATAAATGACTTCAAACTAGGCGGAAGTACTAATTCCAACTGTTATAGTCACCAAAGTCCCAAAGAAATATTTCCCCTCAAATTTTGGGAAGAATGTTTTAGTAGACCATTAAATTTCTGAGTTGATTTATATTCATGATCACTACTGTGTTTTCCTTAAACTGTACTCTTGTTCAAAAAAGTATAATCATTTAGGAGAAAAATCATCAAAGTTACTTTGATTTATGGGCAGACTTTTGTGGGAAATTTTTATTTTTACCAAAATTAGATTTCCTACTTCTACTAATGATACAGCTCTTACTGCAAATCTTTTTAAAGAATAAAGTTGTTGTGTGGTCCATTAGAAGAATGTGTTGATATATATAAACAAGCTTTTAGGGGATAACATTATAATTGGAAGAGTCTATATTCACATGGAAATTATTTCCTGGATTAAAATTTGTGGCAGTTCAAAATTTATGTCTCAATTTCTTAGAAAAGATCTTTTATTTTCAAATCCGCAAGCCAACACAAACAGAATGAAGATATTTATTGCCTGGATGGCACAATCAAAATAACAATGAACTCTTTCTTTTCAATTGCAAGTGGAAAAACAATTGATATTGTTTAATATATTGAAATATTAAAATAAACTTTTAAATAGAGAAAATATGCATTGGAATTGAAAAAGGACTGAATTCTTAATATGAGATTGATTGAAATTCTTGTTTCTGAATTCTACCACGAAGTTGTATTGAATCAATAAAAGGCTCCTCTTTACATTTTTTGAATGTTTGCATGTCAGTGATTTCAAATGTATAATGTTAACCTACACAAGCCATAATAATGGCATTAATTTTTAATTGCATTAGGTACAAACACATTAATCCATTTGTTCTTAGGTGTTCTGTGATGTACACAAGGTACTCATAGAATTTTAAAAGTAAGGAAACTGAGAACCAAATGCGAAAAGGAATTTCCCAAAGAAGTATACAGAAAGTGGCAGAACTAGAAGGGAATCAAGATGTCCTAAGTTCAAGTCCAGTGTCCTGCTCATTAAACCATACTGTAGAACTGTTAAGATATAATATTGCTTATTAAGTATCATAAATAAAGCTAGTATCTCTTATAGTGTAAGCCTGCTAACCAGCTAAGTTGTTATCAGTTATTATTTATTATTAGTTCTGCTTTCCCTAACAGAGTTATCAATTATCTACTTTAATAAGGAAACATGAGAATAAATTCATTTAAAAAGTATACAGTTAACTGTAAAAATATTAATATTTACAGTAGTTTCAATATTTTCCATTGAAATAAATGGAACTTTAATTTGTAGTCTTCCTCAGGTAGCTTACTAAAAACTATTTGGAAAATAATAGCAATGTAAATTTACTTGTTTTTCTTTATCGTCAATTAATCTGATAGAGTCAAATATAACTCAGTGACCAAAAGTAGAAGCAACAATACCACAAGAGCAAAAGTTCAGCATTATACACTTAGTTAACAATCAAATTTAAATAATAAAGATCTGAAAATTCATGTCTAAAATTTCTAGTCATTCAATCAGTCCTTTCAAGAAATTATTCTCAGTAACACAGTAATTTTGTTTTAGAACACTGAAGTAACATTGTAGCACTGTATGTGGAAGGAATAAGGGATGTGAATAATAAGAGTTTGTTACAGAAGATGCCTTTTATAAAATGATAAAATCCCAATACAATAAACAAGCTGTCAAAAACAGGAATCGGGCATCTTGCACCTGATAAAACACCATTGTTTTGGGTCTAGCATCATGCCAAGATTTTGTATCATTAAATATGCTGTATCAAAACACTATAAGGGAACTTTGATCAAAGTGATGAACACGATTCTAAATCACTTGCAGTGGCCAGAATGAAGTCACATCTTGAAGTCTTACAGGTCTAGACTGAACCCCATGTAATCAAAGTAAGTGGTTTGACATTTTTAGCTAATTAGTTTAGTTGATTGACTGGTAATTTTATGGAGAATTATTCATTTCTATTTCTTTTCGTATGTCACGTAATTTTCTACTAAAATAGAGAATTTTCAGAATTTTACAATGGTCAATAAGTTGAAAGTGTTTTGTTTTGTTTTTGCTTATAACAGTTCCATTCTCTCTTAATAGATTGAGAGCCACACCTACATGTTACATTTTCACCTACACTGTCACTTGGCAAAAGCCATCAGCCTCTGAGTAACAGGCAGGAAACCTGCCTTGCCCAGGGCCCACTGAAACAATAATAAAAAGAGGGGCAGGGATGCTGAGAAAGCATCATTCTTGAAGCTCAGGCACAAAAGCCTACCTAAGTTGTTTCCCCGAAAATAAGACCTAGCCGGACAATTAGCTCTAATACGACTTTTGGAGCAAAAATTAATATAAGACCCGGTTTTATATTATTATATTATATTATATTATTACATTATATTATATTATATCATATCATATCATATCATATCATATCATATCATATCATATCATATCATATTATATTATATTATATTATAAAGACCGGTCTTATAGTAAAATAAGACTGGATCTTATATTAATTTTTGCTCCAAAAGATGCATTAGAGCTGATAGTCCGACTAGGTCTTATTTTGGGGGAAACATGATATGACTGAGGCTAGATTATAAAAACCACAAACCACCCCGTCCTACCCTGAAGTTTTCACTGAGTAACAATAAAATAGTTTACATTGTAAAAGGATAAGAGAAACCTCCTGTGGAATACATGTGTAGGGCCTACTGCAAGTTAAATGTGCAAGTAGGAGTTTTGGGAAACTCTTTGGCATGCTGCCCTTACAATAAGCACAAGTCAGTAGCTTTGTAGGAGGTATTTGAGTATGAAGGTAATGAGAACAACAACCAAACAGCCCAGCTGCTGCCCATATTGACTTGGTCCTATACAGTAACAGTCTGATGAAGAACCATGCCTATTTCTGAGCACATTCTTTACCATAGTCCCTTCTCTGCTCTTCTATCATACTGTCTAGCATTTCATAAAAAGTTATGAGGCACCCAAAAATGACCCATTGACAAAGATTAAATCAACAACCAAAGCAGATTCAGGTGTCAATAGGATGTGTGTGAATGTGTGTGTGTGTGAAGATCATATGATTTTTAAATATACACACACACATTCTATATACACTGGGGGTGCCAAAAAATGTATACAAGTGGACACTTCGGTCAGCGTTGCTCAAGCAGTAGTTCGCAGTAATGAGAAGTGTCTGGACACTGATGGTAACCACTCTGAGCACCTCTTGTAATTGCAGAAGTCAAACGTGACTTGTAGTCGTCTTTTGTTATCAGTATATATGAGTATTACAATTTTAATACAGTTTTCCTTTCTTAAAATGCGTATACATTTTTTTTTTTGCACCCTCTGCATATATTTGGAGCTGGCAAGTTCAAAATTGGCAGGCTGGGAATTCTGGCAGCAGTAGATGTTGCAGCCTTGAGTCCAAAGGCATTCTGGAGGCAAAATCCCTTACTCTGAAAAGAATTCAGTCTTTTCTCTTATGTCTTCAACTGATTGGATAAGGCTCACCCATAATGTGGAGGTAATCCACTTTACGCAAAGTGTACTGACTTAAATATTAATCACATTAAAAACTAATTTCAAAGCAGCATATAGACTACTATTTGACCAAATAACTGGATATCTAGACAAGGTGACACATATAACAATCAATGCTAGTAAATTTGACAAATTGCTACAGGATGAATGGATTAGCATGAGAGTGAGAAACTCCTGGGGCTATCATCATAAGGGGGTCTCCATACTTTCTTGACCTTCCACTCCAGAAACTCCACCAATTTCTCACTGCAGGGATCTGAGAAAGATCCTCTCATGGTCCTGGCAAGCAGGGGTGAGAAATATCCATTGTGAAACCCTTACAGACATTCTTCATAATACACGCCTACTCTCCATGGTAAAGACTTCACCAGAGGGCAATAATAAAATTTATTCTACCAGCGAGAAGACCTCCCCACTCCAGTCACACCAGTCTTCCTGTCTCACTTAAAGGGGGGGGGGATTTAAAAAAAATATATGGTTAACAGTGGACTGGGCTACAAAGAAAAGGATTGGGACTGTTACAGCTAAAGAAGGGAGCAGGGAGAGGGGGGAAAACTGTATATCAAGAGGAAGGACAGAAACACTTAAGAAAACCATACCTCTAAAACATAGGTCCACTGGAAGACTAAAATTAATCAGAAGATTATAGATCCCTTCTTTCTCATCCTCTATTACCACATTAAAACTCAAATATAAAAGCAGTGAATTATAGCTGATACAGCTGCAAAACATAGACTCTCTGAGAAACAGTACAATAAGAAGCCCCAAAGCTAAGAAGGACAAAAACAAGGACGCTAGAGAAATTTGCAGCCTCAGTTACATAACAATAAAAACATTAAATACAACACAACTGCTAGCTACATTAACACATAAAGGCCTGCTAACCTCAGAACCTCTAGTCATACAACAGATCTGGCTTTCAATAAAACATTCCAAGTCATACCAAAAAGCAAGAAAAAAAATGCAGTCTGAAAAGACAGAACAATCATCAGAACTACACTCAAATATGACACAGATGTTGGAATTAGCAGACAAGGAATTTAAAATAACTATTATCAACACACTAACGGATCTAATGGAAAAATTAGACCACATGCAAGCCTACATGGGTAACGTCAGTAGCAAGATGGAAACTATAAGAAAAAAAATATCAAAGGTAACATTAGAAATAAAAAAGCATAGAGGGAGAGCCAAGATGGCAGAGTAGATAAGCACTGCGCCTGCATCCTTCCATAAACAAATTAAAATTACAACTAAATTATAGAACAATCAACCTAGAGCACTGTCTGAAGTCTGGCTGAACAGAAGTTTCATAACTAAGGCTGTAAAGAAAAGGCCACGTTGAGACTGGCAGGAGGGGCAGAGACACAGAACTAGCTAACCCCAAACCTCCGTGTGGTGGTTGGGAACCTGGAGGTTTTCTCAGCTGTGGAAGTTCCCCACAGAGGAGTAAGAAACCCCAACCCTAGAGCGGCCACCCCAGCCAAGAGCATTGGTGCCAGGAAGAACAGCCCCCGCAAAATCTAGCTGTAAAAACAGTCCAGATTCCAACCATCCGGGTGGGATAGAAGGTGGCAAGAAACCCAGGCATTTTCTTAAAAATCTCATGCACTCACCTTTGACTCTAGCAGAGGGACAGTAACTCCAGGGACTGTCGGAGACATATGGAAGGCAGACTGAGTGGTGTGGCCATCAGGACGAGGGCCAGAGGACAGTAAGCATTTTCCCTAGGAGACGTCCTTCTGCCCTGCAGCCCGCAGGTGGGCACCATCTTTCCTGTGTTGAGCCCTCCCCTTACGCTTACGTCCAAATATGAATCTGATTGGTCTGGTGAGCTCCAGAGCTCCGCTGACTCCCTGGGACCCCACCCCATCCAACATCCTCCAATGTCTGAAGCACTTTCTCCAAGAGCCGCCAGCCCTGCCTATATTGTACTCTTTCTAGGAAAATTATCAGTCTGACAGATGCCAGGTGGGCAGCAACTGACCTTGTTGTGCTCTGAGACTTTTGCTGAGTAGATTCAGGCTCAGTATTGGAAGCAAACCAGAATTTACATTAACTTGGTGACCATAACTTTTCCCACTCTAGTGATTCCCTGCCTCACTGACTTGTATACCATTTGAGGCTTCATCACTGGTGGAATCTTAAGGAAGCCAGTAGGTGGCAGCAGGCCTTGAGGTGTCTTGGCTTTTCGTGGAGCTACCCTGGGCCCGGTACGGGTGGTAGACAGCCTGGGTTCCCGGTGTGGCCTCTCCCAACCACCTCCAGGGTTATCAAAGGCAGCTAACAACCACAGATCACTTTGTAACTCTTACCAGGTAGTCCCCAGCTGGTCACAGGCAGTGAGTGACCTGGGCCTGCACCTGAACCCCTCAGGAGAGGCCCAAGAACCAACATACCTGGAGGTTGGATTCAGACCATAGCAGAGCACCACCCGGTGGCACATACAAAGGATGGTCTCAACAGGCACCAGAGCCCACTGGGTCAAATCCCACTCAGTGGAGTAAGCCCCCTTCACAGTAGCCTAGAAGCTGTGGATGTGGCCAAACAATATAGCCAATCATCCTGAGGTTCAATCCTATCCACTGATGTGCTAGTAGCAATTAAGGCTGAGCTATAACAGGAGGGCATGCACAACCTGCACAAGGGACACTTCTGGAGCACCCAGTGCAAGTGATGAGGGAGAATGTACCACTGGGTCCCACAGGACACCTACTACTTAAGGCCACCTGGCAAAGATTGGGGGGGTGTAGCAGATCTACCCAATACATAGAAACAAACAGAGACACAGCCAAAATGAGGAAACAAAGAAATACATCCCAAAAAAAAGAACAGGAAAAACTCCAGAAAAACAACTAAACAAAATGGAGGCAGGCAACCTATCAGATAAAGAGTTCAAAACAATGGTTATAAGGATGCTCAAGGAACTTGGTAAGGACTGCAACAAAGGGATAGCAAGCATAATAAAGGACATAGACACCATAAAAAAGAACCAGTCAGAAGTGAAGAATACAATAACTGAAATGAAAAATGCACTAAAATGAATCACCAGCAGACTAGATGAAGAAGAGGATAAAATGAATGATTTGGAAGACAAGGTAGAAGAAAACACCCATGCAGAACAGAAAAAACAAAAAAACAAATAGGATAGTTTAAGAGACCTCTGGGACAAAATCAAGTGTAACAACATTCACACTATAAGGGTACCAGAAGGAGGAGAGAGAAAGCAAAGAATTGAAAACCTATTTGATTAAATGACTGAAAAATCTCCTAACCTGGTAAGGGAAATAGACATACAAGTCCAGGAAGTGCAGAGAGTCCCAAAGGAAATGAACCCAAATTGCCCCACACCAAGACACATTATAATTAAAATGCCAAAGATTAAAGACAAATAAATAATCCTAAAACCAGCAAGAGAAAGGCAACTAGTAAATTATAAGGGAGCTCCCATATAATTGTCAGCTAATTTCTCAACAGAGGCTTCGCAGGCCAGAAGGGATTGGCATAAAATATTCAATGTGATGAAAAGTAATGACCTCCAACCAAGATTAGACTACCCAGCAGAGTTATCATTTAAAATTGAAGGACAGATAAAGAGTTTCCCAGACAATAAAAAGCTAAAAGAGTATTTCAAGGAATGTTAGAGGAACTTCTTTAAGATGAGGGATAAAAAAGTTCAAAATTATGAATAATATGATGGCAATAGCTACATATCTATCAACAATTATTTTCAATGTAAACCAATTAAATGTTCCACTCAAAAGACATAGGAGGGCTAAATGGATAAGAAAAGAAGACCCTTACATATGCTGCCCACAGGAGACTTCAGATTATGTCTTCTGAAGCAGAAAAGCACAGACTATTTCAAAGAACACTAAAGCAACTTACATCATTCCCAATCACAGGAAAAGTTATCACTATAAACCTTAGTATTCTCTCTCTGTGTGTGTGTGTGTGTGTGTGTGTGTGTGATACATTTTTTTTAGGGATATTTCTAAAGCCAAAGAAAACCAATCATGGGGCTGGGAAAAGACCAAGTACCCCTGATGTTACCAGAGTTTGCTCAATTTGTTGCTGAAGCTGGATTTGGAATATAAGGACTCGGATCTAGAATATTTACATTCATTCTCAAGACTTATGTAAAAGTGACTAAATTGAGAAACTGATGACTAGAAGACATAGCACAAGTATTTCCGGCTGCAACCTGACACTCTCCCATGTCTCCACATATCTGACTTGTTCCGGTTGAAGTATAAACGAATAATCAGACTTGACAATTTCCATGCAGTCAGCTCTTTGTCTCTGCCTTACAACTTACTAATACACTCGTCCATTTCTTCCGAGTCTCCTCATGAGACAAAATTTTATACTTGGACAAAAGGGCATTATCTTTTGTACTCTTATTATTCTTATTAAGGAAAAAGATATGACCTATTTTAAAGGCCTAATTTAAATAAATAGTCAATAATATTGTAATAACTATGGTGTCAGATGGGTACTAGATTTAATGGGGTGATCACTTCATAAGTCATATAAATGTCTAACCACTGTGTTGTACACCTGGAACTAATATAATATTGTATGTCAACTGTAATTGAAAAATAAAAAATTATTAAATACTAATAATAAATATTGAGGGAGATAATTTTTTTATTGGTGATAAATAAAAGATGCCTGACAAATCTTATTTGATTTTTAAAACTATAACTTGATTAAATGTTAAATCTTATCATTTATTTAATCATTTCAAAACATCACTAATCATTGATTGAAAAACATGAATAATAGAACCACTTTACTTTAATTTGCCAGTAGATTATTAATGAATAAGAGAACTTGTGATAACTCTATGTTATTTTACCATATTTTTATCACATTTATGAATTTAAAGTCTATTTTAAACAACAGTTTATGGTTGGCTGTTTGTTTTTATACAATCTGACAATTTTTGCCCTATTGGAATTCCTGAGTCATATATATTTAGCATAATTATTACATGGTTGTTTAATTTTACCATCTTGCTATTTATTTTCATTTTGTTTAGTCTGTTTTGGTACTATTTCCTTCTTGTCTTTTTCTTTTTTTGAATGTTAGACTATATGTTTCTATTTTTATCTCTACTGTGCTATAGTTCTTTGTTTTAATTTTTTCATGATTTCTCTAGAATTTATAATATACATCTCTAACTTCGAGGCTACCATCAAATAAAGGTAAACCCTGTTATAGTATGAGAAACTTGCAACAATGCGCTTCCATTTACCCCCTACTATCATTAAATATTTTACTTCTACATATATTTTGAACTTATCTGTACATTGCTACAAGAATTCTAGGGAGTGGCCTGCTTGGTCACTCTTAAAAATTAAAATACAGAATCTAGGTCAGTTTCTTCCTTTGAAAGTATTACACTCTTCCCCCTATATTATGACAACTATCTGTGGCCTACAAATTTAGCTGGTTAGGAATAGGGCTTCTGAAGTCAAAGCCATAGATTCACCTTCATCAAGGGCCAGTTAGCTCTACTCTGTTCTATCGGTGAAGTCTGAACCCACCATTTGTTAGTCATTTCACAAAACTGGGAGAGAAACTCTATATAACAAATGTGAATGTGCACATTCATCACATCTATAGATAGATGACATTAATCTAGAAGTCACACTCCTGTGACTTAGTAATAATGTGCCAATGACAAATTTAGGGGTAAGGTAGAGCAAGGTTCCACAATTAATTGATCATGTAACCTTGGATGAACTAGCCAAGCTCTCTGAATCTTAAGAAATAATAAACGTCAACTGTTTTCTGGCCATCTACATAAATATTTCAAACTTAAATTTGTAAAACCACAATTATTTCCTTCCCAGAACCTCAGGTCTAATCCTACGCTTACGTTTCCTAAATTGGTGGCCAAGACTATTTTCAATCCTGTTACTGATGTCAGGATGCTAAGAGTTTTCCTATTTCCTATCCTTTTTCTTTTTGTTTGATGAATAATAACACTTTCAAAAGTTGAGCTCCTAAAAATATTTCATAAATCTCTCAGTCTCCTCCAAACTCCCTCTTCCTTAGTTTCATCCTTTATATTTCTGACTTGAATTATTAGAACAAACACCTCCGTGCCCCTATGTCCAGTCTTACCCCCCATCTTCCTAATCCTACCCACCATCTTTCCTCCATAGGACCGGCAGAGTGAGGTCTCCAAGATGCATATCTGATCATGTAACCGTCAGGCTCAATATTTTCCAATATTTTGCCAGGCTTAAGGGATAAAATTCAAACTTCTCTTCTTTTCTTCTAGCACCCTCATATTTCCCATCAAATTCTGCCTCTCACCATGATTTTCTGTCTCCAGTCTACATTTATTCTTTACCATGGCCTCTGCTCTTTTTTCTGTATGGAAAGTCCTCCTCCCTCTGGGCCACCTAAGAAACCTTTATTCACCTCACATCTCAGTTTAGAGTAAGGCCTTATGCGACTCATTGAGTGAACAGAGGGGTTGTCCTCAAGATCTCTCCACACCTTATACAGATTATATTATGCTGTAATTCTTTCTTTATTTCTTCCCAACACATTCTAAGGTCATTACAAGGGAGGATTACCTCTTGATTATTATATTTCTCCAGTGTTTATAATAATGCCTGGCACATAGTGACCACTAGGTAAATATGTAACAAACAAATTAAAGTGTGAATCCTAAATAGAAAGACCCTTAATCAAACTAGTATTTGATGATTTAGCTGTACATTTGGGTTATTCAGTATCAATGTTCAGCAACGACATTTCAGAGCTATAGAGAAATGAAGGCTGGGGCTGAGCTAGAAGGTTACGGAGGGCTGGGTACTGAGTGGGAGAACGGGCCAAAATAGGAACCCTCAGAATCGGGATGGGGCAGTGGCCCAGAAGAAACACTTTTGTGTTGTTTCCTGTAGAGTTCTGCTCTGTGTGATCACTTCTAATGCTCCCCAGATCTTCAGTCATGATTTCTATAAATGAAGAATGTGTGTTCACACAGAAGTGTGTGTGTGAGAGATTGCATGTGTGAGAGAAAGAGAAGAGACAGGCATACAGAAAGAGAGAGAGAGAGAGAGAATGAGAGAATCTTTGGTGTACTTGAAAATAAGTGGGGCCTTGCTTCATGCCTGTATAGATGTGTTCTATAGCACCTATACCATAATTTCAGATACTTAAGCAGCAGAGAAAACCATGTGAATTTTTTGAGAAACCGTGGACATAAGCTTAGGAATTGAGAGTTTCAATCAGCCTTATCTTAGCATTGAAGAGTAAGCTTATTTTGTCTCTGAGTGACAGTAGAAATGAAAGCCTCACGTTGAATGTTAATGAATTGTGTGTTCTAATAAACACAACTTCCTACTTTGTTCTAACTTTTAATCTCCAAAACCCAACCCACTCCCTAGTTATAAATTAGGGAAGTTCATCTACCCTATCAATTCCTGGTAGGTTTAACAAGATTCTGCAGACCTGAATATTTGACTATTTCTACCTAAACCAATGAAAAAAGCATTTAAAACAACAACAACACACATTTCCTAATGGATTAAGTCACTTTCTGGTACATTTATGCAATGTAAGTAATTCAGGAGTCTTGTCTCTCATAAAACATCAGCCCTGTGTTCCTACAACCTTGAGAATCCCTGCTTCAGAGAACACACGTCACAGTGCATAAGTCCCCATTACCTTAGCGATTGGCTTTTGAAGACTTTTCTCATGAAGCTTCAGAGGTTTTTATTAGTTCATATGACTCGTTGCACTGTACTTGTATCAAGATTCTTGGGGAGCTTTACTATCCATTATATTAATTCACTGCATGGGCCAGGTACCTCTATCATTAAGCTTAAAGAAACAATAAGCATTGCATTCCTGGGCACAGCTTGGGCAGTGTCATTAGATCAGAAGGGCGTCGTAAGCTTGGAGATGAAGTTTAATGGTGTACAAAGTGCAGTGGATCTGACAACTTCAGCTGAGTCTCAGGCCTCCTTCTCTTGTAGAGTGTAAGAAAAAAATGAAGTGTAATCCAGCATAATTTAGATATTCATCTAGAAGGATATAGTGTAATTATCTAGTCCCAGATGTCTGTGCTCATGCTACCTCTTCTAGGAAAGAACATTTTGTTCTAACTGTTTTAATTAATTGATTTACTTAAAAAATATTTGTAACCATTACTGCAAAATCACTTTGTTCTGTTCCTATTTAACTTTCAAAAAATTCACAAATTCAATTTATTTCCTAGTCACATTAACTTTTTGCACTACTCTACCTTCCTCTCTTCCTTTAAAAGCAGTAACAGAGATACCAGGTATACCATATAGTTAGTTCATAGTTATAATTAGGTTTTTGTTTTTTTTCACCAGTGCCTCAACTGATAATAACTACACTTCCTTTAGTCTTTTATTTGGAAATGAAAACAAGCCAATCTCTTACAAATTTTCCAGATCTGATACATTTGGATGCTTACAAACATTGGTGTGAGACGCCATTCAACCATTTTATCTTTTTTTCCCCTTGTCCCAATATTTTCACTAAACTAGATGTATTATATGCATGTATGCATGTATATATTTACTTCTTTATTTTAATAAAGTTTATAATGTTGCTGGGAGATACTTCTAACATCAGTAACCGCAAGTCTCTCAAGAATCAGGCATTTTAAAATACAATTCCATTTTGAGGCTTAATCAACACTTCATAATTACTTAGAGATCTTTATCTTTACTCAGTAGTTCCCATCTCAGTTATACATCTCAAATCATAAAGTCTCAAACCTGCTTATCTTTTATTGTTGTCTTCATCTTTTTTGTTTTTTTTACTTTCCCTGGACCTAGTTAATCTGCATATACATATTATAAAGAGATGAAAAGCATCAAACAACACATATGACTCAATTGAGAGAAAAATCATATTCCTAGGCTAAATAATGTCAAGATGTCAATTTTTCACAAATGCATTTATGTTTAATCTCTTGTAAGTAAATTTTTTTAATGATTTTTTTTTTTTTTTTTTTTTTGAGAAGTTAAGGATCTAAGTTGATCTGGAAATAACAGATTGGATAAGGTAATGTGATTAAAGGCCTTTGGAGAAAAGAAGGCTAATGAGGGGAGGCTTGTTTTTATACAAACAAATATAACTCAAAAAGTTAAAAACACAAACAGTACTGAAGCAAGAAGACAAAGTAATAGAAAAGAATAGCTAATCAAACCCTTATGTACAGTTTTAAAAAGTATATGAAAAAGGTAGTTGCACAAATAAATGAGAGAATACAAAAAAAGGATTACATGATGCTGGTACAATTGGTAATATATTTGTAAAAATATAATCAGATGCTCAACTTATATATCTTACTCTAACTCAAAGTGTGTATGAAATACAAAAGATTACCACAAAAAATGCAAAGCATAAAAAAAAGAAAATTAGAGGAGAACACTGGCAAATGATAAGGAGATTCTTTTTTAACAAAAGTGGATCAAATACACATTAATGGAAGGAAACTAGATTTCTGGTAATGAACACAAAATAGAGTACACAGATGTCAAATTATAATGTTGTACACCTGAAAATTACATAATGTTATTAACCAATGTTACCTCAATAAATTTAATTTAAAAGAGGTGGAGAAATTCACAGTTAAGAAAAGATCAGATAACAAAATCATTAAAACTTCTACAAGGCTAAAAATTTGACAAATACAATGAAATTACTAATCAGGGAATTTACTTGAGACAAACTTGATAAAGTGTTAATGGTGTCAACATACCATAAGTTAAAATAAATAACACACTAATAATCTTATAGAGTAAAAATGGCAAAATAACTTGAGAATTTATAATAAAGGTGCAATCAAATTCTATTTTTCTTGCAATCTAGCAATCAAATGAATGAAAAATAATTAAGATATGCTTGCCTTCAAAATGTGAAAATATTTACAGTGTTTAGATTGGTTACAGTGATAAAAGCTCTATGTTAGTCTCCCACTGCTCTGGCCTACCTGCAAGGTTGCTGCAGTGTGTACCTAGATACATTGCCAGAGCCCATTTTGGCTCCAAGAAAGGGAGCAAGCAGGATCAATAGGGCATTACTACACACACCTGGCATCCCTGCCTGGACTTGCTCCAGCTTGGTAGACTAACATGCCAGGATACCATAGGCACCCACTCAACTGCAACGAGCCTGCCAGAACCACCTAAAACACGTATCATACAGAGAGGTTGTTTCTTCAGAAGGCCACTTCTTCAAGACAAGAAGAGATAGCTTTTTCATCTAATTAATTTAAACAAATATAGTAAGTCAAATAAAATGAAAATACAGAAGAATATCTCTCAAATGAAGGAACAACAAAAATCCCTGTGGTGGTGGTAGGAACCTAAGGAAATGGAGATAAGTAAATTGCATGATAAAGAATTCAAAGAAACAGTCATAAGGACACTCACCAAGAGTAAAATAGAGGAAGATAGAAAGGACTTCAACAAGTTAGCAAGTATAATAAATACCCAAGCAGAGCAAATGAATATAATACCTAAAATTAAAAATACACTAAAAGTAATCAACAGGAGATTAGTTAATTTGGATCAGTGGAAAGACAGACTAGTGAAAATCAACCAAATAGAACAGCAAAAAGAAAATTAAAAAAGAAACAGAAGATAGTTTAAGAGTCTTCTGTGACAACATCAAGTGTGCAAATATTTACATTATAAGGATATCAGAAAGAGAAGAGAGAAAGGAACAGAAACTTTATTTCAAGAAATAATAACCTGAAAACGTTCCTAACCTGGGAAAGGACACAGAATTCCAGGTTCAGGAAGCACAGAGAGTTCCAAACAAGATAAACCCAAACAGACATACACAAAGACATATTGTAATTAAAATAACAAAAATGAAAGATAAAGACACAATTTTGAAGGCAGTAAGAGGAAAACAACCAGTATAAACAAAGGAAACCCCACAGGACACAAGTTAATTTCTTGGCAGTAGCTTTATAGGCCATAAGGGAGTGACAGGATGTCTTTAAAGTACTGAAAGAAAAGAAACTACAACCTAGAATAATTTACATGCAATATTAGCATTCAAAATCGAAGGAGAGACAAAGACTTTACCAGACAAGAAAAAAACAGAAGGAATTCATCACCATTAAACCAAACTTACAAGAAATATTAAAGAGCCTTCTGTATGCATTAAAGAAAATGCCATAACCAGAAATAAGAAAATATGAGACAGGATAAAAATCTCACAAGTAAAGAAAAATATTTAGTAAATACAGTGAATCAGACATTTAAAAAGTACTACAAGGTCAAAAGAAAGAAGTATCAAACTGAACCGAAAATAAATAGTTAGGGGACATACAACACACACACGAGAGATCTAACACGTGACATCAAAAACATAAAGAAAAAAGAGAGAGAGCTCAAATAAATAAAATCATAAATGAAAGAGAAGTTACAACCAATATCATAGAAATACAGTCACTAAAGAATACTACAGTCATATGCCAACAAGTCAACAATCTAGAAGAAATAAATTTCCGGAAGCATATAACCTTTTAAGACTCAACCAAGAAGAAATAGAAAAATCTAAAAAGACTCATTACTAGCAAAGAAATTGAACAAGCAATCAAAAAACTCCCAAAAGCCCAGGACCAGATGGCTTTAAAGGTGAATTCTATCAAACATTGAAGAATTAATATCTATCCTTCTTAAACTATTTCAAATAAAATGATGAGGAAGGAATGCTTCCATTACCCTGATACCAAAACCAAAGATATTAATTAAAAAAAAATTACAGGCCAATATCCTTGTGAACATAGATGCAAAAGTTCTCAATGAAATATTAGCACACTGGATTCAACAGTATATTAAAAGGATTATACAACACCAAGAGGGATTTATCCCAGGGATGCAAGGATGGTTTGACATCCATAATCAATCAATATAATACAACACATTAACAAAATAAAGAATAAAGACCATATGATCATCTCAATAGATGCAGAAAAAGCATTTAATAGAATTCAACATTCTTTTATGATAAAAACTCTCAACAAAGTGGGTTGAAGGAATATATCTCTACATAATAAAGGCTATATATGACAAACCCAAACCTAATAACATATTCAATGGTGAAAAACTGAAAGCTTTTCCTGTAAGATCAGGAACAAGAAAAGGATGGACACTATCACCAGTTCTATTCAACATAGTATTGGAAATCCTAGCCATACAATCAGATAAGAAAAAAAAAATAAAGGGATCCCTGCTTGAAAGAAAGAAGTAAAACTGTCACTATTTGCAAAAGAAGACATGCTACTATTTATAGAAAATCCTAAAGACTCTACCAAAAGGCTATTAGAACTAATAAATGTATTCAGTAAATTTGCAGGATACAAAATCAATATACATAAATCTGTTCCATTGTTATACACCAATAACAAATGGTCAGGAGAAATCAAGAAAACAATTCCATTTATAACTGCATCAAAAAGAATACAACACCCACCGGGTTTCCCCAAAAATAAGACCAAGCCAGGTCTTATTTTCGGGGAAACATGGTGAGAATAAATATAACCAATGAGGTGATATACCCGTACAGTGAAAACTGTAAGACATGAAGAGAGAAACTGAAGAGTCTACAATTAAATGACAGAACATACCATCCTTATGGATTAGAAGAATTAATATTGTTAAAATGTCCTTACTACTGGAAACATTATACAGATTCAATGTAATACCTATTAAAATACCACTAGCTTTATTCTCAGCACTAAAACAAACAATCCTTAAACTTAAATGGACCCACAAAAGACCCTGAATAGCCACATAAATCTTGGAAAAAAAACACAGTGGGAGGGACCACGCTCCCTTATTTCATACTATACTACAAAGGTACAAAAATCAAAACAGTATGGTACTGGCATAAAAGCAGATTTATATATATCTGCTTTTATGCCAGTACCATACTATATATATATATATATATATATATATATATATATATATATATATATATATATGGAGAGAGAGAGAGAGAGAGAGAGAGAGAGAGAGAGAGAGAGAAATAATGTAATAGAATGAGGAGTCCAGAAATAAATCCTTGCTGATATGGTCAATTAATCTACAAAATGGAGAAACGATATACAATGTGATAAAGACAGTTTCTTCAATAAATGGCATTGAGAAAATTGGATAAATGCATGCATGGGAAAGGAAGGAAGGAAGGAAGGAAGGAAGGAAGGAAGGAAGGAAGGAAGGAAGGAAGGAAGGAAGGAAGGAAGGAAATTGGACCATATTCTTACACCATATACAAAAATAAACTCAAAATGGATTGAAGAATTAAATGTAAGATCTGAATCCATAAAACTCCTACAAGAAAACACAGGCAGGAAACTTTTTGACATAGGTTTTATCAAGATTTTTTTGGATATGTCTCCTTTGTCAAGGACAAAAGGAAAAATAAACAAATGGGACTACATCAAACTAAAAGATGTTTTACAGTAGAGGAAACCATGAACAAATAAAAAAGAAACATAATGAATGGGGGAAGATATTTGCAAATTATACATCAAATAAGGGGTCTAATACCCCAAATATATTAATAGAAGGAATTTATATAACACCAAAAACAAACAAACAAAACAGCAACAACCAAATAATCAAATTTAAAATTGGGCAGAGGACCTTAATAGACATTTCTCTAAAGAGGACATACAGATGGCAGCAGACATGAAAGGATGCTGAACATCAGAAATTATCAGAGAGAAAGTCAAAATCACAAGGGGATATCACCTCACACCTGTCAGAATGGCTATCATTAATAAATCAACAAAAAGCAAGTGTTGCTAAGGATATGGAATAAAATAAATCCTTCTACACTGTTGGTGGGATTGTAAATTGGTGCAGCCACTACGAAAAACAGTATGGAGATTCCTCAAAAAATTAAAAGTAGAGCTGTCATACAACCCAGCAATTTCACTTCTAGGTATTTATCTGAAGGTATTTATCTGAACAAGAACACTAATTCTAAAAGATATATGTACCTCTATGTTCATTGCAGCATTATTTACAATGTGAAGACATGAAAACAACCTAGGTGTTCACCGATAGATGAATGGATAAAGAGGATCATTATACACACACACACACACACACACATATATATATATATATATATATATATATATATACACACACATACATATATATACATATATATGCATGTATATGTATATACATATATACACACATACATATATATGTGTATATATATGCATATATATATATACACATATATATATATATATAAAATTCAGTAAAAGAATGAAATCTTGCCATTTGTGACAACATGGATGGACCTAGAGTGTATTACGCTAAGTGAAATATGTCATACAGAGAAAGACAAATACCATGTGATTTCATTCATATATGGAATCTAAAAAAAAAACAAGAAACACAAAAAACAAAAGAGTAAACAACAAAAAAAACAGAAACAAACCTATAGATAGAACAAGTTTGTGTTTGCCAAAGGGAAGAGGTGTGAAATACAAATAAATAAAATGTATTAGGGATCCTGTTTTAAGCAAAATAACTAAACAAAACTATATATATATATATCATACATATATATATATCATACATATATAAGATAGATAGATAGATGATAGATAGATAGATAGATAGATAGATAGATAGATAGATAGATAGATAGATAGATAGATGATACATTTTCTTACTGCACATGAATATTAGATTCTGGTTTCTATGCAGCATAAACATGTGACTATGTTTAAAGGAGGATCATTTGCCTATTTATTTGCCATCGGTTTTACTAGAGGAAGGACTCCAAAAAACCTTTTGATTGTACACAAAATCTCTCTTTTTTCCTTTGTGCATGCTTGAAACATGCCCAAATAAGCTACAGGTAGAACTGGAAACTCTAAGGATCTCCTAAGTACCACAGCAACAAATCAAAATGGTTTCTGAACCACATGTTACGTGAATGAGGATATTGCTAGACTCCTATGTAGATGATTGATAAGATCAACTCCAGCTACTCTGACCATCTTATTATAGAGTCTCATGTCTACACAGCTGCCTTATCAACTTCAATGCTTTAATGACTGTTGTAAACATGCAATTACTTGGACACTTATGATTTGCAGTGGTTAGAAACACATGGTTAATTGAGCCTGAAGTTATACATAAATCCAAACTTTGACATACAAATTATTTGTTGCAATACCTTCTTCCTGAATCTCTCTGTTGAAATAACATTGATCAGTAATAGCTGATCACTAAAGTAATAGGTATGTATTTAGAGAAATTGAAGAATATCAAATAGCAGAAAAAGGAAATTAAAAATTACCCTTAACTGTACCATGAAAATATAATTATTAAATATAACCAATTTTGAATACTTTATCTCTAAAAAGATTGTATTTTTATTTAACATTTTTATCATGAGTATTTCCCTACTATCCTATTTAATAAATATTTAATTTAATTATGTTATATTATTGGGTATTTGTTTCTGATTTCTATATATTATAAATAAGTTTATAGCAAAATATTCATCTATGTTTTAACATATATTTGTCATACAGTCTAGAATTGAAACTACTGGATCAGATGATGTATATTCTTTTAAGCTTTCAATATAAACTCCTTCCAGAAAGATAAGCATAAAATAATTTTTGTTTCCTTTCACTCTCATAGCACTTGGGGCTACCACATTTTACAATCCTCTATAGTTTGAAAAGTTAAAAATACATTAATTTGCAAACATTTTATTATTAGTATTAAATTTTTCAAGTTTATTGTCAATTTGTTTTATTTTATGAATTATGTGTGCTCTTTGCCTACAGTGATTAGATTTAGCCTATTCCTTATTATTTTGCACAAATGTGTTTTTATGACTTGAAAATACTTTCTTTGTTTTTTGGTTTTCTTCATAATTTTATGTGTATATTTACTGCACTAGGAAATCTACACTAAAAATTTTATTTGGTGATCTCCACTTACTTTTATGAGTTTTAGATAACAGTAGATAAATATTTCCAAAATTTTGTTCTGTTTCATTATTGAAAAATTTTCATTTAGTTTTATCATCTGAAAAGTAACCTGATGCTTTCTATTATTATATACTACTCACATAGCTTCAGCTGAAATGGATTCATAACTTGTAAATAAAACAAAATTAATAATAATTATTTTCTTAATTATACAAAATTAATTCTTTTAAGATTGTGACTAATATTGACAAACAAAATGATTCAAAATTATTTAAGACATACTTTAAGAAGTATAGTATATGAATTAATTAAAAGTAAGTACAAGGGAGTAAGAGATGATTGAATTGAATATGTTTATATTAGGGAAATACCTACACCTTTCTTCCTTTCCTAATAATGATGATATTCAGACATTTTCTATTACCTTATCAGTCTCTCACTTATCTAAATTTTTATTGCTATTTCAGGGTACAAGTCCATTTATATTAAGAATATGTGCAGATATGCTGCCTCTTCCTATTAATTCTTCAGTGTGTGTTTCCTAAAACTAAGGACATTCCCTTACATAATCATAGAACAGTTATCAAAATAAGAAAATTAATATTAACCCAATACCATTATTTGATCTATAAACATTACTCAGAATTTGCCAATTGTCTTAATAATGTTCTTATTACAAAATAAAATCCCAAATCATATATTGAAAAATAAAAAAGAATATGTGCTGCCCACATAGATAAAAATGGAACAAACTACCCTTTATCTGTTTACTAGTTTATTGTGAGAAAGAGCCATTTTCCAGGCTTATTGACTTTGAAAGAAAAGCAATTAGTGTGTTCTCCAGGTTTGGGGCTTCATTCTACACACTTAGTCAAAGTCCTGTGTCAAAAGAGCTAAAAACATTTAGAAGGTATTGTTCATGTCTAGGAGAAGAGAGAGCAGGACTTAGTCTTATTTGGGTATAATTTGCAATGAATGATTCAGTGAGCCAGCTTATATAATTTAAAATCCATCCTTGCATCAAACTTAGATACAAGGGTACATATTTGGCAGAGATGGTCACTTTCTGGTCCATAGCAGAGAGTGCTCTTTTATGAAGCTATACCTGGTACAACTTTCGTGAAAAATACACAATACCGTGGCAAAAACAAGAAACACAAATAAAGAGAATTATTCATTCCCATATTTTCCACAGAGTTTAGCACCTGTGTTTTGCAAGTAGAAAATTTTCTATATAATTTCTGATAAGCTAAATAATCTTTGAACTGTGATTATATTACTATTTTGCATTATGAAAATATAATCAATCAAATTTAAACATTTGATTTTAGGTACATAAGACTGTGCTTGCGTATTGTTTTCTTACTTAACATTTCATTGTGACTATTTTCCCTACTATCCCATTTAATAAATTATATTCTATTTAATTATGTTCTATTATTGGGCATTTATATTGTTTCTAAATGTATACTATAAATAAGATTATACTGACTATTTTCTCACTCAAAGTGAATTTACAGAATAATGTAGAAAAATCTTAATTCTTGTTTGGCATTTTAAAATATGTCTGATATCTACAAAATATGTTTCTTAAATGTAATATATGATCACTTAAACTCACTATATAGGGTACAGGATATTTTTTTTTTCCTCAAAAGAAGAGAATTCTTACATTTGCTTGATTAATTTATCTATTCATATTAGATTAGTACATATCATTGTATTTTTTCACTTACTGCTATTTACTGAATTATATCACAAATTAATATAATATTTTCAAATCAGTTTTGAAGACTATGTCATATTTAATGATTTTTTCCTAGTACGCCATTTGTTATAACATAGTTTTAGAAGTTTCAACTGCTTTCAAGCCTACCTATCTATATCAATATCTTGGCTTTGTCTAATTTGAATTTGTCAAATGGATTTTATCCAAGATCAACTCTCATCTAGACACACAAATAAAAGAAAAAGCAATCACTATTAAAAATTTCTAAGCACCATAATTGACTTGCTTTTGTTGTGAACTGGGTTAATAATATCAAGCTAAGTGCCTCAGATTAATCCATATTAATTATTTCTTCAAGGGAGGATGTAAATCAATATTAAGATTTTTCAGGAGATTTCACAGATCTCAATAAAAAATCTGCATGCACATGTATGCATTGTAGCAAGAACCAGCTGAGAAATGTATCATTTACTTGAAAAGGTGAGAAAATAGTGCCCTTTCAAAAATATTTATATCATTTTTTGCAGGTGAAGAAAGCAAAGTGCCTAGATGTCACTTGTGAAAATACTGCTATTAGAAAAATATAAACATATATAACCAATTTTCCATGCAGAAATGAATTATCAAATTTGCAGAATAATCTAGAAATATCTTAATTTGTGTTTGACATTTCTATGTTCTGTTAATTCATTTTGCATTAAGCCCTGTAGTTTCCTGAAACTTCTCAAAGAGTCAGAGGATGACTGAAGTTTGAGAGAGAGAGAAATAGCTAATGGGAGACTGACGAGATGTTTCTCCTGTGTCATCTTTTATTACCCCACCATATCCCTCTTATCTTTCCACAGTTTGTTGACCTGACTGGGTCCTTCATTTGGTTGGGGTCCTGTTTAACTTGCTCCTTTCTCAATTAAATTTGCCTAAAACAGTGTTTGGTCCCAGAAGGCACTCCACAGTAGGGATTCCCTGTATGTAAGTGGAATGAACAACAGGAAGAAAGGACACACAGTGGAAGGAAAGATGGTCAGGAGGAAGGAAACAAGGCAAGAAGGACCAATCTAGCAGAAATCTTAATTTCTTGAACCTAGCTCATTAAATGTATATTTCATTTTCATCACTCAAAGATTTAGACACAGAATGAAGAAACTAGCATATTCACCAGCTCTCAAATTCAGTCTTCAAACTATAGGTTTATCATTTGGTTTAGAATTTGGGAATTTCTGGACATCAGAAATAATGACATTCAAACAAATGATTTAAAACTGCATTCTAGAGCATTTCAATCAGTAGTTATTTCATCCACAATACTGTGGAAACGGAATGATAGTATTTTACAATAGAGCTTACACCCATCTATCAAACACAGAGTTGATTCTGTTAGTTATTACTACACACAACCAAGAAGTATAAGTGGGTATTCAAACCGCAATTTTGAAATAAGATGTTGTAAACTTTTATTGTAAAATGACAAGGAAATGATCCTGTACGTACAGGCATTTGATATCTATTAGTGAGGTCATATGTAAACTGAGAAGTGTTTGGATTTTACCCTTGTTGATACATATGAGAAAACCAACCTAGAAGGATTTGAGCCATCAAATGTCCCAGAGAAACTGGCTGGAAACACTTCACTGCAGAAAACAGCGAGTATGCACGTGGCAATAAGAGATCTACATTTTAAAGAAACTGTCTCTGAGCTCTTTCTCCTTTTCCCCTCCTCCTCCTTTCAACAACACTTCTGAAAAACATAAACTCTCTATGTCCATGTCCAGTCAGACCAGAATTTTTAAAAGAAGTAAAATCCTGGTGTGTTCCAGGACAGCACTGAAAGAATATTTTTTAAAAGATCAAGATATTATGCTTAAAGTTGACAAGCTCATACATCAAAGTCTGTTGTGTACAATGGAAATGCATTATTTTAACATGAAAACTTTAAAGTTCTTATATCAAAGTTGCAGTCTGAATACACAAAGTTCTTCATATTGCGTATTAACAACTAACTTGAATCTACTCTATAATTGATGAGTTAATATAGGTACATTGTAAAATGGCTGTTTTCCATATAAGATTAGGAAATAAAAAAGTGGAAAAAGTAACCAATTGTTTCCTAATGCAAATGGTGCTCTTTCCTTCACCTGTCATTTGTATTAGGTTATTCCTGAGGAAAACATTTTAGTAACTATGTTCCATTCTACATTTTTTCTAACCTTATATGAAGCACAAGACATATATCTTCCAGCAGGATATCTTATTCCATTCTCTCATACCATTTAACCACCAGCAAACAGTCTTTTTAGAAACAGTTTAGAAGATGAAAAAAGGTTGCTCTAAAGCCATAATCAAAAATAAACATGTCGTTTGTATTTTTCCTCCTTGCTGAAATAATGCCACTTAAACTTATTACATTATGACAATGTTAAGTTTTTGCGTTGCTCAGCAGTGTTTCCTTTTTAAACTTTATTGTCCTGAATAGCAGTGGAGTGAATTATCAACTCTCAGTTGTCAGTACAATTTTTTCTTGTGAATTCAATCAAAATATTTGGCCTGAATGGTGAAGTGGCAGTGAGAGTAATGCTTAATAAAAGGGAATTTGGATTTTATTTTAACTCAAGAAAATATACTCTTCAGATGTATTATATATAGCCATCATGAATTCTCAATATTAAAAATAAATCATAAAACAGATCAAATAAAATGATTATATATACTGTCAAAAAAGTGTTGGGAATTTTTCACTTTACAAAATAGTTACCTATACAATTCTTTTCTATGTCCATTTCCCCTAAGGTATACAAAGTGTAATTTGATTTATAAGATTCCCACGAATCATACTGGTCCACAGATACCCCACTAAGGCATGGCATACCTGAAGTTTAGTTTAGCTGCTTGCCTGGGAAAACTCCTTAAGGTAAAATCTTATTTTATATGTTATAATTTTAATATTTGTAATAAACAGCAGAGAAATCATTTTCATAGCACCTTTCCACTGATTAGGAATTTTTCGCTTCCAATCCATACCGCCTCATCTATATAACAACCCTTTCTGGAATTCTTATCCTCCCCATTTTTTCAATAAGGATCTCCAGACTCTTTACTCTAAATTGATTATTTGGAAAGATGGAGACTTGGAACTGATCATTAGACCTCTAGCTCTGTGCACTTTTCATTCTATCACAGTTGCCTCATGTCATTAAACACTTAGGACTTTAAAAAACATCCCAGAAGTTATATCAAAGGTAGGTCAAGAAATGGCTATAACTGTCTCTTCAAAATTATTAAATTTGGTTATTTGTCATCACCTTTGCACTTGTGGATCAAATTTATTCCACTTGTGAATTCAAACCAATAACTGTTGGCATTTATGAAGAGAGTTTTCTCTTCCATGCACAGTATGTTTTGAACTTGCACTCTTCTGGAGGCATCTTTTGTGAGGTACTGATGACCTACCCTCATTAGAAAAAGCATATCTTCCAAATATTTTAACCCAAAGAACGACACTTACAAGGGAATAAATATCGAAATAAGTTGGTAGATAGGTAGTTGGTAGGTAGACAGAAACACAGACAGAAAGAAACAGTATTTGACTTCAAAAAAAAGATGAATGCAACCATCAAAGCACTGAGACAAAGAAATTACAGGTTCTAAATTGTGATACCTAGTGTCAGTTCAGAGCAATGATTAATAAATAATTAATAAATAGTTAATCAAACAATAATGATTAATAAATAAGCGGGTTAGATATTCTTTCCATTCTCAACAACTTGCAAAATAGTTCTGGGAAGCACATTTACTTTTAGCATCAACTTTTTCAGACTACACAATAAGCAAACACTAGACCACTGGCACCAACCAGGGCAACTGTGCCCCACAGGAGGCATTTAGCATTATCTGGAGACAGTTTTGATTGTCACCACTGGGTGAGTCAATGCTACAGGCATAGGGAGGATGCTGCTAACCATCCTGCAAGTCACAGGAAAGTCTCCCACGACAAAGAGTTTTCTGGCCCAAAATGTCAATAGGGATGAGGCTGAGATACTCTGCAGTAAATGATGCATTTGGAATATCAGAAACATATAATGGAAAGGGGAGTAAACAGAAAACACTCACCAACTGTGAGACAGCAAAGACAATAAGTATGTGTGAGAGTGAAAACGGTTGGTGGCAAACTCGGAAAAGTTAAGGATACAATTAAACATTTGTGTCATCATAATCTGATGCCAGTTTTCCAGGCAGCTCATGTCATGAAATACTGCATTTGCTGATCATTGTCACCAAATCACCTTCCTTAGCTATCACTCTTGCTCCAACATGAGCATTGCCCACTCTTTCTCGTTTCACTCTTGTCATTCTTCTGACAATCACAGGCTAATAAAGAATACAGAGAGTGCCAAAGAAAGTATAAACATTTTAAGAAAGGAAAAAAAAAACTATTAAAAATTGTAATACTTATATATTATATATCGATAGCAAAAGATGAATACAAGTCCCATTTCACTTCTGCAATTACAAGAGGTGCTTAAAGTGGTTACCATCAGCGTCCAGACACTTCTGATTACAGCAAACTACGGTTTGAGCAACAATGACCAAAGTGTCCACTTGTATACATTTTTTGCCACCCCTCGTGTATATCAGCTCGACAGGCTCTCTGCCATTAAAGCCCTAACCTTTGAAATGTTCTTCCACACTCAATGATGTCTGAAGAAGAAGGAATCTTCCAGGCCTTCTCCACTTGCTCCCTTATGTCCCTTCCTGGTAGAGCATTCCTGGTTCTCTTCCTTCCCTCATTCGCCACTGAGGGAATTACCTTCATTTTTCTCTGAATGCACTTAGGCACAGAAGAAAAGTATTTGCACTCCATTTACTATGTGATTTACTCTTCCCAAACCAGTCACCAAGTATACTTTTTCTTGTGCTCATGTGTTTTAAAGAAAGCAAGACAATTATTATAAGTGTCCCTATTGTTCTATTTTTAAGACACTGGTTCTTCTGCTCCATTGAAATCATCATCTATATTCTATTACTCACATATGGTTTTCCTAATACACTTTTCCCTTCTGAGTAATTTGGCTTAACTTAACTTAGTTGTTTCACACTGTTATACAAGCAAGCCTGTTTGGTTCTGTTTTCTTTGAACTACATGCCTTGACCCGATAAACACTTGCCAACCTCTGTTTTAACAGCTTTTGAAGCTATCAATTGGGTTCTGAAGATCCAGAAGTTACCTAGAAGAGCTCAAGTGTGTAATTCTTCAGGAAGTGTACAATTTCTTTGGTTTCAAGTTTAGAAAAACAGTGATTTGTCATGTTTCATATTTCTAAACCAACAGGCTTAACTCATGTGGTTTGTGTCTGAGCTACACTGGAAAAAGGAAGTAAAATGTCAAGTTGTTTATTTCTGCATGATTTTCTTATCTCAAAATAACACTGAGTTTGCTTAATCAGATCTGTGTTCAATAACATCAGTAGAATTCCTTTGCTGGTCACCACGCTCTTCCAAAAATGACAAGTTCTGGGAAAGGAAGAGTTAAACGTTTTGACAACTGTGTCAAAACAAAATAAAAGGCAAAAGTTAACTGGAACAGCAGCTCTCTAGTCATGTGAAATAAAGAATCTATTCTCCTGATCTCATCTTGTATGCCACCTTCTTTTAAAAGCTGTTTCTTTATAGATGAAAGGCAAAGATAGGAAGCTCCACAAAAGACACACAAAAATCCTCCTTCCTGATCATAAGCTTTTACTTAGTAACAAGACGAAACCCTGTCTGCTGATGTCAGCAAAGCACTATGGGACTCTGTACACTCTCTTAATTGTGAGATATCTGATCAAAGTCCTCCATATAAAAGTAAGTGGAACAGTCAAAGGTTTTTGTTTTACCTTAGAGAACTTCAGCTTGATTTCAAAGTCTGGAAGTCATGCTTCTTAGAACTTTGGAAATGTGTGTGTGTGTGTGTGTGTGTGTGTGTGTGTGTGTGTATTAGCTATATGAATAAAGCAGTGCAAATCATTGATGTTTATTACATGTACAAAAATGACTCATTGCTGATGTTGTACTCCAGGCAGCCACTCCTTTCTGCCTACATATGACATAAAACAGCCTGTATACAGTATACAAATTGAATTCAGAGTGAAGTTAGTTTGAGGAAAACTTCTAACCATATTTATTATGTATATAGCTTATATACAGTTTCCCTGCCTTAAAACTTCTTGGACACATGTTTATAACATTGATTTGGCAATTAATCATCTACTATGTTAGAACACCATTGGAATTGCTACTTGAACCTTTATTTAAATTTTTTGCTCTTTTCTATTTTTTAAGTTTCGACTTTTTGTAACTTCACTGTTGAAGTAAGCTGTAACATTTTTTGTGCATTTCTTACACACTTTTTGCAACCAATGGCATATAAGCTCTAGGAGGAAAGGAGCTGTGTTTCATTTACTCTACCAGGGTGCTTAGAAGAATGCTTGACAGGTAGTAGACACAAAATAAGTGTTTGTCCAATAAGTTCCAGATCCTCTCATTGTGCCTAAATCTGAGCCTGGCCCATGGCAATGTCTATGTGATCCGTAAGTCACTGCTGACTTAACATGTTGACTTGAGTACAGAATACAGTGTTACACTTCATTATCTATTGTGCACTGATACATACAGGAGATGCTCTAAAACAAACCTACAGGTTAGAGTTTATTCCCCAATTGTACGGTGACGAGACTGATGGCAGAACATAGCAGGGAAGTGGCCCCAAATCAAGTGCAGGGCCTGAATTCAAACACAGGTCAGTGTGATTCCACAGCTCAGGTCAGCCTCGGGTAGGACACTGTAGCCTCACACTTTTAGGCTGCATTGGTGAGTACTGCTACCTCTATATATGAGTTAAGCTTTTATTAAAATATTTAATATGCGGTTATAGCACTTTGCGTTATCAAATGTTTTAAAAATCAAAATCAACAAATTAGATTTCTGCTTTATCCCTATGATGTAAATATTCTAATTTTCATTTGGTGGATAATGAAACTGAAACAAAAAGAAAGGAAATACTTTCCTCAAAGAAAATAGAGCTAAATAATTTTGAAATTACTATTGTCTAACCCTATTCTCACAATGGCCGAGGCATGTCTCAAAATACATGAAAATTATTAAAATTCATATTCTCATTAGTTTGTAGTAAAGCCAGTGAGCTATAGCTGGAGTTCAGAGAATACCAACAATAAGAAAAATAACAACAATTATCGTGTTTGAGTGGTCGCAAGGTGGCAAGTAGCTTTATACCTTTTTGCACACCTGATTTTATTTAATCTTTGTGCTAACTATCTGAGACAGATATTCCCCCCGCCCCGTATCATAAATAAAGGTCTGACTTAGAAAAGTTAAGGTCATAGAACTAGTTTTGAGAGAGATGATTCAAACTTCCATTGGTCTGAATTTGATATAGGTGTGCTTACCTGCAACACTATGCTTCCTCCCTGGGGAACTCAGTTTGCAGTGCAAATCATAAGCCATGCCATGGGACAGCTGCTCAAATGTAGAATTGAGCAAGCATGGATCAACGGTCACTAATAATCATAGGGTTTATTAAATGATATGAGAGCATACAATCCTGTAAAAAAGAATACTGATTGATGAATCTACCCATGAATATAAAAGAACAAATAGAAGTGTAGTTTCAGGCTATATGCATAAAAGCTTTCAGGGAAATGAGGGGCCTCTGTGACCTGGAATAATCAGAGACAGCATCACAGGCAAAGTGGCCTTTGGGTGCACTCTGGCTCTGAAGTTATTGAGTATTCCAATCAGGAATACAACAGTGCATTAATTAGAGTGGGCATTTAAAAGAGGGGTAGGATTTGGATATAATCAGTGGGAGGGGAGGGAATTCCAGATGCAGAGGAAAGGAGACTAGTAATTGAGTTAAGAATGACATGCCGTATTCTGGAATTGGGAAGGGTTGGGCTGATCTGCAGACCTCATATTTGGAAGGAGCAGGAAATCAGATTGGATAGACAAGACATAGTTAGATTACCATCTTGAAAAGTCAGGCAGGGGGACTTGATAGGATTGGCATCTGATGGCTCTTAAAATCACTTTTTTTAGGAAGATTTCACAGTGACATTAAAAGGCAGTGACACCAGAAACAGAGCCCAGTTAGTTATGAAGTGTGTTCTAATGTGAGGTGATGATTTGGGGACAGTGAGCACTGAAAGGAAGAGATAGATGCCAGAAATGTTAAGTAGAAAAAAATAAGATGTCAAGTTGTGTTTACCACCAAAGGGAAAATCTACCTAGGTACCTGAATAATGAAGCAGCCTAAGTGTCTAATTTATTCCAGAAATGAGGACAGGATCAGCCATGTTTCTCAGCCACCAGGCTGACCTGAAAGCACACTGGAGAGCAGAGCAACAAGCCCATGTGGGGACGAATGCCGGCCTTGGCAGAGCAGTTGTCTAACTGACCGAGACAGGAACAACAGGAATATAGATAGTTGGCTATGGTGACCTTATTTCCAGAACTGGAAAAGAGATTTTGTCTCCTGATTTTTGAATACATTATACAAAGACCCATACAAAGGTGAAAAACTAAATCAAATTCAGTTAAATACTTGTTAACTGTTTTTAGTATTATTATTATATCATTTCATTTGGTTTGTTCTAGAAATTACCATGATACATGGAAAGTGTATCTTTGTATCTTACTAAACTGCAGATAAATCTTTTGATTTATATTATTGTTTTGTAAAACTATGCTACTCCTTCAAAAATATTTGTATGTAATCTCATGATTTCAAAGAGGTCCATTCAAAATACTGAAGAGGCAGCTTTTAAAATGGTCACGATTAATTATAGTTATTGAAACAAAATTTTAATTGTATTTCAAAAATCAAGAAAGATCATTTTAAAAGGAGGGCACATATAGATGCGTTGCATATATAATATCGATTACTATGTAAAATTTAAAATAGAATGGTGACTTGAAAAAATGCATTGTATGCACAAAAAAACAAATAAAAATGGATTAAAGAGTTAAAAATAGACCTAAAACTATAAAACTCTGAGAAGAAAACATAAGGGAAAATCTTCATGACGTTGGTTGTGGCAATGATTTCTTGAATATGACACCAAAAATACAGGTAATGAAAACAAACATAGACAAGTGAGAGTATATCAAACTAAAAAGCTCCTGCATAGCAGAGAAAACAAATCAACAACATGATTTGTAAACCATATATACCTGAAAAGAGGTTAATATTCAAAGTATATATTTAATAATAGAACTCAATAGTATAAAAACAAATACCTGATTAAAAATCATCAAAGGACTTGAAGAGAAATTTCTCCAAAGAAGATATATGAATGGCCAACATGTGTATAAAAAGTCATTCGAAAATCACTAATCATCAGGCAAATGCATATCAAAGCCACAATGAGATATCACTTAACACTTGTTACGATGGCCATTGTTAAAAACAAAAGTGTTGGTGAGGTTGTGGAGAAACTGGAACCCTTGTATACTGTTGGTGGGAATTTAAAATGGTACATTCACTATGGAAAACAATATGGAGTTTCCTCAAACCCTTAAAAATAGAACTACCATATGAATCATCAATCCCACCTCTCAATCTTTATCCAAAAGAATTGAAATCAAGAACTCAAATAGTTATTTGCACTCACATGTTCATGCAGCATTGTTCACAATGGCCAAAATGTAGATGTCCATTGATGGGTTAATGAATAAAGAAAATGTATATATGTACAGGGGACTATTGGCCTTAAAACAGAAGGAAACCCTACAATACGGATGAATTTGAGGACATAATACTAAATGAAATAAGCATGTCACAGAAGCACAAATATTGCATGATTCCACTTATTTCAGGTATATAAAATAGTCAAATTCAAAGCAGCAGAAAATAGAATGATAGTTGGCAGGGGCTGGAGGGAAAAGGAAATAAAGAGTTGTTGTTCAATGGTTATAAAGTATCAGGTAAACAAGATGAAAAAGGTCTAGAGATCTGTTGCACAGCATTGTGTCAATAATTAACAATACTGTACACTTAAAAATGTGTTAAGAGAGTAGATCACATGTTATGTGTTCTTACCACACACACACACACAAACTAACATTGCAGAGTGTTTTATGTTATTTATTCCCCTCAAGCACAATTTAAAGTATCAGAGGTATTTATCATAAGCCAAAAGAAAAAAGCAATTACTGGTCAGATTTTCATCACCTTTTTATCACTGTTATTATGTATTATTGAATTATGTTACTGATGCTACATAAGTGTGCAATGCTCTCACTACACTTGGCTGCTAAATGAATCTTGTCAAGTTTAATAGTCTTGATGGGCAACATCTGGACTGGCCCACATGCATTGACTGGTTATCAATAGCATCAATTTGCACTGTGAAGCTACACAATCACGTGACATAATAAAGTATGAGGAGTGGTACAAAACAGAAATCTGCCACTGTATCCAGTTTCTAAAACCTTTTCTGGATCGTTACTCAAGCACATGTTCAGTATTCAAATTACAGAAACAATATTTACTACCACTTACTAAGTAAACACTATGTGTTTTACATAAAATAGTTATTTTCACATTTTGCCAATATGGCAGCTGAAGACCAGAATGATTGAGAAATCGAATCGAGGCAATTAAAACTATATCTAGTACTTGAACATGAACATCATTAGTTATTAAGGCCAATTTATCTAATTATTCTTCATAAATATAAGAGTGAGAATGATAGTTAACATTTCCATTTAATACTTGGATTTAAAACAAGATTTGTATTTAGTGCTTTGTTAAGTCTTTACAGACTAGTTGAACTGTTAAAGATCAGACATTTCAATAGAGATTATCACTTACAAGACCATTTTTATTTTCTTATTGGAAATCTTTATCTTAAATAAATGAAAATGTTTGTGTTGTTACTTCAAAATGATAATCATTTATTTAGTTAGTAATGCATCATGACCACAAATCAAATGTACTTTTAAAAAATCATCAGCTTCTTGAAACCTTAAAGGAAGTTGCAGAATAAAATTAAGAGCTACAAAAAAAATAATTCACTCTAAAGCAATGGAAAACCTAAATAATAGGATCATATAATTGACCCCTGGGTAAATTCCACTCACGGATTTAGATTACTGTCCTGTATTATTTTTTAATTATTTTACAAACGTATTTAAGAATACTAACTAAAACCATTTAATACAGCATCAATGTTCTAGATTTATGACAAGAGTGCTTTTCTATGTCTACCTTAAACAATATTATCTAAAATTAAGAATTTCAATTTCAATTTCGACTTCAATTTTAAAGTCGAAGATAAATTTTTGCTTAAACTTACCCACTATGATACTTTTTATCTTCTGTTATTGTAGTGTATCTTTTATTTTGCTTATTGTGTTTATATATTTTATATCATGTGACATGCGTTTTATACAACGATTTGCGTACACAATAGATAGTATTTTAATTTCTAAATGACTTTTCTGAATTTAGAAAGAAAATGTCACTATCTTCTCAGTTTTAGTGTTCACTATCAACTCATGCTAGCAAGAAATTCTGTACTCAGAAAGTAAACCTTCTGTGCAAGAGTTTAACAAATATTCTAAACTAGGTAATGCAAACAGGCTGGGTTTTAACACTAGTCCACATCAATCTAAGGTAATTGTTTTAAATGCTGTAAATATTCATTTGATACCTTAACCATAGAATAAACAATTTCTTACCACTCTCATACACTTCTGAGGTTTCCAGAATACTATAAGGATTTATTTACTTCCTGTGAAGCAACAGGGGTCCTTAATCCTGTCAACAGATTACGGAGTTGTTTTCTCTTTGAGAGGAAAGAGTATGAAGGCCCGCGGGTCACAGTGCCTGAGTTGTTTGTGAAATGCTGCCATCTATGGGAAAGCAGTGGGCATTACACACAGGGCTAAATTCAGCAAAACCACAGGGCCGGCCAAGTGCAGCACAAAGTGGTTAGTTAGTTCAGTAAATGAAGCAGTTCTTGGTCAATAAACAGGAATAAAAATTATAGCATTGGCTACAAAATATATTTTAGAAACTCCAAACTGGCTCTGCTCACTACCACAGCTACTGCTTGGGGGGTGGATGGGGAATTAGTTCTATAGCAGTTAATCGACAGCTTCTCCATTTTTTTCCCCACAAACATACACCCCCACATTTACACTTTCATCCGAAATGTTGCAAGGTTATTAGAACAATACCACCTTCCACACACTTGCAAACAGATATGTTAATCAGGTTAATTAAAAAATTTTAATTACTGCCCAGTCTGAAAAATAATATAAAACTAAATATGCAAGCTGTTCCTGACCTTCCTATATATAATTGAGGATGATGAAACAGTGCAACATATTTCCATTCAAAACACTGCAAAGAATACTGATATGACAGTTTCTTCCGCTGCTCATTCATTTAAAGTCCATAGATTCATATCACAGAGCACATTGTACTATTTGAAAGCTCCTTGTGCACATATTGATAGCACTTGGCCAAGCACTGTCATCAATAATGTTATTTCATGCCCACTTCAACCCTAGGGGGCCAATATTGTCATTATCATCCCTATTGCACAAAAGGGCAAGTAGAAGTTTAGAAAGTTTGAGTCACTTTGCTTAGGGTTTACCGATAAGTAAGCAATAGACTCAGGATTTGAACACAGTACCTCTAATCTGTGCAGGTATCCACTCCCCTAGGCCTTCCTTGTTGTCAAACAATGAGGGCTTAAATCTTGTTCTTCATGTTTTGTTTCCATGGTACATCTATATGGCTTTGGTCCATTTCACTTCCTTTTGTCTCCGTTTTCTCATTTTCACACACACACACACAAATAAGTATGTATTTCTATGTTCTTTTCCAACTTTGATTCATATCATTTGTCTTCCTTGTTGAACACAACACAATTAGTCACAGAATGCCATTTGGGTAGAATTCTGAAGGTTATTGAATTCAACTCTCGTTTTAAACAGGAAGGAGCTTAGCTACAAAAAAAAAAAAAAAAAAAAAAAAAAATCAAATAGCTGAGAAGCACTGTCCCCGGAAGAACAACTTCCTAGGCACCAATACCGTTAAGGGGCTCAATTTCAGTTTGCGCTAGGCCCTTTGGCTCTCACCTAGCCACTGAGTATAGAAATAGAGAACAAAGAAGAAGCCTTGAGCACCTTCAACAGGAATAATAGTAATATGGTAGTGATTACTCATCTGACATAGACAAGGAAGGAACGAGGAATCACTAGACTGAGGAAGAATTCCTAGGGCTGAGCCTTGGAGCCCAGGAGCCTGGACCTCAAATGGGATAACAAGCTTGCCGATGGGGTAAACAAGCAGGAATTTCTCCAAACTACGGCCTTGACAGTGAGAAGAGTATTACTTTTCCACCATAATTTATACATCCTCGCATGCCCACAATATGACTTAGTATAACAGCTTTGTCATTAGCAGAACTTTGAAAATATTTGTGGAATGAATTAGACACCATTTCAGTTTTTCTAGGATTGGAAAGCTACAAAGAACATTAAAGCTAGATTATTTACATTATCATAAATTTTCTTGAATTTATTAGAGAATGGATTTCTTAAGGCAAGCAAGTCACCAAATTCCAAAGATGAATACACCTATCCAAAGAGAGACAGGGCGCGCAAACTGTCTCATCTTAGTTGAAACACGGGAGAAAAAGATGACCACCATAGAGTGGGTACAAAAGAAATAAGCAGAAATTTTAATGAATCCTTAAAGGCCAAAAGTGGGCTAGTATCTTAGTTTGGAAGATCTAAGGGCCCTAGGCATGAGGAAAGTTTGCTCTACTTGCACGATTTTTCCAGGGGCCTCTACCAGGTGCTCAGGAGAAAGATGGGAACGGGGCGAAGGCCAGAAAAATCCGCTTTCAGTAGCACAAGTGAAGCAGGTGATTAGCATCAGTGGGGGTACAAACATAACCCCTGCCCATTTCTCTGGACCTCTCCCATAAAGCAAATACCTTAAGCCCCCGAGGAAGGAGAAGAAGAAAATCCACTCAGGCTCTGGGGAGGTGGAAGGGAACTCTCAAGACACCAACGAAAGTCCATTGCTGTTTGGAAATGGTTGAACTCTGTATTGCTATGGAGGGGAGACACAGAAGGATCTTTGACCCAGGATCCTACAACGATTCCATGCAGACGCCTGACAACCACTTGGGAGGGGCAGGAAACCACCACCCAAGATTGTCAAGAATTGTGAAGGATCTGACATTTTACCTTACTTACAATCTAACGAGGTAGCTTGACACAATTTCATAAATACTAGCAGAGTGACATGAGGTTCCTAAGCCATAGACAAAAAACAGTTTAATACACCAATAGTGGTAGTCAGAATTCCACCATTTCCTTTCACCAGGTTCCTGAGCCCCGATTCCCATAGGGTAACATGATAAATGTTAGGTGATGCCTGCACAAACAGTGGGTTGCCTTACAAAACAACCAACTCCAATTTAGGATACTTTAATTTTTTATAGTGGACTGCAAGTAAACCTACCTGACTTTTGCCCCAGAAGGAGACTTTATTATAATGGACAGAAAATAAATCTGCCCTCTGCTCTAGAGAAAGACACTATCTTTTTCTTACAAGGTTGTTCACCAGAAAAAAATTATTGAAAAGGTATTCCAGAAGTTAAAAAGGCCATCAGTGTCTCCGCTGTTTAAATGTGCAGAAGTACAAGAGAGTGATGGAGAACTGTCTTTTAAAAAATACCAGCCACAGATATAAGACAGCTTGCTGTCATGGGGAGAAGGGACCGGAATACTAAAAATGTCTTATCACAGAGGCCCTGAGACATAGGTTCTGCCTAAGATTGAGTCTGGACTGGGACAACAAAGAACTTTTTCAACTCCACCCTGAGCCACGTACTGAGTACTCAGCACAGCACTCCACCCCTCAGAGAGTGTCAAGTACATGGAGAAAGACTCCTCTCTGTGGTACAGGTGCATAGGCATGGCTGAAAGCTGATGACTGAAAAACACTGGGGACCACACACTCTATGCTAAGCAGCTGGAGGAATGTGAAGCTCATAGTGCATTGAAGGTAATCATACTAACAAAAAGCCCAGCCCAGATTGGCTCAACCCCACACATTGACTGCTACACTTTGCTAGGTTTAGGTACTATTTTCCTCTACTTATATATGATAGTTGGCATTCAATAAAAAATTATGAGATACACAGACAAAGAAAAAATCCAGAAAAAACAACCCATTTTCAAGAGCTGAAGCAATCAATATCATAAGAAACAAAGCTGACTCAGAATTAGTACTAACTGAAAGAAGTGTTAAAGCAATTATCACTAAATATTAAAGCCTCTAGTGGAAAAGGTGGACATGATGAATGAGCAAATGAGAAATCTCAGTAGCTAGAGATAGTAACATTGAAATGCCACACAATTTTTTAAAAAGCTATATCAGAGATAAAAAAGAAAATCCTTAGCTAGACACAGAGTAGGATGGGCACAGGCAAGGAGAGACTCAGTGACTTTGAACTGAGACCAACAGAAATTAGTCAAAGTGAAACACAAAGAGGTTTTTTATTTTCCCCTTAAGTGTAAAAAATCCCAAAATAAATAAAAGAGCATCTAAGATCTGCAGCACAGTATCAAATGGTATATACATGAAAGTGGAGTCCCACAAGTAGAAGAGAGAAATAACAGGGCAGAATAACAAAACAAAACAAACAAACAAACAAACATTTGAAAAAATAATAGTAGAGAATGTCATATATAAAAAAAGGACAAACATCTAATTATACTTCAAAGAAACACAGAAGACTTCAAATAGACTAAAATTAAATAGGCACACATCTAGACACATAATAGTAAAACTGAAATACAAAGATAAGGAGAAAACGTTGAAGGCAGCAAGAGAAAAAAGAAAAAGAGAATAAAGAACTACAGCAGACATTCCTCAGAAACAATACAAGCCAGGAAGATAAAGAGAGAGTTCACTATTAGCACACTCGCATGAAGGGTAATATTAAAGGGAATTTGTTCAAGCAGAAGGAGTATGATATCAGATGAAAACTTAACCTCACAAAGAAAGGAAGACCCTTAAAAATGGTTAAAATATAAATGTTCAACAAGCACTTTAAAGCTATATTTTCAATAATTGACAGTGGAAAATGGAAATTTTTCTAAAAACATCTGCATTATGTATACATTCATATTGAAATACCTCCATATATGAGATGACAACAATACTGAAATATTACCTCACAAGTAATAATGACAATAAAAATGATAATGATGAAAATAGTAATAATTATTTGAAGTGAAACCACAGGAAGGTAGTTATAATGGGAACTTGAAAAATAAAAACAAACACCCCCATACCTAGACATGCCATAATCAAACTGATAAAATCAAAATAAAGAGAAAATAGAGATGACAGTTGGAGATCACTATGAACTTGGCCAGCTAGTACTAACAATGGAAAAAAGAAAAGTACAAAGTATCCAAAAAAAAAATCATGTGCACTCCAAGCTTGCCCAAGCCTCTGGGAAAATTTTTCTAATAAATTAACTTCAGTTCCAAATTTCACATTCTTTTACCCAGTTAGTCCACTATTCCTAAGAGAAATATTCCCAAGCACAGGAAAGAATGCTTCCATCAGGCTGACTTCATGCTTCACATCTATCACTGAAATCGCCTCTTTTGTAGCTTACGTGGTTCCATTCTCATTCATGGAAGTTTTCTAAATCATAAATCTGTTCATGTCGTTCCAATTTCTAAAGGCTTTAGACAGCTTCCATCATCTCCAGGATCTCTTTCAGACGGCACGTGGGTACTTGGTCCGAAACATCAACGTGGTCCCAGCCTTTCTCTCCAGGCAATCCTCCAAGGCAATCTCCTGAGAGCAACCAGCTCAACACAGGCTAGCCCTGTCACATTTACACAAACTAGTTGAAGTAATTTTAGTAACTCTAAGGTCTTCCACTCTGCTGCACATTCTCAGCCCTCATGATAACATATATCTTATAAGATTTAGTAAAGATTAAGTATGATGATATCTGTGAAGCACTTAGAATAGTACTTGGTGTATAACAAATTTCAATTTCTAAATTTTGTATTATTTTATAATTGTTTACCTACTTGTGTGTGTGTGTGTGTGTGTGTGTGTGTATATATATATATATATATATATATATATATATATATATATATAGTTTGTTTGTTTGTTTTCTTTTTCCCCTAGAACATTGTTCATTTCTACACTCTACCTGGCACAAATTGGCTCTCAAACCTATTTTTTGATCAAAAGATAAAATCTGAATAGCCATCAATAAGACATCAAGAAATACAATTTGACCCCTTATGAATTATCATTTCTTTATTTTAAAAAAGTAGTTAACATCTGAAAGTAATATACTGTAAAAATTGAAAATGTAAAAAGGTAGTCAATAGTTAATATTTTAAATGCTTATGATATAACGTAAAACTTTGATAAAAATCTATGCATACAATATTAGTTCAGTATTTAAAAATATGCATAAAAAGAAATCAACTGGAAGGAATTAAACTTAATTAATAGTGTCTTTCAACAAATTTCTGATCATGTTTACTAAAATTAAATATGAATTGTCTTCTCTTTTCCAATTCTTCTATCTTACACCTGTTACTTTAACCATAAAAAACAAATAGAACTAAATATAATTTTAAATACCATGAAAAACAATATATTATGCTTCCAGCATTTCAATCCGAGCACTTCAGAACACTTTTTCTTTATTTGCTGGCTAGGAGACCACAGCTGCCTACTTTTTTTTCCCATTTACCTCTCTGACCACTCCTTCTCATATTTCTTACTCAGTAAATCCAGTCATCACGATTACTTAATGTTGAAGTGTCTCAGAGATCAATCTTCAGTCCTCTTCTTTCTGTCTACATTTACATCCTTTCTTATGACTTTCAATATTTATGACAATAACTCCTAAATTTATATATCCAGCTGAAACTCTCCCTGACTCTAAGCTTATATATTCAAGTGTACACTCATCATTTCTACTTGAATTCCTAAAAGAGATCTTGGACTTAACATTTCTAAAATTGAAATTTTGTTCTTTTCCTACTCCACCATCAAGGTCTGCATCTTTAGCAGTCTTCCCCTTTCATTCATTTCCTCAACCAACGTGTGTGTGTGTGTGTGTGTGTGTGTGTGTGTGTACATATTTTATTTTTCTTTGTTTTAACCTAGTGCCTCAAAAACAAAATAACTTAAAAATCAGGTCATTTCTAAGGACTAATCATGTAGTTATAAGACCAAAGCTACTGAATTCTCTAATATGACTTGTAATAAACATGACAATAGAATTCTAATTCACATTGTATATATGTTTCTAGGAAAGATAAAAATGCTTTTCAGAAAAAGGTATTTAAAAGACTATACTTTCAAGGATCATTTCTATAGTTTGTTACCAGAGAAGTTTCTCTGATGGTGGAGAGTTTAACCAAAGAAGTGAAGAGTTTAACGGGTCTGATGGACCCGTTTAACCAAAGAAGTGAAAGACCTATACTCAGAAAATTATAAGACACTGAAGAGAGAAATCAAAGAAGATACAAATAAATGGAAACATATACCATGTTCATGGATAGGAATAATTAATATAGTTAAAATGTCAATGCTACTTAAGTCAATATATAGATTCAATGTAATTCCTATCAAACTACCAATTACATTTTTCTCAGAAATAGAACATATAATTCTAAAATTTATATGGAACCATAAAAGACCCCAAATAGCTACAGCAATCTTGAGAAATAAGGACAAAATGGAAGGTATCATGCTACCCAACACCAAATCATACTACAAGGCTGTAGTAATCAAAACAGCATGGCACTGGCATAAAAACAGACATGTAGATTAATGGAAGACAATAAAGAGCCCAGAAATAAATCCATTCATATATGGCCATTTAATCTATGACAATGGAAACAAGAATTTGCTTCTCTGCTATCCAGAGAAATCCAAGACGCTAATTTGAAAAAAAACATATGTACCCCTATGTTTATTGCAGCACTATTTACAATAGCCAAGACTTGGAAACAATCGTAATGCCCAATTGGTAGACGACTGGATTAAAAAACTGTGGTACATTTATACAATGGAGTATTCCTCAACTGTAAGGAAGAATGAAATCTTACCATTTGCACCGATATGGATGGACATAGAGAGCATTATGCTAAGTGAAATAAGTCAGAAAGAGAAAGACAAATATCATATGATTTTACTTATATGTGGAATCTAAAGAACTGAATAAATGGGCGAAGTAAACAGAAATAGTTTCAGAGATAAAGAGGAAAAAATGATGGTTGCCTGATGGGAGGGGATGGTGAGGAGGGAGAAGGGGAAGGGATTAGAGAGCATAAATTGGTAACTACAATATTGCCATGGGGATATGAAAGACAGTTTGGGGAATATAATGAATAATGTTGTCAAGATTTTGTAGGGTGTCAGATTGGCACATGTCTTATTAGGGAGACCACTTCATGGATGGTGTAAATGCTTGACAAAAGGCACTGTACACCTGAAACTGAAGCTTAATAATATTGTATGTCAACTATAATTTAATATATATATATATATATATATATATATATATATATATATAGTCACAGGATATGGAGTACAGCATACGTAATAGAGTCAATGGAATTGTAAAAGCTATATACGATGTCAGAGGAGCAATAGATTGGGCGAGAGGGGTTATCACTTTGTGGGAGATGAAATGTCTAACTGTTACATTGTTGCGTACACCTGAAACTAATAAAAAAAAGGTATTTAATACTTTAAATGTTCAGTACAGAGCTTTTCAGAGCCCTTCTTGGAGTGGGGCTAGAGGGTGAAAAGGGGCTTTGGAGACGCCCAGACACCTATTAGAAAGAACAGCCCCTTCTTGTACTACTCATTTTCACTCATTCATTCATCTGACAACTATTACTTGAGCACTAGAATTTATAATGGGAGACACGGATGAAACATACAATATTCTTGCCTTCATAGAGCTTATATTCTAATGAGAAAGAAAGCAAATAATCCAACAACAAAGTGAATATAAATTATAATAGGCAGTAAAAATGATATGAAAATTGCACCATTTTGATAACACTGAGGAGGAACTTTTTGAGCAGAGATCTAAATGTTCCATTAGATATTTAAACTACTTTTTTTCATAATACAACTCAAAATGCTGTTGAGTTCACCTGCATGTCTTGGTAGGTTGTAATAGCCCAACTGATTTGCCATTGGTGATGAAAATATTCAGCTATGAGCTTTCCAGACTAGATTTGCCAGTTTACAGCATGATTGTGCAGAATAATTTTCTATTTTGCTGTAGGATGGTAATTTTGCATTTAATTCAAACTCATCTGAGCTATGTTGGCTCAGATGACACTGCTGAGCTCCAGTGACCATTTCATTAGAAGATTTGGATGTAACACAGATTGTTACAGTTAGTTCAGAAGTAGCTTTTCATTTCATTTGATTTGGAAGAAATACTGGTCAACCAGGCTCAGAGCACTATGATAGCAATTTATCAGCTGAGAAAATGAAATAGACTATTTTTCAAAGCATTTTGCTTGGTAAAGTGCTTAACTCAGAACTCTGCGGTCATAATATTAGGCATGGACCTTTAGACTGGAACTTTAGAATTAAACTTGTGACCATTATGCATTCCATAGTCTATTTAAATGACAGAGAAAGATGGATTAAATACCAAAACAAGAAAAATTAGACAAAAAAGATGGAAAGTATAATTTCAAAGTCTTAAAACACATCTATAGTGTTTCCCTGAAAATGAGACCTAGACAGACAATCAGATCTAATGCGTCTTTTGGAGCAAACATTAATATAAGATCCAGTCTTATTTTACTATAAGACCTGGTCTTTAAAATGATATGATATGATATGATATGATATGATATGATATGATTGATATGATATGATATGATATGATATGATATGATATGATGTGATGTGATGTGATATGATATGACATGACATGATATGATATGATATGATACCATAATATAATATATATTACATATATTATAATATAGTATACTGGCTAGGTCTATTTTCAGGGAACATGGTATCATCTATCTATCTATCTATCTATCTATCTGTCTATCTATTTATCTGTCATCTATCTCTCCATATTCACTAGCACACATAAACATGTATGCAACATAATATTTGTAATATGTTCATTTTTTAAGCACCTACTCTATTTATGTCATGCTGTTATAGACAATTGGGATGTATCAGTAAACAAAATAATCCTTGCTCTCGTGAAGTTAATTAACATTAGAGAAAAAAATAGATAGCAATCAACAGACATAATAAATACACTATTTAGCATATTTGGTGGTAAATGCAATATAAAAAGGAAAAGTAGAACAGGAAAGGAAGATCAGGAGTGGTGATATAAATGAGAGGGTACTTCATCAAACAGGGTGGAAAAGGTAGTGAAGGATGTCAGTGTGAGTTATGCAGTTAAAAATATTGAATATGTTGCAATTTTGTGTAATATGGATATTCATTTATATGTAAAACATAAATATATACACACATATATACACACACATATACAGAGGGTGCCAAACAATGTATACACAATTTAAGAAAGGAAAACTGTATTAAAATTGTCATACTCAATATATACCAATAACAAAAGATGAATACAGGTCATGGTTGACTTCTGCAATTACAAGAGGTGCTCAAAGTGGTTACCATCAGCATCCAGACATTTCTGATTATGGTGAACTACTGCTTGAGCAACGTTGACGAAACTGTCTACTTGTATACATTTTTTGATATATATATATATATATATATATATATATATATATATATATATATATTCAACATTTCTACTGAAAAAGTCTTTTCTTATAAGCACTGGTAATCTCTTTCATATTTTTTCCTAGATAAAGTATTCCTACAGTCACTTGAAAACATTTAATATTCACTTCTCATAGATACATGGAATAAAATATACCTAAATAAACCCGTGCAAATTCTTCCCCAAACACAATTTACATTGCTTAGTTTTAAAATATAAGTTCATTTTTCTACATACAAATGAGATAGCCTCGTAATTGATGGTGTGTACCTTTGGGACTCAGATGCTACAAACCTGTCTTTAGAGACAATGGTCAACATGGCTGCCTGCAAGGCAGAAGGAATGTGTGTCACCATTTTTAAGGCCATTCTACTGGACTGTAATTTCCTTCACTGTCTTTGTCTAGGAGACAAATATAAAGGATAGAAATATAGAAAAATAGCATCAAACTGGTATATTAAGTCTTTAACATACATGACTGAAAAGTATTTATACTAAGATTACGTCAAATAAATTAATATGTTGTCTTTTATTTGAAGATTTTAATCTTGGAGTTTACTTCTCTTCACAGCATCTTTTATGTTGGGTAACTATTGCTTGTGTTGATGACATGACATACCGACACCAAATATCAATTTTAGGTAAATTCAATTAAGCTCAGAAGCAAAACTTCTGGATTAGCAGTTCTTGCATAAATTATTTTTCTTCCATTTACTTTGTTTTCTTTTTAAGATGAGCCTTTTAATATGAAGATTTTGAGCTGCCAGTTTCCCAGTCCTTATTAATATCAGCAATCTAAACTGACTCTTTAAAATGTAATGGCTGGAGATTCTTTTTGGTTACTAATATGAATTTTATGATTAAATCTATAAACAAATATTCCTACATCTTATATGGACATCCTTTTTATGAAAGAAGATAATCAGAAACACATTTAAAGTAGTATTTTAATGAAGAATTTCCCCTAAAGAATAAGAAGCTATGTTATTTTTGCTAGTTTAGAGTCCTTTACTTTCCTCCACTATTCAGAAAACTAAAGCCACTAAATAAAATATAAACAATTTAGCAAGCAAACTATTAAAGATAATGGGTTTGCTGCTATTAAATCAAAGTACAAGTAGAGACATCCATGAGCAGAGAGGTATTTTGTCTCTTTCATTAAAAGCCGTGAATAGATATCTCATTACTGTTGTAAATATTTTGATGAATATTGTTATTATAGTGATGTCCTTAATTGCATGATAAATAAAGAAGCATTCATATATGTGGTGTGTGAAAAGAGAATGAAATGTAAATTACACTTTTAGCTCAGTGATAGGTTTTTAAAAATCTCTTTGTGATGTCGGTAGATTTTTAGTTGCTTGAAATATGATTAGTGAGAGATCTTAATTTAATTTGCAATTAAGCTCAAAGTATTTATACCCCCTTTTCTGGAATGGATAAGAAAACTTGTTCTTTAATATAAAACAAAACACTGTGTACTCTCCGAGACTCACTTTGTTGTCTCACTTCAGAATCATCATGTCTCTATGTGTACCACTCTAAATTATTATGTCACAAACCTCACCCAATTATAGTCAGGCTTACACATTGAAAAGCTCATCTTATACTAGACCCCCTAAACTTATGAGAAGTCTGCCATTGCCCTGTCAACATAGAGACACTATTAAAACTCTGGCAGTGTAGTGATTTCCCTTATTGAAGTCAGCATATTTTTTGTTTTATTAACTGTAAAAACCTGTCTCATCTGAGAAATGACCACCTTCAAATACACTGGATATGCCACTGAAAACTATATAAGCAAGGCATAAGTTTTATTTATGTATTTATTTTTATTTTTTAGAGCTCTTTTAAGTTAACAGCAATATTGAGCAGAAGTTAGAAATTTCCCATATCTCCCCTGCCCCACACATGCAGAGCTTCCCATCAACATTCCCCAGCAGAGTGGTACATTTGTTAAAATGAATTATTTGAACCAACATTGACACATCATAATCACTCAGTCTATAGATTACATTATGGCTTACATTTAGTGTTTTACATTGTGTGGGTTTAGACAAACGCATAATGCATGTATTCATCATTATGATGTCATACAGATTATTTTTGCTAAAAAGTCCTCCATGCTTTACTTATTCATCCATCTCCCAAACTCCAACCCTGGGGAACCAGTGATCTTTATACTGTCTCCATAGTTTTGCTTTTTCCATAATGTCATATAGTTGGAATCATACAATACGTAACCTTTTTGAATTGGCCTCTTTCACTTACTATTACATTTAAGTTTCCTCCATATCTTTTCATGGCTTGAAAGCTCATTTCTTTTTAGCATGGAGTAATATTCCATTGTCTGGAGGTACCACAGTTTGTTTATCTATTTACCTACTGAAGACTATCATGATTACTTACAAGTTTTGGCAGTTATGAATAAAGCTGCTATAAACATCTGAGTGCAGATTTTTCTGTAGAAATAAGTTTTTAATTCATTTGGACAAACACTAAGAAGCTCACTGTATGATAAGAGTATGTTTAGTTTGGGAAGAAACCATCAAACTATCTGCCAAAATGACTATCTTTTTACAATCCCACTGGTAATGAATGAGAGTTCCTGTTTCTCCACATCCTCACCAATGTTTAGTGTTGTCAATGTTCCAGATTTTAGCTGTTCTAATGGGTGTGTAATGGTCAGGAAACAACCTTAAAAGCTCTTTAAATGTCTATTATTAGATTATAACAGTATTAAAAAAATAATTATCAATTTCAAAATTAACCTTAAAATATTAAATTATTAATCTTAGAATAAATCAGAAAAATATCTGAAAAATAATGCAACCTCATAAAAACCCATTTGTCACTTAGTAATTGTACAATTATTTGGTATAATCAAAATAAGTCATAATTAAAATGTAGTTAAGTTACATCTTCAATAGATAGTATTCTAGAAACCTTTTTTTTTTTTTTTTTTAATTCCATGAGGGGAAGAAGGTGTGGGGGCAGAGCCCCAGAAAGCAGTTTCCAGGCTCTCGGCCTCACATAGACAGGTGCTGGCTCAGGTAGTAAATGGCCATCAACTGTGATTGGATGGCCATCAGCTGTGGCTAGTTGGCCATCAGCTGTAACCAGTGAGCCATTGGCCACTAATATAACTGCTGTGGGTACACTAAAAGAAAAATGGGGGCTAGCAAGAAGATGGTGGCTGAGCCTGCAAGCGGAGCAATGACGGTTGAGAATTGTACGGCTCCTGTTTCCTGTTTCTCCAACCCAGCCACCAGCGAGAATATAGTGGTATGACTCCCCCATCTATGGCTCCATGGGTGTTCCTTTTTGGCCTCACCATATCCTGCGTTCTTGTACGGGGAGCGGGAGCAGAGACCCTGCAGGCCTCCCCGCCTGACAGAAGGGAAGTGAAATTTTCAGGAAAGAGGGAAAAAATAACAACCAACCATTCCCTACTACAGATTAAAATATGTTGTCTTGAAAGGTACCTTCCATACCCTATAGTGTATAATTTGTTTTTCTTTTTATAATTTCGAGGAATTCCCATGCTGGTAATTAAAGCGGAGATGAAAAAAGTCAGCATTTTCATGCTAAACATTAAGAATTTTTAAATATTTTGCATAGTTTACAAATATACTCTATTTTCAAACTTTTTCCAAGATGAAAGACACAATTTGCAGTAAGAAAATGATTATTTAGTTTGGCAAAACATAGAAACTTCTAGCTGAGGCACATTAAAATACTTGTACAATTGCCTCAAAGGCAGAAAAATTTTACCATTCTTTTTGCCATATCTCGCTCTCTCTACTAAAGAGAAATGACCAGTTTTCCCTGAATAAAAAAAAAAAAAAAGTGAGAGCAGATACATAGTTTTCATTTCCATCCAAAGATTTTATAAAACGTCTTTTTATCCTCTCTTAAAAGTTTAGTCTAATGTTGATTTTCTTTATAATTTGTTATTTAGTTTTTTTTAAGTATTACTGATGAATTAACAATTAAAAGACTAAATCTTAAATTATACTATTTTTGTAAGGAAATAATTTATGAAAAATGATGCACTCTTAACAAATGTTAAGTATCCTTTTTGATAATGGACATAGTGTCAGGTAATTTTCACATTAAATACTCTATAAGAGAAGGTAAGAAATTTCACAAGGGGATGAAAACTATATAATGAGAGTCATACAAATGCAAGAAATACAAAGTAAAATGTTAAAGATGAACAATTCATATTACAGGCTTATCAGTAGGTTTGACAGAAAAAAAGTCAGTGAACTTAAAAAAAATAGGTCAATAGAAAATATTCAAATTGATGCAAAAGAGAAAAAAGTGAATGAAAAATATAAAGATGAAAGTGAAATAAAAACATAAACATGAAATGAAATGAAAATATATTTTCCTCAAGTGCTGTGGTACAATAACAAACAGTCTAACATGCAAATAATTGAATTTCAGAATTGGAGAAGTAAAAAGGCCTGGCTGGTACTTCTGGTTTCAGTTCTAACAAGTAAAAAGCTTGGACAGCATTATCCCTGTCTCTACAAGAACAAAAGCCTGTAATAGCTGAAAATGACCAACTTTTCTTGGATCCATCAATGAAGAAAGGACACAGTGAAAATTGCCATCCCAAAATTAAAAGAGACACATGAAGCAAGATCATACAACCAAGATAAGCTTACCTGGAAGAGAATCACTGCTGGAACTACAAACAAGTGGAAATAGTTACATGGTAAGTTTTACAAATTGCTTCAGACCAAGTTTGAATTCACGTGCGAGTGAAAAAATTCTGAAGGGCCGCAGTCTTAGTGGGCTAAAACTCTTTTGTGGTTTCTGACCTCTAGAAACCCACAACATTCTCAAACTGAAAAGCCAAGAAAAATTTCCCCATACCTCTGGCAGGAGGAGGGAAAGAGTAAACTTTGTAAAACATGCCCACAGTATATTTTATAGCAAAAGACTACTCTCCAGGGAAAAATATCTTTATCTGAGCCATCTTTCTCATGGAGGAAAAGCATTTCTATAACTCAAGTTCCCTCTATCCTTCCTATCTCACCTAAGGGAGGAATAGCTGTGGGGACAGACCCCCAGAAAGCAGTTTCTGGGCTCTCAGCTTCACATAAAAAGGTGCTGGCTCAGGTAGTAAATGGCCATCAACTGTGATTGGATGGCGATGAGCTGTGGCTAGTTGGCCATCAGCTGTAACCAGTGAGCCATTGGCCGCTAGTATAATTGCCGTGGCTTTGCTAGCAGAAAATGGGGGCTAGCAAGAAGATGGTGCTGGGCCTGCAACTGGTGCAGTGAGGGTTGCGAACAGTGTGGCTCCTGCTTCCTGTTTCTCCAACCCAGCTGCCAGCGAGAATATAGTGGTATGACTCCCCTACCTATGGCTCCATGGGTGTTCCTTTTTGGCCTCACCATGTCCTGTGTTCTTGTGTGGGGAGCGGGAGCTGACACACCACAGGCCGCCAGACGCAACACATGGTGCAACGAGCAGGGTACGGTGCCGGCCAAAGCTCTCCGAAGGACGGTGGAGCAGTTTGTGCAGATGAACACTCAGTCTTAGGAAAACCAGGAGGAGCAGCTACTGGAGAGCTGGGCCCCATGGAGGGGTGGGAAGACGTGGACGGTTCCCCAGCCAGCACAGGCCAGAGAAAGCGAAGGTCATTGCATCCCTGTGGGCTGGGAAGTGCTTGCTAAGGCAGCTCGGATGCAGGACTTGTAGTCCCAGGAGGAAACACTTGCTGAGTCCTCCGTGGGAAATGAGGGTGAGGTCAAAGTCGTCCCTTACCCCCAGGACAGCCCTGGTGAATGACTATGGACTGTGGGGAATTGCCTTCCATCCCTAATTTAATGAATCACTTGACTGTTTGGGAACGTACCACCATGTAGAGGAACTGGCGGATGTTTGCTTTTGTGTCTTGACAGGCCGCCATTGAGAATATGTAAGCACCTTGACTGTGAGCCGCTGTTGTTCCAGCAAGGTTCCCTGAGAGGCCCAGAGAGAGTGGCGGTGCCCTGAGAGCCCTGGCTGAGTCCAGGAAGTGTGGCTGTGCCCAGAGAGAGTGGCAGTGCCCCAAGAAACCCTGGCTGTGTCCGGGGAGACTGGTGGTACCCTAAGAAGCCCAGGAAGTCTGGCTGTGCCCAGAAGGACTGGTTATGCCCTGAGTAACCCTGGCTGTGCCCAGAGAGCCTGGCTGTGTCCAGGATATTGCATTCACCTCCAGGCTCCTCGCACAGGGCCCCTCGCGAAAGATGCTTGTCACGTAGATTGTGAGGTGAGACCCTGTAGGGGTGGAGTGTGGGGACAGAACCCCAGAAAGCAGTTTCCAGGCTCTCGGCCTCACATAGAAAGGTGCTGGCTCAGGTAGTAAATGGCCATCAGCTGTGGCTAGTTGGCCATCAGCTGTAACCAGTAAGCCATTGGCCACTAATATAACTGCCGCGGCTACACTGGGGAGTCAAGGAGAGTCGAGGGAAGTCAGAGAGTCTGTCGCTTGGCAGAAAAGCAGACAGCAGGTCGCACGTCATGTGAATCCAGCCTACAGTGAGACTATAGTGGTATGACTCCCCTACCTATGGCACTGTGGGTGTTCCTTTTTGGCCTCACCATATCCTGTGTTCTTATGTGGGGAGCGGGAGCTGAGACCCCGCAGGCTGCCCCACATGACAAATGGTGCAGCGAGCAGGGTATAGTGCTGGCCAAAACTCACCGAAGGATGGTGGCACAGTTTATGTGTACAAAATTTCAGCTTCAGGAGGCCCGTGAAGAGCGACGCTGGGAGCAGGAGGCACGGTCTGCCTGGGAGACGTGAGCCTCCAGATGGCACACGTCCCTCTTGGCCATGGAAGGCATTGTCCTCCTTTTGTTGATCTGCTTCTTCTGTAGGCTCCGAGGATTGTGGACATTATACACCGAGGCCACCACCCACTCAGACATCTGGCATGGTGAGCAGGATTCTGACCAGGTAGGAATGGAGTCTGACTCTGGGCAGGAGGATGTGTGGTCCCCAGAAAGTGTATGGTGCCCGGTGGCCACTGTTCTCAGGAGTTGGACCCCCAAGGAGGGGTGGGAGGACATGGACGGCTCTCTGGCCAGCGTGGAGAGGGCCCTGCAGGCTCTGGCTGAGCAGTTGCTGGAGGAGGAGAGAGCTACAGCCGGCTGCGTGGGCTGATGTTCCTCACGGCCTTGAGTCTCAACAAGGAAAATGCACTTAATGAAATGGCCCAGGTGCCGGACCAGGTGTCCTGGTTGGAAGTGCTGGAAGCTCGGGTCCGCCTGTTAGAACAAGGGCCCCAAGGTGGAGACTCTGAGGCAGAGGCGGAGGAAACAAGTGGAGACAATGTAGGTCCCAACCCCCAAGCCCAGCCAATCTTAAAGCAAAGGGTAAAATGTGAGCAACCTTTGGGCCCCGGGGGCATTGCTGCAGGTAACCCAGCTGTGACTGAGTTCACGACCTACACCCCTTACACTCCCACTGAGTTGCAGGAGCTGGGAAGGCGGTACAGACAGCGCCCTGGAGAGCCAGTCTCGGCTTGGCTCTTACGTTTATGGGATGAGGGAGCAGACAACATTCTCTGCTCCCCAGGCGAGATGGAAAAGCTACCCTTCATGACAGTGCATCCATCCCTGAGTAAAAGGTTACAGAACTGCCATAGGTTGGCCCACGACCAGGGTAATCATTCTCTAATGGAGTGTCTCACTGCTGCGGTACGCACAGTATGGGGACAGGCTGGCGAGCTGCCAGACACTGTGAGTCAATGGCAGTCATATGCACTTTTTCTAGGATGAGTTCATGGACTTAATTGTCTGACCTTTGTATAAGTGTCTAATCACTATGTTGTACACCTGAAATGAATATAATATTGTATGTCAACTGTAATGAAAAAATTATTAAAAATAAAGACAGTTTGGAAAAAATAAATAAAATCACCATAAATGAAATGAAAAATGCCTTTAATGGGCTCATCTTCAGAATGAACACTTCTCTGCAGATTAGGCATGAGTGAGGAAAGAACCAGTAAGCTTGAAGATAAGTCAACACAAACTTCACAAACTGAAATCAAAAAGAAAAAAAAAATCAGTATTTAACATACAAAAACTGTGGAAATACTTAAAAAGATATGATATGTATAATTGGAATATCAGAAAGAGAGGAAAGAGGAGAGCAGAAGAAATATTTGAAGTAATTAATGCCCAAGCATTGTCCAAAATAACTGACAGATATGTAAGTATAGATCCAGAAAAACCAGAGATCAACAAGCATTATATATACACCAAAAAATGTACACATAGGCATATCATGTCTAAATTGTAGAAAACAAAAACCAAAAAGAAAATATTGAAAGAAGACTATCTTATTTATAGAAGAACAAGTAAAAAAAAATGTTACTGTAGACTTTTTTTTTAAAGTAAATTTATTGGGGTGACAATGGTTAGTAAAATTACATAGGTTTCAAAAGTCACTGTAGACTTTTTCTCAGGAACCATGAAAGCAAGAAAAGAATGGAGTAAAATTATTAAGGCATTAAATGAAATAAAAACCCTAGAATTCTGTATCCAGCATAAGATAAGTATCCTTCAAAATGAAGAAGAAATAAAGTCTTAGATAAAATGAACAAAGAAACAAAAAACTGGAGAAATAGAAGTTTATCAGTGGGAGAACTGCCATGTAAGAAATGTTAAAAGAAGAAATTCAGAGAGAAGGAAAATAACATAGGTCAGAAACACAGAGCTACATAAATAAAGGAAAAGTGTTGGAAGATGAATAAATGAAACTAAAATAATACAATTTTTATCCTCTCTTACTATAAAAGATATCTATTTAAAATAACAACACTAAATATATATTGAGTGATTACAGCAAATGGATATTGCAGAGTCAGAGTATGGTTAAAACCTTTTCAGACCTGATCATAGGCATTCAGGGTCATTACCTGGCAGGCCTCACAGGGGAAAGCTGCCCTCCCCACACCAGAATTGGTGCACAGCCAATACATCAAGACTCTAAAGGGGGTTGTAGTAAGGACACAGATCGTTCTGGTTGTTCATGCTTTTTGCATGTTTGCTTTCCTAGCCCTGGTGCTTTCATTCTTAGGTATTTTTATCTGAAGCCTTGTACCAAGATCTTCGTCAGGCTCCTCTGTTAAGGTATCTTTATGAAGTAGTGAAAAGTTTGAAGGTAGTTTTCCCTATTCTGACTCAGTACTTTCCCCTCCTAGGCTTCCCTCATTATCCTTCCTCTAACCCCAAGATCCATGACACTGCCAGAGCCTTTTATTCAAGGCTCCCTCAACAGTGAGGTGAACCCTGCATCCGTGCTGGTCTACCTGACCTTTGACTAGTACCCTGTTCCATGGGGGAAAATGGAACAGGGGATGTTAGCATTTCCTCCAGTTTTAGCCTCTTGCTTACAACCATCTCAGTAAGTAATTAAAGTCTTAATTTACTTATTTTTAGTGTGTTGCTTTAATTGACTACTCTAACATCTGTAAGCTCAGTTCTCTCCCAGTTCAGCTGAGCTTTGATTGATATAAAATGAATGACACAAATATCATAAGAGCAAAGAGAAATGAACTGAGAAACTGTTATAAGTTTTCTATTCTACACATGAAGAAGCAGAATGTTATTTGAAGTTAAAATCGGAGTATTTAAAAACGTATATTGAACACTCTAGGGAAACCACTAAAAGTTTTCAAAGAAATATAATGATATGCTACGAGAGGAGATAAAATGGAATCATACAAAATGCTCAATTAAAACCATAGTAGGTAATAAAAATAGGGAGGAAGAAACAAAACACGTTTGCAAGAAATAAAAGAGTTACAAGTATGGTAGATATTAATTTAACTATACAAACTTTACATGTAAATGGTCCAAATATATCAATTAAAAGAGATTATCAGAAAGGATAGAAAAAGATAAACCACACATAGGACCCAACTATATGTTATGTAAAAACAAACACATTATGTGAAAACAAAACATTGCATATAGAGAGACAGGTTAAGTGGAAGGGGAATGAGAAAGGCATACCATGCTAACACTAATAAAAAGAAAGCTAAAGTAGGATATTGATTTTATACAAAATAAATTTAAGAGCAAGAAAGAGTATGAGAGAGAAATAGGTGCATTACATAATGATAAAGGAATCAAATCTACAAAAAATTAAAAATACAATAATCTTTAATGTGTATGCACCTAACAGTAAAGCATCAAAATACATCGAGCAAATGCTGATAGAACTTAAAGAAGAAATTGGCAAATCCACGGTTATAGTTGGAGGCTCCTCTTTTAGCAACTGAGAAATTAAGTAGGCAGAGAATCAGTAAGGAGAGTTGCATTGAATAACACTATTAATCAACTCAGTCTAAATTACATTTATAAAAGTATCCATATAACAACAGAATACACATACCTCTCAAACTTGCATGGGACATTCACCAAGATAAATAACACCTGAGCTATAAAACACACTCTAATAAATAAATAAATAAATAAATAAATAAATAAATAAATAAATAAATGGATAAATAAATAAATAAATAAATAAATAAATAGAAATCATACAGAGTATGTTTTCAGACCACAGAGGAATTAAAGTAAAAAACAGTAAGAGAAAGATAATTCAAAAATCCAAAATATTTGGAGATTAAGCAACATCCTTCTAAATAACACATGGATCAAATGAGGAATCTCAAGAGAAATTTTTAAATATTTGAAATATATAAAAATAAAAACACAAATTACGAAATATAAGGGATAAAACAAAAGCACTTCTTAGAGATAAATTTATTGCACTGAATGCATATATTAGAAAAGAACAAACATCTAAAATTCATAACCCAAGATTCTCCCTTAGAGAATAGGAAGAACAATTTAAGCCTAAAACACACAAAGGAAAATAATAGTAAAAGTTAGAGCAGAAATAATAAAATTAAAACAGAAAAACAATAAAGAAAATCAATGAAAATAAAAGCTTGTTCTTTAAAAAAGACCAATAAATTAAATAAAGACCGCTAGCCAGGCTAAGCAATTTAAAACACAGAAGATAAAAATTACCAAAATGAAAAATGAAATAGAGGCTGACACTACTGATCTCAAAGATATAAAAAAGATGGTAAAGAAATATGAATAACTCTATACTTCAATATTTGATAACTTAGGGAAAACAAACCAATACCTTGAAAGACCAAAACTGCTAAGACATACACAATGTAAAAGAGATTATCTGAATACAACTATACATATTAAAGAAATTAAAACAATAATTAATAAGTTTCCAAAAAAGAAAGTACCAGGCCAGAATGGTTTCACTGGAAAATTCTACCAAACATTTAAGGAAGACATAATACTTCTACAGTCTTTGAGAAGATACAAGCAGAGGGAGCACTTCCTAACTCATTTTATGAAGCTAGTAATCTCCTAATACCAAAATCAGGTAAAGATATAACAAGAAAAACTGTAAATCAATATCTCCCATGGACATAGATGAAAAAAACCTCAACAAAATATTAGCAAATGAAACGCAGTGACATATAAAAAATTATGGTACACCTTGACCAAGGATAAAGGATGATACACATTTATCCTAGAATACAAAATTAGTTTAACACTAATAATCAATTAATATAATAAATCTGTAAGAAAATAAAAGGTAAATCCATATGGTGATCATAATTGAAAAAGATTGACAGAATACAAAAGCCTTTCCTGATAAAAATATTCAATAAATTAGGAACAGATATAAACACCCTCAACCAATAAAGGACATGTATACACAATCACAGCTAACATTGCACTTAATAGTGAAAGACTAAATGTTTTTTTCTTAAGATCAGAAACTTCTATGTAATTTTACTAACAATTGTCACCCCAATAAATTAAAAAAAAAAAAAAAAGATCAGAAATAACATGAGAATGTTTGTTGCAATAATTTCTATTTAACACTGTACTGGAGGCTCTAGCCAGGATAATTAGGCAATAAAATGAAATAAAAGAAATCCAGATTGGAAAAGAAAAAGTAAACTGATTTACAATTCTTACAAAGCCCTTCTAAAAACCTATTAGAACTAAAAAATTAGTACAACCAAGTTGTCAGATACATAATCAATATACAATATCAATTGTATTTTTATGCCCTAGCAATGAACATTGTAAAAATGAAATTAAGAAAATAATTTCATTTGCAACATCAAAAAGAATAAAACGTCTATAAATTTAACAAAAGTAGTAAAAGACTTGAACACTATAAACTACAAAATGTTGTTACAATAAATTTTAAAAGATCTAAATAAATGGAAAGACATCCCATGTTAATGAATCAGAATATGTAATAGCATTAAGATGAAAATGTCTCCAAATTGAACTACAAACTCAATGAATCCTTATTAAAACTCCAGCTGATGTTCTTTGCATAAATTAACAAGCTGAACCCAAATATCCTATGTAGCCTAATTTATCTATTTTTAGCCAAAATTATTTAGATAAAGAAAAGTTGGTGAATTCACACTTTCTGACTTCAAACTTTAGTACAAAGTTATAGTATTCAACACCACATGTTTCTGGTGAGAAGCAATAGAATGAAAAGGGTAGAAATAAACCCATACAATAGGGCACGTTGATTTTTCTCAAGGGTGCCAAGACAATACAATAGAGAAAGAATTATCTTTTCAATAAATGCTGCTTCGATAACATGAAATCCACATGCAAAAAAAAGTGAAGTTGACTAGGTACCTCACATCATGCAAAAACATTGTTCAAAATGAATCAGAGACCTAAATATAAGATATAATTCTATAAAACTCTTAGAAGTAAATGTAAATTTTTGTGCCCTTGAGTATGAAATAGTTTCTTAAATATGACACCAAAAGCACAGTGACAAAAGAAAACAAATAGATGATTTGGATGTCTTCAAAAGTAAAACTTTTGTTCTGCAACTGCCATGAAAAAGAAAGAGGGAGTGATGTAATCAACATGGTGACATAGGTTTTTCCTGACTTCAGTTCCCTTCTTAAGAAGACCTACTAACAACCAGCCATTGACAAGACTTTACTGCAAAAGCCCTGGAACCTGGAGGTGAGGCAGAAGCATCCACCTGGACTACAGAGATGGAGAAGGACCACATTAGAATGATAAAAGGATCAGCTACACTCTGACCACATTGCCCAGTCCCCCAAAGCCAGCGAAGTATGGTACTCAGAGGGCCCCTTGAGTCTATGATTTCTCCAGTGAGAAATAAATAGATTAAGATTGACATCCAACACTCCCACCCTTTCATAATGCTTCCCTGCAGGCCCAGCTGTGTCTCACCTCACAGAGGAAATCTGCAGTGTTTGACCACCAAGGATAGATAAAAACAGAGAAGGGATATCAGCAATCAGTAATCAGCTTTTGTAAGCTTCATCCTCCTCACAGCTGCATCCAAGCAGTACGCTGGATCAGTGTCTCTGCCCATCTGCAGAGCCAAGTCTGTAGCCTGTCTGGCCAGGTTGCTTTGTGGTGAGTTCTTCCTCATTTGAGTACCCAGTCTCCCATTTAATCAGAAGAGCAAAAATAAATGAAAAAGAGTGAAAAGCCAACAGGACTTATTGGATATCATCAAAAGAAACAGATACGCATCATGGTAGACCCAGAGAAGAGAAAGAGAAAAGAACAGAGACTCTATTTAAAGCAATGATAGCTGAAAACTTCCCAAACATGATGAGAGAAATGAACATTGAAATGTATGAGATTTAAAGTACCCCAAATAGGTTGAAACTGAAAAAAACTACACCAAGATACGTTATAATTAAATTTTCAAAAGCCAAAGGCAAAAAGAAAATTTTTAAAACAACTAGAGAAAAGAGACTCATCACATACAAGGGAACCCACATAAGACTACAGGCAGGTTTCTCAACAGAGACTTTGCAATGCTAGAAAGTACTGGGATGATATATGCAAAATATTGAAAGGAAAAAGGCCAAAAAAGAATACTATACCCAGCAAACTGTCTTTAAGAAATGGAAAGATAAAGACTTTTCCAAATAAACAAAAGCTGAAGGAATTCACCATTAGATCTACCTTGCAAAAAAAAAAAAAAAAAAAAAAAATTCCAAGGATGTTCTTGAAACAAAAATGAAAGGACACTAAGCAAAAACATAAACATAGCAATGTCTAAAACTCACTGGAAATAATATATAGTTTTTCAATCCATAAACACAGAATATCTTTTTCATTATTTGTGTCTCCTTCAATTTTTTAAAATCATTATCTAACAGTTTTCTTTTAAATGTACAGCTCTTTCACTGCCTTGATTAAGTTTATCCTTAGGTATTTTATATTTTTAGGATGCTATTAAAAATTAAACTTTTAAAATTTTCTCTTTCTAGTATAATGTTAATGTATACAAACACAATTGATTTTTATATATAGACTTTGTATCCTGAAAATGTACTGAATTTGTTTGTTAATCCTAACAGTTATTTGGTGGTGTCTTTAGAACCTTATGTACATAAGATCATGTCATATGCAAACAGAGTTAATGTTACTTTTCCCTTTCCAACTTGGTTGCCTTTCATTGATTTTTCTTGCCTGAAGCTCTGGCTAGGAATTTCAGTATTGTGTTGAATAAGAATGATGAGAATGGGCACGCTTTTTTTGTTCTTGATCTTAGAGGAAAAGCTTTCAACCTTTCACCATTAAATTTGATGTTAGCTGTGGGCTTGTCATGTATGGCCTTTATCATATTAAGGCTTGTTCTTATATACCCCATTTGTTAAGAGACTTCATCATAAATAGATGTTGTATTTTGTCAAATGCTTTTTCTGCCTCATCATTTTGTGGTATTTATATTTCATTCTATTAATGTAATGTATTATATTCATTGATTTGCATATGTTGAGATAACAATTGATGGTGAAGTTGTGGAGAAAAGAGAACCTTTATATACTGTTGGCGGGAAAGTAAATTTAGGATTACCATTGTGTAAAAGAGTATGGAAAACAAAAAAAATAAAAATCGATCTACCATATGATCCAGCAATTTTACTTCTGGGTAAATATTCTAAGAAAATGAAATAAATATATCTAAGAGACATCTACAACCGTATGTTCAATACAGCACTATTTATAAATAGCTAAGACACAGAAACAATCTTTGTGTTAATTGGTGGTTAAATTAATAAAGAAAATGCAAAACTTATATATATTACTATATATTATACATAATATATAATACATATAAATAAAATATTATACATAATTTATTATATATATATATATATATATATATATATATATATATATATATATGCCGGGGTGCCAAAAAAAGTATACACATTTTAAGACAAGAAAATTGTATTAAAATTACACTGATGGTAACCACTCTGAGCACATCTTGTAATTGCAGAAGTCAAACATGACTTGTATTCATCTTTTGTTATCATATTTATTATTACAATTTTAATAGTTTTTTCCTTTCTTAAAATGCATGTACATTGTTTTGGTACCCTCTGCGTGTGTGTATATATTATATACACACATATATATTATATATGTAATATTATATATATTTTACATATATATGTTATATATCTTATATATTATATATTATGTATATATACATATATACATATATATGTATATAAAATTCAGCCATTCAAAAAGAAGAAAATTCTGTTATTTGCAACAACATGGATGGACCTTTAGAGCATTATTTTCAGTGGAATACATCAGAGAGAAAGACAAATACTGTATCATGTCACATATATATGGAATCTAAAAAAATACAGACTCATATAAACAGTATAGTTGGTGATTCCAAAGTGTTAGGGTGAAAGGGTAAGATTAAATAGGTGCAGCTGGTAAAAAGATACAAACCTCTAGTTATAAGATGAATAATTTCTGGGCCTGGGCTGTATAGCATGGTGACTATATTTAGCAACATTGTATCACGCATTTGAAAGTTGCTAAGAGAGTAGATTTTTAAAAAAATGACATTGTAACTGTGCAAAGTGATGGATGTGTTAACTAACAATTTGCAATATATACATATAAAAAATCACTACATTCTACTCCTTAATCTTACACAATGTTATATGTTAATTATGTCTCAATAAAGATGGGAAAAAATAATAAGAGGAAAGTGAAAAGACAACCCACAGATTATGAGAAAATAGTTGCAAGTCATGTATATCTGGTAAGGGATTTGTATCTAGAATCTATAAAGAACACTTACAATTCAATAACAAAAAGACAAACATCTCAATTAAAAACCTGCAATATATTTGAATAGATATTTCTCTAAATAGTGTAGACAAATGGTCCATATGCTCATGAAAAGATGTTCAAAATCATATGCCATCAGGGAAATGCAAATCAAAACCAAAACGAGATATCACTTCACACTCATTGCAATGACTACAATAAAAGCAGGAATAAAATGATAAGTGTTGGTGAAGATATGGAGAAATTGAAACTCTTACACGTTGCTGTTGGAAGTGTACAATGGCACTGCTGCTTCAGAAAACAATTTTTCAGTTCCTCAAAATGTTAAACATAAAATTATTATATGATACAGCAATTCAGTCCCAAGTATATACCCAAGAGATGAAAACATACATCCACACAAGAACCTGTACAAAAATGTTCATAGCATTATTAGCCAAAGAGGGATACAACTCAAATGCCTAACAACTGGTAAATGAATAAGTATAATACGGTATATCATTATAATGGAATATTATTCCATAATAAGAGAAATGAAGTATTGATTTATAATGCAACACAGATGAACCTCTAAAACACTGACAATACAAAAGAAGCCACAAAGGATCACATATTGCATTATTTCACTTAAATAATATGTCCATAATTGGCAAGTCCAAAATGGAAGAAAGTAGGGCTTGTCCCAAGCTAGGGTGTGTGTGTTTAGGGAGACTATGGAGTGACTAATAATTTATAGAGTTCTTTTGAAAGGAATGACAATATTCTAAAATTAGACATAATCTTGTGAACTTGTAAAAGTTACAGAATATGTTACACTTTAAATAGGTGAATTGTATGGTATATGAATTATATTTCAATAAAGCTGTTAAAAAATGGCCATTGAGCTCAGAAAAAGATTCTTGACATTGCCAATCATCAGAGAGCCACATATACAATTTAAAAGAACAATGGAGAAACAATACAAACTTACTAGCTAAAAATAAAAAAGGCTGTTGGAGAGAATGTCGAGCAATTGGATCTCCTGTATGTTTTTACAGGAATGGAAAATGATATAGCCACCTTGTAAAACAGTGTGGCAGTGCCTTTTAAAGTTAAGTATGATTTTCCCATATGACCCAGAAATTCTTTTCCTGAGTATTTATCCAAGAGAAAAGAAAGCATATGTCCAAATCAAATCATGAGTATGAATAGTCAAAGCATTTTTACTCATAACAGCTAAAAATTGGAAACTATCCAAATTGTCATCAACTGGTGAATGAATAAACAAATTGCAGTATATTCATAACATGAATTACTATTTTGAAACAAAAAGGAACACAATATTAATACATGTGAAAACAAGGTTGAATTGCACAAATCTGATGTTAAGTGAAAGAAGTCAAACATTAAAGACTTCATACCATATACTAATTACATTGATATGAAATTCTGGAAAATACAAAACTGTATATAGAGAAGGAAGGTAAGTCCTCACCTAGGACCAAGAGTGGAGAAAAGGGACCAGGTACAGAGGGTCAGGGGAAAACTTTGTAGGGTGAGGGAACTGTTCTATATTCTGATTGTGGAGGTATTTAAGTGACTGTACAATTAACAAAATTTATCAACATGTATACCTATTACTGATTATTTTTAATATATGTAAATAATACATTAATAAACAAAAAAGTGAATACATGAAATATAAAATATAAGACCCTTCACATAAACATCTCTTCGGTTCATTGAGTTTGCCTTTTATATGAAATAATAGAACATGATCTGATTTATGAGAGATATCTTTCTGTCACTTATAATGCTCAAAGTACCACATCCTCTCTTAACATGTAGACATCTAATGTCAAAAGAGAAAATAAGCTGTATCAATAACTTCTATTTGTCATACTTCCTTAACTAATGTTCTCAAATTAAGAAGTGCCAGATCAAAATGTTTATAGTTTTAAATAGCAGTAGCCAATATAATGGATGCATTAGCAAGATAATTTAACAGACTTTGTAAGGAATACAAACATTAAACAATAGAGCTCTCGTCCAAATGATCTGACAATGTAATACTGGCAAACAAATATGTGTACAGCTACTTATATATTGTAGTATATAATAGTATATGCTAATACAATCAAGATATGAACTAGTTTACAACTGCATGGAAGAATTGGCAAAGTTTGAATTTCATTGGGTCTAAAAGTTTTGGAGGTATTTTACTTGTTAGACGAGGAAGAGCATTCCAGATAGAGGAAATGTTGTGAGAAAATCCCAAATGTTTATTTCACAGTATCAGTCTAGGTGATGATGTTTTGCTTGGTGTGGGTGAAGCAGAGTAGGAGAAAATTAATAACTACAGGAAGATGATTTAACACCCGAAAATAAACAGAGTCGATAATTATGGAAACAACTTTAGAATGTTTTCTATAGGCAACAAAACTATGAAGCTTTTGAAGAAACATAGGCCTGCTGAACATAATCAAATCTAAAAAAGGATTAGAGAAAACAATTGGGAGATCAGAATAAGGAGAGTTACCAAGGAAATGGCAGTTTGACTAGTAATTAAAGAGCTATTTCTGAGGTGGAACCAACAGGTATTGAATGATAATTAGATATAAGGGTACAAACAAGAAGGAAGTTAACACAGTTATTCCTAATGTAGGTGAGAATGAATGGTAATACAATTGTATAAAATAGAAGAAAAAAAGAGAAGAATCCATATTGACTTCAATTGTCACTATATTCAATTTGAGATGTTTGGAAGCATAGTAGGAATTTAAATACTTTATTAGATCTCAAAGTCTGAGTCAAGGATGGAAATATGTATGCATAAACCATGTGCATGTCAGTGGTAGTGGTGCAGGAAAGAATTCAAGGGTGAGCCAGGAAAAAAAGTGAAAGTAGATTATTGAATACAGATCTCCATAGGCACAGCAGAGTTTGCCTCCAAGTTGATTTGAGGTGTGGCAGCAATTTTTATTTGGTGGGTATTTTACATGGAAATGAAGGAGAGGAATATTCTATTAGTTCCAGGAAATGAGTGGACTTTTCCAAGAATCAAGGACACACCCCTTTTTAGTCCTTCTATGGTCCTCTCCAGAGATGTCATGGGGCTGGTGGGTGTGTCATTTAACATGGAGATGTATTACACTGACCATGTGGCTGGGGTTATTCAGAGGTGAATCTTGTGGCCATCTTGGTTTTGGCTGGTTTGGGCTGGATTCCTTGTCTCATCTTCACATACTGGTCCTTTGTCTTTAGCTGGCAATTAGTGGTTGTTTTGGAGGCCCCTGCCCCTGCCCTATCCTGCCATATCTCAGTAGTTGAATTGATGTCAATGGATTTCATAATTGTCATTCACCAAATGAGAAGTAAATAATAAAAATTATGGCTCTTAGAGGTAGATTTGAACAAAGAATGAACCAGAGAGAATCTCAATTGTAAATAATGTTAAGGAAGCAAGGGGAAAGTTTTGTGAAAGAAGTCCTGCTTAATAGTCTGTGCTACAGAAAGCAAAGTAAAAAATGAATGGAAAAAAGATAATTAATTTATCAATTAGGACATTTCTGGTCTGATTAAAAAGATAAAGCATATACATATAAAAATTAAATAGCAAAGTAAGAAATGAATTTCTTAATTACATCTCATATAATCCTATAGAGTTGTAGCTCCTAGCTTTAGACCCAGTTCTGACCTCAGCAAGTTCCTATTAAAATAACAACATAGTGCCTACTTTGTAAAGAGTGGTAATTATAGACATTATCTTATTTAGTAACAACACTAAGATTAATGATACCATGAACTTAAAATTGACACACAGTACTTTTAGTTACTTTCCCAATTGATTAGACATTCACGGTGATTAAAGATCTCTGATTAAAGATTTTCCTTAAGTAAAAATTAGACATTTATAATAACTTATAAATCCTAAAGATTTCTCTGTGTACACTTTCAAAATCATATTTTTTTTCCTTTATATGTGAAGAATTATAAGAACTACCTCAAATTTTATTAAAGGATTTAGTCTGATCTATATTCAAGTAGGTCCACATTATGTGCTTGTCAACAAAGGTATCTCCTAGAGAAGAAAAAGGATGAGAAAAACACACTCTAGAGAGATCATTTATAAAGGAACGGTCCCATAAATTCCAATGTGCCCTCTCTGTCATTTGGCAGTCTGATATAACTCTTTCCAGGGCAATGATATTTATTCTGTTGAATCTGTACATGAGCCCATAATGTTTGATTCCCCTTTTCCCTGTAATTAGTTATACTGCATATTGATTAAATTTAAAAACTCTCATATATGTATTCTATATTAAATTGGCAAAAGCATATGTGCACTATGATACCATTTCATTTATATGCATACTATTACTCTTTGAATAATGAGGTTTTGAATGATTATATTTTCATTGTTAATTTTTGGTACTTTCTTTAAAAATCATAAACTATTGTTATAAATAATATAATAAATTGTATTAAATTTTGAATATTTAAATATTGACTATAATAAACATAAGTTTTTTTATTAGAAAGATTTAAAAACTATTTGATGAGTATTATTATATTTATTTGAAGCTATATACATCAGTTTATAGAAAGAAGAAAACACTGAAGAAATAAATATACTACTTAACATACAATAAGAGTAAGTTTCAAAATGGCCAATTGAGTATGACATCTGTCTCCCCTTGCTCTCACAGATAAGGAAGGAGAGAAAGGAGGGGAGGAGGTAGGAAGAAAGACAGGAAAAAAAATAAACTTGACAATAACAGTTCAAGGAATAAAACTGTACAAATAAATAATAGAAAAATCAATCAGAATTGTGGCTGTGAACATAAAAGAAATTGCAGCAAATTTCTAGGAGATGAAAAGAGTACAAATGAAATAGATGAAGGCACAGCATAGAGAGGGCTGATCAACAGATAACAGGGGAAGAATCTTGTGAAGCTCCAGTAATAAAAATCAAAAGAAAGAACAAATGAACAGACATAGAAAGTAAGAATGGAAACAGATAATTAAAAGTCTGTTTAAGAAAAAATGACCTCCTATCCTATAACAACCCCCGTCTACTCACCTACCCTGTTGTACAGAATATAAGATCAGAATTCCTTCTCAGGCAAAAAAATTAGAAGACTCTTCTCTAAAGCTGTTAAACAAAGGAAATAGAACTGTAGCAGCTAGTGTGGGTGGTAGACATATTTACCACTTGTTCCCCATCTGCTCACGAAATAAAAGCCAACCACTGGCCAAACACTGCACACAATTACAGAAATCTCACTGTTATTTTATTGCCTGAATTTGAAAAATGAATGGAAAATCAAGGAAGATATCCTATAGCAAGAAAGAGAATGACAAAATAAATAGAAAAACTAACTAAAAATTAAACAAGCTAATTTAAGGAAAAAATTTTGAAGTTTTAAATACACTAGTTAGTATGATCAAAGAGAGTCAAGAAAACATTTTATTCATAAATAAAAAAAAGGATGCTATGAAAGAAGAAACAATAAGAATAAGAACTTTTTGAAAACAAACTAATAAAGATCAAAATAAAAAATGAATTAAAGGATTATAAAATAATATTAAGAAAATCCCCAGAATATAGTACATAAGATGACTAAAAAAAATTTGATAGAAAAGATGAGCCATAGAAAAACCAAGGGAGGAAAGGCCAGCATCTAAATATTAAGTCCAGAAATAGTGAAAGAAAAAATGAAAAAGAAAATTATAATAGAAATTATAACAAAAAAACCCCAAAACAAAAAAACCTCAGACAATAGTAAGCAGAATTCATCCAAAATGACTGGAAATTTTTCATATCTAGGTATGCTAAGCTGAGACGCTACTGAATGAACCCCCCTGCATAAAATAACTATAAAACCTGGATAAAAAGGATCCACCTAAAGGAACTAGGTGGTGAACAGAAGCATGTACATTATAGCAAAGAATCCATGTTTCCTAGGAGGAAGGTGATAGAGCTGTACAAATAATTCCCATCTTTGAGGAGCTAAGTTTAGTCCTTTGGGCAAGCAGTAGTAGCAGGGAATACATAAGGGAAATCACAAAATTGTCCTGGCTGAAGAACCAGAAAAATAAAACCTGGATACTATGCGTATTGAAGAGGATGGGGGAAATCCCAGAATGGAAAGACTTGGAGCCAGAACCCCCAAATTCTGTCTAGTCACAATGCTGATGGAAGGAATAGAATCACAGCAGCTCAAAGACACCAAAAATTGAACTCTGATTTTTGTTGCTATACTGGAGGTCGCTATCCTGAATACTTACTATAAGCATGCAGATTGGCAGATTGTGGTAGAGTAGAAACTTGTTTGCAGGAGAGCTGATGAGGAACATAGTTTCCCTATCTGCAATTTTACCTCCAGGCTAATTGTAGTCCACAGGACACAGTACAGGCAGGAGCACACAGATATGCTCCAGCTTACCTGGTCTGGTGAACAAGTAAAGAAAACCCAGGAAATATTGACTGCTGAAGAAAGTAGAAAATACTGATAGGGAAAGAGCCAGAGGAAGGCTCCCTAATGTACTCAATCTCAGACATTAAAAACTCCTTGCTAAAACAAAAGAGAAAAAAAATCATAGAAAAATAACAGAATCCGGTATCCTCTTAACGTAGCATTCATAATTTGTACAAAACAATCCAAGATTACCCATGTGAAGAAGTAAAAAGAAAAGAAAAGAAAAAGAACACATTCTCAAGAGATAAGAAAATCAACTAAGTCCAACTTAAGATATACCAGTGTTGCAACAAAAATTTTAAAGCAGCTATTATAAACTGAGTTTTTAATAGCTTTAATAGCTTTTAATAGCTTTAACAGCTTTAATATTGAGTATGAGTTGTTGTTGTTGTTTTTTTTTTGGTGATGTAAAGTAAAACATATTTTCAATGCATGAGAATCTCAGTAACAAGATGCCTTAGAAGAGAAGTAAAAATAATAATAAAGAACCAATGGAAATTCTAGTAGTAACAAAGAAAATTTTTGAAATAAAAATTTTATTGGATTAATTTAGTTAACTGGATATGACAAAGAAAACAGTACATAAACTTTAAGGTAGAAAAATAAAAATTATCTAAGATAAAAAAAGAAAAAAGAAAACTAAATAAACAGCATCTCATAGACCTATTAGATATTATCAGCTAGACAAATATATGTATAATGAGAGACCTGGGAAAGAAGAGAATGAGTGGCATAAAAAAAAAAGAAAGAAAGAAAGAAATACTTAAAGGCGGAGTAGGTGAAAATATATGAAATTTGCAGATACAAGATGCTAAACAAAGAATGAGCCAAAAGAACAGAAAAAAAAAAGCCAACACAGAGACACATTAAAATTGTTAAAAGTCAAAGATAAACACCAAATTAAAAAAGAAAGAAACGAGTAATAATCTAATTAAAAGTTTACTTGTGTTGAGTATGAGTTTTTTCATTACGGTGACGAAAGCATCCTTATCCTGTGGGTATCTGCCCTGAACAATATATACTTTTAAAGTTTAGAAGTTACATTCAAATTGGTTTTCAAAAACAAGATTAAGTACTATCATGATAGATAAATCACCCCCTTTTTTTCTATCCTAGCAGGTTAAATGTTCTTACATTGCCTATTTAATTTGTTTTCAAATTTTTATCTTTTTAAGTATCAATCAATTCTCCTTTGTGTGTTAAAATCAATTAATTTTTATTGAGACATACTTGACATATACTATTGCATTAGTTGCAGGTATATGACATAATAGTTTAATATATGTATATATCATGAAATGATCAATACAATAAGTCTAGTTAATAACCATCACAGCACATAGTTATAACTCTTTTTTCTTGTGATGAGACTTTTCATATTTACTCTTGTAGCAATTTTCAAATATACAATAGTGTACGAGGTCTGATAACTAAGTTCATGGACTTGTACCGATGTTGCTAACCTTTTTTGATATCAGAGGGATTATTCATTATGAATTTGTACCAACTGGACAAACAATTAATGCAGTTTACTATTTGAAGTGCTGAAAAGGCTGCGTGAAAAAGATGACCTGAACTATTCGCCAACAATTCATGACTCTTGCATCACAACAATACACTGGTTCACAGGGCACTGTCTGTGAGGGACTTTTTAGCCAGTAAACAAATAACTGTATTGGAACACGTTCCCTACTCACCTGATCTGACCCCCAATGACTTCTTTCTTTACCTGAAGATAAAGGAAATATTGAAAGGAAGACATTTTGATGACATTCAGGCATCAAGGGTAATAACCACGACAACTCTGATGGCCATTCCAGAAAAAGAGTTCCAAAATTGCCTTGAAGGGTGGACTAGGCACTGGCATTGGTGCATAGCTTTCCAAGGGGAGTGCTTCAAAGGTGACCATAGTGATATTCAGCAATGAGGTATTTAGAACTTTTTTCTAGGATAAGTTTGCGAACTTAGTTGTCCGACCTTGTATTAACTATAGTCCTCATGCTGTAAATGGCATTCCCAAGACTTCCTTTATCCTGGAAGTTTGTACCTTTGACCACCTTCACCCATTTTACCCTGACTTCTTACGAGGACTGCTCCTTAAAATAAAACACAAAGTCCAGGAAAGCATGAAGCAAAGCTCAAGGAGTTGACAAGCAAAATAAAAAGCTGTTAATTCAGATTTCTATATTCACTGAAAATATTCAAGAATGAAGGTGAAATAAAGAGATTTTTATCTAAAAGAAACTAAGAGAATTCACAGTTACTACAATGAACTTACAGAAAAGATATGCTAAAAGTTGCTCTTCTGCCTGAAGGAGTATTACACTAGATGTCAACTTTGATCCTCAAGGGGAAAAAATGAATATTTTCAGAAATGGTAAATATTTGGGTAAATGCAAAAAAGGCTATCTTTAATTCAGAGAGGGTGTTTTCTCCTTAATTTTATTGTAAACTATTAACTTTAAAACTAAAATATGTTGTGTTATATAATATAAAACCCACAGTGTCTTGTGTAGTTTATAAGTAAATGTATCACAGATAACAACTATAACAAAAAGAATGGTGGGGAAGATTGTTAAATTTTATACTTTATGTTAATATTAATGGCATGTAGACTGTACAAAAGATGTTGATTTTAATACCTAGAGAAACCATGCATGAAGAATAGATATAAGCTAACAAGAAAATGAAACAGAAGAAAATTTCAAATATTTTCCAATAATCTTTTAAAAGTGGCAGAAAAAAAGGGGACAGAAAAATACAAAATAAATATGATGGAACAAGTAAAATATAAAAATGTTTAACTCAAACCAATTATATTAATAGTTACACTAAAAGTTAATAAACTAAACACTTCTATTAAAAAGTACAGAATGTTAGAAAGGATTAAAATTAAAAAGACCAGATTAAATGCCAGAAAGTACATTCTAAATTTGAAGTAACTCATTAAAGGCAAAGGGATGGAAAAGGAGAAACCATCCAAATTTCCCATTCCTATAAAACGAATATTATTTTTCTACACCCAGCTACCTATCTATGCATCCATCCAAACTTCCTTCTGAGATGTCTAGATAATAGTGTTTATACAAATGTTAACATTTCTGAGTGTTGTAATTGCTTCTGAGTGTTGTAATTGCTTCTAGAATGTAGGTTTATGTTTTTTGTCCTTTTTTACATTGTTTAAAGTTTTGCAAAAACTGTGTATCATTCTTATGAAAATGTGAAGATAATATTGTCAAAAACAAATTTATCTTAAAAATAAAATGTTAATAAACAAGTTATTAGGAAGTTATTTAAATTATTTGCAGAATAACACATCATTGATAGAGACGATCCAAGATGGCAGAGTAGATAAATGCTGTTCTTGACTCTTCACAAGCACACATTAAAACTACAATTAAATTATAGAACAATCAACCTGGAGAACCATCTGAAGTCTATCTGAACAGTTTTATAATTAAGGCTATAAAGAAGAAGCCATGTCAGTACTGTTAGAAAGTGCAAAGAGACGGAATGGGCTGGACCCACACTTGTGTGTGGCAGTTGACAATCAGGAAGGATATCTCATCCGCAGAGGTACCCCCAAGAGAAGCAAAGGACCCCAACCCCACACTGGGCTTCACATCTGAGTACTAGTGCTAGGAAGAGGAGTTCCAACAATATCTGGCTGTGAAAAAACAGTGGGCATTCAAACCATCCAGGTGGGAAAGAAGGCTGCAGGAAACCCAGACATCCTTTTAAAGGGCCCACAAACAACCTCATTCACTCACAGGCACTCCCCCTGGGCTCTGGAGGATGGACAGTGACTCAAAAGGCATCAGAGACACACAGGGAGAGACTGAGTTGTGTGGCTTAGGGCAATCACTGGAGAGAAAGTCATTTTCCCTGTGTAGAACCCTCTGCCCATGCAGATGGCAGGCAGGCACCACCTTTCCTGTGTTGAGCCCTCCCCAACATGGCCAAATCTGAATCTGCATTGGCCTGGTGAACTCTGTTCACCCCTCTCACTCCACTCTGGTGACCCTCTGGAACCCTGTCCCGCCCAATTCAGCAATGCCTGAGGCAATTGCTCAGGAGAAGCTAGCCCCACCCACATTGCACTCTGTCTTAGACAACTCTAGGTGGTCCTCAGGCCCCAGGTGGGTGGTTACTGGCTTTTGTGTGCTCTGAGATTTTTGCTGAGTAGCTCCAGGCTCAGCACTGGTAACGAAATAGAATCTACATTAACCAGGTAAACACTTGTCCCACCATGATGACTCCCTGAGATCCTGCCTCGCCCAACTCCCATATTGCACAAAGTTCTGTCAGTGGCTGAGTGTTGAGGGAGCCAGCAGTCAGCAGCAGGCCTTGGAATGTCCTGGGCTCTTTGTGGAGCTATCCCAAGACCAGTACTGGTGGCAGCCATCCTTGGTTGAAAGTGTGGCCTCTACCATGTGCCTCCAGGTCCAGTACAGGCAGCAACCAACCACGGATCACTTGTAGCTCCGTGGTAGTCCCTGGGCAGTCACAGGCAGTGACTGACCTGGCTGTGCACCAGAGCGCCACTCCAGGGGCCCCAGAACAAAAATACCTAGAGGTCAGCTTCAGACCACAGCAGAGCGTCACCCAATTAGCCCCACAAGTGGCACACCCAACAGGTAGTTTCAACAGGCACCAGAGCCCACAGGGGTGAATTCCGCTCAAAGCAGTAAGTCCCCCACACAGCAGCCTATAAACTGTGGATATGGCCAAACCCCACAGCCAGTCAGTCTGAGGGATTAGTCCAACCTACTGACATGCCAACAGTAATCAAGGTTCAAATATAACAGGTGGGCTCACAGGATCCACACAACAGACACTCCTGGAGTACCTGGTGCAGGTGACACCTGAAATGAAGATAACATGTGTTAATTACATTTTAATAAATATCGTAAAAAAACAAATTGATTTACCATATGTTTAAAAAATACTTATTTTTTCATGACTACAAATAAACAATTATTGCACAAAAATTATTTTTAATAGAGAAAATTTCCCACTTTCAGTGTTTTCCCTCTACTGTGCTTTGTTGTGCAGGTAAGAGAAAGAGTTGTTATTATTGTATGGCCCACATTATTGATCCTTTTTTGATAATGATGCACTTCTAATCTCTGAAAAAAATTAACTCAATAATTGGTGTGCTGGTTTTCCTGTTTTCTTGTCAACTCAAGATATTTTACACATCAAAATACTAAAAAAAAATATTTATTATTGATATATTTGCATTTCTACATTTGCTGGTAAGAATGCACCTATTCTAATCTTTGTATTTTCCTTTGTGGCAATTTCAGTTAATATAATATAATTTGACAAATTTTGTCTTTGATATTGCATTCAAAAATAAGTTTAATATATGTTATACATTATTTATAATATAATATATATTTATATATTATATGTTATATATGTACATATTTATACATACAAACACACGTACATACACATGAGGTTGCCAAAAAAATGTATACAAGTGGACACTTTCGTCAACGTTGCTCGGGCAGTAGCTCACCGTAATCAGAAGTGTCTAGACGCTGATGGTAACCCCCTTGAGCCCCTTTGCAACTGCGGAAGTCAAACGTGAGTTGTATTCTTTTGTTATAGGTATACATTGAGTATTACAATTTTAATAGTTTTTCCCTTTCTTAAAATGTGTATACATATTTTTGGCACTCTGTGTGTGTGTGTGTGTGTGTGTGTGTGTGTTTGTATATTATGTTAACCTTTGTCCTATTAATGTCTTTTCCAATGCAAAGATTATTAATTTTTAAGTAGTTAAAACTATCATTATTTTCTCAGCAATGTCTTTCTTAAATTATTTAATTTTTCCATTACAGTTGAAGTTCAATATTATATCAGTTTCAGGTGGGTAGCATAGTGGTGGACGTTTATATAATTTAGCAGTAATCCCCTGATTAGTCTAGTACACCCCTGGAAGTATACATAGTTGTTGCAACATTACTGACTTTATTCTCTATACTGTGCTTTACATCCCCACGACTATTTTGTAACTACCAATTTTATTTTGTAATCCCTTTAGCCTTTTTGCCCATCTCCCCAATCTCCCTTCCCTCTGGCAAAGATCAATTTGTTCTGTGTATGTCTGTTTCTATTTTGTTTGTTCATTTATTTTGTTCTTTGAATTTCACATGTAAGTGAGATCATATAGTATTTGTCTTTATCTGTCTGACTTAGCATAACGCCCTCTGGGTCCATTCATGTTGTCACAGATGGTAAGATTTTATTCTTACTTATGGCCAAGTAATATTCCATTGTATGTATGTACCACTTCTTCTTTATCCAGTCGTATGTCTATTCATGGGAACATGGGTTGATTCCATATTTTGGCTATTGCAAATAGTGCTGCAATGAACATAGGGGTGCATGTGTCTTTTCAAATTAGTATTTTGGATTTATTTGGCTTCATACCCAGAAGTGGAATTGCTGGGTCGATAGGTAGTTCTATTTTTAATTATTTGAGGAATCTCTAAAATGCTTTCCATAGTGGCTGCACCAATTTGCAATCCCACCAACAGTGTAGGTTGGTTCTCTTTTCTCCTCATTCTCACCTACACTTTTGTTGATTTATTGATGACAGCCATCCTGACAGATGTGACATGATACCTCACTGTGGTTTTAATTCGCATTTCTCTGGTGAGTAGTGACATTGAGCATCTTTTTATATGTCCATTGGCCATCTGTATACCCCCTTTACAGAAATGTCTACTTGGGTCCTCTGCACATTTTTTCATTAGATGTTTGGGATTTTTTGGTGTTGAGTTGTATGAGTTTTTTTAAAATAAGTTTTGGATATTAAGCTCTTATCAAATGTATCATTGGCAACTATCTTCTCCCATCCAGTAGGCTGTCTTTTCGTTTAGTTGATGGTTTTCTTTACTGTGCAAAAACTTCTTTGTTTGATGCAGTCCCACTTGTTTATTTTTGTTGTTGTTTCCTTGCCCAAGTAAATATGTCAGAAAAAAATATCACTAAGAGCAATGTCAGAGTTTAGTGCCTAGGTTTTCTTCTAGGAGTTTTATGGTTTCAGGTGTTACATTTAAGGTTTTAATCTATTTTGAGATTATTCTTGCATATGGTGAAAGAAGGTGGTCCAGTTTTATTATTTTTTCATGTACTGTCCAGTTTTCCCAACACTGCTTATTGAATAGACTATCTTTACCCCACTCTATGTTCTTACCTTCTGTGTCACAGATTAAATCACAATATACGTGTGGGTTTATTTTTAGGCTATCTTTTCTGTTCCTTTGATTAACGTGTCTGTTGTTATGCCAGTACCATGATGTTTTGATTGCTATAGCCTTGTAATATAGTTTGATCTCAGGTAGCATGATACCTCTAATTTTGTTCTTTCTCAAGATTACTGTGGCTATTTGGGGTCTTTTGTGGTTCCACATAAATTTTTAAGATTGTTCTACTTCTGTGAAAAATTCCATTGATATTTTGATAAGGATTACAATGACTATATAGATTGCTTTTGGTAGTATGGACATTTTAACTATGACAATTCTTTCTATCCATAAGCATGGTATATGCTTCCATTTATTTATATCTTCTTCAATTTCTTTCTTCAGTGTCTTATAGTTTTCTGAGTACAGGTCTTTTATGTACTTTGTTAAATTCATCCCTAGTTTATTTGTTGATGCAATGTTAAATGGGATCGTTTTCTTAATTTTTATTTCTGACAGTCCGTTATTGGTGTATAATAAAGGCAACTGATTTCTGAATATTAATTTTGTATCCTACCACTTTATTGAATTCATTTATCAGTTCTAATAGTTTTTGGTGGAATTTTTGGGGTTCTCTCTATATAGTATCATGTCATCTGCAAATAATTACAGTTTTACTTCTTCCTTTCCAATTTGGATGCCTTTTTTTTTTCCTTGTCTGACTGCTAGGACTTCCAATACTATGCTGAACAAAGTGGTAAAAGTAGGCATCCGTGTCTTGTTTCTGAACTTAAGGAGAATGCTTTTAGCTTTTCCCCATTGACTATGAGGTTAGCTGGGGTTATTATATATGGCCTTTATTATGTTCAGATATGTTCTCTCTATTCCCACTTTGCTAGAGTTTTTATCATAAATTGATGCTGGATTTTTAAAAATGCTTTCTCTGCATCTATTGATATGATCATATGATTTTTATCTTCATTTTGTTTATGGGATGTATAACATTAATTGATTTTCAGATATTGAACCAACTTTGCATCCCAGGAATAAATCCCACTTGATCATGGTGTATGATGTTTTTAAATGTATTTTTGTATATGGTTTGCTAATATTTTGTTGAAGGTTTTCATCTATGTTCATCTTACATTTTGGCCTATAATTTCCTGTTTTTTGTAATGTTTTTGTCTGGTTTTGGAATCACCATAGTGGTCCCTTTGAAAAATGAGCTTGGGAGATTTCCCTTCTCTTAAATTTTTTGGAATAGTTTGAGAAGGATGAGTATTAATTTTTCACTGAATGTTTGGCAAAATTCACCTGTGAAGCCATCTGGTATAGTACTTATGTTTGTTCAGAGTTTTTTGATTAATGATTTTATTTCATTGTTATTAATTAGTCAGTTCAGATTTTCTGTTTCTTCTTGGCTCAGTTTTGGGATATTGAATGTTTCTAAAAATTTACTTCTTCCAGATTGTCAATTTGTTGGCACATAATTGTTTGTAATATTTTCTCATAATCCTTTGCATTCCTACACTGTTAGTTTTCACTTTTTTTTTTTTTCATTTCTGATTTTATTTATTTGGGTTCTCTCTCTTTTCTTCTTAGTGAGTCTGATTAAAGGTTTTTTATCTATCTTTCTGAAGAAGCAGCTCTTGGATTCATTGATCTTTTGTATTTTTTTTAGACTCCATTTTATTTATTTCCTCTCTGATTTTTATTATTTCCTTCCTTCTACTTACTTTGGGCTTTGTTTGCTATTCTTTTTCTATTTCCTTTAAGTATAAGGTTAGATTATCTATTTGAAACTTTTCTTGTTTCTTGAGGTAAGCCTCTATTGCTATGACTTTCCCTCTGAAGACTGCTTTCATTATGTCCCACAGATTTTGGGTTGTTGTTTCATTTTCATTCGTCTTAAGGCATCTTTTGATTTCTTCCTTGATCTCTTTGTTGACCCATTCATTATTTAGTAGCATATTATTTATCCTCCATGTGTTTGTGTGTTTTTCAGTTTGTTTCTTGTAATTGATTTCTAGTTTATTAGAATTGTGGTCAGAGAAGGCCCTTGATACAATTCTAATCTTCTTAAATTCACTGAGACTTGTTTTGTGTCCTGACATGTGGTCTATCTTGTAAAATGTTCCAGGTGCACTTGAAAATAATATATATTTTGTTTCTTTGGGGTGAAATGCTCCAAAAGTATCAATTAAATCCATCTGGCATCTGTGTCATATAAGGTCATTGTCTCCTTAATGATTTTCTGTCTAAAAGATAGCTGCCCATTGGTGTTAATGGAGTGTTAAAGGTCTTTACAATTGTATTAATATCAATCTCTCCTTTTATGCTGGCCAATATTTGCTTTATATATTTAGGTGCTCCTACGTTGGTTGCATAAATGTTTACAAAAGTTATATCCTCTTGTTGTATTTATCCCTTTATCCTTATGTAATGTCCCATTTTGTCTTTTATTATAGCCCTTTTTTGAAGTCTAATTTGTCCAATATAAGTATTGGTACCCCCACCCTTTTTTTAAAATTTCCATTCACATGATCTATCTTTTTCTGTCCCTTTATTTTTAGTCTCTGTTTGTGTCTTTCACTCTGAAGTGGGTCTCTTTTTGACAGCATATGTATGGGTCTTGTCAGACCCCCATCTTTTGATTGGATCCATTTACATTTAAGGTAATTGTTCATAGATATGTAGTTATTAACAGTTTATTATTCATATTTTTTATTTTTTTATATTAAAGAAATTTCATTAAGATTCCTTGTAATATTGGTTTGGTGGTGATGAACTCCTTTAGCTTTTTCTTATCTGGGAAGCTCTTTATCTGCCCTTCGATTCTGAATGATAGATTTGCTGGGTAGAGTAATCTCCATTGTAGGTCCTTGTTTTCCATTACTTTAAGTATTTTTTGCCAATCCCTTCTGGCCTACAAAGTTTCTGTTGAGAATTAGCTACAGTCTTTGCATGCTCCCTTGTAGGTAACTAACTGCTCTTCTCTTGCTGCATTTAAGATTCTATCTTTATCTTTAATCTTTCCATTTTAATTATGATGTCTCTTGTTCTAGGCCTCTGGATTCATCTTGTTTGGGACTGAGCTTTTTGGGCTTGTATGTTGATTTCCTTCACCACGTTGGGGAAATTTTTTCATCATTATTTCTTCAAATATGTTTTCAATCCCTTGCTTTCTCTCTTCTCTTTCTGGTACCCACATGATGCAAATATGAATATGCTTGATGTCTCAGGGCCCCTTAAACTATCTTCATTATTTAGGATTCTTTTTTGCTATTCTTATTGGGTGTTTTCTCCTACTTTATCTTCTAAATCACTGATTTGATCCTCTGCTTCATCTAATCTACTATTGATGCCCTCTAATGCATTCTTCATTTCAGTTATTGTATTTTTCATTCCTGACTGGTTCTTTTTAAATTTTTTCTATCACCATTTTTCAGTTCTCTATCTCTTGGTTAAAGTCCCTGATATCACTGAGCATTTTTATAACCAGTGTTTTAAACTCTGCATCTGGTAGATTGCTTGTCTCTAATTTGTTTGGTTCTTGTTCTGGAGCTTTGCTCTGTTTTTTTTTGTGTGTTTTTTTTTTTAATTTAGACGTGTTTTTTTCTCCCCATCTTGTCTTCTTCCCGGTGTTTGTTTCTGTGTGTTAAGTAGGACTGTTATGCCTCCTGGTCTTAGAAGAGTGGCCTTGTATAGTAGGTGTCCTGTGGTGCTTGGTGGCGTAGTCTCCCTTGTCACCTGAGCCAGGTGCTCCAGGTGTCTTTTGTGTGGATTGTATGTGTCCTCCTGTTGTAGTTGAGCCTTGGTTGTTGTTTGCACATCAGTGGGATGGGTTGTCCCTCAGGCTGATTTTTTCTGAGGACTGGTCATGACTATAGTGGAGGAGCTATTGTTTAGGGGCTGACCTTACTGAACAGGATTTGCTGTAGTCATGTTCTTGTGCCTGCTCAGTCTGCCCTTTAGGTACTGCATCTTTGGTAGCAGCCAAGTGATGCTCTAGCTTTGTCCAAAGCCAGCCACCAGGTGTGCTGGCTCCAAGGCCTCCTAAGAAGAGCCCCACCACAAGCCAAGTTCAGCTGAAGCCTGTGCCCTGTCCAGGGCCACATGGAATGAGCCACAAAGCAATCTACAGATGGCTGTCACCCACATTGGGCTTGGATGTACCTCGAGAGGCAAAGCCACAAACAAGGCCAGCTGTCATTAGTGACAGACTTAGAGCTGCTCAGCAAGAGGTGCAGAACACATGGAAGCCAAATGCTTCTTGTTGGGGTTTTGTTAACCTTTGAGAGATTTCAGGAAATTCTGTTGCATGAGCCAAGACAGGCTGTTTGTACAGAATAGCCACTGGAAGTGGTCTGAATGAATATTCTAGTCAGGTGGGGTTGGATCTCAGGGAATCACCAGGGCAGGTGGACAAACCATGTTAGCAAAGTTGATGGAGACTCAGATATGGTGGCCAGCTGTGTCTACATATTGGGAGTGGGGAAGGCTCAATAAAGAAGCCATGGCTTCTGCCAGCACTTTTTTCTGGGAGAAAGCTCCTTCTCCAGCCCTCCACCCAGGCCTGACAACTCAATTCCTCCCTGCACATCACTGGTGCCATTATAGCTGCTGCCCCAACTCTGGAGCTCAGAGGGAGTGAGTCTGTCAGTGAGTAAGTCCATGTGCAGGCCCTTTAAGAGGAATGCCTGAGACTCTAGCCACCCTTCATCTCACCCAGCCACAATCTCTGCTTGATTTCACAACCAGAATTTATGGGGATATCTCTCTCTGGCACTGGAAACTTGGGCTAGGGAGCCGGGTGTGGGATTGGGATCCCTCACTCCTCCAGGAGTAGCTCTGCAGGTGTGATATTCCTCCTGATTTTTGACAGTCACATACGGGTGTGGGATTAGACAATTCCTCGTCTCTGCCCCTCCTACCAGTTGTGAGTTGATTTCATTGGTATGTCCTCAGTTGTAGGACTTCAGTTCAACCAGACTTCAGGCGATTCTCAGTGATGGTTGTTGTAGG